>NC_133325.1:763021285-763621285 GCF_042186555.1 Aquarana catesbeiana | reverse complement strand
TTAATTTTGGGAAACTCTATACAATCACTATGAGGAATTACTTTTGAGATGGGGATTAAAGAGACTGAGCCTGGTTTTGTTATAAACCAGCCTAAGTATGCATACTCCATAGTTCTGCTTCAAATCAAGGATACTCCCTAATGTGATTCCATGAAAATCAAAATCCTCTTGTGTGAGTCTGGGGAGTCCCCTATTCTGCAATGTAACACAGACCTTGACTTCTTTAACTGTGTGGCCACTCAGCATCTCATAGCTGTCAATGGAAGGGGGGACTCAGATCTTCTACAGCTTCCTGTGACTTTACACTTTAGGCATTCAGTGTGGCCCCCCTCTTCGATATGTAACTTTTTTATTTTGGGCACTTTAATCCAGCAGTTTAAGGAGATTGAGATGCAAGGTTCCCTTAAAGGACTAGTGTACATTATTATTATTATACACGATTTATATAGCGACAACAGTTTACGCAGCGCTTTACAATGTAGAGGAGGGGCAGCACAATTACAGTACAGTTAAATACAGAAGGTACAGGAGGGCCCGGCTCGTAGAGTTTACATTCTAAAGGGAGGGGGCGGTAGTACAAAAGGTAATAGATGGGGGAATGATTTGATGGGGGTGGCTCAGGCACAGTTCTTAGGTAGGTGTGAGATAGGCTTCCCTAAATGTGAGTTTTCAGGGATCTCCTAAAGGTGGACAGGTAAGGGGCTGATCGGATATACGGGAGCAGGGAATTCCGAGGATGGGAGAGGAGAAGTCCCCTGAAGACGAACATGAGAGGAGGTAACAAGGGAGCTAGAGAGCAGGAGGTCCTGGGAGGAGCGGAGGGGACAACTAGGACGATATCTGCAGATGAGGTTGGTGATGTAGCTGGGGGCGATGTTGTGGATGGCCTTGTATGTTGTGGTTAGCATTTTGAATTTTACATGGTGGGGTAGGGGAAGCCAGTGAAGGGATTGGCAGAGAGGGCCAGCAGTCACAGATCAGTTAGTGAGGTGTATTAGTCTAGCAGCAGCATTCAGAATAGACTGAAGGGGGGATAGCCTGAGTAAAGGTAGGCCATTAAGGAGAGAGTTGCAGTAGTCAAGGCAGGAAATAATCAAGGAGTGATTAAAATGCTATGTGGTGTCATTAGTCAGTAATGGTCAAATTCTGGAGATGTTGCGGAGGTTAAGGTGGCAGGATTTAGCCAGTGATTGGATGTGGGGGCTGAAGGAGAGGTCAGAGTCAAGGATTACACCCAGGACCCTGGCATGTGTGGAGGGACCAATTGTTGTGCTGTTGATCTTAATCCTAAAGTCGTGGGGGGGGGGGGGGGGAACCAGGAAGAAGGAAATATAACAAGCTCAGTTTTAGAAAGATTAAGTTTGAGGAAGTGGTGTGACATCCATACCGATATGTCATTCAGTAAGTTTGAGATCTGTGAGGAGATCAAGGGGGTGAGTTGAGGAGTGGAGAGATAGATCTGGGTGTCATCGGCGTAGAGGTGGTATTGGAAGCCATAGGAGGTTATCAACTGGCCCAGGGAAGAGGTATAGAGCGAGAATAGGAGGGGCCCAAGGAGGGAGCCTTGGGGTACCCCAACAGCGAGAGGAAGAGGAGCGGAGGAGATGGAGTTGTAAGTGACACTGAAAGTGCGCTGAGATAAGTAGGAGGAGAACCAGGATAAAGCAGAATCACAGAGGCCAAGGGAGTGTAGTTTGCTGAGGAGCAGGTGGTCAACTGTGTCGAAGGCAGCAGAGAGGTCTAAGAGTTTGAGTATAGAGGAATGGCCATTGGTATATAAGTTAGTAGGTCATTGGTGAGTTTTAGTAGGGCAGTTTCAGTAGAATGTTGTGGACGGAAGCCGGACTGTAGGGGGTCGAAAAGGTTGTTGTCTGTGAGGTAGCAACTTATTCGGTCATGGACAAGGCGTTCTATGAGCTTGGAGGCAAATGGGAGCAGGGAGATGGGTCTTACGTTATTCAAACAGGTGGGGTCTAGTGTAAGGTGACCAGATTTTTAAAATAAAATTCGGGGACATATTTTTATTGGCAAATGGTAAACTATTTTATAAGCATATTTTCCTTATTATTATTGTTATTATTATTATTTCCTCCTTAATTATATATGCAGTGTATGTGGTATGTGTTTATGAAATGATTGTACGATAAATACATTAGTTCTCACATTTCATCCATAAATAAAGATTTTTAAAAAAAGATACTTCTTACAATTTTTTTTAAGATATGACTACCAAATGTTATGAAGAAAAGATAGAGAAAAAACAGAGTGCAGGGCTCAGGAGTGTACTACATAAAGAATGCAGGGCTCAGGAGTGCACTACATAAAGAATGCAGTGCTAGGTAGTGCTCAGGAGCATGCTACATAAAGATTGCAGGGCTCAGGAGTACGTGACATAAAGAATGCAGGGCTCAGGAGTGCACTACATAAAGAATGCAGGGCTCAGGAGCGCGCTACATAAAGAATGCATGGCTCAGCAGTGAGCTTCATAAGAAATGCAGGGCTCAGCTGTGCCCATCTATGCAGCCTCACTAGTGCCCAGCAATGCAGCCTCACCAGTGCCCAGCAATGCAGCCTCACCAGTGCCCAGGAATGCAGTCTGAGCTATGCCCAGCAACGCAGCCTCACCAGTGCCCAGCAACACAGCCTCACCAGGGCCCAGGAATGCAGCCTGAAAAATGCCCAGCAATGCAGTCTAACCAGTGCCCAGCAATGCAGCCCTACCAGTGCCCAGGAATTCAGCCTCACCTGTGTCCAGCAATGCAGCCTGTGTACATATTCGCCAGCACACCATGGAACGACAACTTCCGTCCTAAGGTTTCTTTAATGAAAGAGATCACATCACAAAGAAAAGTACAACGTTTCAAAGCCATGCAGGGCTCCTTCATCAGGCACGTGCAGCCTCTCCTGTGTGCTGTCTGTCAAATGAGCCATACCAGGAGGCGGGACTTTGTGACGGCAGGCACCCGTAATTCAAATTAAAGCTGACACAGTGGGAGACGCCGGCCTGACAACCCCCTAGTGTGACACCCAGGGCAGACCACCCCCCCTGCCTCAGTACCCACCCTGGAATCTGGGGACAAATCCAGGGACAGACGGGCTCCGGGGACAGTGTCCTCAATCCGGGGACTGTCCCTGGTAACCCTAATCTAGTGAGGGTTCTTTTAAGTATGGGGGTAACAAGTGCATGTTTGATCGGGGAAGGAATGATGCCGGAGGAGAGGGAGAGGTTGAAGATGTGGGTTAGGGAGCTTAGGATAGAGTGGGAAGGTGGTCGTAGTAATTGTGAAGGGACAGGGTCCAGGGGACAGGTGGTGAGGTGGGCCATGGAGAGAGTTTATCAACTTCATCGGTGGTAACTGGGCAGAAGGTGTACATTGACTCTTAACATGCATTTGCCATGCATTCACCATGTGTTTCCCATGCATTGTCATTGACTTTTATGGATGAATAAAAGCAAAGCAAAAACTGAAGGAACCTTGAGTGTTCTAAAAAGCCCATGTACACTACAAGTTGTATCTGCTGTCTGAAAATGTACATGTTAAGAAAGAATTGTTCAGGTATTACATTTACAGCTTTAATTAAGTACTGTCCGTGATACTTTTTTTTATTTGCACTAACATTCAATTTTTCAGGACACGCTTTTGAGGTATGTCCCCTTCTTCAAGGTCCAAGCAGTACTGATTCACAAATTTTTAAGCAGAATGTAAAAAAAAAAAAAACAAAGAAAAAAGAAAAAAAAAACACATCTCTGAGGGAAAGAAATATACAATATGTGTTTGTTTTTCTCTTTTTTTCTTTTTTCTCTCTCTTTCTTCTTTCCCTCAGACATGTGGGGTTTTTTTTGTTTTTGTTTTGTTTTTTTTGTTTTTTTTTTACATTCTGCTTAAACATTTGTGAATCAGTACTCCTTGGACCTTTAAGAAGGGGACATACCCCAAAAGCTTGTCCTGAAAAATTGTATGTTAGTGCAAATAAAAAAAGTACCACGGACAGTACTCAATTTTCTCTGTCACAATTGCACTAATATGGCTACTGTACAATCACATCAAGTATTTACAGCTTTGATACTGAAATTCCAGAATGCAGTTTCTCTGTCCCCTTGTGGCCAATTATGATATAGATTAGAAACAATCTTTTTTTTTTTTTTTTTTCTTGAGATAGTAATTTACATTACATTTTTAATTCAACATGATACTTATATTCTTACATATCTGAGGCATTCGTTTTTTGTTTTTTTTTTACCAGGGTGTTAATTATATTTTACATTCAGGTTTGAATTATTTTGAATCCACACTTCTTTCATAGTTGCCATGTGTCCTTGAATGTGCCGAATGCTAGAAGGCTCTCTGTGTTTCAATGCCCAGATTCTGGGGGAATCAAGGATGGAAAAGGACCTGGGGGTCCTAGTAGATGATAGACTCAGCAATGGCATGTAATGCCAAGCTGCTGCTAACAAAGCAAACAGAATATTGGCATGCATTAAAAAGAGGATCAACTCCAAAGATAAAACAATAATTCTCCCACTCTACAAGACTCTGGACCGACCTCACTTGAGTATGCTGTCCAGTTCTGGGCACCAGTCCTCAGGAAGGATGTACTGGAAATGGAGCGAGTACAAAGACGGGCTACAAAGCTAATAAAGGGTCTGGAGGATATTAGTTATGAGGAAAGGTTACGAGCACTGAACTTATTCTCTCTGGAGAAGAGACGCTTGAGAGGGGATATGATTTCAATTTACAAATACCGTACTGGTGACCCCACAATAGGGATAAAACTTTTTCATGGAAGGGAGTTTAATAAGACATGTGGCCACTCATAAAAATGAGAAGAAAAGAGGTTTAACCTCAAACTATGTAGAGGGTTCTTTACTGTAAGAGTGGCAAGGATGTGGAATTCCCTTCCACAGGCGGTGGTTTCAGCGGAGGGCATCGATAGTTTAAAAAAACTATTAGATAAGCACCTGAATGACCGAAACATACAGGGATATACAATGTAATACTGACATATAATCACACACATACAGTAGGTTGGAATGTCAGTATTACATTGTATATCCCTGTATGTTGCGGCCGTTCAGGTGCTTATCTAATAGTTTTTTTAAAAAAGGACCAAATTTCTTAATGAATTTCATAAACAAAAAACAAACATCATTAGTGTACAGGAAACTCACTATAAATCTGACAAAGTTCCAAAAATGCATGAAATAAGATTTCCAACAGCATTTCACGACACCAATCCAGGTGGGAAAACTAAAGGAGTTTCTACAGTAGTACTACTTATAACTACAGGAACATATTGGGATATTACCTCAAATGAGAGTGTACATTTGAGCACTATATTCAAACCCAACAGCATGAGTTCGTGTCAATGGCCACTTGTCGAACGCCTTCAATCTACGCAATGGCACAAGACAGGGATGCCCCCTATCTTCACTATTGTTCGTCCTCACGTTGGAGCCACTATTAAACAAAATTAGAACCAATCCAGATATTAAGGGAATTGAGATCCAAAATCATACGTTTAAGGTTGCAGCCTTTGCGGATTATATGCTTCTCTTCCTATTAGAACCCCATATCTCCCTACCCAACCTTATTCAAGACCTGGAAAACTTCCAATTACTATCCAATTTAAAAATCAACCATTTAAAATCTAACGCCCTTAATATCACACTACTCCAAGCTCAGTAGAAGCATGTAAAAAAAATCTTTCCCTTTGTGTGGGCCAAACAAAATATAACATATCTAGGAACTGAAACCCCCACAAATTTAAATGACTTTTTTACACTTAATTACATACCCATTCTGAAAGAAACATATGATGATCTAAAAAGATGGAACTCCTTAAACGTATCTTGGTTTGGCAGAGCTTCATTAATTAAGATGACAATCCTACCCCGATTTTTATATGTCATGCAAACAATCCCCATTAATATACCACCATCATTTTTCACATCCTTTCGCAAAGCTTGCTCTACCTTCATTTGGAGAAGCAAACCTCCAAGAATCAAATTTACTAGATTAAATTTACCTAAAAATAAAGGGGGAATAGCACTACCTGACCTAAGGAAATATCACCAAGCAACTCTTATAGCACGAATTGTAGACTGGAACATCCATCAAGTAGTCAAGGATTGGGTGACCTTAGAGCATATACAACTCTCCCAACAAATAAAGTCTCTCCCATGGATACACTCAAAACATCATTCAAAAGAGATCAAATCTCACCCCCTCATAGATCCTACACTAGAAATCTTCCACAACAACTTTAAAAATACTAACCCATCTCCATGGCTTAGCCCACTCACACCACTAAGAAACAACCCAGATTTTCCCCCTGGTCTAGAGCAAAACTTCCTGGCAAATACTATACCACACGAAGAAATCCTGATCAAACATTTCTTTAAAAATGGAAAACTTTTATCCAGAGACGAACTAAATAAAGACATTACCCCAGTATTGTTCCCACAGTGGAACTATATTCAAATCAGACATTTTCTGACGAGAAGTGAGACAGCTCAATCTTGGACAAGACCCTTTACAATGTTAGAAGACCTATGTACAAAAAAAACCACCACAGAGACATATCATTTCTACTCTCTACAATTCACTCTTTGAGGGCAAATCGGACTTCTCCAGCGTGTCATGTCAAGCTTGGGAACAAGACCCTGATATAAACCTAACAGAAAAGAACTGGGGAACAATCTATATGTACGCACATAAAGGATCTCTAGTCGTAGCTACCCAAGAGTGTGACTTCAAGATTATCACTAGATGGTATAGAACTCCCACTCTATTACATACATTTTCCCCCCATATTTCTGATAAATGTTGGAGATGCAAACATGAGGAAGGCTCGATGCTACATATATGGTGGACTTGCCCTCTAATTCAGAACTTCTGGAAAATAGTGCACAAAACCATTACCTCAATCACCTCAGAAAACCTAAGATTTAATCCAGCACAATACCTTTTACATTACAGCTCGATCCCCAAAAAACAATATCTAAAATCTCTATCAATGTTCATGATAAATGCAGCAAGACATTATATTCCATGCCACTGGTGTTCGAACATCATCCCGTCAAAAAAAGAATGGTTCCGGAGAACAAATAAAATAGAAAAAAATAGAAGAACTCATAAGCATATCGCAAGAAAAAATAACCAAATTTGCTTCGATATGGTATAGATGGATAGAATTCAAAAACTCTCAGGCCTATAAATCAGTTATTACTCAATAACTGAATCCAACCAATATAAATAAAAGCATAGAAAAGCTGAAGAAATTGATACAACAGCCACCCCTCTTCTAGTCTCTCCCCAGACCCCCTCCCTGTGTTTTTTTTTTTTCTTTTCTCTCTCCCCACTGAGTTTCTTTTTCTCATTCATAATAAATACATCCATATAGTAATGGTTAGATAATTGCTGAATATATGCATACAGTTAACATCTTGGCTATATTTTCAATCATATTGTTACCATAATCTACTGTAATTTGTACCACAACCCCACTGTTATATTCAATTTATATACGTGACTATGACAATACTACGCTGTATTATGTTTTTTCTGTTCAATCAATAAAAACTTGTGAAACAAAAAAAAAAGAAAAAGGCATCTGTAATTCTTATTTACATGACAAAATAATAACATATGTTTTGAATGGTTATTTGTTGGTACTGAACGTGTTGCTAATATAAAAATTCTTTTTTTTTTTTCTGCCTCTGAAATCCCATGATTGTTATTCTATGAGTGAGATTTACTAAAACTGGAACATTTAGAATCTGGTGTAGCTGTGCATAGTAACCAATCAGCTTCTAACTTCAGCTTGTTCAATTAAGCTTTGACAATAAAACCTGGAAGCTGATTGGTTGCACTAGATTTTGTATGCTCCAGTTTTAGTAAATTCCCCTCTAGGTGGCCATGCACACATAAACATTTAGAGATGTTTAGTCAAGGGGCAACAGTGTTTTGGCAGAAAAAAATGCTTGATGTGTGTAAACGCGTCTAAACACGCTTTAACGCTAGGCGCGTTTAGCGCTTGAGCATTAATGTATTTCAATGGGAAGAATACATTTTTTATTTTGGCCAATGAAATTAATTAACGCCCAAACACTTGATGCGGGTAAAAGTGGCTAAACTCGTTACACACTTTTACAAGCGTCAGGCGGTTTTTTTTTTTTTTGGCCAAAACGCTGCTGACGTGGCTCCCAAACAAAATTGACGTCCTTTTTTCCCCACAAATAAAACTTTCTTTTGGTGGTATTTGATCACCTCTGCGATTTTTATTTTTTGCGCAACAAATAAAAAAAGACTGAAAATTATGAAAAAAAAAAAGTTTTTCTTTGTTTCTCTTAATTTTTTTTCTAAATAAGTCTGTTTTCTTCTTCAATGACGGGCACTGATATGGCTGCACTGACGGGCACTGATAAGGCGGCACCGATGGGAACCGATGAGGTGGCACCAATGAGGTGGCACCAATGAGGTGGCACTGATGGGCACTGATGATGGGCTCTGATAGGCGGCACTGATGGGCACTGATAGGCGGCACTGATGGGCACTGATAGGTGGTACTGGTATGCGGCACTGATGGGCACTTATAGGCGGCAGTGATGGGCACTCATAGGCGGCACTGATGGGCACTCATGGCTACTGATGGGTACTTATGGGTGGCACTGATGGGTACTTATGGGTGGCACTGATAGGTGGCACGGATGGGCACTGATGGTCACTGATAGGTGGGCACTGATGGGTACAGTTGGCCACTGATAGGTGGCACTGAGGGACACTGATGGGTGGCACTGATTACACTGGTGGGTGGCATTGCTGGGCATTACTTATTTTTTTATTTCTGTAATGGTTCCAGTCAGTGCCCATTTGTGGGCACTGATTGGCATGTGTTGGGTATTTTTTTTATATGTGGATGGCCATGGGGTACATACCTGGCCATTCACATGCTGGGGGCTTCCCTGGTGGTCCTGGCGGCTTCCCTGGTGATCCTGTGTGGGCATCCGAGGGGGGGCTCCGCTGGTAAACAATCAGCGCAGACCCCCCCTGTCAGGAGAGCCGCCGATCGGCTTTCCTCTACTTGTGTCTGTCAGACGCGAGTGAGGAAAAGCCGATCAACGGCTTTTCCTGTTTACATCGTGATCAGCCATGATTGGACATGGCTGATCACATGGTAAAGAGCCTCCGTAAGAGGCTCTTTACCGAGATCGGTGTAGAGGTGTGTCAGACTGACACACTGCACCACCGATCGCCGCGATGCGCTCCCCCATGGGTACGCGGCGGCTGTTATCCTGCAGGGCTACATAAAACGCCCAGTCAGGATAACTGAACCACCGCCCGGCCGTCATTCTGCTATAGGCCGGGTGGGAAGTGGTTAACCACTAGGTGGCGCTGTAAGGGGTTAAGTGCGTCCTAGGGAGTGATTCTAACTGTGGGGGGGGCTATGTGTAACACGACACTGATCATCGCTCCCGATTACAACTGTGATCAGTGTCGGTGTCATTAGGCAGAATGGGGAAATGCTTGTTTACATTAGCATTTCCCCGTTCTTCCTCTCCGTGAGACGATCGTGGGTATCCCCACAGACATCGAGACACTCACGGAGGTTGCGGCACACCCGCAAACCACTTCTTAAAGGGCAACATACAGGTACGTTAATCTGCCTGTACGTGCCTTTCTGCCGACGTATATTCAAAGCCATGCAGGGCTCCTTCGTCAGGCACGTGCAGCCTCTCCTGTGTGCTGTCTGTCAAATGAACCATACCAGGAGGCGGGACTTTGTGACGGCAGGCACCCGTAATTCAAATTAAAGCTGACACAGTGGGAGACGCCGGCCTGACAACCCCCTAGTGTGACACCCAGGGCAGACCACCCCCCCTGCCTCAGTACCCACCCTGGAATCTGGGGACAAATCCAGGGACAGACGGGCTCCGGGGACAGTGTCCTCAATCCGGGGACTGTCCCTGGTAACCCTAATCTAGTGAGGGTTCTTTTAAGTATGGGGGTAACAAGTGCATGTTTGATCGGGGAAGGAATGATGCCGGAGGAGAGGGAGAGGTTGAAGATGTGGGTTAGGGAGCTTAGGATAGAGTGGGAAGGTGGTCGTAGTAATTGTGAAGGGACAGGGTCCAGGGGACAGGTGGTGAGGTGGGCCATGGAGAGAGTTTATCAACTTCATCGGTGGTAACTGGGCAGAAGGTGTACATTGACTCTTAACATGCATTTGCCATGCATTCACCATGTGTTTCCCATGCATTGTCATTGACTTTTATGGATGAATAAAAGCAAAGCAAAAACTGAAGGAACCTTGAGTGTTCTAAAAAGCCCATGTACACTACAAGTTGTATCTGCTGTCTGAAAATGTACATGTTAAGAAAGAATTGTTCAGGTATTACATTTACAGCTTTAATTAAGTACTGTCCGTGATACTTTTTTTTATTTGCACTAACATTCAATTTTTCAGGACACGCTTTTGAGGTATGTCCCCTTCTTCAAGGTCCAAGCAGTACTGATTCACAAATTTTTAAGCAGAATGTAAAAAAAAAAAAAACAAAGAAAAAAGAAAAAAAAAACACATCTCTGAGGGAAAGAAATATACAATATGTGTTTGTTTTTCTCTTTTTTTCTTTTTTCTCTCTCTTTCTTCTTTCCCTCAGACATGTGGGGTTTTTTTTGTTTTTGTTTTGTTTTTTTTGTTTTTTTTTTACATTCTGCTTAAACATTTGTGAATCAGTACTCCTTGGACCTTTAAGAAGGGGACATACCCCAAAAGCTTGTCCTGAAAAATTGTATGTTAGTGCAAATAAAAAAAGTACCACGGACAGTACTCAATTTTCTCTGTCACAATTGCACTAATATGGCTACTGTACAATCACATCAAGTATTTACAGCTTTGATACTGAAATTCCAGAATGCAGTTTCTCTGTCCCCTTGTGGCCAATTATGATATAGATTAGAAACAATCTTTTTTTTTTTTTTTTTTCTTGAGATAGTAATTTACATTACATTTTTAATTCAACATGATACTTATATTCTTACATATCTGAGGCATTCGTTTTTTGTTTTTTTTTTACCAGGGTGTTAATTATATTTTACATTCAGGTTTGAATTATTTTGAATCCACACTTCTTTCATAGTTGCCATGTGTCCTTGAATGTGCCGAATGCTAGAAGGCTCTCTGTGTTTCAATGCCCAGATTCTGGGGGAATCAAGGATGGAAAAGGACCTGGGGGTCCTAGTAGATGATAGACTCAGCAATGGCATGTAATGCCAAGCTGCTGCTAACAAAGCAAACAGAATATTGGCATGCATTAAAAAGAGGATCAACTCCAAAGATAAAACAATAATTCTCCCACTCTACAAGACTCTGGACCGACCTCACTTGAGTATGCTGTCCAGTTCTGGGCACCAGTCCTCAGGAAGGATGTACTGGAAATGGAGCGAGTACAAAGACGGGCTACAAAGCTAATAAAGGGTCTGGAGGATATTAGTTATGAGGAAAGGTTACGAGCACTGAACTTATTCTCTCTGGAGAAGAGACGCTTGAGAGGGGATATGATTTCAATTTACAAATACCGTACTGGTGACCCCACAATAGGGATAAAACTTTTTCATGGAAGGGAGTTTAATAAGACATGTGGCCACTCATAAAAATGAGAAGAAAAGAGGTTTAACCTCAAACTATGTAGAGGGTTCTTTACTGTAAGAGTGGCAAGGATGTGGAATTCCCTTCCACAGGCGGTGGTTTCAGCGGAGGGCATCGATAGTTTAAAAAAACTATTAGATAAGCACCTGAATGACCGAAACATACAGGGATATACAATGTAATACTGACATATAATCACACACATACAGTAGGTTGGAATGTCAGTATTACATTGTATATCCCTGTATGTTGCGGCCGTTCAGGTGCTTATCTAATAGTTTTTTTAAAAAAGGACCAAATTTCTTAATGAATTTCATAAACAAAAAACAAACATCATTAGTGTACAGGAAACTCACTATAAATCTGACAAAGTTCCAAAAATGCATGAAATAAGATTTCCAACAGCATTTCACGACACCAATCCAGGTGGGAAAACTAAAGGAGTTTCTACAGTAGTACTACTTATAACTACAGGAACATATTGGGATATTACCTCAAATGAGAGTGTACATTTGAGCACTATATTCAAACCCAACAGCATGAGTTCGTGTCAATGGCCACTTGTCGAACGCCTTCAATCTACGCAATGGCACAAGACAGGGATGCCCCCTATCTTCACTATTGTTCGTCCTCACGTTGGAGCCACTATTAAACAAAATTAGAACCAATCCAGATATTAAGGGAATTGAGATCCAAAATCATACGTTTAAGGTTGCAGCCTTTGCGGATTATATGCTTCTCTTCCTATTAGAACCCCATATCTCCCTACCCAACCTTATTCAAGACCTGGAAAACTTCCAATTACTATCCAATTTAAAAATCAACCATTTAAAATCTAACGCCCTTAATATCACACTACTCCAAGCTCAGTAGAAGCATGTAAAAAAAATCTTTCCCTTTGTGTGGGCCAAACAAAATATAACATATCTAGGAACTGAAACCCCCACAAATTTAAATGACTTTTTTACACTTAATTACATACCCATTCTGAAAGAAACATATGATGATCTAAAAAGATGGAACTCCTTAAACGTATCTTGGTTTGGCAGAGCTTCATTAATTAAGATGACAATCCTACCCCGATTTTTATATGTCATGCAAACAATCCCCATTAATATACCACCATCATTTTTCACATCCTTTCGCAAAGCTTGCTCTACCTTCATTTGGAGAAGCAAACCTCCAAGAATCAAATTTACTAGATTAAATTTACCTAAAAATAAAGGGGGAATAGCACTACCTGACCTAAGGAAATATCACCAAGCAACTCTTATAGCACGAATTGTAGACTGGAACATCCATCAAGTAGTCAAGGATTGGGTGACCTTAGAGCATATACAACTCTCCCAACAAATAAAGTCTCTCCCATGGATACACTCAAAACATCATTCAAAAGAGATCAAATCTCACCCCCTCATAGATCCTACACTAGAAATCTTCCACAACAACTTTAAAAATACTAACCCATCTCCATGGCTTAGCCCACTCACACCACTAAGAAACAACCCAGATTTTCCCCCTGGTCTAGAGCAAAACTTCCTGGCAAATACTATACCACACGAAGAAATCCTGATCAAACATTTCTTTAAAAATGGAAAACTTTTATCCAGAGACGAACTAAATAAAGACATTACCCCAGTATTGTTCCCACAGTGGAACTATATTCAAATCAGACATTTTCTGACGAGAAGTGAGACAGCTCAATCTTGGACAAGACCCTTTACAATGTTAGAAGACCTATGTACAAAAAAAACCACCACAGAGACATATCATTTCTACTCTCTACAATTCACTCTTTGAGGGCAAATCGGACTTCTCCAGCGTGTCATGTCAAGCTTGGGAACAAGACCCTGATATAAACCTAACAGAAAAGAACTGGGGAACAATCTATATGTACGCACATAAAGGATCTCTAGTCGTAGCTACCCAAGAGTGTGACTTCAAGATTATCACTAGATGGTATAGAACTCCCACTCTATTACATACATTTTCCCCCCATATTTCTGATAAATGTTGGAGATGCAAACATGAGGAAGGCTCGATGCTACATATATGGTGGACTTGCCCTCTAATTCAGAACTTCTGGAAAATAGTGCACAAAACCATTACCTCAATCACCTCAGAAAACCTAAGATTTAATCCAGCACAATACCTTTTACATTACAGCTCGATCCCCAAAAAACAATATCTAAAATCTCTATCAATGTTCATGATAAATGCAGCAAGACATTATATTCCATGCCACTGGTGTTCGAACATCATCCCGTCAAAAAAAGAATGGTTCCGGAGAACAAATAAAATAGAAAAAAATAGAAGAACTCATAAGCATATCGCAAGAAAAAATAACCAAATTTGCTTCGATATGGTATAGATGGATAGAATTCAAAAACTCTCAGGCCTATAAATCAGTTATTACTCAATAACTGAATCCAACCAATATAAATAAAAGCATAGAAAAGCTGAAGAAATTGATACAACAGCCACCCCTCTTCTAGTCTCTCCCCCGACCCCCTCCCTGTGTTTTTTTTTTCTTTTCTCTCTCCCCACTGAGTTTCTTTTTCTCATTCATAATAAATACATCCATATAGTAATGGTTAGATAATTGCTGAATATATGCATACAGTTAACATCTTGGCTATATTTTCAATCATATTGTTACCATAATCTATTGTAATTTGTACCACAACCCCACTGTTATATTCAATTTATATACGTGACTATGACAATACTACGCTGTATTATGTTTTTTCTGTTCAATCAATAAAAACTTGTGAAACAAAAAAAAAAGAAAAAGGCATCTGTAATTCTTATTTACATGACAAAATAATAACATATGTTTTGAATGGTTATTTGTTGGTACTGAACGTGTTGCTAATATAAAAATTCTTTTTTTTTTTTCTGCCTCTGAAATCCCATGATTGTTATTCTATGAGTGAGATTTACTAAAACTGGAACATTTAGAATCTGGTGTAGCTGTGCATAGTAACCAATCAGCTTCTAACTTCAGCTTGTTCAATTAAGCTTTGACAATAAAACCTGGAAGCTGATTGGTTGCACTAGATTTTGTATGCTCCAGTTTTAGTAAATTCCCCTCTAGGTGGCCATGCACACATAAACATTTAGAGATGTTTAGTCAAGGGGCAACAGTGTTTTGGCAGAAAAAAATGCTTGATGTGTGTAAACGCGTCTAAACACGCTTTAACGCTAGGCGCGTTTAGCGCTTGAGCATTAATGTATTTCAATGGGAAGAATACATTTTTTATTTTGGCCAATGAAATTAATTAACGCCCAAACACTTGATGCGGGTAAAAGTGGCTAAACTCGTTACACACTTTTACAAGCGTCAGGCGGTTTTTTTTTTTTTTGGCCAAAACGCTGCTGACGTGGCTCCCAAACAAAATTGACGTCCTTTTTTCCCCACAAATAAAACTTTCTTTTGGTGGTATTTGATCACCTCTGCGATTTTTATTTTTTGCGCAACAAATAAAAAAAGACTGAAAATTATGAAAAAAAAAAAGTTTTTCTTTGTTTCTCTTAATTTTTTTTCTAAATAAGTCTGTTTTCTTCTTCAATGACGGGCACTGATATGGCTGCACTGACGGGCACTGATAAGGCGGCACCGATGGGAACCGATGAGGTGGCACCAATGAGGTGGCACTGATGGGCACTGATGATGGGCTCTGATAGGCGGCACTGATGGGCACTGATAGGCGGCACTGATGGGCACTGATAGGTGGTACTGGTATGCGGCACTGATGGGCACTTATAGGCGGCAGTGATGGGCACTCATAGGCGGCACTGATGGGCACTCATGGCTACTGATGGGTACTTATGGGTGGCACTGATGGGTACTTATGGGTGGCACTGATAGGTGGCACGGATGGGCACTGATGGTCACTGATAGGTGGGCACTGATGGGTACAGTTGGCCACTGATAGGTGGCACTGAGGGACACTGATGGGTGGCACTGATTACACTGGTGGGTGGCATTGCTGGGCATTACTTATTTTTTTATTTCTGTAATGGTTCCAGTCAGTGCCCATTTGTGGGCACTGATTGGCATGTGTTGGGTATTTTTTTTATATGTGGATGGCCATGGGGTACATACCTGGCCATTCACATGCTGGGGGCTTCCCTGGTGGTCCTGGCGGCTTCCCTGGTGATCCTGTGTGGGCATCCGAGGGGGGGCTCCGCTGGTAAACAATCAGCGCAGACCCCCCCTGTCAGGAGAGCCGCCGATCGGCTTTCCTCTACTCGTGTCTGTCAGACGCGAGTGAGGAAAAGCCGATCAACGGCTTTTCCTGTTTACATCGTGATCAGCCATGATTGGACATGGCTGATCACATGGTAAAGAGCCTCCGTAAGAGGCTCTTTACCGAGATCGGTGTAGAGGTGTGTCAGACTGACACACTGCACCACCGATCGCCGCGATGCGCTCCCCCATGGGTACGCGGCGGCTGTTATCCTGCAGGGCTACATAAAACGCCCAGTCAGGATAACTGAACCACCGCCCGGCCGTCATTCTGCTATAGGCCGGGTGGGAAGTGGTTAACCACTAGGTGGCGCTGTAAGGGGTTAAGTGCGTCCTAGGGAGTGATTCTAACTGTGGGGGGGGCTATGTGTAACACGACACTGATCATCGCTCCCGATTACAACTGTGATCAGTGTCGGTGTCATTAGGCAGAATGGGGAAATGCTTGTTTACATTAGCATTTCCCCGTTCTTCCTCTCCGTGAGACGATCGTGGGTATCCCCACAGACATCGAGACACTCACGGAGGTTGCGGCACACCCGCAAACCACTTCTTAAAGGGCAACATACAGGTACGTTAATCTGCCTGTACGTGCCTTTCTGCCGACGTATATCAGTGTGAGCCGGTCGGCAAGCGATTAAATCTTCAATAAATGCACAAATTTATATTGAGATTTTGGACACTTTTCTTATTCCATCAATGAAAGGATGTTTGGTGATGATGTCATCATTTTTTAGGATGTAATCTGATGCAGATGTTGGTTTTAGAACTGCAAAGTACATGGTGATTCCATAATATTTTCTTCAGAATTGAGTGATTCCATATTTTTTTCATCTGCTTGATCTGCAAAAACAGTTGCAACTGACTACAGTTTTCTTTCTTTTTTTTCTTTTTTTAACTGTTTCTTAAAGCCAGAAGGTTGAAATGTTAAATGAAAATAGTCTTGAGGCATGCCTGTGATTAGTTTTTTTTTTTTATTTTTTAAATTTTTAAAAAAATGGCAGCATTCAAAACTGCCAAATTTGGCGTTTTGAAAGCTTTTAAGTGCAAAGGAGGGATTTGGGGGTCTTATAGACCCCAGATCCCTCCATAAAGAGTACCTGTCTCTGCCTTTACTGTCACAAGGTATGTTTACATTCCCTGTGACAGCAATAAAAACAGTCAGAATTTTTTTTTTTAAAGAGACAGTGTAAAAAAAAGAAAAAAAAAAGTAAAGTGCCCTGTCCCTCTGAGCTCGTGCACAGAAGTGAACGCAAATGTAAACTGTGTTTAAACTACGATCGCTAGAGCAAGAGCAATATTTTTAGCACAAGACCACATCTGTAACTCTAAACAGGTAACCTGTAGAAATTTTTAAAACATTGCCTATTGTGATTTTTAAGTACTGTAGTTTGTCGCCATTCCTTGAGTGTGCGCAATTTCAAAGCATGACATGTTAGGTATCTATATACTCTACATAATATCATCTTTCACATTATACAAGAAAATTGGGCAAACTTTACTGTTTTTTTTTTTTAATTCATTAAAGTGCCTTTTTTTTTTTTTCTTTTTTTAAATTGTGTTTGAAAAAAACGCTGCACAAATACAGTATAACATAAAATATTGCAACGATCACCATTTTATTCTCTAGAGTCTCTGCTATATATATATATATATATATATATATATATATATATATATATATATATATATAATGTTTGGCAGTTCTAAGTAATTTTCTAGCAAAAAATATGGATTTTACCTTGTAAGCAACAAATGTCAGAAAAAGGCTTAGGCATGAAAGGGTTTGTGAGGGGAGGGCCCGTGGAACCCAGAATACCTTGGAAAGGTTGGAAAAACCTTGTTTCAGCTCCCCATGCACCTCCTATGTCTAAGTTACCCTGTGTCCTTTAGGGGCACAGAGTGACTGAGAAAATATGGCTTGGATTACTTAAAATGGGACAGTAATATTTATCCACAATATCTCCCATGATATATATAAAGACTATTCTTGGTTTGTTTGATTCTGAACTCAACATGTTGAAAGAGCTGATCACATTGGCCTCTGTACAATGTAGGAGACGGGCCGACTCCTACTCGAGCTCCTGCTATTGTGAGAAGGTGTTCTGTGTTTATACTTATGATAATGTATAATCTACTGTCTGAAGCTCGGTGACAACAAGTCTGATCCTGTAATGAAATCCTGATTACTCAATCCTGATTACTCACAACAATGACCAGGTGGGCATGAAGTCACCTTGGCTGCTTTAAGGGATTAATTAATTAGCTCATGTTAATTTATGTTTTTGGTTATAGGTGTATTAGAGTAATATGAGCACGAGGGGGGGAACCTCCTCTTCAACTGTATATAAGACTGTATTCTTGTTCTAATAAACAGTTCATGTTGAGCAACCAAATGAGTATTGCCTTGTTGTGGTTGTCAGCGGTTGGAATAACTGATATCTATATTCAGACTGGGAGGAAGCGGTATATGACGAAAGTACTCAAGCGGAGTGTGGGACGTTTCGTTACAGGGTTAAACAACTAAATCAACATTTTCCAAGAGTGGTGATTCCATACTTTTTGCCAGGGGTTGTAGCACGGGAGTTACCAGTAGAATGGGCAGTACATTCCAGACAAACCTGGAAACCTTTTAGAAGCTGTTGTAAGCCTTCTGACTAAAAGATACCATAAAAAATACTTCAAATGAAAAAATATAAAATAAAATAAAAAATCAATATATATAGGTGATAGAATTGATGCAAAGGGGATTTTGTGTAGGGATTATAACAGTGCCCAAGTATATAAAAGATACAATTATTACTTAAAAAATATAAATTTTATTACATAGATATCCGTATGCATAGAATGGTCACTGATACGTCCCTACATGTTTCACCAAACAATGGCTTCTTCAGGGGATTTGGTCACCAGTGGGAATGGGCCGAACACCCAGCGTTCGGTTCGCACCAGAACATGCGAACACGGAAAAAATTTGTTCGAACACGTGAACACCATTAAAGTCTATGGGACACGAACATGAAAAATCAAAAGTGCTAATTTTAAAGGCTTATATGCATGGTATTGTCTTAAAAAGTGTTTGGGGACCTGGGTCAATGCAAAAAAAAGTTTTAAAAACGGCAGTTTTTTCGGGAGCAGTGATTTTAATAATGCTTAAAGTAAAACAATAAAAGTGTAATATTCCTTTAAATTTTGTACCTGGGGGGTGTCTAAAGTATGCCTGTAAAGTGGCACACGTTTCTTGCTCCCATGTTTAGAACAGTCAGACAGCAAAATTACATTTCTAAAGGAAAAAAGTCATTTAAAACTACTCTACGCGGCTATAATGAATTGCCGGTCCGGCAATTCACAAAAAAGTTCATTGATAAAAACGGCATGGGATTCCCCCACAGGGGAACCCCAAACCAAAATTTGAAAAAAAAATGCGTGGGGGTCCCCCTATATTCCATACCAGGCCCTTCAGGTCTGGTATGGATATTAAGGGGAACCCCGCACCAAAATTTTTTTAAAAAATAGCGTAGGGCCCCCCCAAAAATCCATACCAGACCCTTATCCGAGCACGCAACCTGGCAGGCCCAGGAAAAGAGGGGAGACGAGAGGACGGCCCCCCTCCTGAACTGTACCAGGCCACATGCCCTCAACATCGGGAGGGTGCTTTGGGGTAGCCCCCCCAAAGCACCTTGTCCCCATGTTGATGGAGAGAAGGGCCTCATCCCCACAACCCTTGCCCGGTGGTTGTGGGGGTCTGTGGGTGGGGGGCTTATCGAAATCTGGAAGCAATCTTTAACAAGGGGACCCCCAGATACTGGCCCCCCCTGTTTGAAATGGTAACAGGTACATTGTCCACCCACAGTTTTAAAAGAGCTGTCACCTGCGAGGACACGTCATATGGAGTGTGCCTCCCATGGAGGCAGGTCTTTATTTTTTTCCGTCCGTCGGCGTAGGTGAATGGACTACGTGGGACAGTTTTAATTTTTTATGTTTTAATAAAGGATGTCTCCCACAGTGTGTGTTTCTTTTTTTACCATTTTCACATTTTTTTTGTAAAATGGTACGAGTACAATGTACCTGTTACCATTTAAAATGGGGGGGCTGGGATCTGGGGGTCCTCTTGTTAAAGGGGGCTTCCAGATTCCGATAAGCCCCCACCCGCTACCCCAAAGCACCCTCCCAATGTTGAGGGCATGTGGCCTGGTACAGTTCAAGAAGGGGGGCACTCTCTCGTCCCCCCTCTTTTCCTGCAGCCTGCCAGGTTGCGTGCTCGGATAAGGGTCTGGTATGGATTTTTGGGGGGACCCCAGGCCATTTTTTTTTTTAATTTTGGCGCAGGGTTCCCCTTAAAATCCATACCAGACCTGAAGGGCCTGGTATGGAATTTAGGGGGAACCCCATGCATTTTTTTTATAATTTTGGTTTGGAATTGCCCTGCGGGGGAATCCCATGACATTTTTATCAATGAACTTGATGTGTAGTGCCGGACCGACAATTCATTATAGCCGTGAGTAGTTTTAAATGACTTTTTTCCTTTAGAAATGTCATTTTGCTGTCAGACTGTTCTAAACAAGGGAAACATGCGCCACTTTACAGGCATACTATAGACACCCCCAGGTACGAAATTTAAAGGAATATTTCACTTTTATTGTTTCACTTTAAGCATTATTAAAATCACTGCTCCCGAAAAAACGGCCGTTTTTAAAGCTTTTTTTGCATTGATACATATCCCCTGGTGCAGGACCTGGGTCCCCAAACACTTTTTATGACAATAACTTGTATATTAACCTTTAAAATTAGTACTTTTGATTTCTCCCATAGACTTTTAAAGGGTGTTCAGCAGCCTTCGAATTTGCCGCAAACACTCCAAATTGCTCGCTATTCGGCGAACGGCCGAACAGCCAATGTTCGAGTCGAACTCATGTTCGACTTGAACATAAAGCCCATCCCTAGTCACCAGTGTTCAACAGTGGCTCTGATAATAATAAATACATAATCAAGATTACAATAAACAAAAAATAACAATAATCAAAAGATAAATTAAATATAATATAACAATAACCAAATCGAGTTTCATGGCTCATAAACTCTCCCACCCCACAGATCCCACCGAACTTACCAAAGTACAAAAGGGCATACAACCAGGCAGTCCAACAACTGCGGCAAAGGGGCGTTAGAATCCCTACACAAAATCCCTTTTGCATCAATTCTATCAATCCAAGGGATGAGGTTCCGGATCTTATGAGGTCACTCAACCCACACCCTTTCACAGCATTGTCTACTAGGTGTTTCAATATACAATTTTTCTGTGCTTGGGTGAGCTTTGTATGTAATTTTGTAATAAAGAAATTTGGTTATATTTAAAGATAATAGTGTATATCTAGTTGTGAGTTTAATATTTACGTTTTTTAATTATATAATATTTTTGAAGTTTGTGTCTGTTGGTGAACACTTACCTATCATGGCGGATTTCTGTGGTGAGGCATGGGAGGGTTTCATGGCTAAAATACGGTCATCTCAGAATGCATCCAATATCACAGATGCTGTGCTGAATTGGATAGAGCATTTATGAGATTACAATGTCTTCTGGAAAAAAGTGAGGATTTATTGGCATAAAAGTTACTTTGAAAAATACTCTGAGAATAATATTGTCTCCTGGGGTTTAAGAATCCAGATTTTCCCCAATCTAAGGTCAATGACTCCCTGAAACAAACGTGGAAACATAATCTCCAAACATGCTCATTAGAAATGATTACCATTTTGTAGGGTTGTCCCGACACCACTTTTTTAGGACCGAGTACAAGTACCGATACAGGGCCGATCCTAGGGTCACAGGCGCCTGGGTGCAGAAATATTTCTGGTGCCCCCACATGGGCGTGGTCATTTTAGTTACTCCTCCCCTTTACAAATATTTCTATGGCAACGATTCAACCACAGAGATGCTCCACCACGAAGTCTTCATTACCCTGGGATCCTTACAGGTACAATAAACAAAATACAGGAAGAGAAGCAAGAGTACTTTATTGGGACCTGGAGGGGGGCCTCTCTGTTAGAGAGTCTGTTAGAGAGAGCCCCCAGAAATACTACAGACATAATACAGGAGATGATCAGAGACTGCAGACATAGCACAGGAGATGATCAGAGACTGCAGACATAGTACAGGAGATGGTCAGAGACTGCAGACATAGTACAGGAGATGGTCAGAGACTGCAGACATAGTACAGGAGATGGTCAGAGACTGCAGACATAGTACACTAGATAATCAGAGACCGCATACATAGTACCGGAGATGGTCAGAGACTGCAGACATGGTACAGGAGATGGTCAGAGACTGCAGACATGGTACAGGAGATGGTCAGAGACTGCAGACATGGTACAGGAGATGATCAGAGACTGCAGACATAATACAGGAGATGGTCAGAGACTGCAGACATACTATGCGCTGTGCTAATCACAAGCAGTGAGACATTTCCCGATCTCTGCAGCCGCACATCGGGAAATGTCTCACTGCTTGTGATTAGCGCTGTGCAGTGCCGAGTTCCTGGCGGGCTCTGCACGTGCAGCTTGCGAACACGCCGGAGCTCATCCTTACTGCAGACATAGTACAGGAGATGGTCCATTAGACCCCTTTCACACTGGAGGTGTTTTTCAGGTGCTTTAGTTTTAAAAATAGCACCTGGAAAAAGCCTTATCTGCAATCCCACTGTGAGAGCCCGAATGCTTTCACACTGGAGCAGAGCACTGGCACGACGTCCAAAAAATTCCTGCAAGTAGCTTCTCTGAGGCACTTTAGGAGCGGTGTATACACCGCTCCTAAAGTGCCCTTGCTCATTGAAATCAATGGGCAGTGCCTGCAAAGCGCCCCTGCAGTTGCGCCTTTGAACCCTTTAGTGGGGGTTAAATGTACCTCTAAAGCGATGGTAAAGCGCCACTAAAAGTAGCATCGCATTACCGCCGATGCCCCTGCACTGTCAGTGTGAAAGGGCTCTTAGTACATCTCATTAAACAACACATCTGTAGATGGACTACTGAGGTGCAGGAAGGGACAGGGCCTGTGTATCCTATTGTAATCTATCATACCATAAAACATCTCCTAGCAGGGGAAGCCCAGAGCACAGAGCCCCAGATAGAGATGGGAGGCATTCCAACTGGAGTTGGTAGAGACAGTGCGGGATCCCAGTGTGAGGAATTTATTCCCGCACAACAGCAGCCACTGACTAGAACCCTCGTGTCAGGAAGAGGAGCGCCCCTCCCCCGAGCACTGCCAGGCTGGACGGGCTGCCCTATGCTAACACTGGAGTTCTGGACGGACACTCACAAGGAGAGAAGGAGGGAGGGGAGAAGTCTGGCTCTTCGGCGCCCCCACCTCTGCAGGCGCCTGGGTGCAAAGCACCCTTCACACCCAAGGTAGGATCGGCCCTGTACCGATACTTTTTTTCAAGTACTCGCCGATACCGATTACCGATACTTTTTTTTTAATGTCACGTGACAGGTTTTTTTTTGGGGTGAACGTTGTATGTGTGTGTGGTTTTTTTTTTTTTTTTTTACAATTTTTATTTTTTACAATAATATTTTTTTATTCTTTATTGTTTTTTTTTTAATCAGCCCTTTTGGGGGGCTTTGGTGAGATATCAGGGGTCTTAACAGACCTCTGATATCTCCCCCTTGAGACAGAGAAAGAGAGGATAGAGATTCCCCAGTCCCTTTCTCTGCAGCGTCAGCTGCACTGAGAATGATTGGAGAGAAGACAGCAGCTCCTCTCCATTCATAAACTGACACATGTTTCAGTTATGTGAATGGACAGAGTCAGCTGACTCTATCCATACACATAGGAAGGAGGAGGGGGACGGAGGAACTGAGGGGGAGAACGGAGGGGGACAGATAAGGAGAGAGGAACGGAGGGGGACAGATAAGGAGAGAGGAACGGAGGGGGAGAACGGAGGGGGACAGATAAGGAGAGAGGAACGGAGGGGGAGAATGGGGGGGGGACAGATAAGGAGAGAGGAACGGAGGGGGAGAATGGAGGGGGACAGCGGAGGGGGACAGATAAGGAGAGAGGAATGCAGGGGACAGCGGAGAGGCACAGAGGAAAGGAGGGGGCACGGAGGAGGATGCAGTGACAGTCAGCTGTGAGCGATCACCGCTGTTTGTCACTAAAGCTGGTGAAAGTAGCTGGGGGAGAATCTTGTAATAGACATACTCCCGGCAAAGCAGATCCGCGCTGTAGCCGTCATTCAGCTATAGCGCGGATCTGAAGGAGTTAATGTCTAAATCACTGGCAACAAAAGTGAGTACACCCCTAAATGAAAATGTCCAAATGTGGCACAATTAGCCATTTTCTCTCCACGGTGTGATGTGTCTTGTTAGTGTTACAAGGTCTCAGGTGTGAATGGGGAGAATGTGCGTTAAATTTGGTGTTATCGCTCTCACTCTCCCATACTGGTCACTGGAAGTTCAACATGGCACCTCGTGGCAAAGAACTCTCTGAGGATCTGAAAAAAAGAATTGTTGCTCTACATAAAGATGGCCTAGGCTATAAGAAGATTGCCAAGACCCTGAAACTGAGCTGCAGCACGGTGGCCAAGACCATACAGAGGTTTAACAGGACAGGTTCCACTCAGAACAGGCCTCGCCATGGTCGACCAAAGATGTTGAGTGCACGTGCTCAGCGTCATATCCATTTCTTAAATTACATTTCTAAATTTAGAGGAGGAGGTGAAGGGAAGTTTTGCAATGGGGTCAAGTAATAACTGACTAAGAGGGGATATCCTCTTGCTTTGGAGAAATTTCCTCTAACATCCTGCTATGTCTCTGGGCAGGTGTAGGCGGGGAATTGAATAAAAACATGTGGATACTTACATTTTGTCTATAGAGGCAGTCCCTGGGTTACAAACAACTCCTACTTACAAATGGAGGGAGACAACAGGAATTGAGAGGAAATCTACCCCTAGGAAGGGAATTGAAATGAATGGGCAGGGGCGGTTTAGGAGCGATGTATACACCGCTCCCACCCCGCCCCAAAGACGCTGCTTGCAGGACTTTTTTTCCCGTCCTGCAAGTGCACTGCCCCAGTGTGAAAGTACTCGGGCTTTCACACTGGGGAGGCATGAGAGGCGCTTTACAGGCGCTATTTTTAGCACTAAAATGCCTGAAAAGCGCCCCAGTGCGAAAGGGGTCTAAGAGTTATCATGGGAAAAAGGTGTCTCCACTGAAGCTTTATCACCAATTCTTGTTTCCACAACAACCCAAAATTTTCAAAAATCCAATTGTCAGTGTAGCACTGACCCCCGAAGGAGCTACTGAATTTAGATTGGGCCTGTACTCTGCTTTTCCACCCCCTATAACTTGGGTCAGCCCCCTTGACACAGCTGTGGTGCAGAGTTAGTGCCACAACCCCATAATGTGCAATATAACAATAGTATACCTTTGTTATTACCCAGGTATCCGTTGCTTCACCTAATAGAGAAAGGAACAACACTCCACACAAGTTGTACTTAACCAGAAACTTAACTTTTACTGGAATCAGTATAAAAGTGGTATTACAATATTTGGTCCGTCACACAAACAGCCCAATAGGTATTCACAACAACCTGTACACATAAGGTTGTCTTAACTGACCCCTGGAAGTGCGTCTCCAAGTGGGACTAATGCCCAGAGTGAAAACACCTTACTCTGGGTACCTTCCCACTTCCAGCACACCTTGGTAACCACAGGAAGGTAAAGTTAATCAATAAAGCACAACACAATTCATAGGGAGCTCCCCCTACTTTATAATGCAGTTCCTCTTATCTTTAGTAGGATGCAAGGCCTTGCAATGAGAGATGCAGTCCTTTCAGTCTTCTGTCTTCTGCTAGCTATTTGTGTTGTACCAATCGTAATCTGACAGTTGAACAAGCAAAGGTCAAAGGAAAACGAATGCTAGAACTATTCTTGTAGTGCAGTAAAGGATAGGCTTGAGGCCTGTTCAAACTCAGTTCTCTTGCTTAAGATCTTCTATGTGGGACTACAGGTCCCAGCAACGCTGTGTTTACAGTCTAAGTGTGAAAAGGTGCGGTACAAACATTCTGGGCATCAGCCCTCTCACCAATCTAGGTCCAGACAGATGGATGCCTCCACTCCACAGTATCTTAGTTCATTCGCTGCGGCCACGCTATCATGCTGTTCCGTTTCACAGGCAACCAGGAGTCCTCAGTTACCTCCTTCAATGGTCTCTGGAACGATCACACTGCTGCTCCAGAATGCTGTGATGTAAGGCAGAATCGCTGTTCCACTCCGCACGAGGTAGGCCGTGACTCTGTGGGATACACACACCCACAGAGCCCTGCTGGCAGGCCAAGCGTCCCAGGAACAAGAGAAAGAAAATGGCCGTGCGGGCCCTTTTATAACCTACCCAGCATGCAGTTCGGTACTGAGTGTTCATGGGAGGTCACTTGGCATTGTGGGTAGGTCAGCTGCTTTGTAATATGTAAACAAACAGTCACTTACTGTAACATCTCCATGTTCTTGAAACAGAAAATAAATGAAGTCCATTTCACGTTTTGGCCACTAGATGGTGCCAAATACCAAAGAATGCATTGTCCATACTCTTACATTACATTAAGGAAACAGGCAAAAATTTGTCAGCGCTACATCAGAGAGACAGAAACTGAGGTGAACTCTTCTGAACAGGGGCACAGACAGCAAAAGAAATGTTACAGGGGTGATAAACCTTCCCTATGCTATCCAAAAAACTTAAAAACTATTTTTTTGTCTGGAGCTTAAAAAATGTACATGTTCAAACTTACAAACAAATTCAACTTAAGAACAAACCTACAGACCCCATCTTGTTTGTAACCCCAGGACTGCCTGTATTGAAGAAAAACACTGTTCATAGAAAAAGGGAAATTGACAGCAATGGCATTGCATGTGTTGCAGGTCATACACTTCTTCAGGCAGTAGAGGGCGTAGTTTATTCACAAAGCACTTTCCAATAGTAATATATCAAGCAGTTACATACAGCAGAATGCCAGAGGAGCTCTTCCCTAGGAGGAAGCTATAGCATATTCACACTGCGATCCCCAAATGTACTCGTAGATATCTGGCTGCCGGCGGGAGCCTCTTCCAGGAAGCTGACAGAGGAGATACCCTAAACTGAAAAAAATCCATCATGAAAATCCCAGAGAGAAAGTGCCCGGTGCTTCACAATCAATATCACTTTCAAAGTGCTCCAGTGCTGACAAAAGGTGCTTCTCAAATGTGAACAGATGGCCTCTTACCAAATGAGATCCAGTGGTGGCCGTCCATACGGGGCACAGGGGCGCCACCCCCCTAATGCATGCGCCCAGCCCCTAATCTACATGCAGTGCCCCGGACGCATGGATTCCAATTGGGTTTTTTTTTTTTAATTTGATGGCTCTAATTGGCTTCAAAAATGGGTGGGCTTGGGGCGTAAGTCCTATTGGCTGCCAAGGAGGGAGGAGACGCAGGGGAAGCCGCCGTGAAGCTGAGGAGGAGATGCCGCCCACCGCCCAGAGGAAGCGCTGCCCGCAACCTAGATGGGGTAAGTGCGGGGCTGGTGACTAACCGACCAGGGTGGGTGGCCTTGGATGAATTGCTGCGCCCCCCCAAAAAAAAAAAAATATACCACCAGCCGCCACTGCAGAAATTAAATCCAGCCCGTAATCAAACTCCACAATAAAAATCTACAGTCAAGGAGTAAATCTTCACAGCAATATAACCTGTAGTGTGGACCAGTTTAAAAAGTTTTACTAAACGAAAATGCACTTACAATGAGGCGCAAAGAAACATGCAGAACATACCGCGGTGTCACCCGTCTCACCAGTCGAATGACATCACACGTGCTCTCCACCGACCCGTTTTCCAAAAATGGCATCTTCTAGGATGGAGGATCCCATCCCTCATTTTTGGAGAGACGCTTCGGTTGGAGAGCACGTGTGACATCATCGCGGCTGGTGAGACGGGTGACACCGCGGCCGGCTTGTATGCTCTGCTTTCAGTGCGCTCAGCGGGGGAGATGTGCAGGAGCCGGCTGCGGTGTTCGGAGGTTGCGGGCTGATGACGTCATGGACGGGCGACTGGGGCCTTCCACGTCCACAGCGTCCCTTGGTGGCCAGGGGGACCAACCCGAGGGCAAACTTTCGGATTCGGAGTCGGATGTGCCTGGCGCGACGTCAGTTCGGGCAGGACCTCTGCAGGGATCTGGAGCGGCGGCTGGTCAGTCGGTTTCCCCTGGGCAGCCTGGTAAGTCTTTGTCTATTCCTTTAACTGTGCCTGTTCTGTCTGTGTTACCCCCTCCCCCCTGTTAGTTCCCCCCCATGGTTGTTGGTGGGCGGGTGGTGCGGCCCTGGCGCCTGTTTTGGCTGTGGGGTCGGTCCTGTGGGGGCTAGCGGGACGTCTCAGTTGGATGTCCTGGGCATGGGTGCCAGTGACATGCTTTTGCAGCATTTGCTGGCAGTGCTGGGGCAACCACCCCCGGTTCTCTGGTCTCCCCGGTCTCGGCTTGGCTGGCGGGGGGTATGGTCAGTCGGGCGCTGTAGCAACGTCTGGGGTCTCGCCATTACCACCGCCATGGCCAACGCCTGCTGTGGTGGCGCCCCCGCCGACAGCTGTGGTTCCCGCGCCGGTAGCTGGATCTTCCCAGGTGAGTACAAGTGCAGGGACGCCAGGGGGATCGGTGGTGGATGGTGTGCGACTGGCAGATGCGGCGTGATGTGAGGTCTACGTTTGCTACGAGGTCCCTCTTGGTTCCCATCTGAAGGCGGAGGTTAGGGAGAGGATCTGGAAGGAGGAGTACGTGGAGATCTTCTCGCTGCTTCTGCTGGAGAAGTTTAATCTGGACAATGTTAAGTCGGATGAGAGCAAAAAGGAGGAGGAAGAAAAATGTCGCTATTGGCTTATCCCGAGAACGTTTACTAACTGGTCACAGGCGTTTCACATTCTAGCGAGCGTCATAGGGGAGAAGGCTCCGATGAACAGTTCCGGCAGCGGAAGGCTTATCGTCCATCTTAGCGGTGGCGCCACAAAGATATCGGGTTGTTGATGAAGCTCATGACACAAGCCACCCTTTCATGGCGGGGCCGGGGGTGCCAACACCTCGTCACTGTCGGCCACAAAGTGCAAGGGGTTCTGTTGGCAGTTTAATGAGGGGACCTGCAAAATTGGGGGAGCCTGCTGTTTCCGACATGAGTGTTCAGGTTGCGGAGGTGCCCACCCTTGGCCCAAGTGCTTCCGGTGAGGTAAGAAACAGGCCAACACTGGAAAAAATGGTGCCATATCTAAGTAGGTGTTCTAAAAGGGGGGCGGCCCGGACGTTGTGGTTGGGTTTTCGGGATGGTTTCTTCATTCCGAGCACGTTTTTTGGATAATATCCCCCCTGTTTCGGCGAATCTGAGATCGTGTACGAGCATCCGGAGGTGGTGGGAAGTAAGTTACATAAGGAGGCTGCGTTGGGTAGGATGGCTGGCCCGTTTGAGGGGCCGCCGGTGGAGGACTTGGTGGTTTCCTCCTTGGGCGTGGTGCCCAAGAGGGAGCCGAATCAATTCCGGCTGATTCACCATTTGTCTCATCCGAAGGGGGGTTCGAGGAACGATGCGATTGATCCGGCGTTCTGTACTGTGTCTTACACCTCGTTTGACGAGGCGGTGCAGTGGGTGCAGTGATTCGGGAGGGGGGTGCTCATGGCCAAGACTGACATTGAGTCGGCTTTTCGCCTGTTGCTGGTTCATCCGGATAGTGTTCGTTTATTGGGCTGCTGCTGGGAGGGCCAATTCTTCGTGGATAGGTGTCTTCCTATGGGTTGCGCTATCTCTTGTTCCTACTTTGAGTTGTTCAGTTCCTTCCTGGAATAGGTCATCAATGATCTTCGGGTGACCGTGACTGCGGTCACTCGGCGTTCTAAGGTTCAGCTGAGGGAGTTGCAGTCCTTGTTGGGAAAACTGAACTTCGCGTGCAGAATTATGCCAATGAGGAGGGTTTTTTGCAGGCGCCTGGCATCCAAGACTGCGGGAGTTAAGGCGCTGCATCATTTCATACATCTTGGTCAGGACCATCGGGCTGATCTGCAGGTGTGGGATTCTTTTCTGGAGCAGTATAATGGTATAACCCCGGTGGGGTTTCTCTCCTTGTACATGCCAATGGCTCACCATTGTCACAATATCAATTTGTGTCCGTTTTCAGGAAGAGTTTAGCGGCAGGGGGTTTCTCCCTTCGGGACTATGCCTCTCATTGACTATGCCTCTCATTCCTTTAGAATTGGGGCAGCTACGGAAGCGGCGAGGTGGGGTGTAAGTGACCAGATTCTTCAATGGATTGATCGCTGGGAATCTCAACGGTTCTGGCTCTATATATGCCCTCATTTACTGTGATGGGCTGGGGGGAGTGGTCTGGGGGGTATGGTAGTGCCCGGGTAGTCGGGTCCTGTCTGGTGTCGTCTGTGTATGTCTTCATGTGGGGTTTCTGTCTTGGGGTGATGTTTGTATTTCATTTTGTTGGGTGGTGTGAATAGTGTTGGTTTTGTGTGTCTCTGTTTCCCTTTGTGTTTTCTGTCTTACAGGCCAGGTGTGCCTGATCCTTGGGCATTCTTATGTCCATCGGGGGGCAAAAAGGGCCCTGGCGAGACAGAAGGGCAGGCAGCTGGGTTTCTCAAGGGAGGAGACTTCAGTGCGTTGGATTGGGATTACGGGCATGTTATGGTCCCACGTCCTTCCTGAGGTGCAGCGTTATGCTAGGCTGGATAGGCCTACGGGCGTGCTGTTGTTGCACGTAGGGGGTAATGACCTGAGTATCAGGGCCTCGAGGGATCTTATTCGGGATGTGAAATGGGACTTCCTGCGTTTAAGGTCAGCTTTCCCGGAGTCGGTGGTGGTATGGTCAGATATAATTGGCAGGGCAACCTGGAGGGGGGCCCGGTCTGTTGATCAGATCAACAAGACCAGGATAAATGTCAATAAGGCCGTGGCTAAGTTTGTGGTGCCTAATGGGGGACTGGTGGTCAGCCACTGTGAGTTGGAGCAGAACATCGGCCTGTATTTAAGGGCCGAGGGTGTGCACTTGTCAGCCGTTGGGATTGACTTGTGGTTCCTGGGGCTCCGGGATGGGCTACAGCAGGCCTGGCAGCTGTGGCGGGCCTCCCACACGTGAGGTGGTCACTGGTGGGAGTCTGTGGCATGGGTCTCTGGTTCGTGAAGGTTGGAATGGTGGAAGGTAAACAGGATATGGTGTGGGGACGTGTTAGACCTATCTCGGTATGGGTACCCTTCCTATCTGGAAACAATGGGCTACCGGTCATCGGGCTGCAGTGGCAAGAAAGTGGCAATAGTTTGTCCCTGAGGGTTCACGGCTAGGGGCCAGGATGCTGAGGTGGTGGTGGTGGTGCAGCTGATGCGGTAGAATTCTAGACATGTGCACACTGAAATATTTCATTTCGGAATTTCGTTTTCGTCCGAAAAATAAATTTATTTAGTTACTCCCGAAATTCTTTTTATTTATTTTGTTTTTCGTTAAAAAAATTGCATTCGTCTGAAAATCCAAATTAAGGTCAAATCTGTCATTGAAGGATTATGGTGTCTGTCGAATGTTCAAAGAAGATTTGAGGGAGCAGCTAAACTGTACAACGCCGTATAGTTTACCTGCTCCGTCGAATCTTCTTAGAACTTTCAACAGACACCATAAGCCAAAGCACGTGTGTACTTAGTTCTAGCTATTTTACTGCTTCTCCTCTTTTTTTTTTTTTTTAACAAACAGGTGTGCTTTATTGTATCGCAAGGAAGAAGGTTACATAATACCTCTTGACATAATACAGAACACTACATGACAGATAAGCATGGGCAAACGCATAGCAGTGTCATACATGTGCAGGAGGTGAAACATCAGTACATGTCAACGTTCTAGACAAAATGATCACAGAGAAAAGTACCTCATGTATCCGGGGATTACCCCTCCCTCCCCCCCACATAATACATGAATCCACCGTGGCCCCCTAAGATGAGAGCCAAGGTGTCCACACCTTCTCAAATTTCCATGGACAACCTCGATTAATATATGTGATTCTGTACATAGGTATAACTGCCTCAATCTGTGCCTCCCAGGCCGACACTGTCGGGGGTGAGGGGTCTGTCCACTTCATCAGTATCTCCTTCTTGGCATAAAAAAGTAGAAGGGAAATAAGCAGTTTTAAGTGATAGGCTCTCTGTTCATTGTCATGAATCCCGAGAAGGGCCAACTCCGGAGTGATTGGTATGGATACTTGCAACCTGGAGTTTATCTCTGCAAATATTGCACACCAATATGTTGCTATCAATGGGCATTCCCAGAACATGTGGAAAAAAGTTCCAATTTGGCACTTACATTTGTTACACATAGGATCTCTGTCAGGGAATATGCGATGGAGTCTCTGTGGGGTGTAATAAGTCCTATGTATAAATTTGACCTGGATTAACTTATCCCTGGATGCAATCACCAGTCTAGGGCCATTATCTAGACATTCCTCCCAATCCTCTCTGTCTAATGATGGAATGTCGGTGTGCCAACTGTCCCATAATTTTGCTATTTTAGGAGAGTCCTTACCCAGGAGTACAGCATACAAGGTGGAAAGGGGCTTGGAGACATCTCCAGATGCCAACAGCTCCTCAATGGGATCTGCCTGAAGTAAAGGCGTCTGAGGAAACTGAGCCCGTGCCGCATGTCTTAGTTGAAAACATCTAAACCTCATCCCTCCGGGCAGCTGGAATTTATTCATTATTTCCGTGATAGAGAGCAATTCCCCTCTGGGCATAATTTGTTCTATGGTTGCGATGCCGAACCTGGCCCAAAGCTGTGGGTCAGGCACAGTCCGGAAGTGGTTAAGAGCTGGATTTCCCCATAACGGGTTCGCCGGTGATAACTGACCCGGAGAGAGGAATCTACGTCTTGCAGCCACCCACACCCTCCAAGTTGCCCGAGTGGGTTCAGGAACTCGCGTATACGCACCCGGACCTCGATAGGGAAAGTTACGTAGATCAGTAAGGGAGCCCAAATAGTTTGCCTCAAGGCAGACTGCTGCATTCATTTTAGAACCTTGAAACCACCAGTAAACCGACACCAACATAGCCGCCCAGTAGTAGACCTGAAAATTGGGGAGGGCTAATCCTCCAAAACAGGTAGGTAGCCACAAAGTGGAGCGCGCCAATCTGGGGTTCCCACCCCTCCAAATAAAGGTTCCCACCAGACCACCAACCTCCCCAAAAAATGAAGCAGGGACCCACACCGGGGAGTTTCTAAAAATATAATTGAATTTAGGAAGCATCATCATCTTAATGAGGCCGATGCGTCCCAATAAATTTAAGGGCAAGTCAGCCCAGGCCAAACACTTCGCACGCAACATATTCACGATGGGGCTCAAATTTTTACTTATAAAGTCTGATGGGTTTTTTGTGATCACTATCCCCAAATATTTAAATTCCGTCACCCACTGTAGTGGGGAGGATGATGGTCCAGAGGCAGCTGCGTCGTCCAGGGGGAACAGTACTGATTTGGTCCAGTTAATCTTTATACCAGATAACCCCCCAAAGTTGTCAAAGATTTTCAATGCCGCAAGAAGAGACGGGCCCGCATCATTTAGGTATAGAAGCGCGTCGTCCGCATACAGAGACAGCCGCTCTTCCAGCAGACCCACCCGCAAGCCCAGGACATCCGGAGCACTCCTGACTGAAATTGCCAGTGGCTCCAACGCCAGAGCGAACAGGCTGGGGGAGAGCGGGCAGCCCTGCCTCGTGCCGCGGAATAGATCAAAGGGCTCCGAGACCCAATTATTTGTACGGACCCTAGCTCTGGGGGCCTGATACAACAGTCGAATGCCATGTATAAACTTAGGGCCAAACCCAAATCTCTGTAATACCAGCCACAAATAGTTCCACTCCACAGAGTCAAACGCCTTTTCGGCGTCGAGTGAGGCTACAACTCTGGTCCCTGCATTGTCATGTGGAATAGTAAGATTAAGGAAGAGACGCCTCAGATTGATATCGGTTCCCTTGCCAGGCATAAATCCGGTCTGATCTATACCGATCAGGTCTTCTATGACGTGAGATAAGCGGATAGCCAGAACTTTCGCAAAGATCTTGGCATCTACATTGAGTAGCGATATTGGCCTGTACGAGGCACACTCTAGCGGATCCTTACCCGGCTTGGGAATCAACACAATTACTGCCTCGTTCATGGACTCTGGTAAAGATTCTAGGGCCATAAAATTAGATAATAGCGAGGTTAATTTAGGAGCTAAAATCTCGCTGAAGTTGGAATAGACTTCAGATGGTAGACCATCTGTCCCAGGAGCCTTCCCCCTCCTGAGATGTCCCATAGCGACCTGAATCTCCTCCAGCGAGATATCCTTCTCCAATTCTTCCCTGGCTTCAGCTGTTAAATTAGGGATGGACAATGAATCTAAAAACCTGGCCAGGTCTGAGTCAGACGCCTCAGACCTGGAGGAGTAGACCTCTCGGAAATATTCCCGAAAACGAGTGTTAATATCCTGAGGGGATGTGAGTAACTGGCCGGAACTGTCCCTGATGGAACCAATAGGGGTAGCTGGGATATTACCCTTAGCCAACCATGCAAGGAGTTTCCCATTTTTCCCCCCATGTTCAAACACTCTTTGGGCCGAAAAGAGTAGCGCTTTATTCGTTTGTGCCATCCTAGCTGTGGAGAGTCTGCATAAAGCCCGTTTCCACTCCCTATATCTGTCGTCTCCCGGGTCAGCGACAAAGTCAGCCTCCAGAATAGTCGCCCGTCTCTCAAGTTCCTCCAATTCATGAGCGGAGTCACGTTTAAGGCGAGCAATACTGATCATAAACTCCCCTCTAGCCCAAGCCTTAAAGGTGTCCCACAGCACGATCGGTGGGGCAGAATCCACATTATCCGTCCAAAAATTGCAAATGGCTGCTGTTAGGGGTTCTTGTAGTCGCTCGTCATCAGCCCAGAACTTGGACAGTCTCCAAAGTCGGGGGCCCGGGGGGGCAGTCAAAGTCAACGTCAGGCAGAGGGGCGTGTGGTCAGAGATTCCCCTGGGAAGCACAGAAATGTCTTTAACAAATTGCAAGGCAGGGCATGAGGCATATATCAGATCGATTCGAGATAGAGTTTTATGAGAAGCAGAGTGGCAAGTAAATACCTTTGAGGTCGGGTATATGTGTCTCCAGACATCAGTGAGGGCATAAAGATCAGCCCACTGTCTGAGGTCCGGAGTATCACGAGCCGACCGGTGCAACCTGTCTTGTTGCACCGAGGGGGCCATGTTAAAATCTCCCAGTAAATAAACAAGAGTTGTATCATATTGTACCACAGTTTGCATGATTTCATGAAGAACATTACCGTTAGCTGGAGGGGGAATATACAATCCGACTAATACCACAGTTTTGTCATATATGTTAGCATATAAAATTACGTATCTACCCTCCTTGTCCGTCCTGACTTCCAGAAGCCTAAACGGCACTGTCTTGTGTACTAGGACGCTGACCCCACGGGCATATGTGGAAAATGTGGAGTGGTAATGTAGGCCGACCCAAGTCTTATTAAGACAAATAGTTTTGGTGCCCTGCAGATGTGTCTCCTGGAGGATACAGATCTGCGGTTGGTGCTTTTGTAGGAACTTAAACACTAGGGATCTTTTCACTGCAGTATTAAGGCCTCGCACGTTCCATGAGATTACCTTAAGTTCAGCCATTAGGGGGTAGAATTGATAGGGGTACACGGATCACCCAGCCCGAGGGATCAGCGCCCGCACACTCAATTACATAAATTGTCATGTACACTCCAATGTCTAGAAACCTTCCCCGTGTCGACACTCCAAAGCACATGGAAAAGAAAACAAAAAAAAAACAAAAAGAAAATCTAAAGCACCTGAAACAACAAAATAGTGTTAACAAAAACAAACCTAGCATTAAACCCCGCCCCCCACCCCGCATCCCCCACCCCAACCTAGGAATGCCTTGTTCCCCAAACATCAACAAAGAAAAATTAAACCCCCAAGTTCAGGGAGCGTGAACCAGTGGGTGTAGACCCTTAGTGGAGAGGATTGTCCACGTAAGGTGACGAGAGACTCCGCTGCCATTCAGAGTAAGGAGAAAATTAGCGTTCCAACCAACAAAGGTTATTTCGAACCTTCCTATTTCGGACCATCGTGGGTGAGTAGATTTTTCTTCCTTCCTCCCCCTTCCCACAAAAATAAAATAGAATATGTTCCCTGTTTAGGATAAATGGGGAAGACCATTCCGTAGCCCATGAAGACAGGGTATGTCAAACTCCAGGCAGTCAATCTGGCAAGGTGCTGTCTCCTGCGGATAGCAGTTGATTGTCTCCCAGATGGAATTCCAGCCTTGGCATTCAAAATAAAGGGTGCATATCTCTTGCAAGTGAGGAAAGAGGAAGAAGTGAACCTGTAATACGTATAATGGACACTAGAGTCCGCCAGTGGCCCTCCTTCAGGGATTAGGGTCATCACTGACATCTGAGCCTCCAAGAAAGCCCAAAAGGACATTGAGTAGATTCAAACAGTGGCAAACTTGAGAGTAGGTATCACCTGGCATAGCCAGGGGCGCAACACTTATATTGTCCACCGACAGGGATTACAAAAGGCACAACGGGTGCAAAGTTAAGTCCCCTGTTGATATTTAAACAATCAGCGGCCAATATTCAGAGCAGAAGTGCAGAAAAGCATTTTGCAGCGTTTAACGATTAGGGGGCAATGATTCCAGCCATGTGTTAGCATCTCTGGGGGAGGTAAAAAATCTGGTGGTCTCTCCGTCTTGGACCCTCAATCGTGCTGGGAACAAAACGCTGTATCGTATGCCCTTAAGACGCATGGCTGCCTTCACCTGGTCAAAGGAGCGTCTGAGCCTTTGAGTTTCAACAGAGTAGTCAGGGAAGATAAGTAACTTGTTATTTTGATGGCGTATTTCTCCCTGCACTCTAGCAGCTCGTAGAACCTCATCCCTGTCACGGAAGTTCAGAAACTTTAGGATAAATGTGCGTGGCGGTGCTCCAGGAGGGCCCGGCTTGGGAGGGATCCGGTGAGCCCGTTCCACCGCATAGAAAGGTGAAAATTGAGCCCCTGGTAGGAGGGAACGCAGCAGGCCTTCAATAAACTCCGTCGGGCATTTCCCCTCAGCTCCCTCCGCCAGACCTACAATACGGAGGTTGTTCCTCCTATTACGGTTTTCCGCATCTTCGGATTTATATTCCAGTGCTCTAATTTTGGTTTGCAGGGCCCTTAAGTCTGCTCCATGAGACTCCACAGTGTCCTCCACTTGCCCCAGGCGTTGTTCCGCAACAGAAAGTCTGCCCCTAATTTTATCCATGTCCAGCCTTATTAGTCCAACATCTAATTGCACAGCATCTACCTTGGAGGTAAGGGTAGTAAGGGAGGCCTGGCAGTTTCCTATAGCAGCCAGGACATCAGCCAGGCCCGGCTGCGCAGAAGGGGACCGCTCCGGCTGTTCCGTCTGGGACGCCATGTCGCTACTGGTGCGCCTCCCGGACCCCACGCGACCCACACAGGCCGCCTCTGTCTCCACCAGATCGGGGGGAAATTTCAACTGCTTACCCCTTCCTCTGGCCGGCCGTGATGACCGGCGGTGCATGTGAAGAATCCGTCAGCTTAGAGATCTGCTGCTGATATTGCTCAAGGAATCCTCCACAAGTGAGTGCCAGGAGTGGATGTGGCCCCGGGTGCAGCAAAATGGCCGCTGCCCCAGAGACCAGGACAGGGCCTCAGATCCTCCAACCAGCAGCCCCAAAGTGCAAAAATGCTGCGGCAGTGCCCACAGGTAGTCCGGTGGCCAGGGCAGGCAACCAGGGGCCCCCAGGGAGCAGGCCGCGGCAGGGAGATGGATAGAAGCTGCCGCCGGGTGTAGCAAGATGGCCGCCGCTCCGGGCAGCAGGCCGGGGCCTCAGTCCCTCCAGCAGGCCGCTACAGGGTTTAAAGTTACCAGGTCAGTGACTACAGATGGTCCGGTGGCCAGGGCAGTTAAACAGAGGTCTCTGTGGAGCAGGATGTGGCCAGAAACTGTGTCAGGGCCGCCGCCGGGTGCAGCAAGATGGCCGCCGCTCCACGGACTAGGCCGAAGCCGCGGCCTGTCCTACAAGCAGTCCCCGGCCGGGGATATCCGGCGATCGCGGCCGCGGATGGCCCTCCAAAAGGCCAGATCACCTCGATGGCCAGTCAGGTAACAGGATAGGCTTGCTGATCGCCGCCGATGGGTTAAGATCGCCCGGATTGCAGTAGGATTAAGTTATGGAAGCGGAGCTCCTTTTAAAAACGTCCTACCCCATCACTCTCCAGGCCACGCCCCCTTTGCTTCTCCTCTTTGGTTACAATCAGCCAATAACATTCATCATCATCATTATTTTTGTTTATCTTTTCTCCCCTACGTCGAATCTTTTCTCCCCTACATCGAATCTTTTCTCTCTATGTCGAATCTTTTCTCTCTATGTAGAATAATCTTGGACTAATAGAGTTAAGGTTAGGGACATTCGACCACAGGTTTGATGGACACAGATTGTTATTGTCATCATCATGTTGAATCTCCTATCTATATCGAACTGTTGTAGCAACGAAAACGAAAATAAAGCATTTGTTTATGTCGGATCTTTTGTTTTTCGGATTCTGCACTTTCGTTATTGTTTGTTAAAACGATAACGAAAATACCTAAAATTCAGACGAAAATGCATTCGGACGAAAACGAATGCACATGTCTATAGGATGCCTTCCTTCACAAACCTCAGACAGAGCAGTAGTTTAAAAAGTTGGGATTTTATATATGTGGTATATATATGTATATTTCAGTTTATTTATATATATATATATATATATATATATATATATATATATATATATATATATATATATATATATATATATATTTTTTTTTTTTTTTTTTTTTTTATTTTACTTTTTTATTTTTACACTGTTCTTTAAAAATCAAAAAATGGTGTCACTTTTATTTCTATTGAGATCTCCAAAAGACCTCAGATCTCATATTTACACTAAAATGCAATTAAAAAAAATTAAAAATGGCCCTTTAAGAGCTATTTTAAGAGCGTTTTGACGTCGCTTCCGCCCTGCAATGGTATGGAGACGGGTGGGGGCCATCTTCCCCTCACTCATCTCCATACCCAGCAAGGGACAGGATCCGACCGCCTCCGCCGCTGCCGCCGCCTCTGGTAAGCGGCGGAGGGCACCGGTAGGTGGCGGAGGGCAATGGTAAACGGCGGAGGGCACCGGTAAGTGGTGGGAGGCCCCACTCCCGCCACCGATAAAAGTGATCTTGCGGCGAATCCGCCGCAGAGATCACTATTATCGGATACCGGACCACCGGCCAATGAAGAGGATACTGGGGTCATGGCAGCTAGCTGCTGCCATAACAACGATATTCCTCTTCAAAGTTAGGACGTATATCTGCTAGCGGCGATCCGGAAGTGGTTACGTTTCCTTTTATTTAGTCATGTAGTAAAAAGCAGCTTTTTTTTTTTTTTTTTTTTTTTTACTCCTTGTGACATTATCACCATGCTTTTAAATTTTTTGCAGGGGCAGCCGCTGCAAGCTTACTCCGTATTGACATACAACATGTAATCACGCCCCCAGAACTACATCCCCCTGCTTTTTCTACATGCAGTGTGTAGACAAGCTCTTGGGAGCCAAGGTAGTGGTTTTACTGGGAAAGAAATACTGTAAATGTATGCTGGTAGAGAGGAGCAGGGATAGGCAGTTCTGAAGTCCAGCAGGCAGGCCTGACAACACTGTTTGCGATTACAGCACAGAAGCTTGTGTTATCATCTCAAACAGGAAGATAAAAGCTCACTGATTTTCAGTTAGATAATAGGTATTTTTTTGCACTTGCAATTTTTTTTTAACCACTTACCTACCGGGCACCTTTACTCTTTTCCTGCCCAGGCCAATTTTCAGCTTTTTGCACTCTCACACTTTGAATGACATTTGCACGGTTATGCAACACTGTTCCCAAACAACATTTTTATAATTTTTTTTCACATAAATAGAGCTTCCTTTTGGTGGTATTTAATCACCACTGGGTAAATCACATGGTAAAGAGCCGCTGATTGGCTCTTTACTTCAGTCTGTGACAGGGGCAGATCCAGAGCCTAGTCTCGGGAGGGGCACTGCCATAAAATTTTGCGGGCAATTTGTCGGGGCAATGGCTGGTGTTGGCGCTTCAATCATCACAGCACCATGGTTGATGTGGTGTCAGGATGATTGAAGCGCATTATTTATATTATTACATTGTAATGTAAAATGAAATCGTTCAACTCACCATAATGCAGAATCATTGGGAGCCCTGAGCTTGTCACTTGCTACCGTCGCCTGCCACCAGATGCAGTGTGTCACTTGCCACTGTTGGCTGCCACAAGATGCGGATTGTCACTTGCCAATGTCACCTGCCACAAGATGCGGATTGTCACTTGCCAATGTCACCTGCCACAAGATGCGGATTGTCACTTGCCAATGTCACCTGCCACAACATGCGGATTGTCACTTGTCAATGTCACCTGCCACAACATGCGGATTGTCACTTGCCAATGTCCCCTGTCCGACAACATGGAGGGAGCCAGGAGGAGGGTGCCGGTGGGTGGGGCCAACACAGTCAGGGGCGGACGGGCTGGCAGCCTGGCTGGAAGTGTGCTGTGCTGTGCAGTGCACTCAATTGTTATATACTTGTTAGAGTTACTGGCTGCTGTCTGCTGTATTTATAGGAGGCGCCGCTCCAGGCTGTGTCACAGACACAGTCACACTCACACCGGGTCGGTCGGCTCTGAGAGTGTGACTGACGCTGACCTGACTGACGTCACTCGTTGCTAACGCCAGGGCCGCCTGGCTTCTAGCAACGAGTGCAGGGAAGAGGCTCCACCCACCTCCTTCCTTCAGTGTCAGTGACCGCCGCCGCCCGTACCACACGCGAGTCTCTCTCTCGGCGCCGCTGCTGATCGGCACATGAGAGAGAGACTCGGGCCGGCACAGCGGAGCGGCAGGATATACAATAACATTCAGAGTGTCAGTGTGCTATTATTTTGGGGGGGGGGGGCAATTGCCCTGTTGCCCCCCCTGGATCCGCCCCTGGTCTGTGATCAGCAGTGTCCTCCAGACACTGTGATGACAGAGTTCGCTCCGCAGCAGACGCACGGCGGGCGCGATCACAGGAGGCTGCCATATGACGACCTCCCAGAACTAGCCGTGTAGCTGTTACTCAACTATAGTGTGGTCGGCCAGTGGTTAAAGTGGTTGTAAACCTCAGACATGAAAAATGAACAAAGTATCAAAGCATGGTGTGACGGGGGCACTTTCATTTTTTTTTTTTTTTTTTATTATTTATATTTTTACTGTTTTTTTTTTTGTAGTAACTTTATTGCTATCACAAGGGATGAACAACATCCCTTGTGACAGCATGGGCCATGACAGGTCCTCTTTATGGAGAGATTTAGGACAGGGATCCTCAAACTACGGCCCTCCAGCTGTTGCGGAACTACACATCCCACGAGGCATTGTAAAACTCTGACATTCACAGACATGGCTAGGCATGATGGGAATTGTAGTTCCTGAACATCTGGAGGGAGAAAGTTTGAAGACCCCTGATTTAGGATCTATTAGACCCCAAATCTCTCCTCTGGCCTCCTATGCAGCCGATCAGACACAGATCGGTCTGATTGGCTGCTTCCCTGGTAGCCAGGTAAACAAGGGGGGGGAACCGGACGTGACAAACTACTAGTCGCTCCCGGTTTCCAGGGTTACAGAGGGAGGGGAATGACGTTGGTTCCTCTCTCTTCCTGTACAGGACAGCCATCATCCCCTGGCCTCCACGATGGGAGCGGAGAGCCGGGAAAAATCAGCGGCGGCGGGAGGGGGTGGGACCCCCTTCTGCCACCCGCAGAAGTGATTGCGGGGCTAATTAGCCACTCAGATCATTTCTGCAGTAAAGAGAAACAATGACTGCAAAGAATGATACTGGGATGATTCCTGTAGGTGCAGGCATCATCTCGGTATAACCACTGCAACCCAAGGATGTCCATTTACGTACCTTGGACGGCAAGTGTTTAATTCCTACAATTATCAGCTCCATCTAGTGGTCATAATGTGGTATTTTCTTGATTCATGCTATCAATAAATGGAGAGAAAAATAACCTAATAACATTTGATTTCACATTGAACATGCAAGTTTCCAGGGCGAAAAAGCTCTGAGTTCGTTTTTATGAATACACGCTTTTAATTCTGTGTAACAAACAGTCTCTCTTGCTCAGTGTTCTTTGCCAAAAGTGGAAAAAATATTCCACGAGGAAGGCTGGCTGGCACATAAGCCTCTTGCTTTAAAAGTCAAATAGACATAATGTTCAACTTATGCAGCCCTTCATTAATAAGTGCAGGTGACATAATCATCGAAACTACCATAGTGAATTGCTATCCTCAGTGTACACTCCCAGGCCTTCCGCCTGCATGGTTAATGATTGCTGGCTCAATGTACAGTAAGCGGACTCTACCCCAATGTTATCATCCGAGACTGACAATCTCATTGCTGGGACCTGCCCTTGCTAGGTCATGCCTTAAACAAAAGAAATACCTAGCCCATTACCAACGCTCGCTGGAGGATTAATCGCTTGCCTTGTGGAGTCTTATTCACCTTGATTGCCGAAATCCCGACCTGGCAAAAGAAATTGTTACTGGCTGTCGGATGCGGAGGTCAATGTAAATTTCACCTTCTGTGGTATAAGAAGAAAGTCACACCGTATGAGCATCAGGTAAACAACTTGTTTAATTTTTCTTGTTATATACAATTGTATCAATGATCTACTTGATTTCCTTGTTTGTTTAAAAAAAAAAAAAAACACTAAAGTTAGCCCGATTTTTAAAATTTTTTTTTTGTACAATGTAAAAGATGATGTTACACTGAGTAAATAGATACCTAACATGTCATGCTTTAAAATTGCGCACGTCCGTGGAATGGCGGCAAACTCTGGTTCTTAAAATTCTCCATAGGCGACGCTTTAAACGGCCTTTAGAGTTGCACGGGAGGTCTGGGGCTAGAATTATTGCTCTCGCATTCACGACAATACCTCACATGTGTGGTGCGATCACCGTTCACATATGAGTGTGGGAGTAACGTATGCGCTCACATTTGCGCGTAAGCATGGTGTGACGGGGGGGGGGAGGGGGGCGCTTTAATTAATTATTTTTTTATTATTTTTATTTTTACAATTTTTTTTTTACTAACTTTATTGCTATCACAAGGGATGAACAACATCCCTTGTGACAGCATGGGTATAAGAAGAAATGTAAATCAATTTAAACCTCACCTTCTGCGGTAAGAAGAAAGTCACACCGCATGAGCATCAGGTAAACAGCTTGTCTAATTTTTCTTGTTATATACAATTGTATTAATGATCTACTTGATTCGTGCAACATTGTACCCAAACAAAATTGACGTCCTTTTTATTTTATTTTAGCTTTGGATAGAGTAATGAACATTACTGTCAATTTTTTTTTTGTCCCATTTTTTTGAGTTCCACTACTCTTCACTTCCTGTCAGAGAGAACCAACAGAAAGTAAGAGGAGATTCCTCTAATGCAAGGGCCTATCCCCTTTTAGGCAGTTGTCACTGGAACTGGTGACATTAGAAGATATCCCCTCACTTCCTGTTTTGATGACCACCACAATTTTGGATAGTCACAAGCACAAATAGGGTGAATCTTCTCAGCAGGGGCACAGAGAGCAGATAAAAACCTAACAGATGATCTAATCCTTCTCCATTCTATCCAAAACAACGTTTTTTTTTGGCTTTACATAAATTTTAAAGCTTAACCCTTGAAGAAATTTCAAAGCTCCCCTTGTAGAGCGGCTTGCATTTTTGTATAGGGCACCATTAAAAAAGCAGTTTTACTTATACTTTACTTTACTTACCTTATCTCTTGCCGCTAGACCTACCCCACCCCAGCAGCCATCATTCTTCTCTTCCCTCTGATGCGCCGGGCTTTGGACGCGCCTTTGGCGTACCCACTTACAATGTTGGGCCCTTCAATAGATTCAAAAAAAAAATAAGGTTTTGCCTCAAGATACACTTTAATGTAATGCAGTAACAAAACACGTTATAAATGTAATAAGTCTAAATATATCCTCACTGAAATAGCACTATGCCTTCCCTTCACTGTAGTTTTCATGTTTATCAAAATCACATTTACTAAGCAACTGCATATGTGCTGCTTCTATTTATTGACGTTACCTGTCATCATGTGATGGTAGCATGACTTCTCTCGGAGTGGTATGAAATCACCCTCAAAGTAGTGTTTATAGCAGCCTGATATTTCTGGAAGGCCCTTGTACTTGGTGCATCCACTGGCGGAATTCTTGGTATATGCTGGGATAAACAAGTTGGGCACCGTTCACTTTAGTCTTTTCTTGTATCTTACTGACATTAACTGGGAAAGAGGATTAGGGACAAAGGATAACTAAAAAGGGTGGCAGCAAATCTGACCTACACAAGGTTATTTTTAGTTTAGTGTAGCTCATGTTTGTCTTTCTCTAGCTTCCTGACAGTCTTTGATCCTTAAAGAGCAACCATGAATCAGATCCATTACTCTGTAAGAGCAGTCACAATCACTTTGTTACATTACAATGGATCTTTTTCTTCTGGAAAATTTAGGTCCTTGACCCTTCTAGAGCAGCTACAGGTCCCTAATCTGTAAACCAGCCTTTCTCAACCATTTTACCCCTGAATAATCCCTAAAATAAATTAATTGAATGACAATGTGAAAAATGTCTCTTACATTGAAGATTAGTAAGAATCCCCCCTTATGCCCCGTACACACAGTCGGACTTTGTTCGGACATTCCGACAACGAAATCCTAGGATTTTTTCCGACGGATGTTGGCTTAAACTTGTCTTGCATACACACAGTCACACAAAGTTGTTGGAAAATCCGATCGTTCTAAACGCGGTGACGTAAAACACGTACGTTGGGACTATAAACGGGGCATTAGCCAATAGCTTTCATCTCTTTATTTATTCCGAGCATGCGTGGCATTTTGTCCGTCGGATTTGTGTACACACGATCGGAATTTCCGACAACGGATTTTGTTGTCGGAAAATTTTATATCCTGCTCTCAAACTTTGTGTGTCGGAAAATCGGATGGAAAATGTGTGATGGAGCCTACACACGGTCAGAATTTCCGACAACAAGGTCCTATCACACATTTTCCATCGGAAAATCCGACCGTGTGTACAGGGCATTACAGTGGTGGTCAGACAACCAAACATATAGACAATTAAAAGATAATTGGCGGTTTTGCCCAGCAGTGTTGACCCTGTAACTATGCAAGCGCCATCAGATATGAGGCCAATCGGCCACAACCTAAGGCACCCCTAGCCATTTGTGGAGGAACCTTAGGGTTCCACGGAACGTTGGTTGACAATGGTTGCTGTTGAAGTTTCCCCCCAGCTCCCCATAAACATTCTCAAGCACGAAGATTCAGTTAATGATGCCTTCTCCAGGCTTACATGTTATTTCCCAGTTCCTTCTGGACACACCGTCCAACAGGAAAATTGTTCCCCGCATTTACAATGACACTCCAAAGACATGCTGGTAGGTTAATTGGCTTCTGTCCAAAAAATTGGCCCCAGTATATGAATGGAGAGTTGGGGACCTTAGATTGTGGGCTCCTTGAGGATAGGGTGCGATGTATGTGTGGAGCACTGCGTAAATTGACGGGGCTATATGGGGACCTTAAATGTATAATGATATAATAGATAAGCATCTTAATGAGGCACAATGTACAGGTATATGAACAATAGTAGACACTCACTCAGGTTGAACTGGATGGACTTCTTTATTCAACCTTGCTAAGTATGTAACACTGGCTTCACCTGGGGCAGGGCCCGAAGGAGAGAGGAAGACTCGGAAAGGTTGGATTTTTCATCTCCCTCAGCTCACACCTCTGAACAAATTTCTCAATGATTGGCTCAATGATTGGCTAGAGAGGGTCAATATTTAGAACTCAGTTATTGTTTTTTCCACTCTGACTACTGGAACATCTTCTCCTAAACAGTAGCCTGCAAAAGCAATCAATATCCTGAGCTGAGGAAAAGCCCGCAGAGCACAGAAAAAGTAAACAAAGACTTAGACTGCCTAAAGCCTAACTGCTTATTCAGACACTGAATTTAAAAGAGAAATATGGGCAAAGCCCATATACAGAGCCCTATACTTCTCTTCTGGATTACAGGAGTGCTTGTGCTCTCCTGTGTCCCAGAAACAGATAACGTCACAGAGCCGGTCTAGGCTTTGGAAGCATCTCGCCAATAATGTTATATCCACCCAGATGCCTAACCAATAGCTGGCTCAGCCTCTCAGAATGTCTCTTAGATCTTGAGCCAGCTTCTCAAATCCCCTCCACAGCCTCAAATGAGTGCTGGAGAGGCAGAGCGGAGAGCAGTGACTAACAGTCAGCACTCTCTGCTCAGTGAAGAACTGAGAACTGGACGATCAGCAGTCGTGTGATCCCTCAGTTCTAAGGCTTAGAGGTTGTGGGGACCAGCTGCAGCATTCTACCGATGCTGCAGCAGGAAGATGAGTATGAATGTTTTTTTACTATGCCCACACTTCTCCTTTAACTACAGACATTGCAGCTCAAAGCAGAACTCCAGGATTTTGACAAGCCCCATGCTTTCAATAAGACACTTGCATCCCCCCACCCCCCGAACAACAGTGGGGGGGGGGGGTGACAAACCTGGTGGGAAGGGTACCCAGCCATGGGCACTCATGGTTTCCAACAACTTGAAGTAGCATATTCAAGCTGGACTGACAGCTTCTGTTAAGAGAGGGTAGAATGCAGCACGGCCATCCTGTGCCCAATCGGGAAGGTGTGCAGAAGAGACACCAAGCTTTCCATTTTCATCGGGAACCTTTCCTTAGTGCTATTACTGTCCCTCACAAGCAGGGTACCTGTCCCTACTCTACCAACTCACCAAATGCATGCCAAACCTGGGAGCTAGGGCCTTCAAAAGGCTTTGCCTGACCCAAGATGTCACATGGGAAGGCAGCATCCAATGGGATAACTTCCCCAGTGATCCAGTAAACCATAGAGGAACCATGTTCCTCCTGACTTCCTGTCCAACTGCAGTGCTGCTGCATATACCGCCACCTGCAGTGGAGAAATTAGATTACACCTGCCTACAGGCTTCCCTTGAAGTTCTCGTCCAAGTACCCCTAAATGTGGTCACAGAAGTACAAAGCACAAGGTAGTACAGGTGGCAGTAGCTGAGTAGCAGGTGAGACTCCTCAGGAAAGCATTGTGGTTGGCAGACTGCAGTGCGGCACCCAAACCAAGAACCTGGGGAACACGGTGTGAAGACTCGAGCAGGGGTACATTCAGAAGCAGATAATTGCCAGGGTCAGATACTAGCTCACATCAGGGCCTCCTGTACAAAGGCAGTTTGCCGCTTTTTCTTGGGATTGGAATGTGCGCAGATGTGTACGCCGATGCGTCTATGTGTCAATGCACACTGATTACTGGCCAGAGCTTGTCTGTGTGTTGGCCCATGTGCATGAGCAATTAGCTGCACGAGTATGAGCATTAGTTTCTGGACAGTAGTATTGCTACTGTTAGCAACAGATATGAAACAATTGTGGTTAAAGGTATAGGTACACTTGTGGTAACAGGAGCAGTATCGCTTCAGCAATAGGCTCAGTAACACTTTCTTAGAAAACACAAAACACACAGACTCTTCCAGAGCTCAGACATCTGCCAAATAAAGTGTGGATAACATCGGTCAGGAATACTCCACTAATGCAGCCCTCCTCAGATGGCAAAATCCAGTATATACTACAAAAAGCACCAAGAAGGGCGCAAATGCCTTGTGTATTACCTGAGACTTGTTGTGTGAAACAAAAACATAAACAGATGGGTACTCACAAAAGTAGAAGTAAAGAAGGCATAAAAAATATATCACTTACAATGCAGTGTAGGAATCGCATAATGGAAAGAGCGAAGCTGTGGTGCTGGCAACTGGCGCGTTTCGGGGATGCACCCCCTTCCTTAGAGCTAAGTCCAGTAACACTTGCTGTAATAGGCTCAGTAACACTTCTGCCTCGTACACACAAGCGGACTTTCCAGCAGACTTGGTCCGATGGTCTTTCCGCCGGACTTTCCGGCGGACTACCTGAACGGACAGACTTGCCTACATATGACCAGACTTTCCAGCAGGCTAGGTCTGCCCGTCTTTCCGACAGACTTTCGCCGGAGTTACGGTGGACTTTCAGAATGAATGGACTTGCCCACACACGGACAAGTCCGTTCATTTTGAACGTGACTCGGGTACGACGGGACTAGAAAAGGAAGTGAATCTCGCCGCTTTTATCGGCGTGATTGACACCTTGCGAGCCCCGTCGCGGGGCATACCAGGCCCTTAAGTCTGGTATAGATTTTAAAGGGAACCACCTACGTTGAAAAAACGGCGTGGGCTCCCCCCCTAGAATCCATACCAGACCCTGATCCGAGCACGCAGCCCGGCCTGTCAGGAAAGGGGGTGGGGACGAGCGAGCGGCCCCCCTCCTCCTGAACCGTACCAGGCCGCATGCCCTCAACATGGGGGGTGGGTGCTTTGGGGGAGGGGGCGCCCTGCGGGGCCCCCCCACCACTGGTATGCCCCACGCTCGCCGGAAAATGTGTTTTTCCTATTGCAGCGAGCGCAAGATGCAATACCCTGCCCTTGCGTCGTATCTGGTCCGTCGGACCAGCATACAGACGAACGAGACGAACGGACTTTCCGGCGGACTAAGTTTTGAAACATGCTTCAAATCTAGGTACAGCAGACTTTTGGGAAAAAAAAGTCCGCCGGAGCCTACACACAATCGGATTGTGCGGCGGACTCTGGTCCGCCGGACCAAGTATGCCGGAGAGTCCGCTCGTGTGTACGCGGCATTCCAGTAATCTGTAAAATTGCTGCTCTACACAGGCACAGTGCAGTTCCCAGCTGGGTGCTGCCACCGCCCACAGTATATATACGTCATTACTTTCATGTTAAACACCGTTGTTATAGCTGCAGCTAGCTGTGGGCGATTCGGCGTCAGATAAAAGTGATCCCACTGGTGGATTTTCCATGGGATTACTTTTGGAGGCGGCAGGAGAGGTCGTGTCCCCCCCTGCTGCTTCCCAGTCTTTTACAAGCTTACCAAAGTCGTCGGTAAACCCGGAACCAATCCGATGCGGCCAATGGCTAGGCAGGAAGTTGAGTGAGGGCAAGATAGCCCCCACTTGGCTCTATGCCCTTGGAGGACCAGAGCGACCTCCGACGTCAGTTCCGGTTCTCAGGCTTAAAGACAGTAAAGCCCGAGAACTGGAAAAAAAAAGTATCAACATTTTGAAGAACAAAAAGGAAATTTGGGACTTTAAATGAGGTGGTAGACTTGGTGTAGAAAACGTGGTCAGTTTTATTGGAATAAAAATTATATAAAAAATATATTACATATAGATGATAAACATCATATGGAAAAGCATATAATGAAGTATTCTCATAATGTACATATGCATACTCGATTCAAATTACTGAGTAATAGTAAATTTCATATACAGAGATCAATAACTAAGTAACATCGTAATATACGTATGCATAGAATAATAACATCATATGGGTGAAGGTATACATAAAAAACACTTGGTGCATATATATAGCATAATCAATTAGCCTGACAGCTGGCAACCAAAGGAATAATAAAGAAATTATGTGTAACATATCTTGATATGGAGTTGATAGGCATGTAACTACATCCTTAATGCCCGACGCGTTTCTGTGTGAGATACACTTCTTCAGGGGCGGATGTGGTGGGGTATCTATAAAAATTATATAAATTATAAAAATTAATTCTAATGTAGGTAAGTACAGCGGGTAAAAAACTGATGGTGTGGTATGCCCTGGGTACTTACATGCCCGTGCGTAGCGACGGTATGCAGAATAGGCAAAACCGGAGCCGTGGGAATGGTCCGTCCCGGGAGCTGAGGTGATGGGACACCCCGTGTCCAAGGATTAGCACATGCAGAAACCCCCCAGAAAAAACGCAGGCCTCTTGTGATGAAGGTATGAACAGTGATGGAATACGTATATTACGATGTTACTTAGTTATTGATCTCTGTATATGAAATTTACTATTACTCAGTAATTTGAATCGAGTATGCATATGTACATTATGAGAATACTTCATTATATGCTTTTCCATATGATGTTTATCATCTATATGTAATATATTTTTTATATAATTTTTATTCCAATAAAACTGACCACGTTTTCTACACCAAGTCTACCACCTCATTTAAAGTCCCAAATTTCCTTTTTGTTCTACTGAATCCGGGATGATAAAGTCCCAACTCCCCTTATTTGATTGTTTTTGCAATAGGGATGGAGGTGTTTGACTTTGGTTGGCAGTGTTCCCCTGCCATCCACGTGTAGATGTTGTATACGTGGCGAGACAACATCTATCCATGCTTTTCAGTTGGCGCCAGTACCTTATCATGCCTAAGTTTACGGCGGATTGTGCGGATACTGCCACTCCGGGCCGGGTTTTTTGTCTTGTTCCCGGGAGCTGCGATGCGCTCTGCACGCTCGCCCTCCCCCCCCCAAGGGGTGGTGGGCGGGCGTCCACAGCGCATCGGCGCCACGCCCAGCGGCCTCGCGTGTGAGGTGTCATCACTTTTTGGCGCCACAGCGGAGCAGCCCGTTGTTTCCACCTGGCCGACAGTGGGGTTCTCGGCGTCAGGGTACGTACGACGATCTGCCGTGCGTGCCCAGGCTCCCACCTCTTTCTTCCTGTCGTGCGCGTGACGCTGGTGATGGCCCCCCCTCCTCGGACGCGCATATAGTCTTTCCCCACCGCAGGTCTCCTTCTTTCATACACAGGCAGCACGCTCACCTTTTGGAAGCCATTCCCATTAACACTCGCACATTAGGTAAATATAGAGGTGTCCTATGGACAGTACCCCTTAGCACACATTGTTTCCGTTTCCCACCTTTCCTGTTTTTCACTAGTCACCCATCCTTAGTGATGCGGTGGTTCATACCACCACCGGCCTTACACACCACACTTTCACATATTTTTTAGTTTTTCACCACCACCACCCTTGGTCACTTTCTTATATATTTCATTACTAGGTCTCATTCACACCTTTTTTTTTTGGATTCCATCACTGTTCATACCTTCATCACAAGAGGCCTGCGTTTTTTCTGGGGGGTTTCTGCATGTGCTAATCCTTGGACACGGGGTGTCCCATCACCTCAGCTCCCGGGACGGACCATTCCCACGGCTCCGGTTTTGCCTATTCTGCATACCGTCGCTACGCACGGGCATGTAAGTACCCAGGGCATACCACACCATCAGTTTTTTACCCGCTGTACTTACCTACATTAGAATTAATTTTTATAATTTATATAATTTTTATAGATACCCCACCACATCCGCCCCTGAAGAAGTGTATCTCACACAGAAACGCGTCGGGCATTAAGGATGTAGTTACATGCCTATCAACTCCGTATCAAGATATGTTACACATAATTTCTTTATTATTCCTTTGGTTGCCAGCTGTCAGGCTAATTGATTATGCTATATATATGCACCAAGTGTTTTTTATGTATACATTCACCCATATGATGTTATTATTCTATGCATACGTATATTACGATGTTACTTAGTTATTGATCTCTGTATATGAAATTTACTATTACTCAGTAATTTGAATCGAGTATGCATATGTACATTATGAGAATACTTCATTATATGCTTTTCCATATGATGTTTATCATCTATATGTAATATATTTTTTATATAATTTTTATTCCAATAAAACTGACCACGTTTTCTACACCAAGTCTACCACCTCATTTAAAGTCCCAAATTTCCTTTTTGTTCTACTGAATCCGGGATGATAAAGTCCCAACTCCCCTTATTTGATTGTTTTTGCAATAGGGATGGAGGTGTTTGACTTTGGTTGGCAGTGTTCCCCTGCCATCCACGTGTAGATGTTGTATACGTGGCGAGACAACATCTATCCATGCTTTTCAGTTGGCGCCAGTACCTTATCATGCCTAAGTTTACGGCGGATTGTGCGGATACTGCCACTCCGGGCCGGGTTTTTTGTCTTGTTCCCGGGAGCTGCGATGCGCTCTGCACACTCGCCCTCCCCCCCCCAAGGGGTGGTGGGCGGGCGTCCACAGCGCATCGGCGCCACGCCCAGCGGCCTCGCGTGTGAGGTGTCATCACTTTTTGGCGCCACAGCGGAGCAGCCCGTTGTTTCCACCTGGCCGACAGTGGGGTTCTCGGCGTCAGGGTACGTACGACGATCTGCCGTGCGTGCCCAGGCTCCCACCTCTTTCTTCCTGTCGTGCGCGTGACGCTGGTGATGGCCCCCCCTCCTCGGACGCGCATATAGTCTTTCCCCACCGCAGGTCTCCTTCTTTCATACACAGGCAGCACGCTCACCTTTTGGAAGCCATTCCCATTAACACTCGCACATTAGGTAAATATAGAGGTGTCCTATGGACAGTACCCCTTAGCACACGTTGTTTCCGTTTCCCTCCTTTCCTGTTTTTCACTAGTCACCCATCCTTGGTGATGCGGTGGTTCATACCACCACCGGCCTTACACACCACACTTACACATATTTTTTAGTTTTTCACCACCACCACCCTTGGTCACTTTCTTATATATTTCATTACTAGGTCTCATTCACACCTTTTTTTTTTGGATTCCATCACTGTTCATACCTTCATCACAAGAGGCCTGCGTTTTTTCTGGGGGGTTTCTGCATGTGCTAATCCTTGGACATGGGGTGTCCCATCACCTCAGCTCCCGGGACGGACCATTCCCACGGCTCCGGTTTTGCCTATTCTGCATACCGTCGCTACGCACGGGCATGTAAGTACCCAGGGCATACCACACCATCAGTTTTTTACCCGCTGTACTTACCTACATTAGAATTAATTTTTATAATTTATATAATTTTTATAGATACCCCACCACATCCGCCCCTGAAGAAGTGTATCTCACACAGAAACGCGTCGGGCATTAAGGATGTAGTTACATGCCTATCAACTCCGTATCAAGATATGTTACACATAATTTCTTTATTATTCCTTTGGTTGCCAGCTGTCAGGATAATTGATTATGCTATATATATGCACCAAGTGTTTTTTATGTATACATTCACCCATATGATGTTATTATTCTATGCATACGTATATTACGATGTTACTTAGTTATTGATCTCTGTATATGAAATTTACTATTACTCAGTAATTTGAATCGAGTATGCATATGTACATTATGAGAATACTTCATTATATGCTTTTCCATATGATGTTTATCATCTATATGTAATATATTTTTTATATAATTTTTATTCCAATAAAACTGACCACGTTTTCTACACCAAGTCTACCACCTCATTTAAAGTCCCAAATTTCCTTTTTGTTCTACTGAATCCGGGATGATAAAGTCCCAACTCCCCTTATTTGAAAGTATCAACATTTTTTCTTTTCTTTTGCTTTTAAGGATAAATGAGAGATCTGGGATCTTTTTGACCCCAGATCTCTAGATAAAGAGGATCCTTTTTTTCTATTACAAGGGATGTTTACATTCCTTGTACATTCCTTGTAATAGGAATAAAAGTGGTAAAAAAATAAAATAAATAAAGGGACGGTGTAAAAATAAAAAGTAAAGTAAATAATAATCTAAAAACATTTTTTAAAGCGCCCCGTCCCTCGAAGCTCGCACGCAGAAGTGAACACATATGTAAGTCGCGCCCGCATATGTAAACAACGTTCAAACCCACACATGTGAGGTATTACTGCCATTGTAAGAACAAGAGCAATAATTTTAGCACTAGACCTCCTCTGTATCTCTAAACTAGTAACCTGTAAACATGTTTAAAGTGTCACCTATGGAGATTTCGAAGTACCATCGTTTGTCGCCATTCCACGAGCCTGCGCAAAATTTAAGTATGACATGTTAGGTATCTATTTATCTATGATATCATCTTTCTTTTGTTCATTAAAGTGTATTTTTTCCCCAAAAATTGTGTTTCAAAGACAGCTGCGCAAATACTGTGTGACATAAAATATTGCAACAATCGCCATTTTATTCTCTAGGATCTTTGCTAAAATATATATATATATATATATATATATATATATATATATATATATATAAAATGTTTGGGGGTTCTAAGTAATTTTCTAGCAAAAAATACTGATTTTAACTTGTAAACAACAAATGTTAACTGACAATTGAGTGGTCATGTAATGCTGTACCCAAACAAAGTTTGCGTCCTTTTTTTCCCACCAATAGAGCTTTCTTTTGGTGGTATTTGATCACCTCTGCGTTTTTTTATTTTTTGCGCTATAAACAAAAAAACAACAATTTTGAAAGAAAACGATATTTTTTACTTTTTGCTATAATACATATCCCCAAAACTGTTTTTAAAAAACAAATTTCTTCACCAGTTTAGGCCAATATTTATTCTTCTACATATTTTTGTTAGCTACTTCCCACCCGACCACTGTACATAAACGGCCGGGTGGGCGCTCATTCCTTCTGAGTGGACGTTCAGGAACGTCCCTCAGAAGGAGGGGGATCACATGCGCGCGTGTCACCCGGACATGGCGCATCTCCGATCGGCAGGAGGGCTCTGTGATTGGCCCTCCTGATCACATGACGGCCGTGTCCAATCACAGCCGTCATGTGATGTAAATACAGAGCCGGTTGCTAGGCAATCAGCTCTCCTCACACAGAATTTGTCAATGAAGAGAAGAGAGCGGATTGCTGCAGCCGGCTGCTGATCAGTGAGTATAAGCTGTTTTTTACAGCTTTTTACTCACTGATCACCAGTCTAGTGTCCCCACAGTGTAAACACACAAAGTTAACACACATGTCCCCAAAACATAGTAAAAACACCTGTCCCTCACATATGTAACAGTAAAATCACATGTCCCAATGATTATCCAAAGACATGCTGGTAGGTTAATTGGATCCTGTCTAAATTGTCCCTAGTATGTACGAATGTGAGTTAGGCACCTTAGATTGTAAGCTCCTTGAGGGTAGGGACTGATGTGAATGTAAAATATATATGTAAAGCGCTGTGTAAATTGACGGCGCTATATAAGTACCTGTAATAAATAAATAAAATTATCTGCACTCATATGTCCGTGATCACCTGCGGACATCTGTGCATGATCATTTGCGTACATCTGTCCGTGATCACACAAACCAATTATTATACACTTAACGGGATTTTTTTTACCAAAAACATGTAGCAGAATACATTTTGGCTTAAATTTGTGAAAAAATTTGATTTTATTGGATTTCTTTTAAAATAGAAAGAAGAAAATATTGTTTTTTTTCCCAAATTTCCGCTCTTTTTTCGCTTATATCGCATAAAATAAAAAACGGAGTAGTGAATAAATACCACCAAGAGAAAGCTCTATTTGTGTGAATAAAATGATAAAAATTTCTTTGGGTACAGCATTGCATGACCGCGCAATTGTCATTGAAAGTGCGAGAACGCTGAAAATTGGTCTGGGAAGGAAGGGGGTGAAAGTGCCCAGTATTGATGTGGTTAAAAAAAAAATTGCAATAAGCATATATTGATTGGCTTGTGCAAAAGTATAGCGTCTACAAACTATGGGAAAGATTTATGGCATTTTTATGGCTTTTTTTTTTTTTTACTAATAATGGCGGTGATCTGCGATTTTTAGTGGTACTGCAACATTGTGATGGAAAGATCGGACACTTTTGACAAATTTTTGGGACCATTGACATTTATACAGCGATCAGTGCTATAAATCTGCACTGACTACTGTATAAATGTCACTTGCAGGGAAGGGGTTAACACTAGGGGGCGATCAAGGGGTTAAATGTGTGTTCCCTAGATGTGTTCTAACTGTATGGGGATGGGACTGACTGGGGGAGGAGACATGTCGTTGTTCCTACTATGTAGGAACAAACGATATGTCTCCTCTCCCCTGACAGAACAGGAATTTGTGTGTTTACACACACAAATCCCCGTGCTGACTCTCGTGCACGCGATCGCATGTGGCTTGCAGCGGTTGCGCCCACTGGCCACGTGCATCGGGTCCCCCGCCGTGCAGAGGGCGCACTCTTAAAGAGGAAGCCGTACCCGTACGGGGTTTCGCCCAGCCGTACAATTCTGCCACAGTATATCTGTGTGAGCGGTTAAACTTGTAAACAAAATGTTACAGAAAAGGCCTGGTCAGCAAGTGGTTAAGACCGTTAAATCCTTGATGCACAGAAGTGAAGAGGCAATGTGAGTTTGCACCGGGAGGTTGCAGTTCTTGAACACATTAAGGCACAACACATGCAATGCCACATTCCCAAAATCCCAAAAGCCACCTCTCCCTAGGCTAAATCACTGTCCCTTTTGGAAAAAATACACTTTTTTGACTTTAAAAATAAGACAACAGTAAAGTTAGCCCAATTTTTTCTTTTATATTGTGAAAGATAATGTTACGACAAGTAAATTGATACCCAACATGTCACACTTCAAAATTGCGCCCGCTCGTGGAATGGCGACAAACTTTTACCCTTAAAAATCTCCATAGGGGACGTTTAAAAATTTCTACAGGTTACCAGTTTTGAGTTACAAAGGAGGTCTAGTGCTAGAATTATTTCTCTTGCTCTAACAATCGCGGCCCTACCTCACATGTGCGGTTTGAACACCGTTTTTATATGCGCGTGACTTGCGTATGCGTTCGCTTCTGCGCGCGAGCTCGGCGGGACAGGGCGCTTTAAATTTATTTATTTATTTTACTTTTTTTTTTTTTTTTTTACACTGTCCCTTTAAAAACAAAAAAAATATGCGGGTTTGCTGTGGGGACCCTATAAACTGGGCGTTGCAGCAATGCACCTAGGAAGTTGATCTCAGTGGAGGAGGAGACTCCTTGCATACAGGTGAATGCTTAGGAGGGTAGACCTAGTTGTAGCAGTCAGGTGCTAAGATGTGCACTGTTGCAGTAGTTAGATGTAAGGGGGTGCACGGCTGCAGCACTCTGGACAGTAGATCAAATAACTTGGCTGCTTTGGGCCTGGTCTAGAGTAAAATGAGCAGCATACACAACATCAGGTATGTGGTCTATGTTTGCAAGTTATTTGCAAATGGGTGCAGCTTAACAGTGGGTCTGTGACCCGCTCATCACTTCCTTTCTTAGCACAAATCTCCCCTTTAGGATAGCGTGCTCTGAGTAAGTCTTTGTGGTAAATCCTATGCTGGCTACATTGGGGCCCTTTAAAGACGTTGGCGCGCAGGGAAATAAAAGTGTCTATCAACTGGGTGTTGCAGCAATGCATCTAGGAAGTTAATCTCAATGAAGGAGGAGACTCCTTGTGTACAGGTGAATGCTTAGGAGAGGCTGACCTAGTTGCAGCAGTCAGGTGCTAAGATGTGCATGGTTGTAGAAGTTAGATGTAAAGGGGTGCACAGCTGCAGTAGTTAGATGTAATGGGGTGCAGGGTTGCAGGAGTTAGATGTAATTGGGTGCAGGGTTGCAGGAGTTAGATGTAATGGGGTGCACGGTTGCAGGAGTTAAATGTAATGCGGCGCACGGTTGTAGCACTCAGGAAGGTGGATCAAATAACTTGGCTGCTTTGGGCCTGGACTAGAGTATTATGAGCAGTACACACAACATCAGGTATGTGGTCAATGTTTGCAAGTTATTTGCTTTCTTAGTGGTTCCCTGATGGTGGTTGGTTGGATGAATGGAGGAGGACCCTTTTTTGTAGTTGAACGACACTGGCAGCAGGCGACATGGCGAACACCTTGGTGGTTCCTCGGCTGGGCTTAGTGATGGCAGCCTGGATCGCCAACAAGCGTCTCGGGGTATGCAACAGAATGGCCGATATCCAGCAAAGTTTTCCCATTCCAGTTTCCCGGTCCATTATTCGGCAGCATCAGTACAGAAGCATCCTGGCAAAGTATAGCACAACACTTCTCCCTTCCACCATCCCGTTGGCGCACTTCTCCCAACTGCTCCCGCTCCTTCCTAGACATTTTCTTTTATATTACCCTTCCTGCTTTCAGGTATCTCTGGGCATTGTAGTTGTTTCCCATTGATGGTTGTGAAACAGATTCTCCTCCAGACTACATCTTCCAGATCGGGTCAGTTACTGGCTGAACAAGGCACACCAGTTACTGCCATCTTGTGGAAGAAAAAGAGCTCTGCGATCAGTAACATTACCCTCTGTTACACTTATCCCCTCCTCCCAGAATAATGCTGCTGTCCAAAGGTGCACCTCTGCGCCTTCATCCACAGTATAGGCACTCTAAGGCCTCTTGCACACTGCTGCGAAAATACTGAGCACTTTCAGACATACAGGAATTTTTTTTACTGGTCTAATTGCAGCCCATTGTTTTAACGTGCTTGTACAGACAGACGCCTGAACATGCGCTGCGTATAGATAAGTAAAAAAAAATGCAGAAATCCGAGCTACAGGTCAGTATTTTACACATGCTAGTGCAAATACGCACTAATTCACGTACAAAATGCTAATTTGAAGAGATTAGAATCTATTTTACTTGTGTATGCGAAAATACACACAAAATAAATGCCTGGAATTTCGGTCAGCAATACGGATATTCAAACAGCAGTAAACATTAGTACCGTGTGCAAGTACACTAATACAGGAGGTGCATTACTGGCCAGATCACCAGGTGAAAACAGAGGGAAAAAAGCCTTAAAAAAGAAAACGAATGCAGCCACCTGATCTAATGATTGTTAAGCCTTAATATATTACATTTTTGGTTTAGTACCGCTTTTAATCAGTTGCCGACCACGCTAAAACCGAACGACGGCTACCGTGCGGACGGCTAGTTCTGGGAGGCCGTCAAATGACAGCCTCCCATGATCCCGCCCGCTGCTGGGCGTGGGCGGCGTGCTCTGTGATCTCTGTGTCTGGAGGACACTGCAGATCACAGATTGAGGTAAAGAGCCAATCAGCGTCTCTTTACCACAGGATCAGCTGTGTCCAATCGCAGCTGATCATGGATGTAAATAGAAGCCGGTTATCAGCGCTCCTTTCCTCATGCTGACAGCATGAGGCGAGGAGTGGAGAGGAGAGCCGATAACCGGCTTCTCTAAAAGGGACATGTACACTGATAATCAGGGCACTAATTATCAGTTCAGTCCAACAGTGCCCACCAGTGCTGCCAATGTGTGCCTACCAGTGCTGCCAAAGTGTGCCCATTAGTGTTGCAAAATTAGTGCTTGTCAGTGCCTCCTCATCAGTGTCACCTATCGGTGCCGCCTAGCAGTGCCCATCAGTGCTGGCTACCAGCGTTCATCAGTGTCACCTATCAGTGCCCATCAGTGTCGCCTAGCAGTGCAGCCTCATCAGTGCCCACCAGTGCCTATCAGTGCCCAGTGTCCATTAGTGTCACCTATCAGTGCCGATTAGTTCCATCCATCAGTGCCACCTATTAGTGTCCATTAGTGCAGACTTTCAGTGTCTATCAGTGCAGCCTCATCAGTGCCCACCAGTGCAGCATCATCAGTGCCACCTCACCAGTGCCCATCAGTGCAGCCTATCAGTGCACATCAATGAAGCAGAGAAATTACTTGTTTCCAAATATTTTATAACAAACTATGACAAAGTTGTTTTTTTTTTTTTCAAAATGTTCGGACTTAATTCGCTTATTTAGCAAAAAAAAATTAAAAACTCAGTGGTGATTAAATACCACCAAAAGGAAACTCTATTTGTATAAAAAAAAATGATAAAAATGTCATATGGGTACAGTGTTTCATGACCGCGTGATTGTCACTCAAAGTGCGACAGCGTTGAAAGCTGAATATTGGCCTGGGCAGGAAGGGGCTGAAAGTGCCCGGTGGGCAAGTGGTTAAGAAGATGAAATGGGTCATATCTATCGGGCAGAAAAACATAGCTGAAAATGAAATGAGTTATCCAGTTGTGCCCCTGCTGAAGACGTATGGCGCTGCCATCGAACACGACGTTCTGTAGTTACACTGCTGAGTTGGGGAATAAGATACATCCCAGGAATCAGCAACTAAAGCGTTAATATAAAGAATTGGCTGTCAGACAAATGAAGTGGCTGTAAATCTCTCCTTGCTGGCAATATTATGGGGACAGTCACTTATTAACACAGAAAATATGGTTTGCATAAAGCATTCACCTGCATTCCATAGGGTATCATTATACATTATGATGTGCATTCTAGCAATGATCAGCACACTCCAAGCACTCCGCAGGGGGAAATGAGTGACGTACATTGTCAGCTATTAAAGCAATGGCACCAAAAAAATCATTTTGCAGCAAAACAAAATGCAGCAAATATGGAGATGAGTCATGTGATGCCTAAAATGCCCCGTGTAAGTTCTTACAAAACAATATTCCGTATACACGAATGCAGAGGGTACATCCACCCTCACCAACAACGATCCGGGACATGCCACCCATACAGTGTATTCTGCCTCCTTCCACCTCTTATGAATGTACTAATTCTACTTAAACTCAAACCTTTCCAATTTAATTCCACGGTTTATTTTAGGCCCAATGTGAACATCACAGGGTCTCTGTGCTTCTCTATGCAATGCTGGTGGGCAGGGCTGCTGTTAGAAATCACGGGGGCCCCATACAGTCTATCTGACAGGCCCCCCCGGTCGAAAGTGATTAAGATCCCTTTCTCTACAGCCTCAGCTGCACAGATGCATACCTCCCAACATTTTGAGATGGGAATGAGGGACACCTACTAGCAAACGTATGTAGGCATAGGACACGCCCCCTGCCACACCCCTTTAAAGGAGAATTAACTCCAAAAAATGGTTAAAGTCCCTCCAAATCAGGGACAGTTGGGAGCTATGTAGTTGCATGAGTCTGCATACCTCCCAACTGTCCCTGATTTGGAGGGAATGTCCCTGATTTGGAGCAATGTCCCTCTGTCCCTCTTCCCTCCTCACTTGTCCCTCATTTTGCTCTGATCTATATAGTTGTATATAAAATGTACTTTTTATCTTTCAAAAAGTGTTTTCCAGTGCTAAACCTTTCATCCAATTTCTAAATTGCTGCATCTATACATTTTAAAAGCCAATATAAAGCAATAGTAGTGGTAAAAAAAGCACTTGTGGATTTAATTAACCTTTTTTTTGGGGGGGGGGTATTTCTCCTTTAAGGGGGCGTGGCAGGGGTTGTGTCCTATGCCTACATACATTTGCTAGTAGGTGTCCCTCATTCCCATCTCAAAATGTTGGGAAATATGAGTCTGTTAATTGGGTCAGGGTTCAGATTTCAGGTCAGGCTGGGAGGCTCTGCTGACCAGTTCTCTATCGCCTCCCCCTGGTTCTGGGGGTTTCATGGAAACTTCTAGAAGCTAGTGGGCAGAGGTAAAGAGGCTGGGTCTGAATGTTGATGGGAGTTTGGACTAATCCCCAGGCAGGAGGCCTGGCAGAGTGACTGAACCAGGCCATAAATATTAGGGAGCCTGGCCAGGGAATTCGGGTGGAAGATGGAGTGTTGAAGTGCTGCTGTGTGTGTATTGTATATAAAATGCACTTTTTATCTTTCAAAAAGTGTTTCCCAGTGCTAAACCTTTCATACAATTTCTAAATTGCTGCATTTGTACATTTTAAAAGTCAATAAAAAGGAATAGTAGTGGTAAAAAAAAATGCCCTTGTGGATTTATTTAACCTTTTTTTTTTTGGTTAATTCTCCTTTAAGGGGGCGTGGTGAGGGGGTGTGTCCTATGCCTACATACATTTGCTAGTAGGTGTCCCTCATTCCCATCTCACAATGTTGGGAGGTATGCAACTACTATGAGTCAAGTACATTTTCCTACACCTATTCTAGCACTAGAGGGTGCTCACTGTTGATCTAAGCCTGGATAATACTGGATGTCCTTCAGCAACGAGGTTGGCGCTATCTGATTTGCTGCAGTTTCTAATACACATTGTGAGAAGCTCGCAGCGTGCAGTGAAAGAAGGGCAAGCCTATTTCAGTACAGGAGAGGAGTCGGTACAATTGTGCAAGACTGAAGGGAAGGCTGGAGGTTTAGAGTAAAAGTATTTGTGAACTCTCACCTTGTAACTCAATCCATTGAGTTTAAAATAGAAATGAAAGGCAAAACATGTGTGTGTGTAGATATACAGATAAACATTATAAATACCTTTTTTATTCCTTTTTGTATTGATTCTTTAAACTGTATACAGGCCTGGATTTACTCCCTTTGCCGCCCCAAGGCTGGGTCCTTCATTGACGCCCCCCCCGCGAGGGGTAAGGATTTTTCTCGGGCAATTTTTCAGGGCAATGGCTGGTGTTAGTGCTTCAATCATCCCCGGCACCATGGTTGGTATGGTGCAGGATGATTGAAACGCATTATTTCTATCATTACATTGTAATATAAAATGAAATAGTTCAACTCACCATAATGCAGAATCATTGGGAGCCCTGAGCGTGTCACTTGCCACCATCGCTTGTCACTTGCCACTATGCCTGCCACCAGATGGAGATGTCACTTGCCACTATGCCTGCCACCAGATGGAGATGTCACTTGCCACTATGCCTGCCACCAGATGGGGATGTCACTTGCCACTATGCCTGCCACCAGATGGGGATGTCACTTGCCACGCTGCCTGCCACCAGATGGGGATGTCACTTTCCACGCTGCCTGGCTGCCACCAGATGGAGATGTCACTTGCCACGCTACCTGGCTGCCACCAGATGGAGATGTCACTTGCCATGCTGCCTGGCTGCCACCAGATGGAGATGTCACTTGCCATGCTGCCTGGCTGCCACCAGATGGAGATGTCACTTGCCACGCTACCTGGCTGCCACCAGATGGAGATGTCACTTGCCACGCTGCCTGGCTGCCACCAGATGGGGATGTCACTTGCCACGCTACCTGGCTGCCACCAGATGGAGATGTCACTTGCCACGCTGCCTGGCTGCCACCATATGGCAAAGGCGCCGCAGCACACAGGTTGGAGACCTATCTTTTCAAAAATGGCGCCAGGCGGCGCAATCACGCTACTGCGCATGCGCCGCCCGGCCGAACAAGTACGAGCTTTCCCGACCGGCTTCGAAACGGCGCATGCGCAGTAGTGGGCTGCTCGCAGCCATCTTTTCTACGGGCAGCGGTGCCCCTAATGGACATTAACGGGCAGCCTGAAAGGGGGCGCGGCCGGGAAGTCGCCCCTGTACCACTGCCGCCCCGAGGCCTGGCCTCGGTGGCCTTGTGGCAAATTCGGCCCTGACTGTATAGAGGACCTTTCACACTGATGCATATGCAGAGACAATAGGGTTGATTTACTAAAGGCATACCTCCCAACTTTGTGAGATGGGAATGAGGGACACCTATCAGCAAAAGTATGTAGGCATAGGACTCACCCCTTGCCACGCCTCCTTAAAGGAGAATTGTACAAAAAACCAAGATTGGTTAAACCCACAAGTGCTTTTTTTTACTACTACTATTCCTTTATATTGGCTTTTGGAATTTACAAATGCAGCAATTTAGAAATCAGATGAAAGGTTTAGTGCTGGGAAACACTTTTTGATAGATAAAAAGTGCATTTTATATACAACTATATAGATCAGACCAAAATGAGGGACAAATGAGGAGGAATGAGGGACAGAGGGACATTGCTCCAAATCAGGGACAGTCCCTCGAAATCAGGGACAGTTGGGAGCTATGCTAAAGGCTAATAGACATCTCTCTGTAAGTGGAGTTGCTCCAGAGTAGGGATGAGCTTCGTGTTCGAGTCGAACCCATGTTCGACTCGAACATCGTCTGTTCGCCCGTTCGCCGAATTGCGAACGATATGGGCCGCTCGCGCCAAATTCGTGTGGCACGTCACAGCCCATAATTCACTGCGGCATCGCAGTGCATTGCTGGCTGATGATTGGCCAAGCATGCACTATGACCCGCATGCTTGGCCAATCACAGTGCCGTCTGAACAGAGAGCCAAGGAGGCTTTGGCCAAGTATGGCTCAGGGGATTTAGTACACGCCCCATACTATATAAGACCGCCTGCACGGCGGCCCTGTGTAGTGTGTGTTCCGGCGTTCATTGTGAGAGAGAGACAGACAGTGACATTTGATTTGAGTTAGATAGATTAGGCAGAACAGTCAGTCAGTTTAGCTGCACTTACAGTGTATTGTGTGTATATATGCATCCCAGGTGTTGCATATATATATATATACACTGTATTCAGTTTAGCTAGATCCGTTCCTGTTATCCTCCTACTGACAGGCAGGCTTGTGTTGTTACAGTATTTACAGCTACTTGAAGAAAATTGCTGGTGTTCTTTTGATCCTATTAGTACCACAGTCAGGCAGCTAGACTATTTACAGTTAGTGCAGTGCGTCCTGCTCACAGTGTTCAGCTAAAACTACAAGTTAGTGCTGTGCGTCCTGCTCACAGTGTTCAGCTAAAACTACAAGTTGGTGTAGTGAGACCTCTGCACAGTGTTCATCTAAAGCTACAAGTTAGTGCAGTGCGTCCTGCTCACAGTGTTCAGCTAAAACTACAAGTTAGTGCTGTGCGTCCTGCTCACAGTGTTCAGCTAAAACTACAAGTTAGTGCTGTGCGTCCTGCTCACAGTGTTCAGCTAAAACTACAAGTTAGTGCTGTGCGTCCTGCTCACAGTGTTCAGCGAAAACTACAAGTTGGTGTAGTGAGACCTCTGCACAGTGTTCATCTCAAGCTACAAGTTAGTGCAGTGCGTCCTGCTCACAGTGTTTAGCTAAAACTATAAGTTAGTGCTGTGCATCCTGCTCACAGTGTTCAGCTAAAACTACAAGTTGGTGTAGTGAGACCTCTGCACAGTGTTCATCTACAGCTACAAGTTAGTGCTGTGCATCCTGCTCACAGTGTTCAGCTAAAACTACAAGTTAGTGCTGTGCGTCCTGCTCACAGTGTTCAGCTAAAACTACAAGTTAGTGTGGTGCGTCCACCTCACAGTGTTCAGCTAAACCTACAAGTTATTTTTTTGCGAGCTCTGTGTGGGCCTTTTTTGAGACGAGTGCATCAAATCGCACCGCTGCTATTTGCAACATATGTCTCAAGCGTATCTCGCGTGGCCAAAACATCTCCCGCTTGGGTACCACATGCTTGACCAGACATATGTTGACCTGCCATGCAGTTCGTTGGCAAGCGTATCTAAAAGACCCACACCAAAGAACAAAGAGGACCTCTCCTTGCTCCTCATCAGCTGAGATTTCCAACCCCACTAGACCTTCAGTCCTCTCTGAGACCTGCACTGAGAGGAATGAAGGTGTAGAATTAGGTGTGTCACAGCCAAGTACTTGTGGGCAATCTGCTTTTGGTACACCGATGTCAGATTGTACGAGGCAAATTTCCCTGCCCCAGCTGCTGCACCGCCAAAAGAAGTTTGCTCCCAGCCATCCACATGCCCAGCGGTTGAATGCTAGCTTGGCAAAATTGCTAGCACTTCAACTGCTGCCTTTTCAGTTGGTAGACTCTGCCCCCTTCCGTGAGTTTGTGGAATGTGCGGTTCCTCAGTGGCAGGTACCCAAACGCCACTTTTTCTCACGGAAGGCGATTCCGGCTGTCTACCGGCATGTGGAAGGCAATGTCCATGCCTCGCTGGACAGGGCTGTCAGTGGTAAGGTGCATATTACCGCTGACTCATGGTCCAGCAGGCATGGACAGGGACGTTACCTAAGTTTCACGGCGCATTGGGTGACTCTGCTGGCAGCTGGGAAGGATGCAGGACAAGGTGCAGTAGTGTTGGAGGTTGTTCCGCCACCACGCCTCCAAAATGCTAATGATTGTGACACACCTATCTCCTCCACCCCCTCCTCTTCTTCTTCCTCCATGGCCTCTTCCTGTGCTTTGTCCTCGGAACCAGCGGTGCTCCGTAGCCGTTCAAGGGGCTACGCAAGTACGCAGGCCAAAAGATGCCATGCGGTGCTTGAGCTGGTGTGCTTGGGGGACAGGAGCCACACTGGGGCAGAGGTTCTGTCAGCTCTGCAGGGGCAGGTTCAGAGGTGGTTGACGCCACGCCAACTTAAGGCAGGAATGGTGGTTTGTGACAATGGCACCAACCTCTCCTCTGCCCTCCGACAGGGACAAATGACCCATGTGCCCTGTTTGGCTCACGTCCTTAACTTGGTGGTGCAGCGGTTCTTGGGCAGGTACCCGGGCTTACAGGATGTCCTGAGGCAGGCCAGGAAAGTCTGTGTGCATTTCCGCCAGTCATATAATGCCAGTGCTCGGCTGACGGACCTCCAAAAGGAGTTTAACCTGCCCAAGAACCGCCTAATCTGTGACATGCCCACCAGGTGGAACCCAACGTTGGCCATGCTGCAGCGGCTGCACACGCAGCAAAGGGCCATCAATGAGTACCTGTGCGACTATGGCACCAGGACAGGGTCAGGGGAGCTTGTTTTTTTTTCCCCACGCCAGTGGGCCATGATCAGGGATGCATGCACTGTCCTGTCACCATTTGAGGAAGCCACGAGGATGGTGAGCAGTGACAGTGCATGCATCAGTGACACTGTCCCCCTTGTCCACCTGTTGGAGCACACGCTGCGTGGAATAATGGACAGGGCACTTGAGGCAGAATAGAGGCAGGAAGAGGAGGACTTCCTTAGCTCTCAAGGCCCCCTTTATCCAGACAGTGTTCCTGCGTGCCCGCCGATCACACAGGAAGAGGACGAGGAGGAGGAGGAGGAGGAGGAGGAGGAGGAAGATTGTGTCAGTATGGAGGTGGAGCCTGGCACTCAGCATCAGCAGCAGTCTTTAAGGGATCAGTCACAAGAAACACATGGACTTGTACGTGGCTGGGAGGAGGTGGCTGCGGACCATGTCGTCCTTAGTGACCCAGAGGACTCCGGACCGAATGCCTGAGCAAACCAACGCTGCATGGCCTCCCTGATCCTGCAAAGCCTACGTAAGGATCCTCGTATTCGTGGTATCAAGGAGAAGGACCAATACTGGCTGGCAACCCTCCTTGATCCACGTTACAAGGGTAAGGTTGCAGACCTTATCTTGCCATCGCAGAGGGAGCAGAGGATGAAACATCTTCGGGAGGCCTTGCAGAAAGGTCTGTGCAACGCGTTCCCAGAGACTGGGAGGTTACAAACTCCTGTTTCTGGACAACGTGTTGCTGAGGCTTCGGTCAGTCAAAGAAGGAGCGGTGGAGAAGGTGGCCGTCTGACCGATGCATTCAGACAATTTTTTGGTCTGCAGCCCCAAGGTATGATTGGTTCCAGCAACCATCGCCAGCGTCTGTTTTACATGGTGCAGGAATACCTAGGAGCAAGATCAGGAGCAGGAGCAACACCTTTCCCACCGAAAATCCTCTGGGTTACTGGGTCTTGAGGATGGATCACTGGCCAGAGCTTGCACAGTATGCAATTGAGCTACTGGCCTGTCCTGCATCCAGCGTTCTTTCGGAACGCACATTCAGTGCTGCTGGAGGCGTGGTAACTGATCACAGGGTGCGTCTGTCCACCGACTCGGTCGATCGACTGACCTTCATAAAAATGAATCAGTCTTGGATCATCACCAGCTACCAAGCACCTGATGCTGATGTAACCGAATAATTTTTTTTGAAATCTTAGATGCCTTCAAAGACTGCCTATGCTGTTGCTGAGTGACTATCCCTGAGTAATTATCCTCTTCCTCCTCAATCATCACGCTGATAGCTTGTAAGAACATTTTTGGTTCTGGGCGCCACCACCAGTGCCTAAGGCACAATTTTTCTGCCCCTGTTTAACAGGGGCGTGTAATTACATTTTTTGATGCAATACTTTGCAGCAGGGCTCGTTCCTGCATTCCAACTAGAGTGTCTGTGAGGGGTTGCAGTGTTGTGGCACCAGCACCAGTGCCTAAGGCCCAATTTTTCTGCCCCTGTTTAACAGGGGCGTGTAATTACAATTTTTGATGCAATACTTTGCAGCAGGGCTCGTTCCTGCGTTCCAACTAGAGTGTCTGTGAGGGGTTGCAGTGTTGTGGCACCAGCACCACCACCACCACCAAAGGCCCAATTTTTCTGCCCCTGTTCAACAGGGGCATGTAATTACAATTCTTGATCTAATATTTCACAGCAGGGCCCATTTCTGCACCCACCAAGAGCAAGTGAGGACTTACAGTGTTGTGGCACCAGCACCACCACCACCAAAGGCCCAGTTTTTCTGCCCCTGTTCAACAGGGGCATGTAATTACAATTCTTGATCTAATATTTCAGAGCAGGGCCCTGTGAAGGCTTATAGGGCGTACACACGGTCGGACTTTGTTCGGACATTCCGACAACAAAATCCTAGGACTTTTTCCGACGGATGTTGGCTCAAACTTGTTTTGTCTACACACGGTCGCACAAAGTTGTCGGAAAATCCGATCGTTCTAAACGCGGTGACGTAAAACACGTACGTCGGGACTATAAACGGGGCAGTGGCCAATAGCTTTCATCTCTTTATTTATTCTGAGCATGCGTGGCACTTTGTCCGTCGGATTTGTGTACACACGATCGGAATTTCCGACAACGGATTTTGTTGTCGGAAAATTTTATCTCCTGCTGTCCAACTTTGTGTGTCGGAAAATCCGATGGAAAATGTCCGATGGAGCCCACACATGGTCGGAATTTCCGACAACACGCTCCGATCGGACATTTTCCATCAGAAAATCCGACCGTGTGTACGGGGCATTACAGTGTTGTGGCCACAACAACACCTAAGGCCCAAATTTCTGCTGAGTATATAGGGCAGGCCCCTACTTTCAAACATCTAACTTACAAACGACTCCTACTTGCAAACGGAAGGAGACAACAGGAAGTGAGATGAAATCTACCCCTAGGAAGGGAAATTCTCTCCTGTAAGAGTTAATATGGGAAAAACATTTCTCCTTTCCACTGATGCTTTCCAATCCTTGTTCCACAAAAAACCCCAAATTCTCAAAAAGCATTTGTCATTGGGACAAAAAGTGAGGTGAAATCTTCTAAAGAGGAGGAAAGACAGCAAAACAAATGTCACAGGGGTGATAACCCTTCCCTATGTTTTCCAAAAAGCTTAAAAAAGATTTTTTGGCTGGAGCTAAACACGTTAAAAATGTACCCGTTCAAAATGACAAACAGATTCTACTTAACAACAAACCTACAGTCCCTGTCTTGTTTGCACCGCCTGTATACTGCTGTTCAGAGTATATAGGGCCTGGTGGCCCCACACCTTTCCTTATTTTAATTTGGGTGCGGGGTTCCCCTTAATATCCATACAAGACCCAAAGGGCCTGGTAATGGACTGGGGGGTACCCATGGTTTTTGTCTCACTGATTTTCATCCATATTGCCAGGACCCGACATTACATTAAACCCGCAAGCAGTTTTAAATGAGATTTTTTCCTTTAAAAATGACATTTGGTGCAGGGACTGTTCTAAACACAGGAAACACGCGTCACTTTACAGGCATACTATAGACACCCCTCAGGTACGATATTTAAAGGAATATTTCACTTTTTTTTTTTTACTTTAAGCATCATTAAAATCACTGCTCCCGAAAAAACGGCCATTTTTAAAAGTTTTTTTTGCATTGATACATGTCCCCTGGGGTAGGACCCGGCTCCCCAAACCCTTTTTAGGACAATACCATGCAAATTGGCCTTTAAAATTAGCACTTTTGATTTCGAACGTTCGAGTCCCATAGACCTCAATGGGGTTCTAACGTTCGTGCGAATTTTCGGTCCGTTCGCAGGTTCTGGTGCGAACCAAACCGGGGGGGTGTTCGGCTCATCCCTACTCCAGAGCTTAGTAAATGAGGTGAAGCTTCACTTTACATAGAATACCCAATCACATGCAAAGAAAATGAAAAAATAAAATAAAAAAAAACAGTATTTTTGCTTGCACATGATTGGATGATGGAAGTCAGCAGAGTTTCCCCTCATTCACTAAACTCACTGCAGTTGCAGCATGCACTGTCTATTCACCTTTTAGGCCCCATTTTCACTTGGCGAATTAGAATTGTGGGAGAAATCAGCAGGATTCTGGCCATGAGTCCAAACCACGTAGCAATCGCTGCAAAACAGGCAACGCGTGTTTTGGGTGCCATGCATTCAAAAATGGCACCCCAAATGCGCTGGCATTTTGCCTGGCAAAACGTGCCTTTAAAAATCCCATGAAGCTTGGCGACAAACGCGCATAGGGCAGCCCATTGAAGGGAATGGGCTGTCCTATGTGCGACACGCGGAATCGCTTTAAAATCACCCGCACAAAATTGCAAGTGGGAATGCGAGCTCCCGGGACACGAGGTGTGAATGTGGCCTTGGTAAATGAACCCAATTGTGTGTGTTTTATAAGCCTGTTCATGCGTGTCGTGTTTTTCATTGGCGTATTGTATTTTTTTGTTCTTTTATTAAGCCTCATTCAGATAGGTGGCAGCCCTGGCCCTTGCCAGCCATCTGAGACGTGATCCACCAAATGCACTTCTGACGCAGCCGTGCAGGTGTTAGAACACACCTAGGGAACACAGTTAACCCCTTTATCGCCCCCTAGTGTTAACCCCTTCCCTGCCATTGTCATTTATACAGTAATCAGTGCATTTTTATAGCACTGATCACTGTATAAATGTCACTGGTCCCAAAAATGTGTCAAAAGTGTCCGATTTGTCTGCCGTAATATCGCTGTAAAAATCGCCGATCGCTGCCATTACTAGTAAAAGAAATATAATAATAAAAATGCCATAAATCTATACCCTATTTTAGGGATATGCAATTAGCGGACCTCCAGCTGTTGCAAAACTACAAGTCCCATGATGGCTCTGGGTGACATGCTTGTGGCTAACAGAGTCTTGCTATGCCTCATGGGACTTTAGTTCAGCTGGAGGTCCACTACTTGCATATCCCTGCCCTATTTTGTAGACGCTATAACTTTTGCGCAAACCAATCAATATACGCTTATTGTGATTTTTTTTTTTTTTACCAAAAGTATGTAGAAGAATACATATCGGTCTAAACTGAGGAAAAAATGTGTTTTTGTTTTTTTAAATTTGGGGTATTTATTATAGCAAAAAGATATTGGGGTTGATTTACTAAAGGCAAATAAACTGTGCACTTTGCAGAGTGCAGTTGCCCTCTGAAAGCACAATTGCTCCAGAGCTTAGTAAATGAGGTAAGACTTCACTTTGCAAAGAGTACCCAATCCCATGCAAGGAAAATTTTAAAAAATGCATTTTTGCTTGAACATGATTGGATGATAGAAGCCAGTAGAGCTTCTGCTCATTTACCAAGCTCTGGAGCAACTGCACTTGAAGAGGGTAACTGCACAGTCTTTTTCCCTTTAGTAAATCAACCCCATTGCGGTTTTTTTTCCAAAATTGTCACTCTTTAATTGTGGGGAAAAAAGGACGTCAATTTTGTTTGGGTACATCGTCGTACGACCACGCAATTGTCAGTTAAAGCGACGCAGTGCCGGTTCACTTTTGACGCAGCCGTGAAGCATCATGCATCAAGTTGGGGGGTCTAAATTGCCACTGACCACAAATCATTGTGGGAATAATTGTGATGTGATGTGTGTGTATGGGGGGGGGGGGGGGTGTTATGGTGCTTGCCACTTACCACTATTAATCATGGGTAAACAAAAAAAACGCCAAAATGTTTGGTTAATAAATACCAGCAAAATAAATCTCTATCTGTCTAAAAAAAAAAAAAAAAAAAAGATATCAAAGTCAATTGGGTACAGTGTTGCATGAATAATTGTCAGCCAAATTATCACAGCACTGAAAACTGAAAAATATGGCCTGGTAATTACAATTCTTAAACAGGTGGGCATCATGGTACGGCAGGGGCGGGGGAATACGTGTAGGTTGACACCACATGTCCCCTGCTACGGGTACAAGTAGCATGGCCAAGTTGGCAAAAATTACTTTGGGAACACATTCAGCATCCCATAGTGATCTGTTAGGGTGGAGGTCACCTGACATAGTCCAATAATTACCAGCACTAGGCTAAAGAAGAGGAACCCTAGTATGGACCAAAGGTGTCGGCAGCTGTGGACTCCGGTGGCTATTGTCTAAAGAAAGTGCTGTTCCAATGATTAGGATGATGATAATGAAAGATAAGTGAACCCCATAGGCATGCGCAACGGGGTGTGCCGGGTGTGCCTGGGCACACCCTAATTACCCTGTGTGACGCAGAATGCCGAGGAGGGGAACCCACCGCCCGGAGGGAAGCGCCATAGATGGGGTAAGTGCAGGACTCGTATGCGACCAACCGACCAGGGAGGGGAGGGGGTGGTTTGGGGTGATGCGGGTGACCTGACTGACCAACCAACCCACAGGGGGGGCAAAATTATACCGCCAGCCGACACTGGGAACCACTGCTGTAGAGATATGAATGGGAGGTCATTTTCTTTTCTACTTGGGTCACAGCTCTCTCTGATATCTACCACTTTTTAAAGGGGGGGGGGGGCTGCACATTTGAAAGAGCTGTTTTTTTAACACAACACTGTGAAGGATGGAGAACCAGAAAACATTGTTAAACAAATACTGTATACAGTTTTCACTCTAATATGCAGTGCTCAAAATTCCCCACCAGATGGTGCCATTGTGTTAGCAGCTCACACTGCCTGCTTTCACCTTCCCAAATCCTGTATTCATTCCAATCCATTGTATGACTGCAGATAAGATTGATGCCACTAAACTAGCCTTTAGTGTAGCCACAGATTTTTAAAGTTGTTGTTGTGCAAATAAACACAACAAAAGTGAAGTGCAAGTGTATATTATGGCAAAAAGACATGAACAAGTCGCCATTTTACGTATTTGCTGTGTGTATTACCATTTGACCATCAATTGCTTGTCATAAAAATGAGAGACAGGAGGTGCAGTGAGCCAGCATACTCTACTTCTGCTGTCGGGTGAAATCATATTGAGTTTTTTGGGTGTTGGGCATGGTTTCTGGTCAATGAAGGATTTAGGGTCCTCCACTTAACTACTGACTAAGAACAAATGCTTAATCACTGTTAATAGATGTTTTTTACAGTAGAACCTTGGATAGCGAGCATAATCCGTTCCAGAAGCATGCTTGTAATCCAAAGCACTCGTATATCAATGCAAGTTTCTCCATAGCAATCAATGGAAACTCAGATAATTTGTGCATGCAGTACCGCGTGTGGCCAGAAGTGTGGGGGGGCGCTGGAGACACTCGGAAACACTCGGAGGCACTCGGAGACGCTCAAAGACATTCAGAGATGCTCAGGAACGGAGTGTTTCTGGGTGTCTCCGAGCAGCTCCGAGTGTCTCCGAATGGCACTGGCACCCCGCACCTCTGGCCATATGCGGTACTGCACACCCCAGAGGCTTGAGTCCTGCTTGTCTTGCGAGACAACGCTTGCAAATCCAGCTCGTATCGCGAAACGCTCGTAAACTGCATTACTTGCAATCCATGGTTTTACTGTATTTTTATTTTTTAGATAAAATGGGCCCTATCCCAGGGCCATATTTAACCACTTCCCGGCCGGCGCACGCCGATGTACGTCGGCAGAATGGCACAGCTGGGCAAATGGGCGTACCTGTAAGTCCCATTTGAAATCCCCGCCGTGCCATTGTGTGCGCGCCGCCTGGGAGCTCTGTGAGTCGGGTCGCGGGTCCCGTGGACTCGATCGCCACGGGGATACCCACGATCGCCTCACGGAGAGGATGAACGGGGAGATGCTAATGTAAACAAGCATCTCCCCGTTCTGCCTAGTGACAGTGTCACTGATCATAGCTCCCTGTCATCGGGAGCAGATCCCCCCTACAGTTAGAAAACATTCCCTAGTACTGACTTAACCCCTCCCCACCCCCTAGTGGTTAACCCCTTCACTGCCAGTGTCATTTACACAGGAATCAGTGCCTTTTTATAGCACTGATTGCTGTATAAATGACAACGGTCCCAAAAATGTGGCAAAAATGTCCGATGTGTCCGCCATAATGTCGCAGTCACAATAAAAATCGCTGATCGTCGCCATTACTAGTAAAAAAAAATTATTAATAAAAATGCCATAAAACTATCCCCTATTTTGTAAACGCTATAACTTTTGCGCAAACCAATCAATAATCGCTTATTGCGATTTTTTTTTTTACCAAAAATATGTAGAAGAATACATATTGGCCTAAACTGAGGAAAAAAATGTTTTTTAATTATTTTTTGGGGATATTTATTATAGCAAAAAGTAAAAAATAATGCTTTTTTTCAAAATTGTCGCTATTTTTTTGTTTATAGCGCAAAAAATAAAATCTGCAGAGGTGATCAAATACCACCAAAAGAAAGCTCTATTTGTGGGGAAAAAAAGGACGTCAATTTTGTTTGGGAGCCACGTCGCACGACCGCGCAATTGTCAGTTAAAACGACGCAGTGCCGAATCGCAAAAAGTGCTCTGGTCAGGAAGGGGGTAAATTCTTCCGGGGCTGAAGCGGTTAGCACAGGGCAAAAGGGGCAGCTGCCCTGGGCCCAGTCATTGCTGTGGGGCTCGAAACAGCTGCCTCTTGAGCCCGCAAATAGTTGATAAGTGGATTCGGGAGGGCACAGGAAAATGTTTTCCTAGGGTCAAATCAATATTAAAGATGGCCCTGCCCAATTATTCAATGGCGAAGAGTGAGAGATTAACATTTTAGCATGTTCACCATCACCACTGTTAGCATTGTGCAATCCTGAGTCCTGCCAATAGATTAGATTATTCGACCTGAGTATTATCGATGACTTCTGTATAAAATTAGTTTTTTTTTTTAAATTTAATATTTAAGTTTTTTTAATAGATTTCAAGAAACAATTTCTTATATAATTACCATGCAACTGTAGCTGAGTGCCTGCTGGCAACCTGAGCGCTCGCATCCCCTCCCGCCACTGTGTTGCGACCATAGGTGTGCGCACAGGGTGTGCCAGGTGTGCCCAGGCACACCCTAATCACCCTGTGCAGCACAGATTCCCCCTACTGCCCCCCCCCCCTTTCCTCCCACAGCGCTTCTGGCTTCCCTACTCTCTTTTCCCGACGGCTGTTACTGTGGAGATGTTTTAGGATGAGTGGGGGAAGGGTCCGGTAAATATGTAATTTACCAGCCTCTTCCCTATCTGAATGAACATTGTGAGTTATCGGTAATGTGTGTTTCAGCTTTGGGGTGCACACCCTAATGCAATAGGCTGCGCACACCTATGGTTGCGACCTATGCTACAAAGTGGACTGTGTGTCCCAGCCTGCTTGTCTCCCCTTTCCCCACTGCTGTACCGAGGACCGGGCGGCTGAGTGAGGAATCCTCCACCGGCCCCTTCTGCCTCTTTCTCCTCCTCCCCTCATCTGAAGATGATGCAGTTGCTCAGCACACTGAGATTTGTAGTTCTAGAAGGGAGCTGCACTGTGGAAGCCATGGAGCTGAGCACTAGGGATGAGCCCGCGGTTCGAGTCGAAGGTAAGTTCGACTCAAACATCGGGTGTTCGCCCGTTCGCCAAATACCGAACATTATGGGGCGGGAAATTTGAGCGCCCATGGAACGTACCATAATGCACAGCGAGACCTTCAATGCACTGCGAGATCGCAGTGCATTGATGGCTGCTGATTGGCCACAGCATACACCTAACCTGCATGCTTTGGCCAATCACATCCCGCTCTGCTGTGAGAGCCATGACTGGCCAAAGGCAGGGTGCCTTTGGCCAATCATGGCTCAGGGGGCTGAGTCCACGCCCCACACTATGTAAGGCTGCTTACACGGCAATCGTACATAGTTTTATGAATGAGAGCAGCAAAATGACATTTGTAAAGGAAAAATGTAATTTAACTGCTCGCGGCTGTAATGAATTGCCGGATTCCGGCAATATAGATAAAAATCATCGGGCCTGGTATGGATATTAAGGGGAACCCTGCGGCAAAACTGAAAAAAAAAAATTGCGTGGGGCTTCCCCTTCAGGTCTGGTATGGATTTTAAGGGGAACCCCGAGCCAAAATTTTAAAAAAAAAGGCGTAGGGCCCCCCAAAATCCATATCAGACCCTTATCTGAGCACGCAACCTGGCAGGCTGCAGGAAATGGGGGGGTGCGAGAAAGAGAGCCTGCCCTCCTGAACCGTACCAGGCCACATGCCCTCAACATGGGGAGGATGCTTTGGGGTCCCCCCCAAAGCACCTTGTCCCCATGTTGTTGGGGACATGGGCCTCATCCCGGTCACAAGGGGACAAGGGCCTCATCATGTGACGTCAAGTAACGTCAGAGGGGGGCGGGGCCACCCAGTGACGTAAACGGGTGACTATATAACAGCTGTCATTGGAAAAAGCCTGCAGTCAGCGGGAGCCTCTCTGGTTTCTCCAGTTTCTTTTTTTTTTCACTGGTCGTCGGATGCTGTGATCAAAGATAGGGTTACATCGGGGGACATTTTTTTTTTTTTTATAAAGGACTTGTCCAAAAGTGTCTCCTGTCATTTTTACCATATTGATACTTTTTTTGGTGAATGTGTAGGGGTACAATGCACCCGATACCAATTCACATGGGGGGGCTGGCATCTGGGGGTCCCCTTGTTAAAGGGGGTTTCCAGATTCGGATAAGCCTCCTGCCCACAGACCCCCACAACCACTGGGCAAGGGTTGTGGGGATGAGACCCTTGTCTCCATCAACATGACAAGGTGCTTTGGGGGGACCCCAAAGCATCCTCCCCATGTTGAGGGAATGTGGCCTGATATGGTTCAGGAGGGGGGGCGCCCCCCCTTTTCCTGTGGCCTGCCAGGTTGGGTGCTCGGATAAGGGTCTGGTATGGATTTTGGGGGGACCCCTACGCCATTTTCTTTTTAATTTTGCCGCAGCGTTCTCCTTAATATCCATACCAGACCTGAAGGGCCTGGTATGGATTTTCGGGGGGACCCTCATGCCTCTTTTTTAAAAAATTTTGGCACAGGGTTCCCCCTAATACCCCAGACCTGAAGGACCTGGTATGGATTTTGGGGTGACTCCCACACAATTTTTTTTTACATTTTGGTGCGGGATTCCCCTTAATATGCATACCAGACCCAAGGGGCCTGGTAATGGACTGGGAGGGGGACAAATGGCATTTTTTTCAATTATTTTTATCTATATTGCCGAGACCCGACAATACATTACAGCCGCGAGCAGTTTTAAATTACTTTTTTTCCCTTTAAAAATGTAATTTTGCTGTGGTATTGTTCTAAACACAAGAAAGGTACACTACTTTACAGGCATACTAAGGACACCCCCCCAAGCACGATATTTAAAGGAATATTTCATTTTTATTGTTTCACTTTAAGCATTATTAAAATCACTGCTCCCAAAAAAATGGCGGTTTTTAAAACTTTTTTTTGCATTGATACATGTCCCCTGGGGCAGGACCAAGGTCTGCAAACACTTTTTATGACAATAACTTGCATATGTGCCTTTAAATGAGCACTTTTGGTTTTTCATGTTCGTGTCCCATAGATTTTAATCATGTTCGTGTGTTGGCACAAATTTTTTGCCTGTTCACAAGTTCTGGTGTGAATCGAACCGGGGGGGGTGTTCGGGTCATCCCTATTGAGAACTACTAGACCCAGAGAGACACCTTGATATGGGAAGGGAGAGCAGAATTTTCCCGGGAAATTGGGAGGAGATCTGGGCAAACAGTATGGTGAACTGGTGTGTACAGACCTGTTGCTGTGTATGCTTACACTTGGAGAGAGCTTTGTGAGGGCCAGAGTGCTGAGGACTGGGTAATAAGAGTCCTGCTGCTGGGGACCAGAGAAGTGCAGATCTGCTGCCTGCATGTGTCCTTGCCTACCCCAGACAGAGCGGCCAAGGACCAGAGAGCTGGGGCTGAGCCTAGAGGACCAGATTTTGAAGACTGAGTTACCAGGGTCGGGTGCTTGAGGACACTAGACCGCCAAGAGTTCAGGACGAGATTAATTGTGTTTTGTAAGTGGAAACAACTGTGCCTATCACATCACTGTCAGCAGTTTAATGTCAGTAGAGACTGTCCATTACTTAGCAGCCCAACAGTCATCCACTGCATACAGTTCTAAAGAGACAGTAACAAGTGCACCACCATACAGACGGGCCCCAATGTTAGCCAGCTTAAATTTCCAAATTAGGCGCAGAGTATTATACAAACACCTTTCATGGGTACACCATTCAAGAACACGTACACATTCACCCATCACAGAGTGAAAATAGTCACAAACACAAATTCTCCTGCACTTGGGAGTGAGCCTGCTCAGGATGAATATGCTATATTTCCATCTTGGTTCAATAAGGATAAGCCATGTCTTGCTGCCCTCTAAAGACTGGGGTAGTCTGATACTCTAAAACCACAGGAAAAAACAAGAAAGGGCGCACCAACCTAGTACATTATCCTAAAACCGTAATTTTATTGTTAAAAAGTGGTAAGTACTCACAAAATCACAATTGAGTTTGAGCTCATCACATGATACAGCATCAAAGTTCATCACATGGTACAACATCGTTCAGTCCATAGTGCATCAAAATCTCAAGCAGGAGGTGAAGACCCAACAGGCTAACCTCTTCCTCAGAGGTTTGGGACACTTTTTTTTGATTAGTTATTGCAGAGAGTTACTGTGAGACTATTAATTTCCATAGTATAGTCTAGTTTTCACCTTATTTCGTTTAATGCATTCAAACATATTCAGTTACCTGTTTATTGATCTGTGCATTGCACTTATAGTTACATAGTTATATAGTTTGTAAGGTTGAAAAAAGACATAAGTCCATCGAGTCTAACCTGTGTGTGTGTGCTTTTATGTCAATATTACCGTATTTATCGGCATATAACACGCACGCGAAAATCAGGGGAAAATCGTGGGTGCGTGTTATAGGCCGATCCCCGCCGATTTTGTGTGATCGCCACCGACATACACAGCCGTGTGTAGATTCAAATATGGCGCTGAGACTGCAGGGATTCGTCAGAGCCGAGATACACATACCCAAGTGTTCTCGGGTTTTTTCGGCTCCACCATCACACCCAGTCCCGCCCAGTCCCGCCCTTGGACCTGTGTTATGTCCATCATAGGGCGGGACTGGGCGTGACTGTGAGCGGCGCTGAAAAAAGCCGAGAACACTCGGGTATGTGTATCTCGGCTCCGACGAATCCCTGCAGTCTCGGCGCCATATTTGAATCTACACACGGCTGTGTATGTCGGCGGCGAGTGCACAAAGCTGCACTGACATGGCTGCACTGGGGCAAACCTGCACTGACAAAGCTGCACTAACAAAGCTGCACTGGGACAAGGCTGCACTGGGGCAAAGCTGCACTGACAAGGCTGCACTGACAAGGCTGCACTGGGGCAAAGCTGCACTGACAAGGCTGCACTGACAAAGCTGCACTGACAAGGCTGCAATGACAAGGCTGCACTGAGGCAAAGCTGCACTGACAAGGCTGCACTGACAAAGCTGCACTGACAAAGCTGCACTGACAAGGCTGCAATGACAAGGGTGCACTGACAAAGCTGCACTGGGGCAAGGCTGCACTGACAAGGCTGCACTGGGGCAAGGCTGCACTGACACTGAAAAGGCTGCAGATGGACAGATAACGCTGCATTGATGGGCATTTTAATGTAAGTTTTTTTTCCTTAAACTTCCCTCCTAAAAGTTTTTTTTCCTTAAAATTCTCTCCTAAACTTGGGGTGCGTGTTATACGCCGATAAATACGGTACATTCTATATGCCTGTATGTTGTAGTCGTTTAAGTGCCTATCTAATAGTTAGTAAATTATCGATGCTCCCTACTGCAACCACAGGTTGTGGAAAAGAATTCCACATTCTAGCCGCTCTTTCCATAAAGAACCCTCTACGCTGTTTCTGGTTAAATCGCTGTTCCTCTAATTCTGGTGAATGGCCACGAGTCTTTTTAAATGCCCTTTCGCTGAAAAGTTTTATCCCTATTGTGGGGTCACCAGTGCGGTATTTGTACATTGAAATCTTATCCCCTCTCAAGCGTCTCTTCTCCAGAGAGAATAAGTTCAGTGCTTGCAACCTTTCCTCATAACTAATATCCTCCAGACCCTTTATTAGCTTTGTTGCCCTTCTCTGTACTCTCTCTAGTTCCAGCGCATCCTTTCTGAGGACTGGTGCCCAGAACTGGACAGCATACTCTAGGTGCGGCCAGACCAGAGTCTTGTAGAGTGGGAGAATTATCGTTTTATTGCCGGACTTAATTCTCTTTTTAATGCATGCCAATATTTTATTGGCTTTACTTGCAGTAGCTTGGCATTGCATGCCATTGCTGAGCCTGTCATCTACTAGGACCCCCGGGTTCTCTTCCATCCTAGATTCCCCCAGAGGTTCTCCCCCCAGTGAGTAGTTTGCATTCATATTTTTGCCACCTCATTGCATTATTTTACATTTTTCCACTTCATTTGCCATGTAGTTGCCCACCCCATTCATTTGTTCTTCTTGGAAGGATTCCACCTGCCTTGCAACAATATATTCACTTTATCTACCATCAAGTAGCTTGTGGTCTAGTTCCTAATATAGTGTGTGGTATACCAATAATCAAGGTGCAACCAGGTATGTCAGAGGGGACAGAATGGTTTTCAGAGTCACAGCAAAACAGAGAAGCCATCAGACCAAGCAGCTTCAGCAGGGGTAGCGCTACACAACCGTAATATTTTCTCTATTTATAATAAAGACAAAATGTTCGTTTTCGGCGCACTTAATCTTGGTTGGACAATACACAAAAGGCACATTTGAAGGGTCAAATTTCCAAAACCCAGAGCAAAATGTCCTGGATATCAGGGGAAGCTGGAAAGTCATGGGGGCATCACAGCATCACAGGGGGTACATAATTGGAATCTAGCCCTGTGTGAAGCCGATATCCAGCTGACCCTCCAGCAGAAGAGACTTTTATGTGTAATTAGCTTTGGCGGGCCTTGTGAAGATTAATTACTGGAGTGAGTCACAGGAAAGACAAAGCTGGCACTGAACAGGGCGCCCTGCAGCCTTCATTTTCCATAGAGGTCCTGGGCAAAGCTTGGCATCTTACCTTCGTCCTCTTGGAATTTCCACATCCCAGGTGCTCGCTAATTAAATAACAATAAAAGTATTAATTTTCTTGTTACATATTGGGCATCAAACAAGGGCTGTACTGTGCCTCGCTGATAATGCTGCAGCCTGTCTGAAATACCTGTTCTGAAAGGTTAAAAAACAAATTAAAAGACCACTGTATTCATTTTGGTGAAGTTTATTTTGTTTTTAAAGTTTATTCGTTTTTCAACCAATGTTTTATATTGATTATTTTGATTTTTTTTTTTTTTTTTGCATGAAAAAGGAAAGAGGGGTGTTGCAGTTAAAGTCCTTTAAATTCAGATGTTTTGACTTTCCTGTAAAATCATCATGTCTGCAGATGTACTGCTAAATAATTAGTGAGCCCCATGCATAGTGTAGAAAATATATGTTAAAAAAAATGTTGAGTGACAGAAAAGTAAATCAGGTGTAAAAATATAAATGGGGAACAGATGAAGATTTTGATGATAATGCTCTGCAATCTGTTTCCCATGAGTGTGCACCTTCTGCCTTTAAGAAATATTGCAAACAGACAGTGTAGGGTGATCTATTTATTATGACAGGATGTTTTTGTGGGTATACAACCCCATCCCTACCAAAAGAGGCTACCTGCTCTATACTGTTGAGTGCAGTTGAATATACAAACTGCACACAAAGAAGAGATAATCTAATAAACTAGCTTAAACAAAAAATGCATGTATATATATATATATATATATATATATATATATATATATATATATATATACACACAGCGGGGACGGAAAATATTCAGACCCCCTTACATTTTTCACTCTTTGTTATATTGCAGCCATTTACTAAAATCATTTAAGTTCATTTTTTTCTCATTAATGTACACACAGCACCCCATATTGACAGAAAAACACAGAATTGTTGACATTTTTGCAGATTTATTAAAAAAGAAAAACTGAAATATCACATGGTCCTAAGTATTCAGACCCTTGGCTCAGTATTTAGTAGAAGCACCCTTTTGATCTAATACAGCCATGAGTCTTTTTGGGAAAGATGCAACAAGTTTTTCACACCTGGATTTGGGGATCCTCTGCCATTCCTCCTTGCAGATCCTCTCCAGTTCTGTCAGGTTGGATGGTAAACGTTGGTGGACGGTCATTTTTAGGTCTCTCCAGAGATGCTCAATTGGGTTTAAGTCAGGGCTCTGGCTGGGCCATTCAAGAACAGTCATGGAGTTGTTGTGAAGCCACTCCTTCATTAATTTAGCTGTGTGCTTAGTGTCATTGTCTTGTTGGAAAGTAAACCTTCGGCCCAGTCTGAGGTCCTGAGCACTCTGGAGAAGGTTTTCGTCCTGGATATCCCTGTGCTTGGCTGCATTCATCTTTCCCTCGATTACAACCAGTCGTCCTGTCCCTGCAGCTGAAAAACACCCCCACAGCATGATGCTGCCACCACCATACTTCACTGTTGGGACTGTACTGGACAGGTGATGAGCAGTGCCTGGTTTTCTCCACACATACCGCTTAGAATTAAGGCCAAAAAGTTCTATCTTGGTCTCATAAGACCAGAGAATCTTATTTCTCACCATCTTGGAGTCCTTCAAGTGTTTTTTAGCAAACTCCATGCGGGCTTTCATGTGTCTTGCACTGAGGAGGCTTCCGTTGGGCCACTCTGCCATAAAGCCCCGACTAGTGGAGGGCTGCAGTGATGGTTGACTTTCTACAACTTTCTCCCATCTCCCAACTGCATCTCTGGAGCTCAGCCACAGTGATCTTTGGGTTCTTTACCTCTCTCACCAAGGCTCTTCTCCCCCAATAGCTCAGTTTGGCCAGACGGCCAGCTATAGGAAGGGTTCTGGTCGTCCCAAACGTCTCCCATTTAAGGATTATGGAGGCCACTGTGCTCTTAGGAACCTTAAGTGCAGCAGAAATTTCTTTGTAACCTTGGCCAGATCTGTGCCTTGCCACAATTCTGTCTCTGAGCTCTTCAGGCAGTTCATTTGACCTCATGATTCTCATTTGCTCTGACATGCACTGTGAGCTGTAAGGTCTTATATAGACAGGTGTGTGGCTTTCCTAATCAAGTCCAATCAGTATAATCAAACACAGCTGGACTCAAATGAAGGTGTAGAACCATCTCAAGAATGATCAGAAGAAATGGACAGCACCTGAGTTAAATATATGAGTGTCACGGCAAAGGGTCTGAATACTTAGGACCATGTGATATTTCAGTTTTTCTTTTTAAATAAATCTGCAAAAATATCAACAATTCTGTGTTTTTCTGTCAATATGGGGTGCTGTGTGTACATTAATGAGGAAAAAAATGAACTTAAATGATTTTAGCAAATGGCTGCAATATAACAAAAAGTGAAAAATGTAAAGGGGTCTGAATACTTTCCGTCCCCACTGTATATATATATATATATATATATATATATATATATATATATATATATATATATATATATATATATATATAAATATAAATATATATATATATATATATATATATATATATATATATAATTTACAGTGCCTTGAAAAAGTATTCCCATTCCACATTTTGTCACATTGCAACCAAAAAACGTAACTGTATTTTAATGGGATTTTACGTGATAGACCAATACAAAGTGGCACATAATTGTGAAGTGAAAGGAAAATGATAAATGGTTTTCAAATTTCTTTTACAAATAAATATGTGAAAAGTGCAGTGTACATTTGTATTCAGCCCCCCTGAGTCAATACTTTGTAGAACCTCCTTTTACTGCAATTACAGCTGCAAGTCTTTTTTGGGATCTCTCTGCCAGATTTGCACATCTAGAGAGTGATATTTTTGCTCATTCTTCTTTGTAAAATATCTCAAGCTCTGTCAGATTGGATGGAGAGCATCTGTGAACAGCAATTTTCAAGTCTTCCCACAGATTCTCAATTGGATTTAGGTCTGGACTTTGACTGGGCCATTCTAACACATGAATATGCTTCGATCTAAACCATTCCATTGTAGCTCTGGCTGTATGTTTTGGGTCGTTGTCCTGCTGGAAGGTGAACCTCCGCCCCAGTCTCAAGTATTTTTCAGAACAGGTTTTCTTCTAAGATTGCCCTGTATTTGGCTCCATCCATCTTCCCATCAACTCTGACCAGCTTCCCTGCTGAAGAAATGCATCCCCTCAACATGATGCTGCCACCACCATGTTTCACAGTGGGGATGGTGTGTTAAGGGTGATGTGCAGTGTTAGTTTTCCACCACCGTAGCATTTTGCTTTTAGGCCAAAAAGTTCAATTTTGGTCTCATCTGACCAGAGCACCTTCTTCCACATGTTTGCTGTGTCCCCCACATGGCTTCTCACAAACTGCAAACGGGACTTCTAATGTCTTTCTTTCCACAATGGCTTTCTTCTTATCACTCTTCCATAAAGGCCAGATTTGTGGAGAGCACGACTAATAGTTGTCCTGTGGACAGATTCTCCCACCTGAGCTGTGGATCTCTGCAGCTCCTCCAGAGTTACCATGGGCCTCTTGGTTGCTTCTCTGATGAATGCTCTCCTTGCCCGGCCTGTCAGTTTAGATGGACGGCCATGTCTTGGTAGGTTTGCAGTTGTGCCATACTCTTTCCATTTTCAGATGATGGATTGAACAGTGCTCCGTGAGATGTTCAAAGCTTTGGATATTTTTTTATAACCTAACCCTGCTTTAAATTTTTTCACAACTTTATCCCTGACCTGTCTGATGTGTCCCTTGGCCTTCATGATGCTGTTTGTTCACTAAAGTTCTCTAACAAACCTCTGAGGGCTTCACAGAACAGCTGTATTTATACTGAGATTAAATTACACACAGGTGGACTTTATTTACTAATCAGGTGACTTCTGAAGGCAATTGGTTTCAGTAGATTTTAGTTAGGGGTATCAGAGGGGGCTGAATACAAATGCACGTCGCACTTTTTTGAAAAACATTTATCATTTTCCTTCTACTTCACAATTATGTGCCGCTTTGTGTTGGTCTATCACATAAAGTCCCAATAAAATAAATTTACGTTTTTAGTTGTAACATGACAAAATGTAGAAAATGTCACGGGGTATGAATACTTTTTCAAGGCACTGTATCTATCTATCTATCTATCTATCTATCTATCTATCTATCTATCTATCTATCTATCTATCTATCTATCTATCTATCTATCTATCTATCTATCTATCTATCTATCTTATATATATTTTTTTTTTTTGCAGCGGTAAAGTGGGGAATTGCAGTTTCAGCACCTTTACCACTGAATGTATGTAACGGCAATGGGTACTGGGGTATGCTAGCAGGAATCTATTTTTGTGTGGGGGGTCTATTGTTGCTGGGGTGGGGAGAAATTGTTGAGGGAGAGGTCTATTGTTGCTGGTTGCTGGAAAATCTGTTTTTGTTGCTGGGGGGTCTATTATTGCAGGGATGGATCTATTGTTGCTGGGCTGGATCTAATGTCGCTGGGTGGTATTTTGTAACGAGCGGTCCATTGTTGCTGGGGGGGATATAATGTTGTGTGGGGATCTATTGTCGCTGGGCTTGTTCTAGTGTTGCTGGGGTATCTATTATTGCTGGGGGATCTATTGTTGCTGGGGGTTTTATTGTTGCTGGGGCATCTATTGTTGCTGGGGTGAGGTTTATTGTTGCTGGGGGGATTTAGTGTTGCTGGGCATTTATTGTTGCTTGGGGTATCTATTGTTGCTGGGATGGGGTCTGTTATTGCTGGGGGTATCTAATATTTCTAGAGGATCTATTGTTGCTGGGGAGGTTATTTTGGCTAGAGGATATATTGTTGAGGGGAACTATTGTTGCTGGGGTGGGTCTAGTGTTGCTGGGGTATCTACCTGTATTTTTGCCGGGGGATCTGTTGTTGCTGGGGGATTTATTATTGCTGGGGAAATCTATTGTTGCTAGAGTGGGATTTATTGTTGCTGGCTGCAGAGGATCTATTTTACTGCTTTTCTTGTCATCATTAACAAATACCATACAAAATACTTAGCACCACAAAATACTTGGTTCTGTTGTCCTGTAGTCTGTAGTAAAACCTTGTGGACAGCCTTCCCAGAAGAGTTGAAGCTGTTATAGCTACAAAGGGTGGGCCAACTCAATATTGAACCCTACGGACTAAGACTGGGATACTTTTGAAGTATATAGTGTATATATAAAAGTAATAAAAAGTGAGACATTCTTCCTTCACTTATATTTTAAACCTGTGTACATTCATCCAGCAGGCTTCCCAAATATATCATATCATATTAAATGGAAGTTTCAATCAGAGACAGCCAGTCCAAAAGGAAGCAGCTTCTGCTAGTGCTCTGTAAGTCCTGTTTCATATATAGATATATAGATATGTATATATCTATATATAATAGATATATATATATATCTATATATACATAGATATATATATATATATATATCTATATATATATAGATATATATATATATCTATATATAGATATATATAGATATATATATTATATCTATATATAGATATATATATCTATATATATAAAGATATATATATATATCTAGATATATCTATATATATATATAGATATATATATCTATATATACTGTATATATCAAATCCAACCTAAGGGGTGAGGCACCATAAGTAGATGTTCTCTTTCATTTAAATCTTGATTCCTTCAAGACATTCATTGGGCAATTTGAATGACCGTTTCAGGCACCCCCACCCTTTCTCAAGTCCACAAGCATTTGGTATATATTTTCTCACATTTTCAATAATCAAAGAAAACTAGGAAAAGAAAAACCTGTGACCACCCCGACACTAAGTAACTGATAAAACAATCTATCTGCCTAAACATGGTACATTGTAATCACTTCCATGTACTTCAGGTATGTATGGGATTACAGAATACACAAATAATGAACAATTCTTGATAATCCACAAAGAATAAACATATGAACAAAGTTGAATAAACACCTAAATCCTTTATACGATTTTGCAAAAGAAAAAAAAAGATACAGGTCATAATCCCTATTTAAACCAGATGGGTACAGTGAGGACAATCGGTGAATCCATTATTTCTCTTTTTCTCAATACCAAAATTAATCCATTACAATGTATGTGAACTGGATGGTCTTTTTTCAACCAGATTGCCTGTGTAACTAAGTATCTTTTTTTTACTTCAGTGTAAGAACTAAACTCCTCATTTGCATTATTTTCTCCTAGTAAACTTCAAGGAGAAGTTCACCTTTAAAGTGGATGTAAACCAGAATTTTTGTGTGTGTGTGTCATAATGTAGAGTATAAAATGTCCTATTATTTGAGCCCAGTCTTGCCACAAAGAGTTAATCCAGCTCTCAGCAATCCTCTTTTTATTGTTCAGTGAGATATAACTTGACAAACAGAGAAAAACTTTGTCAAATCCTCCCACTTGCTGTGAGTGACAGGTGATTTACATCTCATGAACTAGCCCAAGACACAGGCATTATTTTTTAATTCCCACCCCCACTCCTTTCTTCAGCAGCTCTGCAAGGATTGGCTGTTCCACACCTCAGCATGATTTGGCATGCTGAAGTCATGTGGTTACTTTCCTGTCATTTCACTGGATGTTAGAGATCATAGCAGAAGTTCAGTGTAAGAAATACACAGGAGAAAATGAATATTGGCAAGGGGAGTGTAGAGGTGGGCGGGGAGTCTACTGACATCACGACTCCACCCACCGAGCTCCAGACAACAGACCCGCCCACAGAATCTGCAGTTTTTTGGGTCTCATAACAGACAGAGGGGAGACATTTGACAGGGAAAGATACATGCAGGAGGCATGTATATCCTTATAGATAACCCCTATGGCAGTAGTTTAGAAAGGATGACATTGGGTTTACATCCACTTTAAGGGAAAAAAATACACATATTTTTAGAAAAAAATAACACAAATGTATTATTTTTCCCCACAGGAGCCTACAAAGCATCTGCAATCAATAGATCGCAGATGTAACATCAGGCTCGCTCCTGCAGTCACGTCCTTCATCTTCTGTAGTGGCAGACAGGACTTGTAGTTTGTTCATACACAGATTACTTTGAATGAATGACACAGCTGTGCAGGGCTGTGTGGGGAAGCCCCCAACGGTTGCACTTATTATAAGTGTGACAGCAGCTGTGGGGGACTGGAACCCCCACCTGCTGTGATAGGGCACAGAGTAGGGGGGAGAAGGGTAGCTTAGGGAATGGGGGGATGGCTGAAACATGTTACAACCTAAATATGGGTGTAACATATTCCAAAGGTGAACTTATCCTTTTTTATTTGCACAGCTGCAATGAACATTTGCAGCATTTTGTGTAATACGATCATTTTCTATGATTGTCAGCACCATTTAGTGGCCATATTGCAGTAATTTTCCTGATTGAGGTATTTTAGGAAGAATCAGCATTGTGGCCACTACATGGCACCTACCACCATAGGAAATATTAATTTTACACAAAATACAGCGATTTTTTTTTGTTGCGGTTGTGCAACTGTTTGTCACATTTGTACAGCAATTGTTTTTATAAATAGAGGCCTTAGAAAAATGTGGGTAGAAAGGCGAATAAACAAAAACACACTAATATGACTATTGTACACCTGAATAGTGAACGTTATGAATCGCTCATCCTAGGTCTGCTCTGATTTGTGTTTTAGGTAGTGAATCGCATGGAAGCAAATTGCACAGTCAGATGGAAGGAAGCAGAAGGATCTGTGCGCTGATCATTGTCTTCCTGTGTTTCATGCAAGGTATTGTAAACATTATATATATACATATCTCATGAAGGTCCGTGAGGTTACAGCTTTATCACATAAACTGCAGCTACTACCAATCAGCAGAATATACAGTTGTATATATAGGAGTTGTAGTTCTGTTCCCACATAGCTTTTCCACTACGTTGTCACTGCTCCCCCTTCTATCTAAATAGCATTAACGCTGTGCATGTGTCAGTGCGCCCCCTTCTGTCTGCTCTGGGGACTGCTGTCGACCCACTGCAAGCCTGATATCCACGTTAGGTCCGCATGGGACAGTTTTGGTGTTTGTTGAAAAATGTGTGAATTTTGAGGTGATGCACTAATGAAACAGGGGGGGGTTTGTGTATTTTCATGAAATACTTCTTTAATATCCAACTTCGCCCCAAACTCTTTTTGTTTTGGACAGGGCAGAGGAAAGGTTAAACCTCTTTTGGGTTTTACTGCAGTCTCTGTCCCCATTTGCATTTAGTTGCTGGAGCCAGCTCTAAATACTGAGATTTTTTTTTGCAGGTGCAGTGTCCTTTCACATTCATGGTCTCTGGTGAAGTGTCTCCCTATATTGGTGGTTAGAGAAGAGGGACCTCTTACATTGGTCAATGATGAAGGGACTTTTAACATTGGATTCTTGGTATAGTCCCTCCTTATATTGGTGGCACTGGCGATTGGAGAAGTGCCCCCTTACATTGGTAGTCAGTGTAGTGCCCTTTCATGTTGATAGTCACTGGTGAAGTGCCACCTTTTATTGGGGGTCTGTGAAGAGGGGTCCTCTTACACATATGGTCAGTGGTGAAGGGACTCCTTACATTGGTGATTGGATGTGTAGTGCTCCCTTACAATAGTGGACATTGGGGAAAGTGCCCCCCCCAGAGTGGTGGTCAGTGTAGTGCCCTTTTATACTGATGGTCACAGGTGAAATGCCCCCTTATATTGGTGGTCAGCGAAGAAGGGTTCTCTTATAATGGTGGTCAGTGATGAAGGGACTCCTAACATTGCTGATTCTTGGTGTAGTCCCTCCTTGCATTGGTGGCCATTGGGGAAGTGCCCCCTTACATTGGTAGTCAGTGTAGTGCCCTTTCATTTTGATAGTCACTGGTGAAGTGCCACTTTTTATTGGTGGTCTGTGAAGAGGGGTCCTCTTACATAGGTGGTCAGTGGTGAAAGGACTCTTTACATTGTTGATTGGTGGTGTACTGCCCTTTCATACTGATGGTCACTGGGGAAGTACCTATATTGGTGGTTAGCAAAGAAGGGTCCTCTTACAATGGTGGTCAGTGATAAAGTAACTCCTTACATTGGTGATTAGTGGTGTAGTCCCCCTTTCACATCGGTGGTCATTGGGAAAGTGCCCCCTGACATTGGTGGTCATTAAAGAAGGGTCCTCTTACAATGGTGGTCAGTGATGAAGGAACTCCTTACATTGATGATAAGTGGTGTAGTACTCTCTTATATTGATAGTCTTGATAGTCTTTGGGAAAGTACCCCTCATATTGGTGGTCAGTGATGAAGGATCCCCTCTCATTGGTGGCCAGTAGTGAAGGGGCCCCTTACATTGGTGGTCAATACAAGCTCAGCTTAATAGATCATTGGTGTCAACAAATATTTATCCAAGAGAAGAGGGGCTTCCCTCATCCCAGGCCATTGCCTTTGATTGCTCTTGATGATATCAATGCCGGATCTAGCCATCAAACAGAAGATCCATCTGCCCAGGACTACATGCATGCCAGCTGGTTATTTCAAGCTCACGGGCATCAAGCAAGAGGTTCTGGGAACATGCCCAAGATCTAGTCATGTCTCTGATCTGCGTGTAGCAAGGTCCCAGGCCTCCTTTGATCTGATGAGATTCTCCAGGGACAGCTGACATCCCAAACTTTTTTGGGGGAGAGAGTGTTAGAGCCAGGACACCCTTAGGCAGTTGCAAGCTTAATTGTCAGACTCCGCAACTTCAATAGGAGGACAGCCATACAGGGAAAGGCATCCAGCAAGACACTCAATATCTGCATGTGCAGGAGTGTTGTCTCCTATGGCAACAGTCTTTAACAGTTCCAAACACAAGGCTCTACAGTTCCTTCACTTTCACTACAACCACTGCTTATAGTTCTTCAGCACACTGAGCTCCCAGTCTCTCACTAGACCCACTGATTCACTGTCACTGAATCCCTTGAGCTCCTTCAATCTTCACAGTGGTATATGCCTCAAGCGCCACCCCCGCTTCTCTGCTGGGTCTCTAACTTTGCACTTTGGATACCTCTCAAGCTTCAACCACGCTGGCCTGCTCGGTTGCTAGCTTGACACACAAGGCTGCTCTGCAAGCATCACCTCGGCTGGCTGGGGCCCTTTCTTGATTCCCACTGACGTTTCCAGATTCTTCACCATCCCTGGTTGGTGAGAATACTGCTCTAGTACTTGCTTCAGTTACTCATAGTGGTCCCTGGTAATAAGGCGGATAGTCCCTTACTGGCGACAGCTTCCCCTCTACCTCCGACCACAACAGGTTCTCTGGCCGGCAGAACCGTCACTGTTGGTTGGACTGCAAGCCGCAATCCCAACCCTGCACTGCTCTCTTGCTTCTGGATAGGCCCTCATACAGCCTAGCAGCCAGATGTGCCCAGGGTGGGCCCAATCTCCAGCCTAGCAGCCCAGGCAATACAACACACATCCACCCAGACAGACGTCCAGGTGGCACAGAACACAGATCACCTGACTCCACCCGAATATATAGGTTCTCTCAGCAGGCCAAGGGATTCAAGAAAACCCCTGCCCATTGGCTGAGACACCCCACATACCCATGGGTTGCCCTTTTCATATCTAATACCACCAAGTACCCGGCCACCTAGTGGTAGAAGAGAAAAGTGCAACAAGGCCAAACTTAGGGAGAAATCAATAGATCTCTAATAATCAACCAGGATAACTACTCCTGGAAAGCAAATTTGTGAGGAGCAACCCTACCTAAACTCCACATGCCACATGTGTGCACAAAGGACTTAATCCTCCCATTGCCTCACCCTTGGTATATCAATGCCTGAGTCTTTACACCTGCTGTGGCCATTATAAAGGATTTCAATATTATCTATTGATTTTATGGTGAATGCAAACATAGGAGCTGCAACACATAAATGTGGACAGAATCACACAAACCTTCCAGAACCTCACAGAAACTGAGTAAGGTTAGGTTCACACCAGAAAGTGGTGCGAGAAACCTACGACCCACGCACATTTCCCACACTGCATTTAAAACACACTGTAGTTGGGATCTGCAGTGGGTGTCAATGTTAATGTCACCCCAAACGCAGGTCACAAATGCAGTGCGCTTACCTCCACCGGATTGCATGGTACCATGTGATTTGGTTGCAGTGCAAATCGCACAGCGCTGAATTGCAAGTGAATCAAACAGGAATGCGCTGCGTGGTCCCGTGCGATTCATAGTGTGAACCGAGCCTTAGCCCGGGTTCACACGAGCTGCGGGAATAAAGCCGTGCGAGTTCAGCTGAACTCGCACGATTTCACTCCCACATGTCAGTCCCGATTTCGGCCGCAATTTCAGAGACATCTGTGCAGGTTTCTGCACAGATGTCAATGTAAATTGCAGCCCGAAATCGCAAAAAGGAGTACAGAAACAACGTTTTGAAATCGGTGCGGTGCCGCAAATGAATCATCGTACCGATTAGTACAATTTTAAAAAAAAAATGCACATATTTTTTTTTACCTGCAAAAAAATATATTTTTTAAAAAGGTGAACTTATACTTTAACCCCTTGGTGCTGGTGCCTCCCGGCTCTCACTTTAAGACCAGGCCTTTTTCTGACATTTGTTGCTTACAAGTTGAAATCAGTATTTGTTGCTAGAAAATGACTTAGAAACCCCAAACATTATATATATATATATATATATATATATATATATATATATATATATATATATATTTTTTAGCAGGGACCCCAGGAAATAAAATGGCAGTTATTTTACGTCACAATGTATTTGTGCAGCAGTCTTCCAAAGCCAAGTGGGGGATATCTTGCCTTCACTCGGCTTCCTGCCCAGCCACCGATCGGACCGCACCGCTTCTGGGTTTACCGACGAAAGCCCCCAGGAAGCGGCGGAAGGAGGCACCTCTCCTGCTGCCTAGAAAAGTGATCTTGTGGTGAATCCGCCACTGAGACCAGTTTTGTATGAAATACGGCCACTAGCTGTAAATAAAGATACCAGGGTTATGGCAGCTAGCTCCTCCCATAACCCCGGTATTTAACATCAAAGTAATGGTGTACATTTACAGTTAAGCAGTTAAGTGATTAAGGGATTTCAGATGCCAGGATGCGGGGCGGGGTTTAAGATCATGTGACTGCCGGGATTGGCTGTCACCTGGTCAGAAAGCTCTCGATCACAAGTAGCAGGAGGAAGGAGCTTTCCATTAGCTCCAGGCACAGCTGTATTTACAGTCTTCACAGTGCTAAAGCAGAATTCCACCCAAAAGTGGAACTTCAGCTTTAAGCACTCCTCGCCCCCTTACATTTTTTTTTTTGGGGGGGCGGGTACCTAGTTTTGACAGGTACCCAGCTCCCACTCCTGCTGCCTAGGCGACTCATCCTCTCCCCCCTCCCTCCCTGCAATCTTCTGGGACATGTCACAGGTCCCAGAAGATTGCCTGCCCACTGAAAAGGTGCAGCGCGACTGGCACATGTGCAGTGCGCACCCGGCTGTGAAGTCACAAACTGTAACTGCCTGGTTCTCACACTTGCAATGCCGGCACCACAGAGAGGAGAGGGAGAGGGAGAGGAAGGAGGCTTCAGGGGCGGCCGCATCGCTGGACCGTGGGACAGGTGAGTGTGTGTTTATTAAAAGTCAGCAGCTATACTTTTTGTAGCTGCTGACTTTTAAGAAACTTAAAAATGACTGGAACTCCACCCTCCAAGAGGCCTCATATTTGCGTACTGTCAGCACCAAAAGGTTAATAAGAGCTTCCATCATCCCTCATTCTTAGAAAGAAAAACAGGTGCATCTTGGGAGCCCAGACTCCATTTTAAGAACTGAGGGAGAGGAAACCACCAGCCATGATTCCTGCAGCACATGTTGGTGGACTAAACCTATATCCCCTACAACAGTGATCATCAACTCTGTCCTCAGGGCCCACTAACAGGCCAGGTTTTACGTATTACCTTGGGGAGATGCAGACTAGAATACTGCAATCACCGAGTAGCAAATGATGTGATGACCTGTGATGTATTTTTAGTTATCTTGCAAACCTGGCCTGTTAGTGGCCTACATCGCTGGTGAGCAGGGACATATTGCCATCTGCAACATTAATTATTTAATTGTGTTTTTGTATGTTTTAAGCATTGATTGTAAGTATTTCTCATCTGTTTTTCCCAATAGTTTCACCCACTCTGTTTTTTTTAATAAAGATTCAAGATTAAACACAGGGAAGAGTGTAGCGAGGACAGAACATTATGGAAAGGAGCTCCTAGAGATGGAGAATCAAAGACATCAGGGTCTAGGTCAACCCACCAAGCTCCACCAATATCACATAAAATAGCACTGATTAGTGACCAAATATATGAATTGGTTGGACCTTTGATGATAGTTCTCAGATGAGAGAAAAAGAAAGGGATGATGTAAAAGATTTTATTTGAAAAACTGGATGTTAAAAGAGCTAGTGTGTCTTAAAAAGTGTGACTACCATTAATTTCCATAGGTGATTTCACAATACCTGAGGAACTCTTGGCAGCAACATAACTGGGGAATACAATACCTATTTGGTTGTGTGCCTTTTATTATTTCTACCGTGACTGTGATAAATTAGGACCACTCACAGGTCTGCTCTCGTTCCCCTCTAGGAAATAGAAACTTGACAGTGTGACATTGGGCTAAACGACAAACCTTCAACAGTGAAAAATACAGAAAGGCAAAATGAGAATTTCATATTAGATGAAAAAAAATCACTGAAGTCCAGGCATTTGTCCATGCAGAAATAAATCAACAAAATGCGATAGAAGCCCTTTGGCGAGTCTATCAACTCTGAGATGGATAACGCATCACAAACTATGAGATATGCAGCAATTACTGGGCAATTTCCAGCAATTATAAATTGTTATGAGTATTGTGTACAGAACTGGAGGTGTACATTGCATAATTAAAAGACCATGCAATCAGAAACTGCAGTATCAGGGACATGATGCTGATGATTAGATGTTATTCGTAATAAAAGAGATCAGAGACATGAAAACGTATCCAAGCTCATTTAACACAGCCACCTTGGAGACAGCATATAAGGTGTTCCTACGATGGTATTTTGACCTGGCCCGCATTGCCCATTCCAATCCATCCTACAGTGACCGCTGCTTCCGGGTTGTGGCCATCGGGGTGATTTTGTCCATATATGGTGGAAGTGTCCTAGACTAACTGGCTTCTGGTCCCATGTATTCGGCCTCCTATTCACGTTATTTCATCTGCCCATACCAAAAGAAGCCAAGTTTGGCTTTCTCTCTCTTTCTCCCTTTTACCATGCTCAGGTCCCACAAGTACAGGTGAATTCTCTAGGTTCAATAGCGACTACAAGTGTGGCCTTCCTCACTTAGGCTGCATGGGAATGAAGTCCTGTACCCACTGCTGTGACTGCTGGCCGGAAAGGGAGCTTGTCTATGCTCCAGGCAATGGTAGAGAATAACTAGACCCACCAGGGCACATCCCGCCAGGCCACACTGGACCCTGCCAGGCCACACCCCCAACTAGTTTTACTCCACCCACATGAGCTTACTCATGGGGGCTGAGACTGCCATTCACTATCATACTGCAGGTTTTGACTTGACGTGCGGCTTCCGGGATACCTAGTCACTCTCTACCATTGCCTGGAGCATAGATGAGCTCCCTTCCCGGCTTTCACTCACAGCAGTGGGCACAGGACTTCATTCCCATACCCTGAGCAGGTCACACACATATCCTTCCTTCTGCATTTCATGGAAAGAGCAACTTCTTATTCCCTATATACCTTACAACGGGAAGTGACCTAGCTCCTAAAGCTGACACACCACCATCCACAGGTAACCCTACAAAAACCACAAATTAACCCATGCAGTAAAATATCATAGTTCCTGTCCACATGTGTGCTAAAAAAAAAGCAAAAACAATGTTATCTATCTTTTGTAAGCTACTAGTCTCATTGTTCCACCATGTATTAGAGCTGAACAAGAGCAGATATGCTTGAAGTCAAGCTTGTGTGACAGCCATGGCTTCCTCCATAGATGCAGTGAAGAAATGAATGTAGATATGAAGTAACAGAAGTATGAAATCTACACAATCACCAGGTGAAAACAGAGGGGAAAAAAATCTGAAAATTCTAAGGCAAGCTAAAATATAGTACATTATTGTTTTTAGATTTAGATACACTTCAGTGATGGGCTCATGGTGCTGCCAAACTCTTGATGCCACAGATAGAAGAGAAGAGAGTGTAGTAACAAGGACATTGTGCTGCTGACCCACAGATGCTAAATATGTATACCATTCCAAGTAAAATGTCACAGCTGTAAATGTGGTGAACTAAAAGGACAACTCCATTCAAACAGCTGATTGTTGGGTTGAAACAAACCTGTAGGAAATGTTTTTGTTGCCAAAGCATTTGTCAAGTAATATACTTATCCCTGTGATACACTCACCATGGCTGTACTTGATGGTTGAGGTGACTGAAAAAGCACTGCTGAGACTACAGTTCTGAAACTTCTACCCAGGCCCTGTTTTGCCCTTTCAGCTGTCTCATTTGTGCTGGAGACCGCACTGGACTGAGTAGCTCAGTTACTAGTCATCATGGATGGATAATGATGTGGATGAGTAGAGAGAGTCCTTTCAGTAGGTTGTGCTCAATGTTGAACAATTGCAGTGAACCCTTTTTTGGGGTGTGAGCTGCTGCCTTTTTCATCCAGCCTTATAGTTCTTCCCGCGTGTAGTGTAGGAAAAATAGGAAGGAAGAAGCGCCCTGCGTCCAAGGGAATACAAGTTTGATGGTAGATTAAAAGGTGTTTATTAACAGATAGTAAGTACATCAAGCCAACGCTTTTCGAGGGGAACTACTCCCTCTTCTTTGGGGCGCTCGTTCCTTTCTATTTTTTCTTTCAACTAACAATGGCCATTGGTCTTTGGGACACTGGTGATGCTGAAACATTTGTCAAGTAATATACCTGCCCTTGTAGTACACCCACCATGACTGTGCTACATGGTTGAGGTGGCTGACAACACTGCTGAGACTGCAGCTTTGTAACTTCTGCCCCTGTGGTCATTAGGATACTGGTGATGCCCACTTTGACTTTCCGCTCCAACATGAAAAACAAGGCACTGAATAACTGCTGAGTGGTTCTAACTTCCATTGAAAGCTGAACACCAGACATATCTACAAAGGTACTAAGGAGGTATCCCCTCCCAGGAGGGACAAAGGCAAACTTGATAAAGAATCTAATCCAATCTAAAAATGTAACAGATTCCCAAACTATTGTAAAGTAAAAAAAAAAAAGAAAATTTTTTTTTTTTTTTTTTTTTTATTTATTTATTTTTTTGTACCACTTCAGCAAACCCTGTCAAGAGGCATATTCAGTTTAATGTTCATTTACTGTATCCTTCTCGGTTTCACATCATTGTGGTAATTACGTTTTTCCTCTCTTTTCTTTTATTTGTTTATTTTTTTATTGGACTTTATATTTTGTTCAGTTTTTCTTTCCCTTTAGTAAGGTTCCTTCTTTTTTTTTTCCCCTTTCCCTTTTTTTTTTCCCCTTCCTTCTTCCATACAGTAATTTAAAAGAAAAGTCAGTTAAACATTATCACAACGGCACCATACGGAGATAATTATTCCAAAGCAGAGATCCAAAAAGAGGACAAGTACCCGAAGGAAAACAGAAACAAACAAACAGAAGCCATATGGTCTCCCCAAGCCTCCCTTATATCCCCTTTCCCAATATTGCAGATTTAATGTACACCCCTTATTTCCTCCAATCTTTACCCACCCTCCCCCCTCCCAAACCTCTATACACGGATCTACATTCTTAAAGCAAGTTTATCAAACGAGAAAAGATTTTAGTGGATGTTCCAATTTACTTGATTATACTTTGAAGGTAATTTTATGGGGCCTGGTGATTTTATTATAGGGCAGATGTTCACATGAATACGCAACATTTTGGCTTGTCTACAGACTTGTTATTTCTTCCTCTTTGTAGATTTTGCCTTGTGTTCTGACATTGTGCAAGGTCCTCAGAATGTGACGGTCCTCGCCGGTTCCAATGCCAGCTTCACCTGCACCGTAAAGGCTGGATGGAAGAGCATTTCCTGGTATCTGAAAGACATTTTTGTTGTCTCCATAAGCCCCACAGGTACTGATGTTAGTGGCACGCAATTAGTTGTACGGAACAACACAAATACTATCACCGGAGAGTTCACCACCGAAATTATCATTATCAATGTCCAAAAGAACAACTCTGGGACTGTTAGGTGCAGCAGCCTCTCTGCATCATTTCAGGATGCCTACCTCATGGTTCAAGGTAGGTACAAGACCACATTTACTATAGGGTGGCCTGGGTTTAATTAGGGAGGAAGAAGAGGACAACATCCAAAGTGTTAATTTAAAAACAGCAAATCAACCCTTAACACAAGCATCTGCACCATATAAACATTGGGGGAAAAAAGGGAAATTTATTGTCAGATTATCATACCACATGTGGTTGATTTGTCCAACTGAATTTTAACAGCTGAAGACTCTTTGATGTGTTAATCTTATGCAAGTCTATTTGAACATCTCAAAGGGTGTTCAGGTGGTATACACATATCTAAAGGGGACTTGTTGATGTTGATATGCGGGAGTGCAAATTGGGGTGGTTCACGGCTGTTCACGGCTGGGGGTTGTTGTCTGTTTGAAAGACTAAAGCTAATCAAAGTCCTAAATTGAAACGGCCAATCAAATTGCTCAGCCATTCAATATTTAGTGAATATAACACGGCATTCAGTCTATAGGTTTGGGGAGTGAGGCTCGTCTGTGTATGAGAGAGGCTTGTCTGTGTATGCACACTCGGACCTAAGACATGGGGTTCTGAATTATATCTACTCTGTCGGATCTTTTTGTCATCTGTAGACTTTGGACTTTGTTCTGTGTTGGAAGTCAATAAAGTGCATCTCTCTGGAAGAATTGGGTTGCTGCGGAAGAGTACTTACATCATGATCATTATAATAATACTTACTAATTAATTATCATACCCACTCTACACTATATCCACCCAATATACTCGATCACTACAATGCCACATAATAATCTTCTTCCCTATATGTTAAAAGTACTAAAAGCAAACACTATCCCAGATGTTCTAGTATGACAGATAGGACAATACTCTTATCAGTAGACTCAAAAAGCTCTGATCAGAATAAATGATAATAAACGTATCTGTTACATTTTTTTTTTTAACCAGATGAGTGTAATGTCATGTGATGCATTTGTGATATGAGACGCATCATGTCATGCACCGTACAACATTACACGTATCTGTTGAAAAAAATACCTCCTTCTTCCCCCTAGATCTCACAGTTTAAAAACAAGATCTCCCTGGAAGGCACTGATAATATAGCCTTCCCAGGGTGCATCTGTGAGGAACTGGCTACATCTTGAGACGTGAACAACGGAAAAATGTGTTTTGTTTCATTTCGGACTAATTTTTTAAGTTAATTATTTTGTTTCGTCATATTCGTAATCAACGCCGTATCCTGGCCTAGGCCGACAAGGCCCAGGCCTAGGGCAGCATTTTGCAGGGGGGCAGCACGGAAAGAGTCCCCGCCGGCTTTCGCTGTTAGCGCCAGTCTTATGGGGCGGACTGGGCTGAGAGGCACATTAGTCTAGCGCCCCCATAAAGCGGCCGCACTGCTTCCGGTATGCGGGCGGCCGGCATTCTGCAACTGTGTGTCTAATTTTGACTGTCCTATCATTCTGGACCACAAACCTTCCTCATTGTGCTATATGTTTTCTGCTGCACCATTGGCATGGTTATGTCTTCTTATTCCTCTCCATAAAATTATCAGAAATTTGTGCTTAAAGTAGAACTATAGGCAACACTTTTTTTTTTTTCTTCATTTTGGATAGAGTAAGGGAGGGTTATAGCCCATGTCAGTTTATTTTTTACCATTCCTGTCCCATTGCAGAGATTTCCCTTCACTTCCTGCCCCATAGCCAAACAGGAAGTGAGAGGAAATCTATGCAAATTAAGCGAATCCATTGATCCCCTCCCCCCCCACCAGGCCCTCAGAACTACCCCACACTCGAAAATTTCAGGGCAGGTCTTAAACAGCAAGGGGTGTGGCCTTGACAGGAAGGGGTGGGTCATATTTAAATTTGGGGGTATACGAGTTTAGTCAGGCCTAGGGCAGCACAAAACCTAAATACACCACTGTTCGTAATGTTAGAATGATTTATTTTCGCAATTTATGTATATTTGGATTAGTTTCATTTATACGGATTCGTTTGGTATATTTGTTCCAAATCTATTCATATTTTGGAAGTTATTTTGGGAGATTGGCTATATTACTTTTAAAGTGTCAATTCATTATTTTGGGAGATTACTTATGCACTCTGTTTGGGTTGGATGGAGTTGGATCCATCAGAATCTCCAAATCATAACGTAATGAACGGAACAAAATGAATTTCGGATTCATTCGTTATGTTATGACTCAGAGATTCTGATAGATCCACCTCCATCCAACCCAAACACAATAAGTAGGAATCATCATTTTATTTCACTTTTATATCTTTCTGTATTTATTGCATATTTTTCCATTTCATATCTAGTGCATTTTTTATAATAATGAAAAATGTTAATGCAACATAAAAACAAAATGGATCCAAATTATTTTGGATCATTCGTTATTTCGTTATGTTATTTCGGATGCTTCAAACATTAAGAGCCCTTTCACACTGGGGCAGTTTGCAGGCGCTATTGCGCTAATAATAGCACCTGCAAACCGACCCGAAAGTGCCACTGCTTTCATTCCAGTGTGAAAGCCCCGAGGGCTTTCACACTGGAGCGATGCGCTGGCAGGACGGTAAAAAAAGCCCTGCCAGCAGCATCTTCGGAGCGGTGAAGGAGCGGAGTGTATACCGCTCCTTCACCGCTCCTGCCCATTGAAATCAATGGGACGGCGCGGCTATACTGCCGGCAAAGTGCCTCTGCAGAGGCGCTTTGCGGTGGTATTTAACCCTTTCTCGGCCGCTAGCGGGGGGTAAAACCGCCAGGGCCGGTCCCAGGCGGGTGCACGGGGTGCAGTGCACCCAGGCGCCAGAGAGGTGGGGGCGCTGAAGAGCCAGAGTGCTCCCCTCCCTCCTCCTCCTCCCCTCCGTGTGCAGAAGTAGGTCTGTCCGCAGCAGGTCACCGCTGCGGAGCGGCCGCGCCGCTGTGCTTTACATTGCTAGAGCCTGTCCCCCCTCCCTCCTCCTGTCAGAGGAGAGCAGCCGCTGGAGATCGGAGCGGCTGGTCTCTGTGTTGAGAGAGACCAGCCGCGCAGTGCCTTCGCTGGGGAGGGGGGCGGCCCGTGCCTGCAGCCTGACACAGGTTCTCTCCACTCTCCTCCGCTCTGTCTCTCACTCCCGCCTAAGCTGCTCCCTGGCTGTCTCGATCTGCTCTTCACCTGGGCGGCGCGGCTGCACACTGTCCTCTCTAGCTGCCGCCTGGGTGTTAATAATGTGTCTGTACTGATAGAGGGAGGTTTGTCCCTGGGGGGTCTGTACTAATGGGGGGGGGTTGTCCTGGGGGGTCTGTACTAATGGGGGGGTTGTCCTGGGGGGGTCTGTACTAATGGGGGGGTTGTCCTGGGGGGGTCTGTACTAATGGGGGGGTTGTCCTGGGGGGGGTCTGTACTAATGGGGGGTTGTCCTGGGGGGGTCTGTACTAATGGGGGGGTTGTCCTGGGGGGGTCTGTACTAATGGGGGGGTTGTCCTGGGGGGGGTCTGTACTAATGGGGGGTTGTCCTGGGGGGTCTGTACTGATAGAGGGAGGTTTGTCCCTGGGGGTCTGTACTAATGGGGGGGTTGTCCTGGGGGGTCTGTACTAATGGGGGGGTTGTCCTGGGGGGTCTGTACTGATAGAGGGAGGTTTGTCCCTGGGGATCTGTACTAATGGAGGGGAGGTGTTTGTCCTGGGGGGTCTTTACTAATGGGGGGGTTGTCCTGGGGGGGTCTGTACTAATGGGGGGTTGTCCTGGGGGGTCTGTACTAATGGAGGGGGAGTTGTCCTGGGGGGTCTGTACTAATGGAGGGGAGGGGTTTGTCCTGGGGGTCTGTACTAATGGAGGGGAAGGGTTTGTCCTGGGGGTCTGTACTAATGGGGGGGTTGTCCTGGGGGTTCTGTACTAATGGAGGGGGAGTTGTCCTGGGGGGTCTGTACTAATGGAGGGGAGGGGTTTGTCCTGGGGGGTCTGTACTAATGGAGAGATTTGTCCTGGGGGTCTGTACTAATGGAGGGGGTTGTCCAGGGGGGTTCTGTACTAATGAAGGGGGGTTGTCCTGGGGGGTCTGTACTAATGAATGGGGAATTTATCCTGGGGGGTCTGTACTAATGGACGGGGGTTTCTCCTGGGGGGTCTGTACTAATGGAGAGGGGATTTGTCCTGGGGGGTCTGTACTAATGGAGGGGGGATTTGTCCTGGGGGGTCTGTACTAATGGAGGGGGGATTTGTCCTGGGGGGTCTGTACTAATAGAGGGGGGATTTGTCCTGGGGGGGTCTGTACTAATGGAGGGGGGTGTTTGTCCGGGGGGGTCTGTACTAATGGAGGGGGGGGTGTCCTGGGGGGTTCTGTACTAATGAAGGGGGGTTGTCCTGGGGGGTCTGTACTAATGAATGGGGAATTTATCCTGGGGGGTCTGTACTAATGGACGGGGGTTTCTCCTGGGGGGGTCTGTACTAATGGAGAGGGGATTTGTCCTGGGGGGTCTGTACTAATGGAGGGGGGATTTGTCCTGGGGGGTCTGTACTAATGGAGGGGGTTTTTCCTGGGGGTCTGTACTAATGGAGGGGGGTTGTCCTGGGGGGTCTGTACTAATGAAGGGGGGGTTTGTCCTGTGGGGGGTCTGTACTAATGGAGGGGGCTTTGTCCTGGGGGATCTGTACTTTTGGGGGGGGTTGTCCTGGGGGGGTCTACTAATGGAGGGGGGGTGGTTTGTCCTGGGGGGTCTATTCTGATGAAGGGGGGGTCTGTACTGAGAGAGGGGTTTATACTTAGTGGGGGACCTGCACTGACGAAGGGGGGTCTATACTTAGTGGAGGGGGGTCTGTACTGAGGGGCGACTAAAGTTGGTGGAAGGGGGGTGACACCATGTTATACCGCACCTGGTGAAACCAACCCTAGTGACGTCACTGCAGCTGCGGGCTCTTCTTTCGCCCCTTCCCCTCCCTCTCCTCCGCACGTGCACTGCTATACTAGTGAGCGGCGCTGGCCAGCACAGCCTCCCACTATGTTTCTTCCCCCGCCTTCATATCAGCCAGTGAAAAAATAGAATAGAAAAAGGAGCAGAGAAGAGGATTGTGGGACATGTAGTCCCGAGGACTGGCAGCCCTACTGTAACACGGAAACTGCAGCCCACACAGCATGCTCAGCTGAATGGGAGAGAGAGAGATACAGGAGCCTGGGAAAGCTTTCAGGGAAGTACACCCAGGACTCCAGAGGGAGAGGACAGTGCTGAGGAAACACCATCAGAGAGGAAACCCCACTGCCCTGCGCCACCAGAGGGAAAGACACACAGCCTAGCGCCATCCCTGGCAGAGAAAGGAATGGAGTCACTGCCAGAATACAGATCTGGGTGCTACCCAGCAGAGTCGCCACGGGCAATTCAGAGTGAGCTGACTCCTGATCAGAGGAACCATCGCTGGGTCAGGTGAGAGGGCCGATCGGCCATTATCTACTAACGTCCATAGGAACTGCAGTCTCTGACCATCTCCTGTATTATATCTGCAGTCTCTGACCATCTCTTGTATAATGTCTGCAGTCTCTGACCTTCTCTTGTATCATGTCTTCAGTCTTTGACCTTCTGTTGTATCATGTCTGCAGTCTCTGACCATCTCCTGTATCATGCCTGCAGTCTCTGACCTTCTCTTGTATCATGTCTTCAGTCTCTGACCTTCTCTTGTATCATGTCTGCAGTCTCTGACCATCTCTTGTATCATGTCTGCAGTCTCTAACCATCTCTTGCATCATGTCTGCAGTCTCTGACCATCTCTTGTATCATGTCTGCAGTCTCTGACCATCTCTTGTATCATGTCTGCAGTCTCTGACCATCTCTTGCATCATGTCTGCAGTCTCTGACCATCTCCTGTATCATGTCTGCAGTCTCTGACCATCTCTTGTATCATATCTGCAGTCTCTGACCATCTCTTGTATCATGTCTGCAATCTCTGACCAGCTTCTGTACCATGTCTGCAGTGTCTGACTGTCTCTTGTATCATGTCTACAGTCTCTGACCATCTATTCTATCTTGTCTGTAGTCTCTGACCATCTCCTGTATTATGTCTGCAGTCTCTGACCATCTCTTGTATCACGTCTGCAGTCTCTGACCGTCTCGGTACTATGTCTGCAGTCTCTGACTATCTCTTGTATCATGTCTACAGTCTCTGATCATCTCCTATACCATGTCTGCAGTCTCTGATCATCTCCTGTACCATGTCTGCAGTCTCTGATCATCTCCTGTACTATGTCTGCAGTCTCTGACCATCTCTTGAATCATGTCTGCAGTCTCTGACCATCTCCTGTACTATGTCTGCAGTCTCTGACCATCTCCTGTACTATGTCTGCAGTCTCTGACCATCTCCTGTACCATGTCTGCAGTCTCTGACCATCTCCTGTACTATGTCTACAGTCTCTGATCATCTCCTGTACCATGTCTGCAGTCTCTGATCATCTCCTGTACTATGTCTGCAGTCTCTGATCATCTCCTGTATTATGTCTGCAGTCTCTGATCATCTCCTGTACCATGTCTGCAGTCTCTGACCATCTCCTGTACCATGTCTGCAGTCTCTGACCATCTCCTGTACTATGTCTGCAGTCTCTGACTGTCTCTTGTATCATGTCTGCAGTCTCTGACCATCTCTTGAATCATGTCTGCAGTCTCTGACCATCTCCTGTACTATGTCTGCAGTCTCTGACCATCTCCTGTACTATGTCTGCAGTCTCTGACCATCTCCTGTACCATGTCTGCAGTCTCTGACCATCTCCTGTACTATGTCTGCAGTCTCTGACCATCTCTTGTATCATGTCTGCAGTCTCTGACCATCTCTTGTATCATGTCTGCAATCTCTGACCAGCTTCTGTACCATGTCTGCAGTGTCTGACTGTCTCTTGTATCATGTCTACAGTCTCTGACCATCTATTCTATCTTGTCTGTAGTCTCTGACCATCTCCTGTATTATGTCTGCAGTCTCTGACCATCTCTTGTATCACGTCTGCAGTCTCTGACCGTCTCTGTACTATGTCTGCAGTCTCTGACTATCTCTTGTATCATGTCTACAGTCTCTGATCATCTCCTATACCATGTCTGCAGTCTCTGATCATCTCCTGTACCATGTCTGCAGTCTCTGATCATCTCCTGTACTATGTCTGCAGTCTCTGACCAGCTCTTGAATCATGTCTGCAGTCTCTGACCATCTCCTGTACTATGTCTGCAGTCTCTGACCATCTCCTGTACTATGTCTGCAGTCTCTGACCATCTCCTGTACCATGTCTGCAGTCTCTGATCATCTCCTGTACTATGTCTGCAGTCTCTGATCATCTCCTGTATTATGTCTGCAGTCTCTGATCATCTCCTGTACCATGTCTGCAGTCTCTGACCATCTCCTGTACCATGTCTGCAGTCTCTGACCATCTCCTGTACCATGTCTGCAGTCTCTGACCATCTCCTGTACTATGTCTGCAGTCTCTGACTGTCTCTTGTATCATGTCTGCAGTCTCTGACCATCTCTTGAATCATGTCTGCAGTCTCTGACCATCTCCTGTACTATGTCTGCAGTCTCTGACCATCTCCTGTACTATGTCTGCAGTCTCTGACCATCTCCTGTACCATGTCTGCAGTCTCTGACCATCTCCTGTACTATGTCTACAGTCTCTGATCATCTCCTGTACCATGTCTGCAGTCTCTGATCATCTCCTGTACTATGTCTGCAGTCTCTGATCATCTCCTGTATTATGTCTGCAGTCTCTGACCAACTCCTGTACCATGTCTGCAGTCTCTGACCATCTCCTGTACCATGTCTGCAGTCTCTGACCATCTCCTGTACTATGTCTGCAGTCTCTGACTGTCTCTTGTATCATGTCTACAGTCTCTGACCATCTCTTGTATCATGTCTGCAATCTCTGACCAGCTTCTGTACCATGTCTGCAGTGTCTGACTGTCTCTTGTATCATGTCTGCAGTCTCTGACCATCTCTTGAATCATGTCTGCAGTCTCTGACCATCTCCTGTACTATGTCTGCCGTCTCTGACCATCTCCTGTACTATGTCTGCAGTCTCTGACCATCTCCTGTACCATGTCTGCAGTCTCTGACCATCTCCTGTACTATGTCTACAGTCTCTGATCATCTCCTGTACCATGTCTGCAGTCTCTGATCATCTCCTGTACTATGTCTGCAGTCTCTGATCATCTCCTGTATTATGTCTGCAGTCTCTGATCATCTCCTGTACCATGTCTGCAGTCTCTGATCATCTCCTGTACTATGTCTGCAGTCTCTGATCGTCTCCTGTATTATGTCTGCAGTCTCTGACCAACTCCTGTACCATGTCTGCAGTCTCTGACCATCTCCTGTACCATGTCTGCAGTCTCTGACCATCTCCTGTACTATGTCTGCAGTCTCTGACTGTCTCTTGTATCATGTCTACAGTCTCTGACCATCTCTTGTATCATGTCTGCAATCTCTGACCAGCTTCTGTACCATGTCTGCAGTGTCTGACTGTCTCTTGTATCATGTCTGCAGTCTCTGACCATCTATTCTATCTTGTCTGTAGTCTCCGACCATCTCCTGTATTATGTCTGCAGTTTCTGACCATCTCTTGTATCATGTCTGCAGTCTCTGACCATCTCCTGTACTATGTCTGCAGTCTCTGACCATCTCTTGTATCATGTCTGCAGTCTCTGGTCATCTCCTGTACTATGTCTGCAGTCTCTGACTGTCTCTTGTATCATGTCTACAGTCTCTGACCATCTCCTGTACTATGTATGCAGTCTCTGATCATCTCCTGTACCATGTCTGCAGTCTCTGATCATCTCCTGTACTATGTCTACAGTCTCTGATCATCTCCTGTACTATGTCTACAGTCTCTGATCATCTCCTGTACCATGTCTGCAGTCTCTGATCATCTCCTGTACTATGTCTACAGTCTCTGATCATCTCCTGTACTATGTCTACAGTCTCTGATCATCTCCTGTACCATGTCTGCAGTCTCTGATCATCTCCTGTACCATGTCTGCAGTCTCTGATCATCTCCTGTACTATGTCTGCAGTCTCTGATCATCTCCTGTACCATGTCTGCAGTCTCTGATAATCTCCTGTACTATGTCTGCAGTCTCTGATCATCTCCTGTACCATGTCTGCAGTCTCTGATAATCTCCTGTATTATGTCTGCAGTCTCTGACCATCTCCTGGGGTGTCTTTCAGGCGCTTTTGGGCTAAAAATAGCGCCTGTAAAACGGCTCCCCTGCAGTCTCAGTGTGAAAGCCAGAGTGCTTTCACACTGAGGCGATGTGCTGGCAGGATGTTAAAAAAAAGTCCTGCAAGCAGCATCTTTGGAGCGGTGTATACCGCTGCTCCACCACTCCTGCCCATTGAAATGAATGCGCACCACTGCCAAAGCGCCTGCAAAGCGTTTCGGCAGCGGCGCTTCAGGGGCACATTTAACCCCTTCCACGGCTGCTAGCTGGGTTATAAGCTCCCTGCTAGCAGCCGAATAGCGCCGCTAAAATGACGGTAAAGCGCCACTAAAACTAGCAGCGTTTTACCGTCAACGCGTGCCCGCTGCAGTGTGAAAGCAACCTAAAGTGATACAGAAAATTTTTTACATTTAAACATTTATTAAACAAAACAAACCTCCAATCAGTTCACTTGTATGTATAATTTAGATTAAAAAAAATATATAAAAAAAAACTATATCTTAAAAATAAATACACAAAAACAGGTAATCAAAACTTTTGGACGAAAAAAAATGGGCTAACTTTACTGCTTAGTTTTTTTTTTTAATTTATTAGTGTATTTTTTTTTTTAAATTGCGTTTGAAAGACCGCTGCGCAAATACCGTGTGACATAAAATATTGCAACAACCACTATTTTATTCCCTAGGGTCTCTGCTAAAAAAAATATATATTGTTTGGGGGTTCTAAGTGATTTTCTAGCAGAAAATACAGGATTTTTACTTGTAAGCAACAAGTGTCAGAAATGATTTAGTCTTTAAATGGTTAAACTGAGAGCTTCTACACACAGAGTTCAGCTCATTCCGAAGTGTAAACATTGTATCAATTCAGGTTCTTTTTATCAGATTTGACAGGCTGCCCAGAGAGGGGAGAGAAGTGCTTCACAGAAGAATACCAGTGTTCTGCCGAGAAAGTTCCGCTCGGCGTATAAGTTCCCCCCTCTACTGCGCCTGCGCAGTAGGTATCGGCGGAAATAGCCGAAGCAGAACAGCTGAAAATCAGCTGTACACGGCGCCTGGAAGAGGACCCCTCGCGGGCTCGCTTCACTCGCCATGCTTCGGGCACGGCCTCGCTGCGCTCGGCACTTTTAGATTCCCCCTCTAGGTCCACTTGGATGGTGGAGAAGGAACCTGGACCCAGAGCGCAGGCGCCGTGTACAGCTGATTGAAGCATTTGAGCTTCGGCTATCTCCGGCGGCTGAGAGTAGTATGTACTGCGCAGGCGCTGCGCCTGCGCAGTACAGGAGGGGAACTTATCCGCCGAGGGAACATTCTCGGCAAGACACCGGCAACTTGTATTGACTTCAGAAGTCATTTGCAAGTCACGCTGAGTTATATCGGCATTTTTTATCAGCACAATCGGCCGATGCCGATTAAGAAAAAAACGTCAAATATCGGCCGATATATCGGTCAACCTCTAATCATGTCTGCAGTTTCTGACCATCTCTTGTATCATGTCTGCAGTCTTTGACCGTATCCTGTATTATGTCTGGGGACTCTTTCTAACAGAAGCCCTCTCTGTGTGCATCACAGAGGTTCCCCTCCAGGTCTCATTAGTGTTCTCTCTTCCTGTATTTTCTTTATTGTTAAGAGATCGTGGGAGGATTTCAGGGTAACAAAGACTTCTAAGGGGAGAATCTCTGTATTTGAGTCGTTGCCATAGAATTATTTGTAAAGGGGAGGAGTTGGTAAGATGACCACACCCATGTGGGGGCGCCAGAAATATTTCTGCACCCAGGCGTCTGTGACCCTAGGATCGGCCCTGAAAACCGCCCATCTAGCGGCCGCATACCGACGGTAAAACGCCGCTAATAATAGCGGCGTTTTACCGCCAACGCTGCCCCCGCCCCAGTGTGAAAAGGCTCTAACAAAAGGTCTGCATGAATACGAATACATTTTGTTGTTCTGTTATAAATTATTTTTGATTAATTGAAATTCCTTACTATAGTGATTCGGAGATTCGGTTACATCCGAGTCTTCAAATAACGAAAATTATGTCTAAATTTCAATTTGTAATGAAACACATGTGCCTTCCTATACCAGTGGGGGGAGGGGGGGGCAAGTTTACAACTAAAGATTTCATATTGGCTATGACTTCAGGATGATTAGGGATCTTTTCTTATGAGAAATCTTTATGAGCATGTTTATAAAGTGAATAAAGCAGAGTTCCGCCAATTTTTTTTTTTTTTTTAAAGTCAGCAGCTACAAATACTGCAGCTGCTGTCTTTTAAAATATGGACACTTACCTGTCCAGGGCACCTGAGATGTTGGCACCCGAAGCCGATCTGTCCCTCGGTTCTTGGGTGGAGGAGCGGCCATCTTCAGTAAGGGAATCAGGAAGTGAAGCCTTGCGACTTCACTTCCCGGTTCCCTACTGCGCATGCGCGAGTCACGCTGCGCGATTCCACTGGTCCCTGCTGTCTTCTGGGACCTGTATGTCTCCCAGAAGACAGCAGGGGGGGGGACAGAGGAGTCGCTGGATATAGCATAGATTTCCGCGGATACTGCAGCTATCTATGCCCGGAAATGGGAGCAAATACCTGGATTATACAGGTATCTGCTCTCCCCTCCCCCCTGAAAGGTGCCAAATGTGACACCGGGGGGGGGGGGGGATTCCGAAAAGTGGAAGTTCCATTTTTGGGTGGAACTCCGCTTTAAACTCCATTGGTGTTGGACCAGTAATGGTGAGCAGAGGACAGGAGTGGGCAGACCAAAGAATTCTTGACTGAAGTCAGCAGTCACTTTATACTGCAATCTAAGTTTATGGGGTCCAGAGGCATTCTAGAAGAATACTAAAAATTCCTGCAGGCACCAGGGGCATTGCCATGGCATGCCAGCTGCAAAAAAATCTAGTGAAGTTTTTCCTCCAGTTTTATTAAAAAGGTCCCAAAAATTTAATTTTTAAACAAATTTAAGTTTTTATTTTAAAGTATATCTTCTCCTAAAATGTATGTTGTCTGGCTGTACTGCTAACATAGTGTGCAAATGATTTCTGCAAAACTTTTTTTTTTGTTTGCCTGTGGTTGTCATATTTGTAACAAGACTTTTCCCTCAAACAGTAAAAGGATCGGTCCAGGTAACCAGTGGCAGCTCCGTCACTGTGGCCCCCAATACCACAGTAAGCATCTCCTGTCAGGCTTCAGGATGGTACCCCGCTCCCACCATCACCTGGAATATAAACAACACAGTTGCAAGTACTATATATTACATTACTGACTACACTACGGGGACAGATGGCTTGGTAAGCGCAGTGAGCACCTTCACCATCGCCCCAATGGCAGATACAAATTTAACCTGCCTGGCAAAAGTACAGACGCTGGATGCACCCCTGTCCACAACGGTGACCATAGCAGTACGGGAACAAGGTAGGAGCATCCATCTATTCTTCCTAAACAGTTCGGGAGAACTCTGGGTAGTGTAAAAATTATAGGTTTTTGCTTGTCAATTTGGAATGAACAGGTCACACACTGATGGCATCATCACCAATGTAAAACTATGGAATTTGGGGTCAAACCACTAAAGTTTACCACATGCAATAACACGGTCACCTGCCTAATTTGCATAAATTATTACATGCAGTAAACAAAGTCCAATTCACAAAAAATGTATAAAAAAAATAAGGATTTGGCGATATTTACCACAACATGAAAAATGTGCCGGTGAATATCGTCAAAAAAACATGCGGTAAGCTCATAAGTCCAATTCACAAAAGGAACAGAGTAAAAAAACATGCAATATTTATCACAAGGGTTTGCTGGTGGTATCACATGCGGTATTTGTCAGAAACAGCCTGGGGGTCCCCCCCCAATAGCTGGTTGCTAAGGAGAGAGTCGGGAAGCCGGCCGCGGTGTCCTTATCAACGGATGACTCATCAGCTGTCAGAGGGTTCCCCGCTGTCAGCTGAATGTAAATAAAACATGCCAGCAATTAAAAATTATGAAAAAAAACCCAGCATGCCCCCCCCCCAATGCATACCAGGCCCTTCGGGTCTGGTATAGCTTTTAAGGGGAACCTCACGCCAAGATAAAATAAAAGGCGTGGGGTCTCCCCCCAAAATCCATAACAAACCCTTATCCGAACATGCAGCCTGGCAGGTCAGGAAAGGGGTGCCCTCCCCCTTCTGAACCATATCAGGCCACATGCCCTCAACATTGGGAGGAGGCTCATTGGGGCAGGGGAGGCTCTGCCCCGCACACCAAAGCAACTTGTCCCCATGTTGATGGGGACAGGGGCTTCTTCCCCACAACCCTGGGCTGTGATTGTGGGGGTCTACGGGTGGGGGCTTATCGGAATCTGGAAGCCCCCTTTAGTAAGGGGGCCCCCAGATCCTGGCCCCCCCACTATGTGAATGAGTATGGGGTAGCCCTCTCCATTCACCAAAAATGTGTAAAAGTGATTAAAGACAGTACAAAGTTTTTGACAATTGCATTATTAAAAAATAAAAAAACAATGTCCCCCAAAGTAGATCCATCATCAATCACGACACCTATGCCACCGCCAGACTCGGAAAAAAAAAAGATACGCTATCCACGAACGCTTCCGTGGTCTGCTTTCCCCGCTGTGTGACAATTCTTAAATAGCTATGGAGGGGGGGGGGGGCACCCGGAAACGTCACCTGGTGGCACCGCCCCCTTGTGACGTCACCGACTGGTGCATACTGGCTCAGTGATGCTACAAGGGGCGGTGCCACCAGGTGACGTCGCCAGGGGGCCCTGCCCCATATCTATTTTAAAAATGTTGCGGGGCAGGCAGGCCGTGGGGGCGTGTTTGTGGCGAATGGAGCTTTTCCTTTTTCAGGTCCAGCGGTGGTGTCGGCGTCATGATTGACGATGGATCGTCATCCATCTACTGTCCTTCTCCCTGCACCTCTACCTCAGCAACAGCTAGAGGAGGCCGCCCAGATTGCCAGCTAAGGATAAGGTAAGGCCATGGATCGCCGCCTTTCTGTTCATTTGATCGATTGAGCGCCGGGGGTGGGGGGGTAGTGCGAGTGAGGGAGCCAGGTTTGTTTGCCACTCCCTCCAAAAAAATTGAGCACCAGCCGCCACTGGCCCTGAGCATTAGTCAGCTCACATTATATAAAGGTCTATAGACTAATAATGAGGTCTGGCTACCGGGGAAGAGCCTTCTGCATTAAGATAAAAATCCTTCTGCCTTTACAACCACTTTAAAGTATAACTAAAGGCAAAACATTTTTTTTATGTTTTGGATAGAGTGGAGAGGGATTAGAATCCCTGTCAGTTTTTATTGCTGTCTGTTCCCCTGTTAGGGAGATTCCCCCCTCTCTATTTGTCCTGTTTACCATTATCAACAAAAGTGAAAGTAAAAGAAAATCCCAAATTTTGGGTTGTCCCCAGAAAAGTAATAGAGGGGAAATCTTCAAATGGGGACACTAGTTCTGGTGATCTGGGGGTACCCAAAAAATTACCTTAATTTGCAGGGATTTTCTCTCTCACTTCCTGTTTGGCTATGAGACAGGAAGTGAAGGGTATTCTCCGCAATGGGACACAGATGGCAAAATATAATCTGACAGGCGTCATAACCCTTCTTTGCTCTATCCAAAATTAAAAAAATCTTTTGCCTATAGTTCTACTTTAATTTCGCATACCTAATAAGCATGGTGCTGGATCCCAAAAGAATGTATATTGAACTTCAGCTTTAAGTATTTTTTCCCCTTTTGGTGCATTTTGTTTTTTTTTACTTTTTTCATGAAAGTCAAACCATATAAAAACAGTGACCGAAAAAAGAGACAGAGAAAGGCACACCAAATAAATAAGCAAAAATATTTATCAAAATAAGCAAAAAGCAGAGAGAATTGTTTGCTTTATTTTGTTGACCAACAAAGCCATGTCATGCAGCAACAAGTTAGGGCTTTGAGTTGTTGGGGGGGCATTACAAAAAGGCCATGTTTTTAGTGCCCCCCCCCCAACCAACCCCCCATCCACCAACCCCCCCATCCCCTTTAAGGTGCAAAGGCAGCGAACATGGGTGTTCGCAGATTTCGCGCTCACAGTGGAAACTATCACTCCTTTTACATTTGGTGGTCAGTAAATCTGCCAAATGTAAACCATTCAAGCAAATTTGGTAGATCGGCAAACCAACCACCCATCGCTCTCTCGTCTGCCCACCAGCCCTGCACTTACCCCATCTAGGTCGCGGCAGCTTCTGCGGCTTCCCTCTGCGTCTCCTCCTCTGCAGCTTCCACCTCGGCGGCCAATGCAGTCTCTTCTGCTCTCAGCCAATTGGGTCTCAAGACCCACTTCCTGATTGGCCGGGAGGAGAAGCAGGAAGACAATAGCGAATATTAATTTGCTATTATCATACAACTGGGTGGGCACAGGGCGCAGTGCTCTGTGCCCCGAGCCCACCTTTTTTTTAAGCCAATTAGAGCCTTAGGCTCTAATAATGTGCTTAAAAAAAAAGCCCCATTGGAATCCATGCGTCCAGTGCCCTGCTTGTAGATTAGGGGGCCAGGCGCATGGTTTAGGATGGCGTGACCACCACTGCTTAGGAGCAGTGGCTCCTCTTTAACCACTTGCCGACCGCTGCACGCTGATATACGTTGGATCAATGGCAGCAGTGGGCAAATGGGTGTACCTGTACGTCCCCTTTAATTGGCGGTAATAGCGGGCGCGCAGCGCGTACAGCGTGACCATGCCCGTGGGACCGGCGGACATTGATCTCCCAGCGATCGTGTCATGGAGCCGCAGAATGGGGAAGTGCCTATGTAAACAAGGCATTTCCCCGTTCTGCCTTGAGACATGACAGAGATCACTACTCCCTGTCATCGAGAGCAGTGATCACTGTCATGCGAGTTGAAGCCCATCCCCCCCACAGTTAGAACCACTCCCTAGGACACACTTAACCCTTTGTTCGCCCCCTAGTTTTTAACCCCTTCCCTGCCAGTGTCATTTACACAGTAATCAGTGCATTTTAAAGCACCGATCGCTGTATAAATGACAATGGTTCCAAAATATTGTCAAAAGTGTCCGATGAGTCCGCTATAATGTAGCAGTCACGATAAAAATCGCAGATCGCCGCCATTACTAATGAAAAAAAAAGTTAATAATAAAAATGCCATAAATCTATCCCCTATTTTGTAGGCACTATAACTTTTGCGCAAACCAATCAATATACGCTTTTTGCAAATTCTTTTACCAAAAATATGTAGAAGAATACATATCGGCCTAAACTGAGGAAAAAATTCGTTTTTTTTATATATATTTTTGGGGGATATTTATTATAGCAAAAAGTAAAAAATATTTCTTTTTTTCAAAATTTTTTGTTCATGGCGCAAAAAATAAAAACCGCAGAGGTGATCAAATACCACCAAAAGAAAGTTTTATTTGTGGGAAAAAAACGGACGTAAATCTTGTTTGGGTGCAACGTCGCACGACCGCGCAATTGTCAGTTAAAGCGACGCAGTGCCGAATCGCAAAACGTGCTCTGGTCAGGAAGGGGGTAAAATCTTCCGGGGCTGAAGCGGTTAAATAGGATTTTTAATGCTAATTTCCTGTAGAGCAAAACTGGCATCCATCTTTAAATACATTTTGGCAAACGGTCAAACCGCTAATTTCATTATCAAATCGCATTCGCCAATATTGCTCGTCCCCCACACCCAGTCGTTGTCTTGTTTGGTATGAAAATGTTTGAGCCAATCACAGCCTTTGCGAATATTGAGCTTGGCTTTAGTCATTCATGTCATCTCCATTTTTTCTAGGTACTAACTCCGGCTTGAGCCAAACCGCCATTATCCTCATTGCGGTCTTTGCATCGATTGGAGGCCTCCTGCTCCTGATTGTCATTATCGCTCTAATTGTAATATTTTGCTGCAAGAAGAAAAGGAAAGGTAAAAATATGAGCAGTTCAGTCCTTGTTACACTCCTTGCCTCCCAATAACAGAAGAGGCTCTGCCTGGAACAAGCCTCAGTATTATTTTAGGAAAGCCATTATCTGTAATAGAACGGCGGCTTCCATGCAAAATTCATTTCATCAAAGCCTTATTGCAGCGCGGCAACCAGAGAGCCTAGAGAGGCGCACTCAAGCCGCACAGACGTGGGTCATATTCTAACAAGGTCATTCGTCGTTTGAATCATTTTCTGCTCCGTGTCAGCATTGTCAGCGTAAAGAATATGCAGGTTCCAAGAACTCCATTTCTTCAGTTGTATTTTTCTGCAAAATTTTGCAAGATAATAAGCTGTGCTGCTTAGTGGACTTTAAAAAAGAACCAAATGTTGTAAGAATGACTGCTGACAGCAGAACGTGATCCCTAACACGAAAGACTTTTATTTTGTTAAAACACCGGGCGCCAAAATCACAAACCATTTTTCTAAGCCTTTTTTTGCATTTCAGTGCTGCTGATTTCCTGCAGTCCTTTTGCAACCATTTTCTGTCTAAATGCACTCCAGTGATGTCTGCATGATATTTTTTTAGGACAGGTTTCATGATGGTGACAACAGTGGACCACGCCTGTGTAATGTGTGCTAAGATGGGCAGTTGTAGCTTTCATTAGAGGCCCTGTATAACCCTTGTATTCAAAACAATCATTCAGTTGCGGGAAATATACCCCTGAATTATTTAAAAGAGAAGTATGGGAATTTTTTCTTTAACCACTTCAGCCCCGGAAGGTTTACCCCCCCCCCCTTCATGACCAGGCCATTTTTTGCGATACGGCACGGCGTTACTTAAAGTGGTTGTAAACCCTTTAAAAAAATTCCCAAAAAAATAAAAACCTGCAAGACACAGCATACTAGCCCATTATGAATTACTTACCCGAGATCAAAGCCCCCGCAGCGGTCCTCGTTCACTGCTCTGGTGGCCAACATCTCTCCGGGGGGGGGTTACTTCCGGGTATCTGTGATTGGCCGGAGCCGCGATGACGTCAGTCGTGCCGGTAACGGCACAGTACAATGTGCCATTGCTTCAGTTTGCTTAAGTGCGCATGTGCCTATGACGTCGGCACATGCAAATACAGGGGATATCTCCTAAACCGTGCAGGTTTAGGAGATATCCAGTGTAGCTACAGGTAAGCCGAATTATAGGCTTGCCTGTAGTATAAAGTGTTGCTGATCAAAAAAAAAAATTAAAGAAATCTGGGTGAAAAAGAAAAGTGAAAAAAGAAAAAACTAAAGCAGAGTCCCATCACATAAGAAAATCCATAAGTGTCTGTTTTAGAGTCCATCCATGGAAAATAAGGGGTGAAGCAAAAGTGTAATTTTTACACATAATATATGTAGTGCATCTGGTTCCGCAAACCCAAAGTGGTATAATAATCTGCTTACCAGATGGCGATGACTGCCACAGCAGTCTCGCCCAGCGCAGGGATTTAACGGTTTCCCCAAAACCTGGGTGGTAATCGGAACTTCCAAGAAATTATTCCTAGTGTTGCCAACTAGTGGATTATGTTACTCAAAACTACAAAAGAAAAGGCTCCCATAGTGTAATATGTCAAATGTAGGTAGTTCATTAACCAGCGAATCATTCAAATATGGATATGTAGGAATCGCAATGTCTCCACAAGCCTCGTTCTACTTCCTGTATCAAAAAACGCCTATCCACCGTCTGGGAAGGAAAAAAACTCAACTACGTCACCATCATAGGCTCCCTACACGTTTCGTCATCTATAGGACATCATCTGGGGATTGGCCAGGCATATTTGAGTGATTCGCAGGTTAATTAACTATCTTATTGTAAGTGCAATACTTATCATTTATTAAATATTACCTACATTTGACATATTACACTATGGGAGCCTTTTCTTTTGTATTTTCGAGTAACATAATGCACTAGTTGGCGACACTAGGAATCATTTCTTGGAAGTTCCGATTACCACCCAGGTTTTGGGGATACCGTTAAATCCCTGCGCTGGGTGAGACTGCTGTGGCAGTCATCGCCATCTGGTAAGCAGATTATTATACCACTTTGGGTGTGGGGAATCGGATGCACTACATATATAATGTGTGAACATTACATTGTTGCTTCATTCCTTATTTTCCATGGATGGACTCTAAAACAGACACTTATGGATTTTCTTATGTGATGGGACTCTGCTTTAGTTTTTTTCTTTTTTCACTTTTCTTTTTCACCCAGATTTCTTAGATTTTTTTTTTTGATCAATATTTTAGCGCTCCATTCACTGTTTATATATTTTGTTTGAAGTTTGTGTACTGTACTTTTTTTGATGCTGGCTGCTTTGTTTGTGACTATTACTCATCTGTTTTTATTTTCTGTGACATTTTTTGGCTTTTAATTTTCACTGGTTCTAGCGCAGCGTTAGCCTTAGGGCTTTTTTTGTCTGTAGTATAAAGTGGTTGTAAAGGGTTTACAACCACTTTAAACTGACAATTGCGCGGTCGCGCGATGCTGTGCCCAAACAAAATTGATGTCCTTTTTTCCCACAAATAGAGCTTTCTTTTGCTGGTATTTGATCACCTCTGCGGTTTTTATTTTTTGCGCTATAAACAAAAAAGACTGGCAATTTTGATAAAAACAAATAATTTTTTTTTACTTTCTGCTATAAAACATATCCAATAAAAAAATGTAAAAAATCTAATTTTTCCATCGATTTAGCCCAATATGTATTCTGCTACATGTTTGTGGTAAAAAAATCCCAATAAGCGTATATTGATTGTTTTGCGCAAAAGTTATATTGTCTACAAACTATGGGATCGATTTTTGGACTTTTTTATATTTTTTTTATATTTTTTACTAGTAATGGCGGGGATCAGCGATTTTTAGCGGGACTGCGACATTACGGCAGACAAATCTGACACTAAGTGACACTTTTTGGGGACCAGTGACACCAATACAGTGATCAGTGCTAAATAAATGCAATGTCAGTGTATAAATGACACTGGCAGGGAAGGGTTAACATCAGGGGCAATCAAAGGGTTAAATGTTCTCCCAGGGAGTGCTTTCTAACTGTGTTGCGGATGGACTGACACTGAAAGAAAACAGAGATCAATGTTTCTGCCTAGCAGAACACTGGTCTTCCTTGTTTACATAGGCAGACCGCCATTCTGCCTCTTCCCGGAACGATCGGTGGGTCCCCCATCGCGGCCGCTGGACCCGCTGATTGGCTCCCGCTGTGTCCAATCACAGTGGGAGTGGGTCTCCGGCGGCACGCGCACTCCAGACCTGAAAGAAGTGAACAACGTACAGGTACGTTGTTTCGCACAGCTGGGACGCCCTGCCGCAGTATATGTGCGGTGGGCTGTCTGGAAGGAGTTAAGAATAATACTTACCTAGGTGGATTCAGCATCGGTCCCCGGCCAGCTCTAAGACTGAGAACCAAGCGATCAAGCACCGCTGATCGCTCGGTTCTCAGAGCTCCCTGAGCACCGCTGTCTGCTCTGGGCTGTGGAGGGGGCGGGAGCAGCTGGTTTCAGTGTTAATTTTGGCAGCAAATTTCGATTTAGTTTTAGTCTTAGGACTAAAATGGCATCTTAGTTTTAGTCCCATTTTAGTCTTCTGAATGAATGAATGAACAATTTGTATAGCGCTACAAATACGAACTGAATCGCTTCAAGTACAAAATATTTTACAGCGCACACATACAAGAATGACATTTCCTGCAAGGCTAGTTAAAAACACCTGAACATATTCAAAAAATGTGGGGGTTTGGTCACACTATATGGTCATATAGTGCTAAGCCCACTTACTGCGACAAAGTACCCCGAATTAGTGGGTCCTACTCTAGTATTAGAATGGAAGATCCTTTGTCTCAACCATGGGAGCTGAACTCCTCTATGTGGGAGAACTGAAGGGGAATCTTCTTCAAGGCGCTTGATCCGTCCTGAGTTGTCTTACTTCTTAGAAGAGGTGAGTCTTGAGTTTTTTTCTGAAGGCCCGATGGTTTTCTTGCATGCGGATGTTAGTGGGTAGAGCATTCCATAGCCCTGGTCCTTGGAGTGCAAATCTTCATTTTCCCTTTGATTTGTACCTGGACTTGGGAATGAGGAGGAGGTTTTGGTTCGCTGATCGAAGACTGCGATTAGGTGTGTAGTGTTTTATTTTCTCGCATAGGTATTGCAGAGCGTTTCCTTGTGTGCATTTGTGGGTGAGGCAGAGGGTCTTGAATGTGATCCAATCCTTTACGGTTAGCCAGTGTAAGGTCCTCAGGGATGCGGAGATGGATTCTGCTATTGTTTTAGTTTTACTCGTATTTAGCCGACTAAATCTCCAGTACATTTTAGTCGACTAAAATGTCCTACAAGGCATATTATTCATGGCATCCTGATCCAAGTTTAGTCATAAGTGAGGAGGTGAAGTGAATGTATAGAACCATAGCCTGACCGGTTTCGTCAGATCTTTGCCAGCTGCTTCAGAGGCTGTTCAGGGGCCAGGGTCTGTCACCATGTGTCTCCACCTTATTTGAAATGGCTGCCATGGCCGCCAACGCCATTGCACATACGCCGCAACATCATCACGCACAGCATGACGTGCCGACGTCAGCCAAGTTTAGTCATAAGTGAGGAGGTGAAGTGAAGGTACAGAACCATAGCCTGACCGGTTTCGCCGGACCTCTGCCGGCTGCTTCAGAGGCTGTTCAGGGGCCAGGGTCTGTCACCATGTGTCTCCATCTTATTTGAAATGGCTGCCATGGCCGCCAATGTCATCGCACATACGCCGTAACGTCATCGCGCACGACATGACGGCGTTAGCCCGCGTTGACTACATGTCCACAATAGTGAACAGAATATAAATAGCACCCAATCCACCCCAATCAAAGTGGGGGGGCACTTTTTTTTAAATGAAGCCTAAGAAAAAATGTGGAACAGAATATGGCGCCAAGTATGGATTAATCAATCCCGCTATGAAGGCTGACCCAGCTTAACTCAAATGAGAGACTAAAAAATGTGTATATATGAACATAAATGACATCCTTACACATGGTGGCAGAACATCCCACCTCTGTACTATGTAATATACTTTGTAAAGAAATAAATACAACATTTTCTAATCCTTCTATCTCTTTTAAGTGCTCTTCCAATGTTTCAGCCAATTGAAAGATAATAATAAACTGCTTAAACTAAATAACCAATGTGGGAAAGAATTATAAAAATTAAAAACGTGCAACAAACAAACCAAATGCATTAAAAAATTAAATTAAAAATTACGTATCGTTGAGAAAGGAGACGTAACTAATGGAGCGTACACACGGTCGGAATGTCCGACAACAAATGTTCGATGGGAGCTTGTTGTCGGAAATTTCGACCGTGTGTAGGCTCCATCGGACATTTGTTGTCGGAATTTCCGACAACAAAAGTTTGAGAGCTGGTTCTCAAATTTTCCGACAACAAATTTTCTCAAATTTGTCGGAAATTCCGATCGTGTGTACACAATTCCACGCATGCTTGGAATCAAGGAGAAGAGCCGCACTGTCTATTGAACTTCATTTTTCTCGGCTCGTCGTAAGTGTTGTACATCACCGCGTTCTTGACGATCGGAATTTACGACAACATTTGTGCGACCATTTGTATGCAAGACAAGTTTGAGCCAACATCCGTCGGAAATAAATCCAGGATTTTGTTGTCGGAATGTCCGATCATGTCTACGCGCCATAAGGCTATCGTTCAGGCCAGGTGGTTTTATAGCCTGAAGCTCCCATATCCACTTGGCCTCATGTTGCAAAACTGTCTGATCAAATGATGACACTCCGCGGGTAAAGAAGAGCTGCAGACTTTACTTTTGTCTAAATCACTACGCTAATCCCTGGTAAGAGGAAAAAATGCTGCAATTAAGCATTTAAAATAAATTGTATTTTCAGTGCATTTACCTGCAGTGTTTTAGGCAGATGACAGGGTCTCTTTGTGCCTTACAACTTACCTAGTTGACTTCTGCAGCAAGCTGCATCTCCATTTTAAAGCTTCATTTCCAGTTCTGAGTGGAGTGTACCTTTAATAGGGACCCCCGCACTTAATGCAGACTTCACCTTTCATCCACTACATTATCCCGTGAATAGTTGTCTAATTAATAGCTTTGTAATAATAATTGTTATCCCTGCCATGCTGACATTTGTTTTTGTCTCTTTGCAGAGACCGGCTATCAAAGTGATTCATGGTAAGCCAACTCTCATTCTCCTGCTGGGAGTGTTAGATATTGCCGTCGGTGTCATTCGCCCCAAGAACATGTTTGATAGGATATATATATATATGGCCATATTCCTTCAGAAGCTGCATAGATCTGTCACTGCTTCTGCCAGTAATGTGATGGTAACATGAAGAGTCATAGATGCCCATGGATGTCCCTCTAATGTGTCAGCGGCAATATTTATATCGCCGCTGTATAAATATAGCAGTTGTGTCCTAGTTGCTTGTACATGTCTTGAAAAATTTGCCTATACACAACACATTTAATGCAGAGAAATGGCATCTGTTACTTTATCTTGCAGTCGTTTGCTTATCATAGAGGTCAATATACAGTCATAGTTTTTTTTTTTTTTTAAACCTAAGTGTATTTGCAATTTTACAGTCAAATTTGAGAAAACCCCACTATCTGCTTGTTATGTGTTTCCAAAATAACTTAAGGACAGAAAGTGTTCAAATATAGTTTGCAACTGATAATGAGCTCTGACAGTACAGTACAGCCAGGGTTAAGGTAAAGTAAAGGTAAAAGGTAAGGTGATGAATGACTTTAGGTGGGTTTACAATGGTAATTGTGTAAGTCCGTGTGCAGGGCTGTCTTAGTAGCATCATGAGCCCCTGGGCAAAGTAATGCACTGGGGCTCTTACCAGCATGCCCCAATGTATGCACCTACTCTAAAGAATTAAAGTATAAAGAGTTGATAGAGTTAAACATATATTCATTAGCACTTTCAATAAAATTGATTTTAAACAATAAGAAAACATGCCATAGATCAAAGACTAATCAACATAAAGGGCACAGTACAGGGTGGGGGGCAGTATGGCACAGTACAGGGGAGTAAGGATGGCACAGTACAGGGGGGGCAGTATGGCACAGTACAGGGGAGTAAGGATGGCACAGTACAGGGGGGTCAGGAGGTCACAGTGCAGAGGGGAAAGCAAAAGGGAAATGTACAGGTGGGTATGCAGGGCACAGTACAGGGGGGAAACCAAAAGGGAACAACACAGGGGGTCAGGGGTTACAGTACAGGGGGGAAAACAGAAGGGCAAAGTACAGGGGGGTCAGGATGGCACAGTACAGTGGGGTCAGGATGGCACAGTACAGGGGGGGTCAGGAGGTCACAGTGCAGAGGGAAAAGCAAAAGGGAAATGTACAGGGGGTATGCAGGCCACAGTAGAGGGGGGAAACCAAAAGGGCACAGTACAGGGGGTCAGGGGGGGGCACAGTACAGGGGGGAAAGCAGAAGGGCACAGTACAGGGGGGTCAGGGGGCACAGTACAGGGGGGATCAGGAGGTCACAGTGCAGAGGGGAAAGCAAAAGGGAAATGTACAGGGGGGTATGCAGGGCACAGTACAGGGAGGAAACCAAAAGGGAACAGTACAGGGGTCAGGGGGTACAGTACAGGGGGGAAAACAGAAGGGCACAGTACAGGGGGGTCAGGATGGCACAGTACAGGGGGGTCAGGATGGCACAGTACAGGGGGGGTCAGAAGGTCACAGTGCAGAGGGAAAAGCAAAAGGGAAATGTACAGGGGGTATGCAGGGCACAGTAGAGGGGGGAAACCAAAAGGGCACAGTACAGGGGGTCAGGGGGGGCACAGTACAGGGGGGAAAGCAGAAGGGCACAGTACAGGGGGGTCAGGGGGCACAGTACAGGGGGGATCAGGAGGTCACAGTGCAGAGGGGAAAGCAAAAGGGAAATGTACAGGGGGGTATGCAGGGCACAGTACAGGGGGGGAAACCAAAAGGGAACAGTACAGGGGTCAGGGGGTACAGTACAGGGGGGAAAACAGAAGGGCACCGTACAGGGGGGTCAGGATGGCACAGTACAGGGGGGTCAGGATGGCACAGTACAGGGGGGGTCAGGAGGTCACAGTGCAGAGGGGAAAGCAAAAGGGAAATGTACAGGGGGGTATGCAGGGCACAGTACAGGGGGGAAACCAAAAGGGAACAGTACAGGGGTCAGGGGGTACAGTACAGGGGGGAAAACAGAAGGGCACAGTACAGGGGGGTCAGGATGGCACAGTACAGGGGGGTCAGGATGGCACAGTACAGGGGGGGTCAGGAGGTCACAGTGCAGAGGGAAAAGCAAAAGGGAAATGTACAGGGGGGTATGCAGGGCACAGTACAGGGGGGAAACCAAATGGGCACAGTACAGGGGGTCAGGGGGGGCACAGTACAGGGGGGAAAGCAGAAGGGCACAGTACAGGGGGGTCAGGGGGCACAGTACAGGGGGGGGTCAGGGGGGCACAATACTGCACGCCCGTCCTGGGACAGCTTAGTAAAAAGCATGACTGTCCCGGCAAATCCAGGACAGTCGGCAAATACATAATTGAAGATTATCATGGGGCCCTCATGCACCTAGGTTCCCTGGGCGGTGCCCAGGAGTGCCCATGCATTGAGACAGCTCTGTCCGTGTGTGTATACTGGCATACAATCCTAGAAGTAGACAATCTGCGTCCAGGAGAGTATAGATTTACACATGCACAGGTTCATATACAGAAAAAACTTGCATGAGGGTAGGGTGCAGCGTACTAAACTCAGAGGCCGAGGTAGTTGAGAACAGTATATTGGGAGAGTTCCAACAACGTACAAACAGGCCAGGCGGGTAGGCACAGCCGACTGGAGCCACTTACACACAGTAGGAAAGAATCAAGACCTTGAAATAATGCCGACAGAGAGGAGTGAGAATTCAGCCTGGCCGGCCTACACCAAAATGGGAGGCATCCCACGAGGAGATAGCGTAGTCCCTGTACTTTCTCTATTCCTCAAGAACCTTTCCCTGCCAACAAGCACTGTCCCTGCCAGAAGGGAGAATCTATCCTTACACTTGCATAAAGCACACCAAACCCAGGAGCCAGAGTCTTAAATAGACTCTGCCTTGACCCAAGATGGCCACGTGGGGAGCCAGCATCCAATCGGACAGCTGTCTCCTGGTGACTACAGGAGGTCATAGAGGAACCAAGTTCCTCACAACTTCCTTCACCTTCTGCATAATTCGGTCAAGCGGTACCTACAGTTGGGAATACAGACTACACCTGCCTACACGCATACAGCAACGTAAGCCAATCATTACTTGGATTGTGGGTACATAGCAGCTGTATATGTCGGGCATATATATATACAAGTCGTATCTCCAAAAGCACTCTATTGCAAAAGGCCAAAAATTGTCATTTACCATTTGCAAGGTTCTTATTCACAAAAATCTGAAGTTTTCCTCAAAAAACACCAAAAGGGCTCATGTAGGCAGACGTTTCCTTCCTGCATTTGACATTCTTTGGAAAAGCGTGTCCAATGCAGGTCAGCAGATTCCCATTCCTCTCCCTCCTGATTGGCTGAGACACAAAATCGGTGAGCCAATGAGGAGGGAGAGGGGGCAGGGCCGAGCCGTGGCTCCATGTCTGAATGGACACACAGAGCAGAGGCTCGGCTTGGGTGCCCTCATAGCCAGCTGCTTGCTGTGGGGGCACTCAGCAGGAGGAAGGGGCCAGGAGTGCCGGCAAAGGAACCCAATAAGAGGAGGAGGTGCAAAACCAACTGCACAGAGCAGGTAAGTATAACATGCTTGTTATTTTTTTTTTTCAAAACAAGACTTTAATATCACTTTAAGGTAAATCAAAACCTATAAAAACACCAGCACGCTGCAAACATAAAAATATAAGTGAACAAATAACCTAGTGACAGAATACCTAACTAATCAACCTAACAAATAGAACGCCTAATTAATAACTAACTATATACAATATATACAAAATTGGGAACACAAAAAAGCAGGGGAAAACTGGCGATGCGAGGAGCCGATGGGAAGAGGGGACCATAATTGGGATCAGGAAGAAGGGGTACAAGGCAGAAGAGTACTGGGTACAGGGCAGGAGCAAAATCAGGATACATGGAACACAGAATCTGGCAGCAGCAAGACACTAGGTGTCTTGACACTAGGTACTAGTAGGGGAGGACTTAAATACCATCCTAGCAGCCAGCATCAGATGGAAACTCATTACTGGGGTCTGCTGGCTGCTGGGAGATACCTGCTGGTGGACACTGGAATTACAACCCTCCACCCGGGAAACCTCAGTGCCACCAGCAGGTGATCCAGGACCTGACAATCAGTTTGTACCCCTGCACTCTCAAATCCCGGTGACCTGTCTCTGATCTAAGGTTATTGCCTTCATGGTCTTGTGAGGTGCAGTGAACTGCCCCAAACCACACTCTGAACCCTGCCCATGCCATGACGTTGACTCTACTTCAAAGTGTAGTTCCCTGGCAGCCAGCTACCTCACCAAGCTACAAAGTTGCTATTACCTTTCCCCTGACCAGCTCTATTCAAAGATGGAAGCAACCACAAAGTAGCATGTAGAAACACAGAAAGGAACGCCTGACTGAAACCCTAAAAGAGTCAAAGATCATTTTAATTGTTGTTAAAAAGTCATATAAAAACAGCCAAAGCTTTTCAGGGGCAACACCCCTCCCCCTTCATCAGGGCTAAACACAGGATAAAACTTGGATGGACTCAGAAAAACACAGTGCCCTCACAGAACTATGTTAGAACTGGTACTTAACTGATAGAACAACTAGACAACAGTTGCTGAGCAGTAATGGGGCCATGAGAGTGGTGTTTCCTCCGAAAAGCGTTGACTGTTTTTATATGACTTTTTAGCCAACAATTAAACTTATCTTGGACTCTTTTATCTGATTTTGGTCTGGCGCTCCTTTCTGTATTTCTATGGTTTGAGCCCATTGTGTGCAGCCTTGCTGTGTAGGAGCCGTCTTGCCAGAGCTATTGAGCTTGTTTGAAGTTTTCCTTTATCTGATTACACCTGCAAATGTAAAAGTTCCCTGCACCTCTTTGAGTGTGTTTGTTGTTCTGGAGTAGAAATGAACAAAAAAGACCCAAAAAAGACCCTACAAAAAGATGCTTATAGAAAACATTTTTTAAATACCAGATCATCAACCTTGAATAATGAGTGGAGGGTAGGGGGTTATTTTTGATGTTTCTGGGGTGCTTCTTTAAATTCTGATAGATGAGATTGCTGCAATTTTTTTTTTTTGCTGTTTGCTGAAATTGTGCTGTCTATGGTTGCCAAGTACATGATGTTCCAATGTTTAATTGTTGTCTCCTAGGAAAGCACCACAGCGGGATTTCAGTAATATCCGGACCATTGACAGAGTCAGCCTTGGAGAACACAATTACACATACACACCAGATCTTCCATCAGCAGCACCAAGTAAGGATTTATTTCATTGTATTCTTTTATGTGAATTGATTATTTATACTTATACTTAAAACTGGTCCATGCTTAGGGGCCTATGACAGTTCTTACTCCTTCTTGCTACCCCACTGTGTACATCAAGGGTCTCCAAACTTTCTAAACAAAGGGCCAGTTTACTGTCCTTCAGACTTTAAGAGGGCTGGACTGTGGCCAGAGGGAGTTGAAAATGCCCCAGGATCAGTTGGAGTAGGCAGTATATCAGGCTTTGTGGCCAATGGGAGTAACAAAATTACACGGCGTCTGTGGCTTGTAGGAGGATGAATAGTGCCCCATCATTGATATCAGTGGGAGGAATAGTGCCCCATCATTGATATCAGTGGGAGGAATAGTGCCCCATCATTGGTGTCAGTGGGAGGAATAGTGCCCCATCATTGGTGTCAGTGGGAGGAATAGTGCCCCATCATTGATATCAGTGGGAGGAATAGTACCCCATCATTGGTGTCAGTGGGAGGAATAGTGCCCCATCATTGGTATCAGTGGGAGGAATAGTACCCTATCATTGGTGTCAGTAGAAGGAGTAAGCCACATCATTGGTGTCAGTGAGAGGAATAGTACCCCATCATTGATATCAGTGGGAGGAATAGTACCCCATCATTGGTATCAGTGGGATAAATAGTACCCCATCATTGGTGCCAGTGGGAGGAATAGTGCCCTATCATTGATACCAGTGGGATGAATAGTGCCCCATCATTGGTATCGGTGGGAAGAATAGTACCCCAACATTGGTATCAGTGGGAGGAATACTACCCCATCATTGATATCAGTTGGAGGAATAGTACCCCATCACTGGTATCGGTGGGAGGAATAGTGCCCTATCATTGGTGTCAGTGGAAGGAGTAATGCCCCATCATTGGTGTCAGTGGGAAGAATAGTGCCCAATCATTTATATCAGCAGGAGAAAGTATTCCTGCGTCGTTTTAACTGACAATTGCGTGGTTGTGTGACGTTGCACCCAAACAAAATTTGCATCCTTTTTTTTCCCACAAATGGAGCTTTCTTTTGGTGGTATTTGATCACTTCTGCGGTTTTTATTTTTTGCGCTATAAACAAAAAGCGACAATTTAAAAAAAAAATGCAATATTTTTTACTTTTTGCTATAATAAATATCCCCCAAAAATATATAAAAAAGAATGTTTTCCTCAGTTTAGGCCAATATGTACTCTTCTACATATTTTTGGTAAAAAAATATCGCAATAAGCGTACATTGATTGGTTTGCGCAAAAGTTATAGCGTCTACAAAATAGGGGATAGTTTTATGGCATTTTTATTATTAATTTTTTTTTATTAGTAATGGCGGCGATCTGCGATTTTTATCGGGACTCCGACATTATTGCAGACACATCGGACAATTTTAACACTATTTTGGGACTATTGTCATTTATGCAGCAATCAGTGCTATAAAAATGCACTGATTACTGTGTAAATGACACAGGCAGGGGGTGATGAAGGAGTTAAGTGTGTCCTAGGGAATGATTCTAACTGTGGGGGGATGGACTATCTAGGACATGACAGGGAGCAGTGATCTCTGTCATGACACAAGGCAGAACGGGGAAATGTCTTGTTTACATAGGCATCTCCCCGTTCTACCTCTCCACACCGCAATCGCGGGCCGCCAGAGAACATTGAGTTCCTGGGACCCGCGGGCACACTCCCGAGGCGTGCGGCGGGCGGGCGCTCGCGTGCAAAAGGCGGCAAATTTAAAGGGACGTACCTGTACTCCCATTTGCCTGCCTTTGCCATTCTGCCGATGTACATCTGTGTGCGGCGGTCAGCAAGCGGTTAACTTGCTGCACATTTTCACTGCCGAGTTGTACACTTGCAGAGCACTTGAAGCACAAGTTCTAGTTGACACTTTTCCAATTTGTAGCAAATTTGCATGGCAAGTCTCTAGCAAGAGCAAAGTTGCAGTGGTGAGTCTAAAGCAAGAGCTCTGCAAGTCTACAGCATGAAAATTCAGCCACGGTGCCCCCTGTGGTGGGAGGACTATTGTACAACATAACTGAACCTGAATTTGCAGCAGACTTGCAGAATGTTCGCATAGAAAGTTGATCTGGAGTTATGCATTGCGGACTTGCTGCAATTGTGCGGCAAACTTCTGAAGCCGGGAAAGTCTAGCAATAGCTTAGCAAGTCCTTTTCAAACGTGCAGCACAATTGCTTGCTATCTGGGGCCTTACCTTAGGGAGGCAGGGGGAAGAAAGACTTCCTAGATATTGTTTGTCTGGTGGGGAGAGGCCGTGCATGATGCAGCACACAGAGAGACATTCTCCTCCTGGCCGAACAGGAAGTATGTCCTTAGACACGATTGGCCTAGGGAGTCCTAAGATTTCCTGGCCAATCAGGGCTTCCTTGCACTTGCCGCCCCCCCCAAAAAAAGTAACCAAAGCCACTGGTTCTGGGCATCCTGTTTCAGAGCTCACTGCTACTCACTCTCTCTCTCTCTAATTCTGTCCAAAATCAAAGTCTCACTCCTTCAGCTGCATTGAGCCTAATCTCAGGGATTGTGGCGCACTCTCAAGTACTTGACATAAAAATCTGCTGGCGAGAATGGGAGCCCCGGATAATGCTCATAGCAGGTCAATGGCCTTGGAAACTGAGATTGAGACTTTTTATATTGTCTGTGTCTCTGATTGATGGATGAGAAGTTTCAAGGGTATTCAAATAACCAGTGTCCACCCTGAAGCAAAATTTCACTTTTGGGGTGAATTGGCCCTTTAAAGCTGTATCCATTTGAATTGAGGAGAAAATCACCGAGCTGTTAATAATTTTGTTCTTTAGGTTTTCGATCAAATCACAGTGACTCGGCCTTCTCTGAGACAACAGTAACTCCAAGAAGCAGTTCATCAAAGGTAACCAGTACTGGGCTACATTCATTACTACTAGTTCAAAAAAAATAATAATTATAATTATTATAATACAATAATATTATGGGCCCAAGAATGATAATATCTCCAGGATACAGTTTTATTATTCATCTTTAACCATTTGACCTCCGGAAGATTTACCCCCCCCCCCCCCCCCCCCTTCATGACCAGGCCTTTTTTTGCTATACAGCACTGCGTTACCTTAACTGACAATTGTGCGGTCATGCAACTCTGTACATAAATTATATTTATGTAATTTTGCCACCACAAATAGAGCTTTCTTTTGGTGATATTTGATCACCAATTTGAAAAGAAAAACTACATTTTTTACTTTTTGCTATAATACATATCCAATAAAAAAAATCAAATGTCTTCATAAATTTAGGCCAATATGTATTCTGCTACATATTTTTGGTAAAAAAAATCCCAATAAGCGTATATTATAAAAAAATTATAGAGTCTACAAACTATGGGATATATACTGTTTTTCTTTTTTTTTTTATACTAGTAATCAGTGGCTGTCCATCCATATGGGGCGCAGGGGCGCCGGACGCATGGATTCCAATGGGTTTTTTGTTTTTTTTTTGAAGTACGTGATTAGAGCCTGAGGCTGTAATTAACTTAAAAAAAGGGTGGGCTTAATATTTGCTATTGTCTCCCTATTCTCCTCCTGACCAATCAGGAAGCGGCCACGGGTCCTGAGACCCAATTGGCAAGGGAGTCTCAGGACCCACTTCCTGTTCAGTCGGGAGGAGAAGGAACGGCCCTGAAGCGAGGTCTCCATGAACAGCTCACCCGCAGCCACATCCAGCACCCTGGCTCGGACATTGGAGGGAAGGGGTGGGTGATTGGTGGTGCTGGTGATTGCTGGCTTCATCGTCTCCTGAGCGGGAGGGGGGTGGCATTGGTTTGCTGCCCCCCCCCTATAATTTTCATTTTGAACACCAGCCGCCTCTGCTAGTAATGGTGGCGATCAGTGACTTATAGCGGGACTGCAATATTACGGTGGACAATCTGACACTAACTGACACTTTATGCCAGAGAGGCAGGCTGATGATGTCACAACCTTTGACTCAGTCAATCAGAGGAAGTTTTGTATTCATTGCAAGAATACATTATTTTCTTTGAATGGCTGAGGGCCGATCAGATAGACTCTAATGTGTTCCGGGTATGAGAACACATTGCAGTATGCTGTATGCATTCCATGCAGCACATCCAGCGGCCTCACTTCTTAGTGAGGGACATAGTGCATTGGGCCAGCTTGGCCAAAACAAACTATGTAAAGGGTATCAAAAGCTGGAATTCAGCTTTAACACCTCCAGGAGGGCTATTTTTTTCTTTAAAGAGGATCTGCAGTCTGCTCAGATAATTTGTAATAAAAACATCTTTGCCATTCTGAAGCTTCCCTCCAACCACTTTGCATATCATTTTATATATACTGTGATTCTGTACTTGCCAAATATGCTGCAGAAATCTCCCTCTACTGAGTCTGGCTGCAGTCATTTTAACTGTGGGCAGCTGAAGCTTCTGCCTATTCACTTCCTGGATTTACACAGACACACAGAGGCACCCCTCCAGCTTTGCAGCCCTGCAACTCAGGGGCTCAATCTCATTGGCCACTCTTACGACTCATCGCCCTCCCTTCCTGGCAAACTCTCACGAGAGTGAGAGAGAGATCTGTGCATGATGTCATAAGCCTAGGCTATGGACCAGACAAGAAACAGGAAGTGAGCTGTATAAGGTATTTACAGTGGAACCTTGGTTAATGAGTAACGCGGTTAACGAGTAATGCGGTTAACGAGCGTTTTGAAAGACGAGCAACTTTTTTTTTTAATTGTGACTCGGTTTGCGAGTGTTGTCTCGCAAAACGAGCAGAATTCAAGCTAATGGGGTTTGCAGTACCGCATTTGGCCAGAGGTGCGGGGGCGCCGGTGACACTCGGAGCCGTTCGTAAATACTCGTAAACACTAAGTTTCCGAGTGATTCCAAGGGTTTACGATTTCAGCCGAGCTGTCCCCGAGTATTTTCAAGGCTCTCCGGCGCCCCCCCACCTCTGGTCACATGCGGTATTGCATGCAATAGAAGTCAATGCAGAACAAATTATCTTCGTTTCCATTGACTTCTATGGGGAAACTCGCTTTGATATGCGAGTGCTTTGGATTACAAGCATTCTCCTGGAACGGATTATGCTCGTAATCCAAAATTCCACTGTACTGGCAGAAAAAAATATTTTACTATCCAAAGTTAAAACAAGGACAGAGGATTTAATAGATGGAAAGATTAAAAAATTACTGAAGGTCCGCTTTAATAAAACATTTGCCTGGAGTTGGGTTTTACTTTTACCCAAAGTTTATAAGGTGATAAATACATATCCCTCTTTGATAATATATTGTCATGGGATATGTACATATTTCCTCTTTAGCACAATACTTTCCTTTGTCATTAGCAATATCTGTGTGGCTCTAATATTAGGAGAATCCTCCTGCACACAGCGGGTATAGATTTTGCCAAATGAGAGAGAAAAAAAAAACATCTCTCTTTTTTTTTTTGGATGTCTTCATCTCCAAAATAAATAAGTGCAGCTTCCAAATTAATACTCTAATTACAAACTCAACAGACATTGCCGCAGATGCAAGGAAACGACTGGTGTGCTATAACAGAAGGGAAAGTATGCTATTTTTTGTATTTATTTATTTTTTTAATCGGTTACTTTTTGTTTTCCATGCAGGTTGTTGGACTGGAAAGAACTGACGACCATTTGAAGAAAACCAGACATCTTACACATGTATGATGTCATTCCTGGGGACGTGATTGCACCTATTACCTGGAAGACTGAATTCAATAAACCGGTTCTGTAAAGAAAATGTGAAAATTTCCATGTTGAATCCCAGATTTTTTTTTTTTTTTTGCTATGTCCACATAAAGTGATAGGAACCACCAAGTCAGGAGGAGAAGGTTAATCTCTCCCAAAGAGGACACAAATGACAATAATAACCTCACAGCACTTCTAACCTATGCTTGATTCCAAAATGAAAAAAAGGAGCCAGGCTTTAAAGTTAACCTCTTAGCAGATATAAAAAAACATGAATCAATGCAGCTCGGTGTATATTAATTTATTATTAAATGTATTTGTTTAACCACTTCCGCCCTGGAAGATTTTACCCCCTTCCCGACTAGAGCAATTTTTTGCGATTCGGCACTGCGTCGCTTTAGCTGACAATTGCGCGGTCGTGCGACGCTGTACCCAAACAAAATTGGCGTCCTTTTTTTCCCACAAATAGAGCTTTCTTTTGGTGGGAATGGCGCAATGGCATGGAAAGGACTCATCAAAGCCGACGCGTTTCGTCTTCAATGACTTCCCCAGACTTCAACTGGGTTATATCCCAGTTGAAGTCTTGTAGATGAAACACGTCGGGTTTGATGAGTTTATTTTATTTTTCTCACAAATAGAGCTTTCTTTTGGTGGTATTTGATCACCTCTGCGATTTTTATTTTTTGCACTATAAACAGAAAAAGAGCGACAATTTTGAAAAAAAAGCAATGTTTTTTAATTTTTGCTATAATAAATATCCCCCAAAAATATATAAAAAACCAAATTTCTTTCTCAGTTTAGGCCGATTATGTATTCTTCTACATATTTTAGGTAAAAGAAATCGCAATAAGCGTATATTGATTGGCTTGCGCAAAAGTTATAGCGTCTACAAAATAGGGGATATATTTATGGCATTTTTATTATACATATATTTTTTTACTAGTAATGGCGGCAATCTGCGATTTTTATCATGACTGCGACACATCGGACAGTTTTGACACATTTTTGGGACCATTGGCATTTGTACAGCAATCAGTGCTATAAAAAAGCACTGATTACTGTGTAAATGACACTGGCAGGGAAGAGGTTAAACACTAGGGGGCGATCAAGGGGTTAAGAGTGTCCTGAGGAGTGATTCTAACTGTAGGGGGGATGGGCTACCACAGCGATCACTGCTTCCGATGACAGGGAGCAGTGGATCACTGTCATGTCACTAGGCAGATTGTTTACAAAGCCATCTCCCCGTTCCGCCTCTCCTCACTGCAATCACGGGCTGCCAGCAAACATCAAGTTCCCAGGACCCGCGGGAATGCTCCCGTGGCGTGCGGCTGGCGCGCGCACCCCATAGGTGGCAAATTCAAAGGGACACAGGTACACCCATTTACCTGCTTTTGCCATTCAGCTGACGTACATCTGTGTGCGGCAGTCAGCAAGCGGTTAACCACTTCAGCTCTGGAAGGTTTTACCCCCCCTCCCCATGACCGGGCCATTTTTCGTGATAAGGTACTGCGTTAATTTAACTGACAATTGCGCGGTCGTGCAACACTGTACCCAAATACATTTTTTGTCCTTTTTTCCCACAAATAGAACTTTCTTTTCGTGGTATTTGATCACTTTTGCGGTTTTTTATTTTTTGCGCTATAAACAAAAAAAGGCCGACAATTTTGAAAAAAAAAAAAAAAACAATATTTTTTACTATTTTTGGTAAGAAAAATCCCAATAAGCGTTTATTGATTGGTTTGCGCAAAAGTTATAGCATCTACAAATTGTGATATATATATACTGTTTTTTTTTCTTTTATTATACTAGTAATCAGTGGCGGCCCGTCCATACGGGGCGCAGGGGCACCGCCCCCCCCATCCACGCGTCCGGCCCCCTAATTTACATTTACATCCCAAATACATTTTTTGTCCTTTCTTTCCCACAAATAGAGCTGTATTTTGGTGCTATTTGATCACTTCTGCGGTTTTTATGCTATAAAAAAAAAGACCGACAATTTTGAAAAAGAAAAAAACAATATTTTTTACTTTCTGCTATAAAACATATCCAATAAAAAATGTAAAAAAATCGAATTTCTTCATCAATTTAAGCCAATATGTATTCTGCTACATATGTTTGGTAAAATAAATTCCCAATAAGCGAATATTGATTGGTTTGTGCAAAAGTTATAGCGTCTACAAACTATGGGATAGCTTTATTTATATTTTATTTTTTTACTAGTAATGGCAGCGGTCAGTGACTTAGGGTCCTTTACACTGGCTTGTCCGTGTACGGACTCCACTTTGCTCAGCAGGGATCGGTCCGCTGACCCCCACTGAGCAGGCAGATGACAGGTCCGTCTACTCTCACTGTGCAGAGATGGACCTGTCAAAGCCCCGCTGTCCTCTATGGAGAGGAGGAGAAACAGGGGGAAATGGAGAAATTGGTTCCTTTATATGCAGCCACCCACTTGCGACTGGGCCCTGTTGTTCCGCCACCAGGGTCGGAGGAAAGGGCCCTGTCCGGGGGGTCAGGGGAGCCCTTCATGGTTTCTTGCATCGGAGCCCTGAAGGTTCTAGACACGCCACTTTGTGCCATACTCTTTCCATTTTCGGATGATGGATTGAACAATGCTCTGTGAGATGTTCCAAGCTTGGAATATTTTCTTTATAACCTAACCCTGCTTTAAACTTCTCCACGACTTTATCCCTGACCTGTCCGGTCTGTCCCTTGGTTTTCATGATGCTGTTTGTTCACTAAGGTTCTCTAGCAGAGTGGTCATCAGCCCTGTCCTCAGAGCCCACTAACAGGCCAGGTTTGCAAGATAACTGAAATACATCACAGGTGATATCTCATTTGCTGCTCAGTGATTGCAGTATTCCAGTCTGCATCTCCCCACGGTAATATATAAAACCTGGCCTGTTAGTGGGCCCCGAGGACAGCCAACATCTGAGGACTTCAAAGAACAGCTGTATTTATACTGAGATTAAATTACACACAGGTGGACTCTTTTTTACTAATTAGGTGACTTTTGAAGGCAATTGGTTCCCCTAAATTTCAGTTAGGGGGTATCAGAGTAAACGAGGCTGAATACAAATGCATGCCACACTTTTCAAATATTTATTTGTAATAAAATCTTGAAAACCATTTATCATTTTCCTTCCACTTCACAATTATGTGCCACTTTGTGTTGGTCTATCACATAAAATGCCAATGAAATACATTTATGTTTTTGGTTGTAACATGACAAAATGTGGAAATTGTCAAGGAGTATAAATACTTTTTCAAAGCACTGTATATCATATTTGGTATCTAACAAATTGTAATTTCATTCTGCTAAATAATATGCTGGTCTTCAGATTGTGAAACCTTGTCATATGGGAAAACAGATGTACCCAAGATAGATGGCATTAGGGTAAGTCCACTGGAGCATTATAAAACACACCAGCACGCCTCCAACACAGCCCTCAGATCTTTTGACTGGGCGGGTGTTAACTCAATAACACCCTCTTGAGGGTCAAGAAAAACCCATTGCATTAGCAGCTCTGGCTATTGTTATGATCAAAACTATCAAGGATACTTTAGAGTCTCTGTAGCTCAGAGTATATCAGGGTATTGTTTGTATGTTTGTATATCTTTTGTGATATTATTTATTCTCAGTTTTACTTGACTTAGGCCCCTTTCACAAATGTGGTCCGTTTGTCCGTTTTTCATCCATCCACTGATGGATGAAAAACGGACATTAATGCATTTCCATGAGAAAATGGATGTAAATGGATGATCATCTATTACATCAGTTTACATCCGCATCTGTCAACATCCATTTTTTGAAACAGATCAAAGCTCTATTTTTCTTCCATTAAAAAAGGGATTGGACGAAAAACGGATGTAAACAGACAAATGGTCAGTTTTCCATCCATTTTTGCATGGGTCTTGGATGTAAAGAAACGGATGAAAACTTCATGCGTTTTTTCTTTGAAAAGACGTGACTGAACTGATGAAATGAACGGTCCACATATGGGAAAGGGGCCTTATCAGTTGTTGGATGATTATGTGTATAAATGAGTATATATTTCCCCCGTGTATACACTGTACATTTCTATTCTAGGACTGGGTCCCTACTCAGGGGGTTGTTTTTTGCTTTAATTAATAACTCTGCTAAATAAACACCTTAAAAAAGGGTACTGGGAGTCAAGTCTCTGAAGGCCAGTGGCTCTGCCATGGCAGATTGGACTAGTCTGCAAGCAATCTGAACTCTGGAATCAAAGACTTTTGCTTATTTTTGCTTCATAATATTTATTTCTGTAAATATTTACTGCATTGTTTTTTCATTAAAAGCTGAACCTCCAAATGCTTTAACTAGAAATTAAAGTGATACTAAAGTCTCATTTTTTTGTGTTTAAAAATAACAAACATGTTATACTTACTTCCACTGTGCAGTGGTTTTGCACAGAGCAGCCCAGATCCTCCTCTTCTTGGGTCCCTCTTCGGTGCTCCTGGCCCCTCCCTCCTGCTAAGTGCCCCCACAGCAAGCCGATTGGGGCACCCGAGCCGAGCCGCTGCTCTGTGTGTCCATTCAAAAACGGAACCTTGGCTAGGCCACCCCCCCTCTCTATTCTCATTGGCTCACTGACTTTGACAGCAGCAGGAGCCAATGGCGCTTTGCTGCTGTCTCAGCCAATGAGGAGGGAGAGTCCCGGGCAGCCACGTCTCTCCTGCAACATCACTGGATAGAGATGGGCTCAAGTAAGTATTAGGGAGGCTGAGGGGGGCTGCTGCACACTGAAGGTTTTTTTTTATCTTAATGCATAGAATGCATTAAGATAAAAAAAAAACCTTCTGACTTTACAACAACTTTAAGAACTATGTTTCTGTGAAGAGCTGGCATAGTGTAAAATCTAAAAAACAAAAGTAGCTTGCGCTAAAATGTGTCAAGTTGTAAAAAATCTAAACAAAAATTCATCAAAAACTGCTGCAACTCACTAAATATCCACATCTCAATATATCCAATATAAATCTAGTTGTGTTGCACTGTCAATAAGTGCAAAATAAAGTGCTTCACAGAGGTTAAAAAATTTATACAAATAAATATATCCAATTCATATGAAAAAACAACCAAAGATATATGTGAAAAAACGTGGACACATGAAAAATGATATACAGTTGTGCTCAAAAGTTTGCACACCCTGGCAGAAATTGTAAAATGTTGGCATTTATATTGAAAATATGACTAATCATGCTAAAACTCTTTTATTTAAGGATAGCAATCACATGAAGCCATTTATTATCACAGTTTTTTGGAGCCTTTTTTAAATCTTAATGATAACAGAAATCACCCAAATGGCCCTGATCAATGTTTGGCCTTGGTACAGATGCAGAAGGTGGCACACACAGGTTAAAATGGCAATTAAAGGTTAATTCCGCACATTTGTGGCTATTTAAATCACAATTAGTGTCTGTGTATAAATAGTCAATGAGTTTGTTAGCTCTCACATAGATGCACTGAGCAGACACTGAGCCATGAGGAGGTAGAAAAGAACAGTCAAAAGACCTGCGTAACAAGGTAATGAAACTTTACAAAGATGGAAAAGGATATAAAAAGACATCCAAAGCCTTGACAATGCCAGTCAGTACTGTTCAATCACTAAATAAGAAGTGGAAAATTTGGGGATCTCTTGATCTCTTGAGTGGATCCCATTTGAAGAAGAAACAAGGGTGGAAATTTCAGCAAGACAATGATCCCAAACACAAAGCCAAGGAAACTCTCAACTGGTTCCAAAGAAAGAAAATAAAGCTGCTAGAATGGCAGCCAATCACCTGACTTGAATCCAATAGAGAATCCATAGAAAGAACTAAAGATGAGAGTGGGCCTCTTCTATGAACTCTGATCTTTAGTTCTTTCCATAGATTGTTATGGAGACATGGAACCGGTGAAAGGTGACACTTTGCCCTAGAAAACTCTTCTTAACACTACCCCTGCTAGCTGAAGCTGTCCTCTGGTAACGCAATTGGTAAACGCGATACTGTACAATTCTGCACAGCTTTGCAAATATTGAATATAACTATATATCTGTGCCAAAGACCATATACTTGTTTGTGATGCACTATAACAAGGACGCATATAAAAGATCCGTGCTTTATCTGAAGTGTGTGGCTTTGGTCCTGCCTACATGTTGGTGCTGGTGCATATTTATATCTTAAAAAAAACTATGAAGGAACATAGACCACAAAGCGTTAATATGTGATATTATTATTATTTTATTATGATGATTGCATTTACATATATACAGTATGTAAAAAAAAGCTGTAACTAATCTATAGGTTCTCATTTAAACTCGAATTATTCAGCTTTCAGGACAAGGTAAGCCAAGGTCAATTGTTTCTCTGCCTACGAGCGGCTTATAATAATTGGCTGCTCAATTAACTTTGCTGTGGTTCAAGATTAAGGCTATGTTTCCACTAGTGCGTCCCCAAAGTCGCGCGATTTTGCCGCGATTTTTTACCGCGATTTTACCGCGACTTTTTACCGCGATTTGAAGCAATGCCTGTATCTATGGACCTCAAGTCGCATCAAAGTGGGACCAAAGTAGTGCAGGGACTACTTTGAAGTCGCTGCGACTTAAAGTCGCACAGATATGAACGGTACTCATTGGAAATCATGGGAAACAATTTGTCATGCGACTTTTCAGTCCCAAGTCGCATGAAAAGTCGCACTAGTGGAAACAGAGCCTAAAGGAACGGCATTCCTGTAATTTATGTACGATAGTAAAATCTTTACAAGTGCAATAATGTTTCCATTTTTCTATCAAATAAAAAGTCCTTTTTTTTAATATACGTTTGTACATTTACCATTTATACATATACATTTGTTATTATCTTATTTATAGCATTTTTTTTTCAGCTAATAAATACTGCAACAGATGTTATACTTTAAATGAAAATGTTAAATATTATAGGTATTTATGAATGCATACATCTTCTTTGGCTGTACATTTAATTTGCAGAGTTCTGATGTGAAGATTGGAATTATTAACAGTTGAATAAAATAATTTTGCTTTAGTAAAGTCTCAGAATGAAATAAGTAGTTTAAAGCAGTATTGAACCCAAAAACCAAAATGTAATGTATTTAAAAAATCCTTAAATGTGGTAGCTGCATTTGTTTTCTTTTATTAGGCTTTATTCTGGTCTGTCTTAGGGTGTCTCCGCCCTAGAGGAGCGGAGAATCCTTTGGATTGTCAATCTGGGGATAGGGTGGTGTTGGATGCACTAGTGGATTTAGGCCTTTAGACCCCATTGCATGAGGCTCTTAGGCTGCATTCACACCTGAGCGTCTTCAGCTCATAAAACACCCCAAAAACGCCTGAAAAATGCCCAGCAAGCAAAATCCCATTCATTTCAATGGCACCTATTCGTTTGTCACCTGAAGCAAAATGCCTGAAAAACTCCCTAAGCTCAAAAAAGAACATGAGCTTCTTTGGGGCAGATTACAGGCATTTTTCTGCCCTTTACATTGGTGACCTGAACAAAATAGTGGGGAAAAACTCTGCAAAAATCGCGGTAAAAAACACGGCAAAATCGCAGTAAAAACGCACAGCTTTGAAGCGCTCAGGTGTTAATGAAGCTTAAAGTTTAGCTGCAGTTGGAGGGCACAAGTGCACCAGCTCTACAGTGAACAGGAAATAATTATTTGATCCCCTGCAGATTTTGTAAGTTTGCCCACTTACAAGGAAATGAAGGGTCTATAATTGTTATCATAGATGTATTTTAAATGATAGAGACGGAATATCAACCAAACAATCCAGAAAAAACACATGCTACAAATGTTATAAATTGAGTTGCAGTTCAGTGAATAAAATAAGTATTTGATCCCCAAGCAAAACATGACTTAGTACTTGGTGGAGACACCCTTGTTAGCAAGCACAGAGGTCAGGCGTTTCTTGTAGTTGACTACCAGGTTTGCACACATCTCAGGGATTTTGGTCCACTCTTCTGTACAAATCTTCTCTAAATCTCTAAGGTTTCTTGACTGTCTCTTGGCAACTCGAAGTTTCAGCTCCCTTCATAAATTCAATCTTATTTTATTGAGAAAGGAAAAATGTACAGTATACAGTTATGTCATACAAAAACACAAAAAATAGAAATAGACATCATTGCGATACTGGTAACATATCATCTCATGTTTTAAACAATTTGTGAGCGTTTATTGATTTAGCTTGATGTTTAAGCCTGCGTAGCTATACCGTCTAAAATGATTAAAGTGCAGGTGAGCACCACTCAGGGGCGGACTGACCATCGGGCAATTCGGACAGGGACCGAGGGCCCGTGGCCAGTAGGGGGCCCCATGACAGCTTCCACTTCAATCTACCCGTCAATCACAGCTAGCTGACGGGTAGATCGGGTCCCGAATCACTGCTCCCTGCTAAGAGACTGCTGCAGTGTAAACAGACCTCTTGTGATGTGCTCCTCCCTGCCGGCCCATCCTTCCCTCCCGTCCACCCCAGGTGCTTGTATTTGTCATCACCTCGGACGGACGAGAAGAGAGGAGGGGCCGGCGGGGAGGAGCACATCATGAGAGGTATGTTTACAGCCGCTTCCCGCGCTACTCTGCATCTAGGAAGGAAAGTGCAGCAGCAGCTGTCCTGTGTCCATCTATGTGCCCAGCATCCTGCTCTCTGCCCAAAAGCCCTGCTGTCTGCCCATACCCTGCTATCTGCCCCATGCCCTGATGTCTGCCCATGCCCTACTCTTTGCCCCATGCCCTGCTGTCTGCCCATGCCCTGCTTTGTGCCCCCATTCCCTGATGTCTGCCCCATGCTCTAATGTTTACCCCATGTCATGCTCTGTGCGCCCTTGCCCTGCTCTGTGCCCCCATGCCCTGCTGTCTACCCTATGTCCCGCTCCATGCCCCCATGCCCTGCTCTGTGCCCCCATGCCCTGCTCTGTGCCCCATGCCCTGCTCTGTGCCCCCATGTCCTGCTGTCTGCCCTATGCACTATAGTCTGCCAATACCGTGATGTCTACCCCATGTCGTGCTCTGTGCCCCCTTGCCCTGCTCTGTGCCCCATGCCCTGATGTCTGCCCCATGCCCTATAGTCTGCCCATACCCTGCTATCTGCCCCATGCCCCGATGTCTGCCCATGCCCTGCTCTGTGCCCCCATGCCTTGCTCTTTTCCCCATGCCCTGCTGTCTGCCCCATGCCCTGCTTTGTAACCCCATTTCCTGATGTCTGCGCCATGCTCTTATGTCTACCCCATGCCATGCTCCATGCCCCCTTGCCCTGCTCCGTGCCCCCATGCCCCGCTGTCTGCCCCATGCCCCACTCTGTGCCCCCATGCCCTGCTCTGTGCCCCCATGCCCTGATGTCTGCCTCATGCCCTATAGTCTGCCCATACCCTGCTATCTGCCCCATGCCCTGCTCTGTGCCCCCATGCCCTGCTGTCTGCCTCCATGCCTTGCTCTTTGCCCAATGCCCTGCTGTCTGCCCCATGCCCTGGTCTGTGCCCCCATTCCCTGATGTCTGCCCCATGCTCTGATGTCTACCCCATGCAGTGCTCTGTGCCCCCTTGCCCTGCTGTCTACCCTATGACCTGCTCTGTGCCCCCATGCCCTGCTCTGTGCCCCCATGCCCTGCTCTGTGCCCCCATGCCCTGCTCTGTGCCCCCCATGCCCTGATGTCTGCCCCATGCTCTGATGTCTACCCCATGTAATGCTCTGTGCCCCCTTGCCCTGTGCCCCCTGCCCTGCTTTGTGCCCCCATGCCCTGATGTGTGTGCCCCCATGCCCTGGTCTGTGCCCCCATGCCCTGATGTCTGCCCCACACCCTGCTCTGTGCCCCATGGCCTGCTGTTTGCCCCATGCCCATGCTCTGATGTGTGCCCCCATGCTTGGATGTGTGCCCCCATGCCCTGCTGCCAGCCCCCATGCCCTGCTGCCTGCCCCCATGCCCTGCTGCCTGCCCCCATTCCCTGTTGCCTGCCCCCATGACCTGCTGCCTACCCCCATGATGTGCCCAGTAATGTGTCCCATGACCTACTGTGTGCCCTGTGATATGCCCTACTGTGTGCCCCATGATGTGCTCTACTGTGCCCTTGTGGTGTGCCCCATGTTGTGTCCTACTGTGTGCCCCATTCCCTACTATGTGCCTCACTGTGTGCCCAATTCCCTCCTGTGGGCCTTGTGATGTGCCCTGAGCCCTACTGTATGCCCCATGATGTGCCCTGTATCCTGCTGTGTGTCATATGATGTGCCCTGCTGTGTGCCCCTTGATGCATCATTCAGTGCCCCATAGTGTGCTCTTCTGTGTGCACCATACAGTGCCCTATATGTGCCCTCTTGCTTCATGTAATATACCCTGCTGTACCCCATAATGTATCCTCTTGCCCCCACGTAATATGCCCTGCTATGCCTCATAATGTGCCCTGCTGTGCCCCATAATGAGATTGTATGCCCCTTAATGTGCCCTCATGCCCCCATGTAATATGCCCTGCTGTGTCCCATTATGTGTCCTCTTGTCCCCATGTAATATGCCCCATAATGTGCTCTGTTGTGCCCAATAATGTGCCCTCATGCCCCTATGTAATATACTCTGCTGTACCCCATAATGTGCCCTCCTGCCCCATGTAATGTTCCATGCTGTGCCCCTCTGTCTCCCCATATGTAATGTGCCCTATAATGTTCCCTGCTGCCCCCCCCCCCATGTAATGTGTCCTACTGTGCCCCCCCCCCACCTGTAATATTCCCTGGTGTTCCCCATAATGTGCCCTGCTGCTATCCATGTAGTGTGCCCTCCTGCCGTCCACACACACATATTGTGCCCTCCTGACCCCCTGTGCTATGACCTGCTGACTATACTTTGCCATGGTGCCTCCATGCTCTACCCTGCTGCCCCCTGTGTACTGTGCTTGCTTGACATCCAATGCTCTGCCCTGCTACCCCCTGTGCACTGTTTATCTCAGGTTCAACCCAGAATTGAGGCGTCCACGCAGTGCAAGATGGGGGGTGGGGCTTTGTGTGGGTGTGGCTTGAGTGTGGGCAGGGACACAGGGGGCCCCATGATCTCCTGTTGCCCAGGGGCCCCATGAGTTGTCAGTCCGCCCCTGGCACCACTATCCACTCAACGAGTGGCGTCCACCTATTGCAAGCAAGCTAGGGCTAATGTTGCTGTGCTAAATGTATTTTCTCTAATGGAGAAGCTCAATGTGTGTCACATTATTGGTCTGATGAGATTAGAGAGTATGATTTAGGTGATCGTGTAGCGCTGTAACATATAAGGGGAGAAAGGGAAAAAGAAGAGTAAGAATAGAGGAGACAAGGGACTAAGAAATACAGATATTAAGAGAAAGACATTCCACTCTGGTCACCCAGTTGCATTGGTGGAGTCCTCTGTAGCCCATGGAATAAATTCCACAGAATAGCGGAAGACAGACCATGAGGTCCAGGTCTTGGAAAATTGTTCCTCCTTACCAGTTTCCTGCGACAACATCCGTTCCAGTCTATTAATATGGTCCACCTCAATTGCCCAATCCCCCAGAGAAGGCATGCTTGTCGACTTCCAATGTCTGGGCAGAACCGTTCTAGCTGCCGCCAGAAAGTGACGTAGAACGTCTTTTTTGACCGATTTAAGCGGGCCAGGGAGCATAGATAGCAGGGCTATCTCAGGAGAGGGTGTAACCGAGATCGCCATGAGTCTGCAATATAAGTCGAGGATCTTTTGCCAGAACCTCCGCACAGGGGGGGCACTCCCACCAAATGTGGAGTAAGGTCCCCTTTGATGATAAACAAAGCCAGCAGGTATCCGGGAGCGCCGGGTTTATCCAGCGTATTGTCGAGGGGCATCTATACCAACGGGTCAGTAATTTGAATCCCTTTTCTTGCGATTTGGAGGCTAAGGATATTTTATGAGTCAGAATGAAGCACTTTTGCCAATCTACAGGTGAGATGGGGTGACCCAAATCTTCCCTCCAGGCCTGTGTGTATGGGGGGAGGTCAGGATTATAGACCATATGTATGAGAGAGTATAGTTGAGAGACCACATGCGTAGGAGGGTCAATCTGGAGTAGCATGTTCTCCAAGTCTGATGTGTCAGTAAGTACATCAGGTAAGGATGGGAAGGTTCGAATAAAAGATAGCACCTGTTGCCTCTGCAGCCAGTGCGTCGAAGTACGGGAAGGTGGGCCGGAGGGAACGTCTTGAATCAGAGAAGAATCTGAACGCAGGACTTGGGCAAGTCGTCTGTGGTCCTTCTTGCACCAAGGGCCAAAACTCTCTACTTGTAGGGCCGGTGGAAAAGCCGGAGTTCCAAACAGTGGAGTCATGGGTCCTTTCAGAGGAGATAGGGTCTTGGAGGAATTCATTCGGGTCCAAATTTGTATAGTTTGTCGGGTGAGGTCGCTCAGGGGTAATCCCCCTTTTAAGAATTCAGTAGGCGTCCACGGTAGTGCACGGAGATCTATTGAATTGAGATGGCTCTCTATTTGTACCCATAATTTGGTGGAGGAATGATGGAACCAGTTAACTATACGTGTTAGTACTGCTGCTCTATAGTATATAGAGGCATCTGGAGCTCCAGCTCCACCACGGATCTTGGGGAGCGATAGCGTCTCATAGTGTATCCGAGGATGAGCCCCCCCCCCAGATAAAGGAAGAGAACAGTTGTCGGAGTTTCTTAAAGAACCAGGAGGGTATTGAAATAGGAATTGTCTGGAACAAATAAAGAAACCGAGGGAGGACGTCCATTTTTAGAGCATTCACCCTGCCTAGCCACGATAGGCGTTTTTTCGTGTAGTTTGATAGATCAGTCTTGGTTCTAAGCAGAAGGGGAGCATAGTTCAGAGAGAACAATTGGGACCTTTCTGTGGGTATTTGGATTCCGAGGTAACAGATGGAAGTGGAGCCTGTTTTAAAGGGAAACTTAATGGAGACTTGGCGGAGGGCCTCCTGGGATAAAGAAATGTTCGGGATTTCTGACTTAGTATGATTCACTTTGAAATTGCTCAGCTTCCCAAACCTCATGAATTCCTGCATAATATGTGTTAAAGATAAATGGGGTTGGGTTACAAACATTAGAAGGTGATCCGCAAAGAGAGCCAGTTTGGAATGAATAGGGCCTATCGATACACCCGAGATGTTAGGGTTATTGCGCAAGGCAATTGCCAGGTGTTTCATGACAAGGACATAGAGAAGGGGAGATAAAGGACAGCCTTGTCGTGTCCCGTTATGGATGGAAAATGAAGGTGATGATGAGCCGTTCACCCGTATTCTAGCCGAAGGAGAGGAGTATAGGGACATAATTCGGGATAGCATTTTGGGGCCCAGACCTATCTGTTTCAAAGACATCTGGAGAAATTGCCAGTCAACCCGGTCAAATGCCTTTTCCGCATCGACCGTCAAAAGACATAGAGGGACATCATGTGTGCGTGCATAGTCGGTAAGAAGCAGAGTTTTCAGGGTGTTATCCCTTGCCTCGCGACCACTTACAAAACCCACCTGGTCCAGGTGTATGAGGCGGGGGAGAAGCGGCTTCAATCTAGTGGCTAAAATTTTGGCATATATTTTCAAGTCCACTCCAATTAACGATATGGGCCTATAATTAGCGCACAAAGTAGGGTCCTTATCTGGTTTTGGGATAATGGTAATGTAGGCTTCAAGCGTTTGTGGAGGAAATGCCAAGCCTTCCGATATGGAATTGAATACCCTAGCCAAGAAGGGGGTCAATAGGGGAGCAAATGTCTTGTAAAATTTAGGGGTGAAGCCATCGGGCCCCAGGCTTTTACTGGACGGGGTGGTCGCCATCGCCCCCAAGACCTCATCCGCTGTAATTACCTGTTCTAGTTCTTCTACAGTATCGCCGTCCAGTGTAGGGAGCTCTGTCTCCTCAACATAAGACTGTCTATCTGTGTCAGGTGTAAGGGTGGGGCTAGAAGAGACGCCGGGCGAAAGATTGTATAGTGTTTGGTAGAAATCTCGGAATGTTTGTGATATCTTGGAGGGCTCACTGAGCATTTCTCCAGAGGGGGCCCGAATCTGAGGTATAAATGTGGAAGACGTGTTTGGGTGAAGGGTGCGAGCTAACGGTCTACCGCATTTATCCTGGAATCGGTATTGATGTAATGCAAGTCTGTCCGCATAGGTACGAGCCGAAGCCTCATATAAGTCCTTGAGTTGGGATCGAGCCGTTGAGACCTCTGTAAGAGTCCCCACCGTTGGAGCTCGTTTATGTTGGGTCTCAAGGTCTCGAAGCTTTTGCATTGCTGAGGTTATTGCGGCTGAGCGAACCTTTTTCAAGCGGGTCCCCATCTGAATAAAGATTCCTCGCAGGACAGCTTTAAGTGCCTCCCATTGTATGGGTAGCGAGGTAGTGTCCGATGCATGGTCTATTAAAAAATTAGAAATGGTTTCTGAGACCTTTTGGTAACAATCAGAGTTTGTGAGAATGGAATCATTCAGCCTCCACGTCCACTCTCTCACCGGTGTGGAGGGAATCATTAGTGTCAGATATATAGGCGAGTGGTCAGACCAGACCATTGAATCTATCTCGCATTCAGGTGACCAATCCAAACAGCTGTGGTCAAGAAGAAAATAGTCTATACGACTATAAGAGTGATGGACCTGTGAGAAGTGGGTATAGTTGCGATTTTTGGGGAACAGAACCCGCCAAATGTCGATTAGACGTAAATCGTATATAGCCCGTTTAAATGCCCTTAACTTAGTAAAGGAGATGGATGAGCGAGAGGTTGATGAGTCTAAGAGTGGATCCAGGGGGACGTTAAAATCCCCGCCTATGATTATTTTACCCTCTGCAAATTCCGACAAGATCCTCATGTACCGCAGAGCAGACGATATTTGGTTAGTATTTGGTAGGTAGAGGTTGGCAATAGTGAATTTCGTGCCCCATAAGGAGAATTTTACGAACACATACCTTCCCTGGGGGTCCGAGATCTGGTCTATCAGGTCAATCGGAAGCGTTTTGTGGAAGGCAATAGAAACGCCTTTGGTTTTCTGAGACGGGTTTATACTGTGTAACCATCTGTTAAAGTACCTGTTGGAGCAGGAAGGGGTGGAGTTCGTGTGGAAATGAGTTTCCTGTAACAGTAACACATTGACCTGTTGTTTATGCATTTGGTAGAGGATTTGCCCTCTCTTAGATGCTATATTGAGGCCATTTACATTGTAGGAGCAAAATTTCAGACGAGGATGAGATAATACTGTGTGGGCCATAGTGGAATGAGAAAAAGAGAATCAGCTTAGAGACAACAGAGGGAGGAAGAGGGATGGGAGGGGGGGAATTATAAGGTGGCAAAAATATACCAGGACAGAACTAGGTAGGGGGGACACCTAAATAAGGAGCCTAAAAAATCTAAGGGGTCCACGAAAACAGGACACCACGTGAAAATTCACGTACAAAGGCACTATCCGTGGGGGTGGGAGGTCGAAGTGGAGAGTCTGAGCCATGAGCCCAGTAGCATGACAGGCATATGTAGCTTATTTGAGGCACATCAGTGTAACAAAACATTTAAACAGCAGAACACACATCAGATCGTCTGTGAAGGAGGGTGGCGGTCCGCGTGGGCAAATGACTCCGCACTAGCCCACCCTCCCTCCCTCACAGAGGAGACATCAATACGTAAAATAACATCATGGGAAGGGGGAAGTAAACATTTCCAACATATGCTATCCACAGACCCCAACAGGGGCCCCGGAAACAAATCTGTGTAATAATACTGAAGTCAGTAACAATGTGTAATAACATTTTAAGGTGAGACTAAGCGGTGTATGAGAAACCATATACGGAGAACTAGAGGTGTCCATGTGGACAATGGCAAGAGACCGTGGACTCATCCAGTCCATCTATCGGCCCCTTTACCTGTATCCAGGTGGAACATCTCCACTAAATACCTAAATATAAGGCCAGTGTGGTATAATATGTTAGAAGCTCAATAATAGCACAACCAAATCAAACATCAGAAATTTGCAGTCCTTTAGCCTCTCCCGAACCCCAGCCAGGTATAATACACTAGCGAAGGGCAGGGAGAAGGCCTGTCAATGTATTGCTCCCTCTATCCTGAGACATTGGGGTACGGAGCAGGTCATCTTGTCTCCTATCGTAACATATCTTGCTGAAATCAGGTGGAACATAGGAGGAAAAATGTAAAAAGGGAGAAAAAAAAAAACCCCAAAAATTCTGTAAAGGGGTAGTGGGGATTCCAAACCTCAACCTGATCCGGAGACAAGAGATGAGCAGCGCACTGAGTGGGTGCTAGTCATGTGGGGAACGTTGAAATGGCTTCATGTAATGCCTTAGAGGTACCCTAAGCTTCTGGGGAGGTAGGCCGACGTATTCTGGGGCCTATAGAATGTGATCTGGACCTCGGTTGTCTGCGTCGTTGTGGGAGAGGGTCCCGTATTTGCACCCTAATGCGGTCATCCGGCGGGTCCAGTCAGTTCGGTACCTCAATTGGGTCTTGTTCCAGAAAGCTGAAAAAGGCTGGGAGTTGATCCGGGTCGGATAGGATAAATTTTTGCTCAGCTCTGGTCACCTTAATACTGAAGGGGTGTCCCCACGTATAAGTTGCTCCGGCTTGACGTATCAAATCTAGTAGTGGGCGGACCATTCGGCGCATGTGGAGAGTGTTGCGAGAGAGGTCTGGGTATAAGTGGATAGCAGAACCATCAAAGTCCACGGGACCCAAACGCCATGCCTTGCGCATAAGTTCTTCTTTAAGGGTGTAATAATGAACTCTGCAGAGGACATCGCTTGGGCGGTCACTTTGTTCTCTCCTCGGCCCCCCCACTCTGTGCACCCGGTCTAGTTCAATGGGAGATAAAACCTCTCTGCCCAGGACTATGTTGAGGATGGCAATGACGGAAGGTTTTAAGTCTGTACCCGCTGTGGCCTCCGGTATACCCTGTAACCGTATATTATTCCTGCGACTCCTATTTTCTCCATCTTCTATGCGCAGTTGATGTTGTCGTATACGGTGCAAGTGCTCCCTGGAGGCCTGCTCAAGGGACGTGATGCGGGCTGCGTGATCAGATTGAATGTCAGTTAGGGCAGACACTGCGGTCTTATTAGTCGAGACCTGCTGTTGGAGGGCCTGGAGGTCTTTGTGGAGTGAGGTCTCCATTTTGGTCGCCCAGGACTCAAACTCCGCTCTGAAGGCCGCCAGAAGGGTCGAGGCCTCGGATCTATTCGATCCTCCTGAAGCTTGAGGGGCCACATCTCTAGGACCCGTGTTCAAAAGAGGGGCAGCAGGGGTCTCAGACCTGGACGCCACATCTGATAGGTCCGAGTGCAGGTCGAGAGGGTCATCTGAATCCTCGCTGCTGTCTGTCGCCGGCTGAGTGGGAAGGGGAGGCTTGCCCTTCCCCGGGTTTCGAGCGGACGCCATCTTGTCTTTGGAAGTGCGGGAATCAGACTGAGATGTGCGGAGCAGGTATCGTTGGATTGTGCCCTGTTGTAGGTCCGTGGACTCAGTAGATCGAGCACTGTGTGTGGACATGCTTTTCAAAGATGTGCGACGACTGAAGAATAGCCTGTCAGCTACGGGCAGTTGCGGAGCTCAGCAGCTCATTGCTTAGCCATACATGGTCTGTTCTGCTTCTCTGCAAAGTTGTATGGATGGGGACCACTGGTGGGCGCCGACCCCGCTGGGCTTCTCTTGTGGCTGTGCAGGGAGTGATCCAGGCTCAGAGAGGTGAGAATACCAGAAGCGTATGTAAATACCGCAGCTTGGGCGGAGCAAGATGGCCGCCACTCGTGTTCAGGGCCGTGGTGACAGTTCGTGTACTTATGGGGGTAGATGCTTGCTTCTGTCCCCATCTAGGGCCACAGTCTGTCAGATCAGGGTGCCCCCAGGGGGTGGGTGAGGCTAAGATTAGGCCTAGAGGAGACAGGGGGCTGCCGGGGTGTAGCAAGATGGCCGCCACATTCAGTCTCTGGAGCTAAGGCAGTACCATGAGTACATACTGGGGTGAATGTTCACTAAATATCACCGTCGGGGGTCTCAGTTGGTCAGGCCAAGGTATTCCTGGGAGTGGCGGGGGTTCAGATTGGGCCCAGGAGAGATGTATAGGCCGCCGGGTGTAGCAAAATGGCCGCCGTCACTTACCAGGTCCCTCTGGCAGGCCTCCTAGAGCGGTACGGAGGGGATCACAGGCCCCCAGTAGCAGGCTGAATGTCCCCAATAAATATGTAGGAGGCAGGGCATGCGTAGCGGCCGGAGACAGGGCCAGCGCGGCCTCTGGGTGAAGCAAGATGGCCGCCGGTCTCCGTGAGTAGGCCGAAGCCGCGGCCTTTCCTAGTAGTCGGCCCGGAGCTCCGCGATCGTCGCGGATGCCGCGATCTCGGTCCCAAAACGCTCCCTCCTTGTCTGTGTGCCTGTCTGAGGCTCAAGCAGGGTCAGCGCTGGTCCGTGGGGGAGTATATCTCCAGGTGTGCTCTATGCCTGGAGGAGCTCACCCCAGGCACGTCTGCTCAGCTCTCCGTTCGGCCACGCCCCCCTGCTCCCTCCATAAATTTTCTAAAGGATTTAGGTCTGGAGATTGGCTGGGTCACCCCATGACTTTAATGTGCTTCTTCTTGATCCACTCCTTTGCTGGTGGTGGTATGTTTTGGGTTATTGTCATGCTTGAAGACCCATCCATGACCCATCTTCAGTATCCTGGCTGAGGGAAGAAGGTTCTCATCCTAGATTTTACAATACATGGCCCCGTTCATTGGCTCCTCAATGCAGCAAGTTCGACCTGTACCTTTAGCAAAGAAACAGCCCCAAAGCATCATGTTTCCACCTCCATGTTTGACCGTAGGGATGGTGTTCTTAGGGTCATAGTCAGCATTTTTCTTCCTCCAAACACGTTCATTTTGTATTTCATCTATTTGCAAATAATCGCTCCAACAGTTGTTTCCTTCTCACCAAGCTTTTTGCTGATGGTCTTGTAGCCCATTCCAGCCTTGTGCGGGTCTGCAATCTTGTCCCTGACGTCCTTTGACAGCTCTTTGGTCTTGTCCGTGATGATGAGGTTTCAATGGAAGAAAGAGATTCTGTGGACAGGTGTCTTTCATAAACATAACAATTTGTCGTTAGGAGCACCTTCTTAAATTGACAGGACTAATCTGTGTACCACATGAGCACATACTCTAGCCAGTCTGTGGGAGCCAGAATTATTGTTGGCTGCTAGAGGATCAAATACTTATTTTAATCACTGAACTGCAACTCAATTTATACCATTTGTATCACTTGTTTTTTTCTGGATTTTTGGTTGATATTCTGGAAGCCGATTGGGTTTAATGACCACCTGCACCAGATTCTGTGTGCATCAGTTTTATTAACTCTCCCACAAAGTGTCTTTTACTCTGGAAGACTGAAGACATCTGGAGCGAAGAAGAGTTACTAGGGAGACAGCTTGAGATTCGGAGTGAGTATTGCATCCAGATGTGCTTTTTTATTTTATTGGAGAGGCCCAGAGGGGTTATTTAAAAAAAAATAATTCGATTGTAATTGGGCTTTAGGATGTATGTTTGGGATTAAAATGCCAGCCAATGTGCAGGAGGGCTGTGTGTCCTAAGCCAGTATAATTTGCACAGCTGTAATGAGTGACTGGAGCGCATTTTTAACGCTGCATGTGATTAGACTATAGACAAAGCAGTAATTAGATTCGCATGATAGATTCAGAGTCCAGATATCCATTAATCTGAAAATTGGAGAACTGTCATGCGAAGCCAATACTGTGTATTGAACATATTTCCCGTCTCAGAAATTGTTTTTTAATCACTGAGATGCCTTTGACATTTCCCCAACAAAGCCCCTTAAATCATCATTATTAAATGGATAGTTTATTTTGGATGGATTAGGTATCAATATATGTCATTCCAATCACATTTATTGGGATTTAGTGATATATTGACCTAAGTAGGAAGACTTCAGTGTGTCAGTCCTGGTATTCACAGAAAACTGTAAGAAGGCGGATGCGCTGAATGCTAATTGGCCGTTGTCAGCATCCTGAGTCTGTGGTTGGTGGTGTGATCTAGCAAGGTCACTTTAACACTTTTCATTTTTTATTTAAATGAGGTTAAAAGAACAACAAATAACAATGTGTAAAGTGCAGTTATTAGTCAAATCATAAAGGAATTACTTCAGTGACTTCTGCAGATTACATGCTTGGTTGTTATATTGTTTTATACATAAAGACACATTTTCTTTTTTTTTTTTTTTGCTTGAGTAGGGAAGGGTTAAAACCCCTGTAGCACCCTTGTCCCAAAGCAGGGCTACAGGTAAATTTATTTGTGCTGGGTGGTAGCAAGCCTGGCTAATTTGTAGTGTTTAGTGGACCAGTGGCTTTTCTCCTAATCCTGTTTAGCTGTGGTTCCTCCCTTTTATCAGTAGGTGGTGATGTTGCCTTTGACATTAGTATGATGTTATAGCTGCAAAGGGTGGGCCAACACAAAACTGAACCCTACAGACTAATGCCCTGTACACACGGTTGGACATTGATCGGACATTCCAACAACAAAATCCATGGATTTTTACAGACGGATGTTGGCTCAAACTTGTCTTGCATACACACGGTCACACAAAGTTGTCAGAAAATTCCGATCGTTCTGAACGCGGTGACGTAAAACACGTACGTCGGGACTATAAACGGGGCAGTAGCCAATAGCTTTCGTCTCTTCATTTATTCTGAGCATGCGTGGCACTTTGTGCGTCGGATTTGTGTACACACAATCGGAATTTCCGACTAGGATTTTGTTGTCGGAAAATTTTATAGCCTGCTCTCAAACTTTGTGTGTCGGAAATTCCTATGGAAAATGTGTGATGGAGCCCACACACGGTCGGAATTTCCGACAACAAGGTCCTATTACACAATTTCCATCAGGAAAAATCCTATCGTGTAAGACTGGGATGTCATTAAAGTTCATGCGTGTGTAAAAGCAGATATCACAATACTTTTGACAATATAGTGTAGACTACAATGCAGGGGCATTTAGAGGCAAAAAAAAAGTATGAAACACCCATAGGCGCAACGTTAAAAATGCCCAGTGTGCATGAGGCCTAAAAGCTGACCCTTGTATACTTCCCCATCGGTGTTGGAAGATTTTCCCCGACCACTGCTATATATATTTATTTATTTTGCCCACGGTTTCACTTTAAGGGATGGGACTATATGTGCGTTAAAGATCATCTTCTTCTGATGCCGGACAAATTAAAGTTTTACTACAGAGCCCTGGGGTTTCTAGTTAAATATCACTTCGAGGTGGACTGACCCTTTAAGTCAATGAAAGGCAAGAGGAGCTCTCAGATGAAGAATGAAGATCTATAAAACAAGTTTATGTGGATAATAAATCAAATTTTCATAACTATAAAGAAGGCACTGACATAAACATGACATTTATTTTTCTAGTAAAATATTGTTTGTACATTGAACTAACGATTTTCCAGTAATTTAAAATAACCAGGAGAGCCACGGCAATAAATCTAATGCAGTGTATCTCTCGTGCCACATCCTCCTGCAAAAGGATCACAAGCCAATGAAAGGTCAGCTATTCAGAATTCTTGAAGGATGCAGCTTTATGGCTGCGCATTTTTTATACCTGTCTGCCATGATGCACTACTTGTTTCTTTAAGCGGAGTTACGCCGAAAAAAAAATAAACGTTAGCAGCTACAAATACTGCAGCTGCTGACTTTTAATATTAGGACTCTTACCTGTCCAGGGCGCCCGCGATGTCCTCACCCGAAGCCGATCTCTCCCTCGGCTCCCAGGTGGAGGTGCCAGCATCTTCGGTAAGGGAATCAGGCAGTGAAGCCTTTGTGGCTTCACAGCCTGTTTCCCTACTGCGCATGCGCAAGTCGCGCTGCGCGATCTCACTGGTCCCTGCTGTCTTCTGGGACCTGTGTGTCTCCTAGAAGACACCGGGGGGGACGGAGGAGGGGCCGGACATGGGGTAGATAGATCCTGACGCGTTCTAAGCCCGGAAGTGGGAGCAAATACCTGGATTATACAGGTATCTGCCCCCCCCCCCCAAAAGGTGCCAAATGTGACACCGGAAGGGGGGAGGAATCCGAAAAGCAGAAGTTCCATTTTTGGGTGGAACCCTGCTTTAAAACGGTTGCAAAGTCACTAGTGGGATATCCTGTAATCCCCTCGCTTACAGGAAGATATAATGTGCAGTATGTGTGGTTTTTAAAAATGATTCCGCAAAATACTTTAATACAGCACCCGCGTAGGCACTAACGTGACCTTCCGGCACTCTCCTTTCCGATCTGAGCACTACAGCGGGAGGGGCTGAGATCCCCCGCTGACATCAGCCAGGAGGAGATGGGCGGGAGGTCACATGAACGCCCAGTGGTGCTGTAAAATAAGGTATTTTGCGGAATAATTTTTTAAAATTTAAAAAAAAAAAAAAGAGGGGACTACAGGATTTTTCACTAATAATATTACAGCTATAGTGGCGAGAGAGGAGATATAGAGAGGAGATGGCTGACACACAGACTCCCGAGCTGGCAGGGAGGGAGGGAGAGAGAGGAGACTGTGGGCTGACAGAGGCACCTAAACTGACCACGGTATCATGGATTAGCAGCCATGATTACTGTGGTCAGTTTACATAGGGGGACACAGAAACAGGCAGGATCAACCAGGCTTTTTAGAACATAGAGAGGGACACAGCACAAGCACTATGCTGTGTATCCTGCTTTAACCGATTGCTGACCGCCCCATGAATATGTACTGCGGGCGGCGGCTCCTACAGGCGAAATCACGTACCTGTATGTGATCGCCTCTTCCGGGTTTGTAGCGATTGGACACAGCGGGAGCCAATCAGCTGATCCGGTGGACCCGATGTCTGCTGTGACCTGCCAATCATTCACAAGAGAGGCAGAACAGCAGTCTGCCTATGTAAACAAGGCAGATCACCGTTCTGCTAGTAGGGGAAACAGAGATCCTGTGTTTCTGCTAAGCAGGAACAGGGATCTCTGTCTTCTCACAGTACATGCACCCCCCCCCCACAGTTAGAAAGCACTCTCTAGGGACACATTTAACCCTTTGATCGTCACTGATGTTAACCCCTTCCCTGCCAGTGTCATTAGGACAGTGACAGTGCATATTTTTCACACTGAGCACTGTTTTGTTGCCAATTGACCCCAAAAAGTTTCACTTATGCCGCATACACACGACCGGACTTTACGGCAGACTTTGCCCGGCGGACTTTGACGGACTTTACGACGGACTTTCCGAATGAACGGGCTTGCCTACACACGATCAACCAATTCGTACGTGATGACGTACGACCGGACTAAAACAAGGAAGTTCATAGCCAGTAGCCCATAGCTGCCCTTGCGTCGTTTTTTGTCCGTCGGACTAGCATACAGATGAGCGGACTTTTCGACCGGACTCGTTAGTGTCAGAGTTGTCGCTGATCACCACCATTACTACATGTTTTCTATTTTAACAATTATTTTTCTACTTAATAAATTGGTTTTTTAAATACTTTATTGTATCACTATGTGCCTTCAAAGTCCCACCCCTAGGGGATTTCTCACTTTCCTTCCTCTTTTTTTTAGCGCAAAAAATAAAAACCGCAGAGGTGATCAAATACCACCAAAAGAAAGCTCTATTTGTGGGGGAAAAGAAGGACATCAGTTTTATTTGGGTACAGCATCACACAACCGAACAATTGTCAGTTAAAATAACGCAATGCCGTATCGCAAAAAATGGCCTGGTCATGAAGAGGAGTATTAGGATCTTTTTATTTTATTTATTTTTTGGGGGTTAAAATCACTTTAAATCCCCAAAATGTCTAAACTCTCTTTCATCGCCATGAAATAACATATGTGAGAGATGTACTCAATTGTATCTGGCATTACTTTAAAGGGTTAGTTCACCTTTACAAAAAAACCTTCCTATACGGATAAAGGGTGTCCGTAGATAAAACCTACAAAAACAATCTACAAAAACTGAAAAATGCCCTTGCTATAGGTGTAAGCCATTTAAATACCTCCCAAAGCCTGACTGGCATGCTCCCAGGGCATTGTTAATTGAGGCCTAGATGTTTCTGCCAACCTCCCTCATCACAGGAGTGATCTTCTGATGCAGTAGCTCTGAGATCAGCATTTGAGAGCTCGCTCCTGTGATGGTGAAGGTCAGCAGTAACGACTAGGCCTCACATAGCTACGTCCTAGCAACATGGGAGTCAGGCTTCATGAGGTACAAAAATGGCCTGCATCTAACTTTAGTCAGAGCTGCACAGTTTGTTTTTATCTACAGGCATCTCTTATCTGCAGTTTTTTCAGTAAAGGTGAACTAACTATTTAACCATATTGAATCATCAGGATTTGAGAACAGGCAGCTATAGATGCCTGTGTGCTGCCACAGCTGCTTGTCCTTTCTCTTATTGTTATTATATTTGGTTTGTTCCTCTGTTCCTTCCTGTTGTTTTAGTGCTAGCTGTTATAGTCTTTAGCTTGACACTTCCTGCCTCTTGCTCTGCTGCAGTGGCGGCTGATGCTCAAAATTTTTTTTTTGGGGGGGGGGCACAAAATATTTTGAAAAAAAATCATCAATTGCAGCCACTGTGCCATCAAATACTGCCACTGTGCCCATCAAACGCTGCCACTGTGCCATCAGTTGTAGCCACTGTGCCATCAAATGCTGCCACTGTGCCCATCAAATGCTGCCACTGTGACATCAATTGCAGCCACTGTGCCAAACACTGCCACTGCGCCCATTAAACGCTGCCACTGTACCATCAAATGCTGCCACTGTGCCCATCAAACGCTGCCACTGCGCCATCAAATGCTGCCAGTGTGTCCATAAAATGCTGTCAGTGTGCCCATCATATGCTGCCAGTGTGCCCATCAAATGCTGGCAGTGTGCCCATTAAATGCTGCCACTGTGCCATCAATTGCAGCCACTGTGCCAAACACTGCCACTGCGCCATTAAACGCTGCCACTGTGCCATCAAATGCTGCCACTGTGCCAAACACTGCCACTGTGCCCATCAAACGCTGCCATTGTGCCATCAAACGCTGCCACTGTGCCCTCAAACGCTGCCACTGTGCCCTCAAATGCTGCCACTGTGCCATCATTTGCAGCCACAGTGCCCATCAAACGCTGCCATTGTGCCATCAACGCTGCCACTGTGACCATCAAATGCTGCCACTGTGCCATCAAACGCTGCCAGTGTGCCCATCAAATGCTGCCAGTGTGCCCATCATATGCTGCCACTGTGCCATCATTTGCAGCCACTGTGCCCATCAAACGCTGCCATTGTGCCATCAACGCTGCCACTGTGACCATCAAATGCTGCCACTGTGCCATCAAACGCTGCCAGTGTGCCCATCAAATGCTGCCAGTGTGCCCATCATTTGCTGCCAGTGTGCCCATCAAATGCTGGGAGTGTGCCCATTAAATGCTGCCAGTGTGCCCTTGAATGCCATCAGTGTGACATCTGCCCGCTCGCCGTCTGCCCAGCACTTACCCTGTCTTGATGGGGCAGCGGGTGACGGTGACGAGTGGGGTCCTTCATGCGTCCACTCCTGTTCTCATCTCCCGTCCTCTCCTCCTGATAGGCGTCCAATAACGGCGCCTGTCGTTTCAGCCATTCAGGTGACAGGTAACAGACCCGAGCACCTGATTGGCGGAAAGACGGTTTAGTGTTAGGAAAGCGAAAAATCATTCTCCGGATGACAATAATTGAATCCTCCTGAGGAAGAAGTTTACTCTGTGATACATGTAGAGGACCATGTCAAGATTTACTACATCCGGTACCCCTTGTAATTTTGGAGTTCATCAACCCTCTGAATTTCTTTTAAAATTATGTACGGCTGTAACTATTGATTGTATATATTCTTTTGTACAAATGTTTTTTGTCCCTTCCCTTCCCTTCCCCTTTTTAATCATGTTTTTTGATAAATAAATTGATATATTTTACTATATTCTTGTCCAATCTTTGGTTACCGAGATAGTCCAGCTTTCTCTATTCTTGCCAGGGGCATGCTTGGGGCAGCCCCAGGTTTCCCTTTTAAATACCTTACATATTCCTAGTGAAGTGACCAGCCTCAGATGATACACAGAGATTAAACAAATACAACATAGAAGAACTGTGTTGTGAATAGACAAGCTGTGTGCTGAGCTCCATCCTCCATCGCAAATTTATCTCATGTGTCTCAAGGAACGAAGCACAACATTCCAGTGTGGCTGTACAGTGAGTCTGATTAGTACAGATCAGATTGGATTTCTCGGTTCCCCTGTGCCCCTATTACAGACACAGGGTGACTTAGACATAGGAGGTGCATGGGGAGCTGAAACAAGGTTTTCCCAACCACCCCAAGGGATTCTGGGTTCCACGGGCCCCCCCGCCCAAAGTGACTCTGTCACATCTCTCCCCTTTCGGCAGCAGACTAACAAAGGAGGAGACCCCAGACGGGTTGACTCCAAAGTTAGTCAGTAGTTCCAGTTCCCCAATGCCGGTTCCCACACAGTACCCCAAATAAATTGTCCCAAACAGAGCATTCCTCACCCAGCCAACCTCTGTCTCTCTCAGAGAATATATCTGCCACTGGGGAGAGGCCTGGACTGTCCCTTCTCCCTGGAGTCCTTTCAGCCGCTGGAGAGAAAACAGGGTGACTGGGCTCACCCCATCATGCTGTTGGGGATCTGGGCAGACTGCCCAGCATCCCTGGGGTATACGAATGGCGACTGAAGTCTCATCCACTTTTGGTAGGTGAAAATCCCCCAGTGCTTGCAAAGCATGGCTGACATCCTCCTGTCTCAGTGCCGCACCATTTTCTGGGGTTGTTTTCTCTATGGAGACCGAAGTCCCATCCACTACCACAGTAACTTCCTCTTCTGTTAGTTAAGGGCAGAGGCCAGCAGCACTCTGCTCTGTTGCCAGCTCTTCTGCTGGGTTGGTGTCAGTGGAGACTGCAGTTCCATCCACCAATATCACCTCAAGCTGCAGTTGTGTGCAGAGGCCAGTAGCTTTCTGCCCTGTTAGCACTTCAGCTGAGGACCCCACATCATCCACTCCGGCTAACTGTTTCACCATGGGCCCCTGGAACTGACGCAGGTGTGGGGCAAAGGTCTAGCAGCTGTCTGTAGGCAATCTCCAGCTCCCATTTCTGATTGGCTAGAAAGTCCAAATCTTCCAGTGCCCAGGGAACGTCTGAGACATTCAGCATCCTTTCTCTGTATTCTGAGATTTCTTCCAAACGCCACTCCAAATCGCTCCCAAAGTCAGGGTCCTGTGACAGCCTCTCTAATAACAGCCCCAGGCCGCCATAGCCAAAGCCTTTTGTTGGGGTGTTGTCCGCTGTCCACAGGCACACTTGGGCTACATACCAACGGAGGACTCTGTAGCTCTAGTCCAACCACATCTCCACCTAGACCAGCCTGGTTAACTCAGCTTTCCATTCCTTATGCGGTTGTTCACCCAAAAACACAATTCGCACTTCGTACTGCGACCAGTAGCTTTCCCGGAAGGAGGATAGAATTTTTCCCTGGTGTCGCTGCTCATGGGCTAGCACTTCCTTCCAGAGTTCCCAGCAGATATATACCATCCCAGCAGGACCTGCTCTGATACTGGTCCCCTGTGCTGTATCTGCATCCCTAGCAACCTCCTTCCGAATTCCTCCTTCATTGCAGACCTTGGATCCAGGTAGAGGTTTGGATGTCCCAGACTCCAGGAAGCATCCCACTGCTTGCCACCAATGTAACGAAACATTCTACATGCCGCTTGAGTGTTTTAGTCATATACTGCTTCCTCCCAGTCTGAACATAGATATCAGATATTCAAACCACTGATAACAACAAACAAGACAATACTCGTTTGTTGCTGAACATGGACTGTTTATTGAAAACACAGGTACACAGTAGAGCTGGGCGATTTTCTCCAAAAAAAATCCGTGATTTTTAAAAAATATAAAAAAAAAAAAAAAACTCGATTCACGATTCGCCTGGTCCGCGGCGTCCGGCCTCGTGGACTAGGCCAAAGCCACGGCCTCACCTAAAAACTCCCGCCCGCAGCTCCTCCGGACCGGCGCGGTGTCAGCGCCGGTCATGGTGAAAAAAAAAAATCGATTTGCTGAAAATTTGAATCGATTTGACCTCTCAACTCGATTCAAGATTTATATCGATTTTTTCCCCAGCCCTAGTACACAGGTAATACTGTGGACAACCCCCCCCCCCCGCTTTTTGCATTCCGGGCAGGGTAGACTGTCCAATCAGCAGTGAGAGCTGTTGGAGGAATTCGCCCCCACCAATCTCACAGCTAATCTACATACACATCCCATAATATCCAAGGCAGACAGACACAATAGAACTTTGGAATACAGCCACACCCCAAAGGACCCAGCAAAGAGTACACAACAAAATGAGACAATATACAATATATATATACACACACAACATTCCAGTGTGGCTGTACAGTGAGTCCGATTAGTACAGATCAGACTGGATTTCTTGGTCACCCTGTGCCCCTATTAGAGACACAGGATGACTTAGACATAGGAGGTGCATGGGGAGCTGAACCAAGGTTTTCCAAACCACCCCAAGGGATTTTGGGTTCTACGGGCCCCCCCCGCCCAAAGTGACTCCGTCACACATTATAAGGTCAAAAGTATGTGGACATCCCTCCAAATTATTGCGTTCAGATATTCTCAGTGCAGGGTACTGCTAAATCTACAGAAAACAACGCAATTTAGACAATTGTACACTTCCACACTTGTGGCATCAATTTAAAGTCTTTTTCTATTCCACCATGTCTGTGCCTCTGTGAGCAAAGCTATTTTCATAAAGACATGGTTTGATGGGCTTGTTGAGGAGGAACTTGGGTGGACTACACAGAGCCCTGACCTCAAGCTACTGCACACTTTTGGGATGAATTCTCTAACCTCACAAATGATTTTTTTTCTGAATGGGCACAAATTCCCAAAGACACCCCAAGATCTTGTAGAACACGATCCCAGAAGACTGTGATATAGCCACAAAGGGGATCAACTCTATATCAATGTCCATGGTTTTGGGATCAAATGCCTATTAAATTCATACAGATGTCATGGTCGGGAGTCCACAAACTTTGTTCATAATATACTGTAGTGTTTCTGCACGTAACCACTTACCTTCACATCAACAATTCAACCTAGGTTTCAACAAGTGCTGGTAGAAGGAGAAATTAGGTTACGTTCCATTTTCTTCTCCACGTGTCACCTTTATGGCATGATTATTGACTGATTATTTTCCTGAGATCACCAAGCTGATATTTCAGGACTGGCAATTTGTAAGAAAATTATAAGAAAAGAAAATGGAATGTCGTTATAGACCTAGGGTAACAAATCTCACTGCAAAAGTCTATACAGTTCTCAAAAATTCTATTACCGTGCTCGTAAAAAAGTACTGCAAAAGAATATAATTAGCCTCTTTTTTTGATCTAGAGTAATGCGGGGATATAATTATTACCAGCCACACTTTTGAAAACTGGCACAAAAGAGTTTTTTCTTTCCTTTTTAATGTTTCATATGTCAATAACCTGAGCAGATTTTGGAATCAGATCTACCATATGTTTAGGCGTGATGGCTTGTATTTTTATAAATGGGCCTAATGCGTTTTAACATTTTGCTCCAGGGAGTCAGGCTATTCAGTGTGATGAATTCCTCTAAGATTTAGAGCATTAGGAAATAGTTCTAAAAACCTATACATTTTTCATACGCCTACCTCCCAACTTTCTGAGATGAAAAAAAGGGACATCTTTAGCACAAAGTGTGGAGCAAAAGACACAACTCTACCAAACCACCAGTTACACAGACCACTAAAAATGAATATGAAAAAACGAACAATTAAACTAAAAGTGTGCTTCTTTTTGATTATTTTCTTTATTTGGGGTTTAAAAAAAAGCAAAACAAATACATATGTACATTAATGTAGAGGTTGGATAAAAGGTTTAGTGCTGCATACCACCAAACATCAGACCGGAAAGTGGGACCAATGAAGAGGTAAGAGGGACTTGATTCCAAAGGAGGGACCATCCAAACTCAATAAACTCAATGACCCAACATTTGCAAAGCAAAAAATGTTTAAAAGCATTTGGGGCCATTGAATATAATACTGATCATATTTTAAATGCAGCAAATGTAAATAAGAGCTGGGTTTCTGTTGAAGGATAAGAAATCCAATGGTTGAACAAATCTTTGGGAGACAATTTTGATCGGGTAAAAGACGCAGCCACAGCGTATCTTCAAATGGAAAACCGGAAAAAGGCAGCATCAGTAAATCAATAGTTTTCTGATTTATGAATATACTCCTCAAGCTTTTATTTTATAGAGTATTTCACGAGACGCTAAGCTGAGCACATTCTATAAAGGTGTGCTGGGTTTTCTCCAAGCTGATAAATGACAAGAGAAATGGATTCTCAGCTCAAAGAGATCATCATCCAGGGATCACAGCGTGAACTCAATGTCAGAAATTGCCGAATGTCACCTTCTTCTCCATATGGAGGAGACCCCGGTCATGAGCTGCTTGTCAGCACTGACACTTTGGTGTCACAGGAAGGGTGACTATGCTCTGCGGCCTCAACCAGCATAAATATCACACGTTCCTGGAGCTTTGTGTAAAAGAGGAGTCTATATAGAATAGCACTGTTTATTACCTTTGAAGGTCATGTACAGGAATGTTTTATACATTTTTATTTTTATAGTTTAGGGCTAAATAATAACATTTAAAAATACTTTTTGTTTTCTTAGGTGAATAAGAATTAATTCACACTTTGTATAATAACAGACAGCAAGTGAAACTCCAGTCTTCTTATCACGTGTTTACCTGTCTGTTATTAGCTGCTCTGTTGAAAAAAAAGCTCCTTGTTAACAGAGGTCAATGGTTCATGCAACTGAAAAGTCATTCCCTTCACAACCTCTCCCCTCGCTCAGACAGGGCCCTTAGTAGTTTCAATGAAAGGAGAATAGACTGAAGGCAGGGCCCTTAGTAGTTTCAATGAAAGGAGAATAGACTGAAGGCAGGGCCCTTAGTAGTTTCAATGAAAGGGGAATAGACTGAAGGCAGGGAACTTAGTAGTTTCAATGAAAGGGGAATAGACTGAAGGCAGGACCCTTAGTAGTTTTAATGAAAGGGGAATAGACTGAAGGCAGGACCCTCAGTAGTTTCAATAAAAGAGGAATAGACTGAAGGCAGGACCCTTAGTAGTTTCAATGGAAGGGGACTAGACTGAAGGCAGGACCCTTAGTAGTTTCAATGAAAGGGGAATAGACTGTAGGCAGGGCCCTTAGTAGTTTCAATGAAAGGGGAATAGACTGAAGGCAGGACCCTTAGTAGTTTCAATGAAAGGGGAATAGAGTGAAGCCAGGACCCTTAGTAGTTTCAATGAAAGGGGAATAGACTGAAGGCAGGGCCCTTAGTAGTTTCAGTGAAAGGAGAATAGACTGAAGGCAGGGCCCTTAGTAGTTTCAATGAAAGGAGGATAGACTGAAGGCAAACAGATCATGCTGTGCTTTCTGTTCAGAAAATCCATTATGTTATGCAATTACCTGTGTCAAAGGTTCACCCCAGTGGCATGTGCCCTGGGCACTACTTGACTACACTACAGGGGGTAGTTTGAGTGTGCTATAGCACCTCAACAAACTCTGCTAGTACTTTCAATGCACCCTCATCAGATTAGCAGGTCAAAGTACCTGTGTTTATTGTGAAATCTAGGATTTCCTAGGGTCCTCTATAGCATCAAGTGCTGCCATAGTGCAGGCAGACCAGTCCGCCCCCATCTAGTGCCACTAGAAAAGGATGGAAGCCTACCTCCATTTAGACTTTCCCCACCTCATACCCTCTGCCATGCTGCCAATGCTGTACTAATTATAAGGAACAACACTGATTTGAGGGGGCTCTGAGGACACTGATATGAAGAGGATGTGAGGACACCGATATGAGGGGGCTTTGAGGATACTGATGTGAGGCGGCTATTAGGACACTGATATGAGGGGGCTTTGAGGATACTGATGTGAGGGGTCCTGATGACACTGTTATGAAGGAGTTCAGGGGTTAGGATTAAATATTGCACAGAGTTCATGGGTCTGAATGACCTGCTGATTTTGTAAGTATGCCCACTGACAACTGACAAAGAAACGATCAGTCTATGATTTTAATGGTCGGTTTATTTTAACAGTGAGAGACAGAATAACAACAAAAATATCCAAAAAAAATTTTAATGAGTGAAATAAGTATTTGATCCCGATAAGTATTTGATCCCCTATCAATCAGCAAGATTTGTGGCTCCCAGGTGTCTTCTATACAGGTAACGAGCTGATATTAGGAGCATTCTCTTAAAGAGTGCTCCCAATCTCAGCTTGTTACCAGTATAAAAGACACCTATCCACAGAAGCAATCAATCAATCAGATCCCAATCTCTTCACTAGGCTTTCATAACTAATGAAAATTCGGACAAATTTTGCATCTTTCGGACATTCGGAAGCATCCAAATAAAAAATTAACGAATTTCAACTAATACAAAAGAAATTATAGCGGATATAACGAATGAATTCCACATGATTCGGTAAATCGCTAAAGATCTAATGAAACAATAGGTCAACTCAAAGTAAATCTTACAGTCCAATCAGCTGATTAATTTTGTGCTGGAGGTTGGATTACTGGCAAAGTGCATTCCTGAGAACTGAGTGAGAAGGGTGTTGTATGTATTTGAGCAGAGGAGAAGGGATATTGTCATTGTGTGTGTTAACCACTTCAGCCCCGGAAGGATTTACCCCCTTCCTGACCAGAGCACTTTTTTGCGATTCGGCACTGCGTTGCTTTAACTGACAATTGCGCGGTCGTTCGACGTGGCTCCAAAACAAAATCGACGTCCTTTTTTTCCCACAAATAGAGCTTTCTTTTGGTGGTATTTGATCATCTCTGCGATTTTTATTTTTTGCGCTATAAACAAAAAAATAGCGACAATTTTGAAAAAATCACATTATTTTTTTTTGCTATAATAAATATCCCAAAAAAATATAAAAAAAACATTTTTTTTTCCTCAGTTTAGGCCGATACGTATTCTTCTACATATTTTTGGTAAAAAAAAACTTTTGTTTGCGCAAAAGTTATAGCGTTTACAAAATAGGGGATAGTTTTATGGCATTTTTAATAATAATTTTTTTTACTAGTAATGGCGGCGATCAGCGATTTTTATTGTGACTGCGACGTTATGGCGGACATGTCGGACATTTTTGGGACCATTGTCATTTATACAGCAATCATTGCTATAAAAATGCATTGATTCCTGTATAAATGACACTGGCAGTGAAGGGGTTAACCACTAGGGGACGGGGAGGGGTTAAATCAGTACTGGGAGTGATTACTAACTGTAGGGGGGATGGGCTGTGTATGTGACGTCACTGATCTCTGCTCCGATGACAGGGAGCAGAGATCGAGTGACACTGTCATTAGGCAGAACGGGGAAGTGCTGTTTACATCAGCATCTCCCCGTTCATCCTCTCCGTGAGGCGATCGCGGGTATCACCGCGGCGATCGAGTCCGCGCGACCCACGACCCGACTCACGGAGCATGCGGCAGGCGCGCGCACACGGCGACAAATTCAAGGTAACGTACGGGTACGTTACTTTGCGCAGCCGTGCCATTCTGCCGACGTAAATGTACAGGAGCCGGTCGGGAACCTGTTAATAGATTCAATAAACTAACGACTTTCCAAACTATGAATCATTATCACAAATATATATACATACATAAATATCGAATTTCAATGAATACGAACATTATACGAAAATTATAGCGCATATAACGAATAAATTCGACATGATTCGAGATTCAGTATAATGAATATCGACATTCTACAGAAATAACGAATTATCCGAAAACGTATTAACGTACCAAAACTAAACTAAATTTTCCATTGTGCTCAAGTCTACTTTTCACCATGGCCAAGACCAAAGAGCTACAAAATCGAGCAGGTTCCTCTCTGGGACTTTTAGAGGCAGAAATTCCTTGACAAGTAAGTATATTGAAAATATATTGATATTTTATTAGAAAAGTTAAAAATGAATTAATGACTTATTGTAAAGTCACAATAGGATGCTGATCTGGAGCAGCGGATTTCATCCTGGCTGATCTGGTGCAGCAGAATACTTCTCCCCGTTTCTTTTAACCGGATGCATTTCTGTTGACATCTCAAGAAATATGGTCAGATCTCATGTTGTTCTATTATATGTTCAATATGTAATGCCCATTCATATATTCTGTATGACAAATGCCTATTATGTCTTTTTTTGCTCTTTATTAATTTGTAGACAACCAATGAACCACTAGGCCCTGAAGAAGAGGTTTAATCGCTACAAACCTCGAAACGCATCGAACATCTTCTGACCCAGTTCACTACTGGCCAGTCTCAAGTGGTTGTATACATACACATATATTTTTCTTGATATTGTATTCTGTATAATAGATATATGCATCCTATTGTGACTTTCCAATAAGTCATTCATTCATTTTTAACTTTTCTAATTAAAAAAAATATATAATTTCATTATAATTACTTGTCAAGGAATTTCTGCCTCCCACAGAGGAACCTGCTCGATTTTGTATTCAATTTTCAGGGATGTGGGCAGCAATTCCTTTCTCATAGATCGATGGTACTATCACAATTTAAGACCAAAGAGCTGTGCAAGGATGTCAGGGACAAGACTGTAGACCTACACAAGGCTGGAATGGGCTTCAAGACCATCGCCAAGAAGCTTGGTGAGAGGGTGACAACAGTTGGTGCGATTATTTGCAAATGGAACAAATACAAAATAACTGTCAATCTCCCTCAGTCTGGGGCTCCATGCAAGATGTCAACTCGTGGAGTTTCAATGATCATGAGAATGGTGAGGAATCAGCCCAAAACTACACAGGAGAATCTTGTCAATGATCTCAAGACAGCTGGGACCATAGTCACCAAGAAAACAATTGGTAACTCACTACGCCGTAAAGAACTGAAATCCTGCAGTGCCTGCAATGTCCCCCTGCTCAAGAAAGCACATGTACAGATCTGAATGACGTCTGGAGTTTGCTAATGAGCATCTGAATGATTCAGAGGAGAACTGGGTGAAAGTGGTGTGGTCAGAGGAGACCAAAAATCGAGCTCTTTGGCATCAACTCAACTCACCGTGTTTGGAGGAGGAGGAATGCTGCCTATGACCCCAAGAACACCATCCCCACCGTCAAACATGGGAGCGGAAACATTATGCTTTGGGGGTGTTTTTCTGCTAAGGGGACAACTTCACCGCATAAAAAGGATGCGTCAAAAGGTTTATTCCACTTTAATAATAATAATTAGTATTTGTTATCTGTCTTGTCCTTGTCTGACCCCAGAGGTATTGATGGTGCTCATTGAAAAATGATACATATTATATGCTGTGTGAGATCCATAGACTTTGTGCTCAGCGTTTCTCACAGCTGTGTAAGGGATGTTCTGATCAAAGAATTCTGCTTAGCTATAATTTATTCTTGGGAAGAGTCCAAATGGCAACGTGAACATTTCCTATTAGACACACTGGACACTGCAAGAGTCTGCGCAAGCATTAAAAACTTGATAGTTATGAATTACTTTCCTTTCTATAGAATTTTCTACAGGTCTGAATGTACTATCCTTGATAGAGTATAAGAGAGAATATAAAGGAGGACAGGAGAGCGAGAGAGAGCGAGAGCGAGAGCGAGAGAGAGAGAACATGGAGAGATAATGCATTTCATACTGTGCATTCTCTTTCTCATTCTCTCTTCCTCGTGCTTTCTCCCTCTCTCTCATATAGCTGTCCTTTAAATAGGAGAGACTAAAAGATAAACACTTACAGTGCATTCACAGCACTTCACTTTGTCCACATTTTGTTATGTAACAGCCTTATTACAAAATTGATTAAATTCATTATTTTCCTCAAAATTCTACAAACAATACCCCATAATGACAACGTGAAAGAAGTTTGTTTGAAATCTTTGCAAATGTATTAAAAATCTATTAAAAATAAAACACTAAAAACAACCCATGTATATAAGTATTGACAGCCTTTGCCATGACACCTTAAATTGAGCTCAGGTCCATCCTGTTTCCATTGATCATCCTTGAGATGTTTCTACAACTTGATTGGAGTCCACCTGTGGTAAATTCAGTTGATTGGACATGATTTGGAAAGGCACACACCCGTCTATATAAGGTCCCACAGTTTACAGTGCATGTCAGAGCACAAACCAAGCCATGAAGTCCAAGGAATTGTCTGTAGACCTCGGAGACAGGATTGTATTGAGGCACAGATCTGGGGAAGGGTACAGAAAAATATCTGCAGCATTGAAGGTCCCAATGAGCACAGTGGACAGAAGTTTGGAACCACCAGGGCTCTTCCTAGAACAGGCCACCTGGCCGAACTGAGCGATCGGGGGAGAAGGGCCTTAGTCAAGGAAGTGACCAAGAACCCGATGGTCACTCTAAAAGAGCTCCAGCATTTCTCTGTGCAGATAGGAAAACCTTCCAGAAGAACAAGCATCTCTGCAGCACTCCAACAATCAGCAGCAGCTGAAGGACTCTTGGACCATGAGAAACAAAATTCTCTGCTCGGATGAAACAAAGATTGAACTCTTTGGTCTGAATGGCAAACGTCATGTCTGGAGGAAACAAGGCACCGCTCATCACCTGGCCAATACCATCCATACAGTGAAGCATGGTGGTGGCAGCATCATGCCGTGGCGATGTTTTTCAGGGGCAGGAACTGGGAAACTAGTCAGGACCGAGGGAAAGATGAATGCAGCAATGTACAGAGACATCTTTGGTGAAAACCTGCTCCAGAGCATTCTGGACCTTACACTGGGCCGAAGGTTCATCTTCTAATGACCTTAACCAGTTGCCGCCCACCCACCGTCATATGACGGCGGGGCGGTGCAGCGCTTGTTCTGGGCTGCCGTCATATTATGGCGGCACAGAACAGCTGCACCGCGGCGATCGTGGCCGCACCGTGTTGCCAGGACACGGTGCGACACCGATCTGTGTAAAGAGCCGCATCCGTGGTTCTTTACCCATGTGATCGGCTGTGTCCAATCACAGCCGGTCACATGTAAACACGGAGATGCCGGAAATCGGCTCTCCTCGCCTCACACTGACAGGAGAGGAGAGCCGATCAGCGGCATCTCCTCACAGGGGGACAGCTAGGGAAGTAATCAGGGCACTGATTATCAGTGCCCTGATTACAAGGTATAAATAAAGTGCCACAAATAAATAAAATGCCATGCCCACCAATGCCAGCATACAGTGCCCACCAATGCCAGTGATCAGAGCCCACCAGTGGCAGCAATCAGTGCCCACACTGCCCATAAGTGCCACAAATCAGTGCCCATTAGCCATGCCAGTCAGTGCTGGCAATTAGTGCCGCCTATCAGTGCTGCCCATCATTGCCCATCGCTGCTGTCCATCAATGCCCATCAGTTTCGCCCATCAGTGCCACCCATCAATGCCCATCAGTACCCATCTGTACCGCCTATCCATGCCGCCAATCCGTGCCCACCAGTGCCGCCTCTCAGTGCCCGTCACTGCCGTCTATCAGTGCCCACCAGTGCCGCCTATTAGTGCCCATCAGTGCCACCTAACAGTGCCCATCAGTGCCGCCTATCAGTGCTCATCAATGCCACATATAAGTGCCACCTATCAGTGCCCATAAGTGCTGCCTCATCAGTGCCCATAAGTGCCACCTCATCAATGCCCACCAGTTCAGCCTATCAGTGCCCATTAGTGTCGCCTCATCAGCGCACATCAGTGAAGGCGAAAAATTACTTACTTACAACATTTACTGACAGAAAAAAAGTAAAAAAACTATTTTTTTTTAAAAATGTTGGTCTTTTTTTTTGTAAAAAATAAAAAACCCAGCAGTGATTACATACCAGCAAAAGAAAGCTCTATTTGTGTGAAGAAAATGATAAAAAATGTGTTTGGGTACAGTGTAGCATGACCGCGCAATTGTCATTCAAAGTGTGACAGCGTTGAAAGCTGAAAAATGGCCTGGGCAGGAAAGGAGTGGCTACGACACAACTCTGTGAATATTTTTGAGAGGCCGCAGACTTGAACCTGACTGAACATCTCTGGAGATCTGAAAATGGCTGTGCACCAACGCTCCGCATTCTAAACAGCAATCCACTGAGGATCACCTTTCAGAGGGGTAGTGAGCTCTGCCACCGCTGTGTGAACAAAGCCTAAACGATGGCATGGCAGCAAGGGGACTGTAAAACAGGCGGTTAACTTGCGTTTTTACCTCCCCCTGATCATTTACCTACATGGCAGCCGCTCAGGTCAGTCAACATTGCCATGGCTAAAATGCTGCGGATTTTAACCTGTTGTGTTTGGCAGCCATTGTGCTTGTCAAATGCACCCTTTGAAGTCAATTAGAACTGCACTGTAATCATGTTGCAGTAGCAATGTGAAATCCCCCTTACGATTGTAAAAAATTTTTTTTTAGGAAATAACGAGCACTTGGTTCCCATAACCCCTTGTATTCAGATCTCCATGTTCTCTGCATCTGATCCCTCCAGTGTCACATTCATATACTGTTACTCCTACACTGCTATCATGTTTTACAGAGCTGACTGTTCCATTGTGTATTGTATTCCTTCCATCAAAGGGCTGAACATATGATTATTTACTGGCAATACACAGAGCATTCATAAAGAAAATGGTATGTGTATTCACATACATTCAGGTGTAACTAATTATAAATATACAACGGGTAAAATAAGATATTGAACACGTCAGCATTTTTCTAGGTAAATATATTTCTAAAGGTGCTATTGACATGAAATTGTCACCACATGTCGGTAACAACGCATGCAATCCATACATACAAAGAAATCAAAACAAATACGTTCAGAAGTGAAGTTCTGTGTAATAAAATGGAATGACACAGGGAAAAAGTATTGAACACATGAAGAAAGGGAGATGCAAAAAGGCACAGAAAGCCAAAACACCAGCTGAAATCTATCAGTAATTAGAAACCAATCCTGCCCCTTGTCGGTGCAAATTAATACCAGCTGGTTCAACTGATGTCCTATAAAAAGGTGTCTCATTACCAAGGTGTCACACAAGAAACATCTCATCATAGGTAAAAGCAAAGGACGCTCTCATGACCTTTGCAACCTTATTGTTGCAAAACATAATGACGGCATTGGTTACAGAAGGATGTCTAAACTTCTGAATGTTCCAGTGAGCACTGTTGGGGCCATAATTCGGAAGTGGAAAGAACATAATTTCACCATAAGCCGGCTGCCACCATGTGTTTTCTGACAGAAGAGTGAAAAAAATTACCAGAAGAATTGTTCAAGAGCCAAGGACCATTTGTGGAGAGCTTCAGAAAGACCTGGAATTAGCAGGTACAATTGTTTCAAAGAAAACAATAAGGAATACACTTAACTACTTGCCTAAGGGGCACTTACACCCCCTTCCTGCCCAGGCTATTCTTCAGCTTTCAGCGCTGTCGCACTTTGAATGACAATTGCGCAGTCATGCTACACTGCACCCATATGACATTTTTATCATTTTCTTCACACAAATAGAGCTTTTTTTTGGTGATATTTGATCACTGCTGGGTTTTTTTATTTTTTACAAAAAAAAGACCAAAATTTTGAAAAAAAATGTTTTTACTTAATTTCTGTCAGTAAATTTTGTAATTAAGTAATTTTTCTCCTTCACTGATGTGCACTGATAGGCTGAACTGGTGGGCATTGATGAGGTGGCACTTATGGGCACTGATGAGGCGGCACTTATGGGTACTGATTAGGTGGCACTGATGAGGAGGCACTAATATGCCGCACTTTTGGGCACTGATAGGTGGCACTGATATGTGGCACTGATAGGTGGCACTAATAGGTGGCACTGATGGGCACTAATAGGCGGCACTGGTGGGCACTGATAGGCGGCACTGGTGGGCACTGATAGGCAGGCCGATGGGCGACACTGATGGCCATTGATGGACAGCAGTGATGGGAATTGATGGGCAGCACTGATAGGTGGGACTGATAGCCAGCACTGACTGGCATCACTAATGGGCACTGATTGTTGGCACTGGTGGGCAATGGTGGGCACTGATTGGTGACACTTTTGGCGCTATAATGTAATCAGGGCACTGACGATCAGTGCCCTGATTACATGTTTTGTTGCCCCCTGCAAGGAGATGTCGCCGATCGTCTCTCCTCGCCACACACTCTGTCACTGTGAGGTGAGGAGTGCCGAATACCGGCATCTTCGTGTTTACATGTGACCGGCAGTGACTGGACACAGCCGATCACATGGTAAAAGAGCCACGGAAGCGGCTCTTTACAGAGATCGTAGTCGCGCCGTGTCCTAGCAACACAGCGTGGCCATGGGCGCGCAAGAGCAGCCGTTCTGGGACACCGTCTTATGAAGGAGAGCCGCACCGCCTTGCCGTCATTTGACGGTGGGAGGGCGGTAACTAGTTAACCGTCATGGCCTGTATGCGTGCTCATCATGCAAGACTTCATTGCTGAAGAAAAAACATGTTGAAGCTCGTTTAAAGTTTGCTGCACAACATTTAGACAAGCCTGTGAAGTACTGGGAGAATGTAGTCTGGTCAGATACGACCTAAATTGATCTCTTTGTATGCCATAATACACACCATGTTTGGAGCAGGGGCAGATCGGGGGGGGGGGGGGCAGAAAATATTTAACTCCAAGGCTTTCTCCCTCCGACACCTATTTATGTTTGGCGAGGCATCGTCTAAATGCAGCTGCAGGGACTTTATTTCTGCTTCCCCCACTCCTTGCGGCTCCCAGGTGGCTTAATACATATTCAGTGTGCCCCATCAGTTCATTTAGAGGATTCCAGGCGGTCGCGTCATTATGGGAGTACAGACCGCGGTGATACTGGGGTCGCCGGCACCGCTACACACTGTGTAGTATTATTAGCAGAGCTGCAGCAGAGCGGTGCGTGCGTGCCCAGCGTGCTCCTGGCTTTCTAAGCAGTTACTTCCCTGTCAGGCGGAGTGATCTCCACCCGACAGGAGCTCCCTAGTCCCGGCTGGCGTGACGTCACAATTCAGAGGTCAGGAGCGCGAGATTGAAGACAAGATGCTGCCGACCTGTAGCCAGAGCCCATCAGTACTGTCTGCAAGTGAGTGATAGTGATCACTTAACTGCCTTATCTCCTTAACACAACACTGCCTTAGCTGTCTTAGCTATGTGAACTGCTGAAGTGGTTAACACTTGGAGGGGAGGGGGGGGGGACGGGTGTTAATTCAGTTACAATGGTAATTGTAATGTGACGGGCACCTACTTTCATGTAGGTGACCTTTTCTGTGTTTAAATAACAAAGTACAGTTTAAGGAAAAATTTAGGCAGGCTTGTACTATTATAACAGGCCTGGTTGTTTATTTTGGGAACTGGGAGTGTCAGCGTAGTGCAGGGTGTGGCCACCTGTGCTTGGACCCAGAGATGCCTCCTCTTGCTTTCAGTGGAAATGGTTCTGGAAGAGAGGTTGGACTTGGGATCTGAGTGACAGGCAGCTTGTGTGTGACTTCTGGCCAACCATTAATTTGTTTGGCAGGAGGCGGGACTCTCATAAAAGCTGGAGTCACATGGTAGTTGAGAGTCCAGTCTGGTTCCCCTGCGGGGAGCCAAGAGCTCCCCCCCCCCCTCCACAGGGAGGGAGGGGGGACCGGGACCTGCAGAAAAGTTAATGACACCGGACAGCATGTAGTCGCTGGTGTCATTGGACGCCCCTGAGGGGAAGGGAGCGTGCCAGACCGGAGAGAAGGGATGGAGAAGCCATTTCAGAAGAAGTAGCAACTAAGCGGAAGACAACTGGGCGATCGATCGTTTATGAGTGGCACATGGACTGTTGATCAAGGGAATGAAGGCCAAGGGGAGGGGTACTACCAGAGGCTGAGGGATGTTGGTACGCAAGTCAGTGAGACAGGTGGAGATGGCCTGTGACTTTGGGTTCAACAATACCCCGGGATTCCAATCAGTCAGACGGGAGGAATTATTCAGAGTAATCTCTTCCTTAGCTCAACTTGGAAGTACCATCCAGACGGGAAGTAGTGGTCAAAAGGCAGCAGTAAAGCTTCCAGCACAATTAGAGATACAGACTATTCCTGAAAAGTTCTGCAGGTGAAGAAGTTATTCAGAGTGACTCTTTACCATATATTCTCTAGTAAATCTACTTCCGTCTTCCCCACTGAAGAAATCAGTGATTTTTTTTATAGTCCGCATTGTTCTAAGTCTTTGCATAAGAAGGCAAAGAAAAGATTATGAAGCAACAAAAGAGCATCTCAGAAAATCCTTCTCCTATCCCAGTTTATGTTATATTAATAAAGCAAGAGAAAAGTACAACATGGACTGTTTCTATTTCTATGGGCTGCGATGGGCTAGGTGGAAAACGTGATTTACGGATATAATATATAATCAGCAGCCCCTGTGGGGGGTAAGTGCTACAGTAATACGCAGCATGGAGGGGGTTAATGTACTCACTGACGTGACCAATGGCAATTAATTAACCCCCTTTTATGCTGCAAAAAACACTGCTACTAATGCAGCACAAAGGGGTTGATTAATTGCCATTGGTCACGAATGCGTCAGTGAGTACATTAACCCCCTCCATGCTGCGCATTACAATTACCAATCATCATTATCATCATGAGCCACAGCACCTGTATTGTGTGATTATCATGATGATAATGATGCTATAGAATGACAGTAAAATTCATCTTTAGAGCCCTTTCACACTGCGGCGGGTGTCGGCGGTAAAGCGCCGCTATTGTAAGCGGCGCTTTATCGTCGGTATGCGGCCGCTAGCGGCCGAGAAATGGTTGAAAACCACCGCAAAGCGCCCCTGCATTGATTTCAATGGGCAGGAGCGGTGAAGGAGCGGTATACAATCCGCTCCTTCACCGCTCCGAAGATGCTGCTAGCAGGACTTTTTTTACCGTCCTGCCAGCGCATCGCTCCAGTGTGAAAGCCCTCGGGGCTTTCACACTGGAATGAAAGTAGCGGCACTTTCGGGTCCGTTTGCAGGCGCTATTATTAGCGCAATAGCGCCTGCAAACCGCCCCAGTGTGAAAGGACCCTTAAGCTTCATTCACATAGGGTATGCTGCAGACATGCGTTTAACATGTGGGCTGTCTTTTACTGGCTTGGGGATGAATAAAGTGTGGGACATACTAAAAGAAATGACAGAAAAGAATGTCCCATAAAGTGTTGCACATATCCCTGTGCCGGTGTTCTGCCGAGAAAGTTCCCCTCGGCGGATAAGTGCCCCCCTCTACTGCGCAGGTGCAGCGCTTGCGCAGTAGGAACAACAAGGGAGCTGCCGAAAAGAGCCGAAGCTGAACACCTCAGCAGCACCTGTATTGTGTGATTATCATGATGATAATGATGCTATAGAATGACAGTAAAATTCATCTTTAGAGCCCTTTCGCACCTGAGTCAGCTGTACACGGCGCCTGCATGCGAAGAGTATTTTAATAAAAAAGTGTTTGTAACAGGCCCCTCGTGGGCTCGCTACGCTCGCCACACTTCGGGCACAGCCTCGCTGCGCTCGGCATATTATTATTCTAACTCTATGTCCACTTGGATGGGTGGGGCTTTTAACGTGGACATAGGGTAGAATGTAGTGCGCAGGCGCCGTGTACAGCTGACTCAGGTGTTCAGCTTCAGCTCTTTTCGGCAGCTCCCTTGTTGTTCCAATGCGCAAGCACTGCGCAGTAGAGGGGGGGTCCTTATCCGCCGGGGGAACTTTCTCAGCAAGACACCGGCATCCCATTTATTTCTACTGACACACACAGCTATTGTGTCCCAATATGTCGTGTGTGGGTCCCAGAAGGCTTGCAGGGTGCCTTCAGGGACCCGCACCAGCATGTCATATTGAGACATAGTGGCTGTGTCCGTGCAGCCATGTGTCAGAATACAAATAAATGGGATGCCGGCATGGGGATGCATCACTGTTTTAAACAAGGTTAGGCCTGTATGATATGTTAAATACATATATTTTAATACAAATGTTTTCTGTAAGCAACACCTTATTTTCTGGCAGTGCCCCTCCCGGGATTAGACTCTGGATCTGCCCCTGGTTTGGAGGTCAAATGGCACTCCAAAAACACCCCCCATACCAGCAGTGAAGTTTGGAGGTGAGAACATCATGGTTTGGGGATGTTTTTCAGCATACGGTACTGGCAAACTTCATATCATTGAAATAAGGATGAATGAAAAGATGTACCAAGACATTCTTGATAAAAATCTGCTGCCATCTACCAGGATGATGAAGATGGAACGAGTGAGGACATTTCAGCAAGACAACGATCCCAAACACATAGCCAAGGAAATGGTTTCAAAGAAAGAAAATAAAGCTGTTAGAATGGCCCAGCCAATCACCTGACTTGAATGCAATAGAAAGTCTATGGAAAGAACTAAAGATGAGAGTTCATAGAAGAGGCTCACGAAAGCTTTAAGATGTGAAGACTGTTTGTGTGGAAGAATGGGCCAAAATCACACCCGAGCAACGCATGCGACTGGTTTCTCCATACAGGAGGCGTCTTGAATCTGTCATTACCAACAAAGGATTTTGTACGAAGTATTAAATACATTTCAGTTAGCGTCTTCAATACTTTTTCCCTGTGTCATTCCATTTTATTACACATAACTTCATTTTTGAACTTATTTGTTTTTGTTTCTTTGTATGTATGGATTGCATGGGTTGTTACCGACATTTCATGTCAATACCGTAGCACCTTTAGAAATATATTTACCCAGAAAAATGGTGATGTGACTTATTTTACCCGCTGTATATATACAAGATATTTTAGAAAAGGTTCAAAAAAACCATAAATATCTTGTATTATTGTACATTTTAGTTCCTGATATGAAGGAGAAGGTACAATGTTCTCTAATTCTGGTGTTATGCAGGTAGGGCTTAGTATGGGAAATTATCTTAAGACTTCCCAGCATACATTGCTTCTGTTCTGGGGCTGCTGGGAGCTGGCTGATTGGCAATATGTCTGTGGAGGTTCTCATTTCTCCAGGTCGAGGTATATCTAGTAGTAGATAATCACATTCCACTGGACTTGTTCTGTAATGTTTGGGACGGTTTGCAGCTTATCCATGGCACTTTTTTAGTTCATTTAGAACTATAGCAATGCCTTGGACAAGCTACGAAATGTCTCCAACATTACAGAACAAGTCCAGCTGAATGTGACCAACTACTATTAGGTACGTCAGATCCAGTGGCGGCTGGTGCTCAAATTTTTTGGGGGGCCCAATAAACTGAAAAATTCTGGAAAAAAACATCAATTGCAGCCTCACTGTGCCCATCAAACACAGCCACTGTTCCCATCAAGTGCAGCCACTGTGCCCATAAAGTACAGCCACTGCACCCATGAAACGCAGCCACTGTGTCCATAAAGTGCAGCCACTGTACCCATCAAACGCAGCCACTGTGCCCATAAAAAGCAGCCACTATGTCATCAAACACAGCCACTGTGCCTATCAATTGCAGCCACTGTGCCATGAAACACAGCCACTGTGCCATCAAACACAGCCACTGTGCCAATCAAACACAGCCATCGTACCTATCAAACACAGCCACTGCGCCCATCAAACGTAGCTACTGTGCCATCAAACACAGCCATCGTACCTATCAAACACAGCCACTGCGCCCATCAAACGCTGCCACTGTGTCCATAAAACGCAGCCTCTGTGCATTCAAACGCTGCCACTGTGCTTATCAAACGCTGCCACTGTGCCCCATCAAACGCTGCCACTGTGCTTATCAAACGCTGCCACTGTGCCCCATCAAACGCTGCCACTGTGCCCATAAAACGCAGCCACTGTGCCATCAAACACACCCACTGTGCCCATCAATTGCAGCCACTGTGCCCATCAATTGCAGCCACTGTGCCCATCAAACGCAGCCACTGTGCCCATCAAACGCAGCCACTGTGCCCATCGAATGCTCCCACTGTGCCCCATCAAATGCTCCCACTGTGCATCATCAAATGCTCCCACTGTGCCCCATCAAATGCTCCCACTGTGCCCCATCAAATGCTGCCACTGTGACCACCCCCCCTCACTGTCTGCCTGGCACCTATCTTGGTGTTGGGTCAGGCAGCGGGTGACGGCAGCGAGCAGTGGGACCTTGCAGCGGGTCACACAGCTGCTTCTGTGTCCTCCATGCATCTTCTCCCCTCTTCCTGATAGGCGTTCAATCGCAGCGCCTGTCCTTTCAGCCAATCAGGTGAAGAGTAACAGTCATCCCCTGAAATAGGAAGTTCATTTTTTGGATAAATACAGTATTCATTAGTGTTGGCAATTTTGTTGTTTTCAAAATGTAAACAACAAACAAAATGCAAAGAACAAACACAATAGGGAACCTGCAACTGATAAAACTGATACTTTTATGGGGACCAGTGACACTAATACAGTTAACAGTGCTAAAAAAATATACACTGTCACTGTACTAATGACACTGGCAGAGAAGGGGTTGACATCAGGGGTGATCAAAGGGTTAACTGTGTGTCTAGCTGGTGTTTTATTACTGTGGGGGAGGTGCTTGTACTAGGAAAAGCATAGATCCGTGTCCCTGCTTTGCAGGAACACAGGATCCATGCCTTCTGTACTCACAGAACAGCAATCTGCCTTGTTTCCATAAGCAGACCAGTGTTCTCCATCTGTCCCGAAGGATCGGCGGGTGCTGGTGGACATCGAGCCCTCGGTACCCATTGATCAGCTCCTGATGTGTATAATCACAGCAGGAGTGGGCCACCGGTGGCGCGCATGCGTTCCCACCCAGTAACAAACTTCAAGTATTAGCCTCCACTCTGGATAAAGGAGCAACAGAGATACCCTTGGACAGCAACAATATTTATCTGGATATACTTTATAAACAATTTCAGCAAACAGCTTTTTTTTCTTTTGGGATTAAGGTTTTACATAAATAAATAATAGCTGATCATTGTAAGCACCCCTGTAAATGGTAAATGGTTTGTCTCATCACTTTAACTGCTACATCTGCAATTGAATCTGCTCTTTTGAATGACACCAGACTTACTGGCAGGATCAAAGGTGAAACTAAAGGATAGAAAGCCTTTAAAAGAAAACGAATGAGGCCACCACATCTGAGAAGTGATAACTTGAAGTATAATAATGTGTTGTTTTTGGGTTTAAAGGAGTTGTAAAGGCAGAAAGTTTTTTATCTTAATGCATTCGATGCATTAAAATAAAAAAAACCTTTTGTGTGCAGCAGCTTCCTCAGCACCCCCTACTGTATACCCTGAGCCCCATCTCAGTCTCCAGTAATGTCCACGAGTCCCTCGGCTGTCCAGGATCAGGGTAGAGGGGGGGCAGGGCCGAACGGTAGCTCTGTGTCTGAATGGACATACGGAGCTGCAGCTCGGCTCGGGTGCCCCCATAGCAAGCTACTTGCTGTGGGGGGCACTCAATTGGAGGGAGGGGCCAGGAGCAGCAAAGAGGGACCCGAGAAGAGGAGGATCGGGGCTGCTCTGTGTAATACCATTACACACAGTAAAACATGTTTGTTATTTGAAAAAAAAGAAAACAAGAATTTACAATCACTTTAATACAGCTTTAGCACGGCAGTGCCTGTAGTTTCAAGAAGATTTATAATGTAGCAATGTTTTTCTTGCTACATTGTAAATGTTCTTGTTCATTTATGGCAGAAAAAAGGGGAGACCTTTGAGCTGCATATGATGTCCATTAAATCTTCAAGCTCCTAGATCAGGGGTAGGCAACCTTTTGAGCACAGTGTGCCGAAAAATGTTTTCAAAGAAATTGAGCATGCCGATTTTATAACAAGAAAATGTAAACTTTACACTCTCGATCACGAAAAGGATTTTTTATAAAGTAAATGCTGTAAACTACTTTAGTAGTGAGAAATTAACATCCTGCACTCTCACACCTCAGATCAGCCCCAATTCCAGCAACTCCACACCTCAGATCACTGTCTCTCTTGCTCATCTGCCCTACCAATGTTCCCCCTTTCTCATCTGCCCCACCACTGTACCTCCCTGCACATCTGTCCCACTACTGTAACCATTCCTCCCAACTGTCCCTGATTTCAAGGGACTGTCCCTGATTTGGAGCAATGTCCCTCTGTCCCAGTGGTGGCTGTTGCTCAAAATTTTTTGGGGGGCGCAAACAAGTTCTGAAAAAAAAAACCCATCAATCGCAGCCACTGTGCCCATCAATCGCAGCCACTGTGCCCATCAATCGCAGCCACTGTGCCCATCAAACGCAGCCACTGTGCCCATCAATTGCTGCCACTGTGCCCATCAAACGCAGCCACTGTGCCATTTCAAAAGCTCCCACTGTGCCATCAAATGCTGCCACTGTGCCATCAAATACAGCTATTGTGCCCATCTTATGCAGCCACTGTGCCCCATCAAATGCAGCCTCACTGTGTCCCATCAAATGCAGTCTCACTGTCCCATCAAATGCAGCCTCCCTGTGTCCCATCAAATGCAACCTCACTGTGTCCCATCAAATGCAGCCTCACTGTGTCCCATCAAATGCAGCCTCACTGTGTCCCATCAAATGCAGCCTCACTGTGTCCCATCAAATGCAGCATCACTGTGTCCCTTCAATGCAGCCTCGCTGTCCCATCAAATGCAGCCTGTGTCCCATCAAATGCAGCCTGTGTCCCATCAAATGCAGCCTCACTGTCCCATCAAATGCAGCTTGTATCCCATCAAATGCAGCCTGTGTCCCATCAAATGCAGCCTGTGTCCCAACAAATGCAGCCTGTGCCCCATCAAATGCAGCCTGTGCCCCACCAAATGCAGCCTGTGTCCAATCAAATGCAGCCTCACTATCCCATCAAATGCAGCCTCACTGTGTCCCATCAAAAGCAGCCTCGCTGTGTCCCATCAAATGCAGCCTCACTGTGTCCCATCAAATGCAGCCTCACTGTGTCCCTTCAAATGCAGCCTCGCTGTCCCATCAAATGCAGCCTGTGTCCCATCAAATGCAGCCTGTGTCTCATCAAATGCAGCCTGTGTCTCATCAAATGCAGCCTCACTGTCCCATCAAATGCAGCCTGTGTCCCATCAAATGCAGCCTGTGTCTCATCAAATGCAGCCTCGCTGTCCCATCAAATGCAGCCTGTGTCCCATCAAATGCAGCCTGTGTCTCATCAAATGCAGCCTCACTGTCCCATCAAATGCAGCCTGTGTCCCATCAAATGCAGCCTGTGCCCCACCAAATGAAGCCTGTGTCCCATCAAATGCAGCCTCACTGTCCCATCAAATGCAGCCTCACTGTCCCATCAAATGCAGCCTGTGTCCCATCAAATGCAGCCCGTGTCCCATCAAATGCAGCCTCACTGTCCCATCAAATGCAGCCTGTGTCCCATCAAATGCAGCCTCACTGTCCCATCAAATGCAGCCTGTGTCCCATCAAATGCAGCCTGTGTCCCATCAAACCCCCCTCCCCCTTCTCCGCGGGAGGTCTGAACCGGCACAGTGGCACTTACCTTGCTGTGGTGTCCTCTACTGCTGTGTCTCCTTCAGTGGGCACTGGCAGCGATGGTGGATGAGTCCGCTCCTCACACTTCTGGTTTTCTTCAATGGGAGAGAGAAAACTGGAAGTGACATCTAACTCGGATGTCAATCAAACCACCCGGCCGTAGTAATAGTACTACGGGTGCTGGGCGGAAGCTACTCGGCGTCTCAGAATGCGCCGGAATGCGCCGCAAGGCGGGACAAAAGCCCGCTAATGAAGCGGCGCGTCTGCAATCTCATGATTGCATAGATGTGGCGCTTCCCATAGTGCACTGTGTCCGGCGTCCGAACACAGTGCACTTAAGGACCTTTTTTTCTATTTATTTTTTTTGTAACTGCCTGCTGGGGGGGCGGCACCCGTGCGCCCCCTATGGATGGGCCATCACTGCTCTGTCCCCCATTCCTCCTCATTTGTCCCTCATTTTGGTCTGATCTATATAGTTGTATATAAAATGCACTTTTTATCTTTCAAAAAGTGTTTCCCAGTGCTAAACCTTTCATCCAAATTCTAAATTGCTGCATTTGTACATTTTAAAAGCCAATATAAATAGTAGTGGTAAAAAAAGGACTTGTGGTTTAATTAACCTTTTTTTTGGGGTTAATTCTCATTTAAGGGGGTGTGGCAGGGGGCGTGTCCTATGCCTACATACATTTGCTAGTAGGTGTCCCTCATTCCCATCTCAAAAAGTTGGGAGGTATGCTGTAACCCCCTGCTCATCTGCCCCACCAATGTCCCCCCGCTCATCTGCCCCATCGCTGTACCCCCCTGCTTTTCTGTCCCACCGCTGAACCCCCTTCTCATCACTTCACCACTGTACCTCCTGCACATCTACCCCACTACTGAACCCCCTTTTCCTCATCTGCCCCACCACTGTACCTCCCTGCACATCTGCTCCACCACTGTATCCTCATGCTCTTCTGTCTCACTACTGAATCACCTTGTCATCTATCCTAACACTGAACCCATCTGCTCATCTGCCCCACCACTGTAACCCTCTTCTCATCTATGATATGTGTGATATGCAGAGTGGTGAAAGGAAGCAGAGATGAGACACATCTACCTGTCCTGGCACACTCATCCTGCTGATCCACCTCTCGTATCCAACCATGTGCTTGTATGTGATGTATGTGATGTATGTGATGTATGGGATGTATAGGATGTATGTGATGTATGGGATGTATGTGATGTATGGGATGTATATGATGTATGTGATGTATGTGATGTATGGGATGTATAGGATGTATGGGATGTATGGGATGTATGTGATGTATGTGATGTATGGGATGTATATGATGTATGTGATGTATGTGATGTATGTGATGTCACATACAAGCATATGGAATGGATGCAAAGTGATGAGCTCATCTCAGGGGCATTTTCTGAAAGCAGTGGGCCTGTGTGCAGGAAAATAAGTTGGGGCTCCGGCAGCTAAAAAAAAGTGGTTGGCTGTGATTTTCATTGCGCTGAATTCTGGCTGTGGCTTAAAGGGACACAGAGTGCAGAGGGGATCAGTAGTAAGGGACAGAAAGGTTCAGGAATAATTTCAACAAAGTTCCCAGAAGCTCGACAGTAATTCCACAAAATGTCACCTGATTGGGGTTTTCTCACAGTGAAATCTCTTCTTTCTGAGATTGGTAGTGGCAACCAAGCGAGTCGTCTTCCTCCAGATGGTGGGCAGGGCTAGCAGGACTGTGATTGGCTTTAGCAGTGGCCAAGACAGTCCTCCTCCTGGAAACAGGGTCCCCCCCCCTCCAGCAGAACTGCACCCAATCTCTTCACTGACACTTCCCTGCGCTGCTCTGATGATGGGAGTTGAATGCCGGTAAAAGAAGCTTCGTGTACCGCTTGCGTCACCAGTTGCGGGGGTTGCCTACCCCTGTCCTAGTAGCTGTTATTAGCATTTTTTCTGCTCCTAGAAGCTAAAAAGTGTTCTCCTATGTGTCCATGCACACTACATTAGATTATTAGCGTTTTTCTTAGATTCAGCATCTAGGAGCAGAAAAAAAAATTTTTTAGTAGAGTTTCTTGGAGCGCTTTTGCAGCCCAAAAAAACGCTGAATGCTCCTAACTGCTTCTAAATGCCTCTAAAATGCTACAACAGCTTTTTTTTTTTTTAGCTTTTTTTTTCTTCATATACTGCAAAAACACTAATAAAATGCTAATGCTCCTAAAAGCTTCTAATTGGTACTAAAATGCTACTAGAAGCTGGGACAAAAATGCTATTATCAGCTTTTCTCATCCAGTATTTTTTTTCAAGCACTTTTTCCTAGCTTTGTTTGAGCTTATAAAAAATGCTGGTGTGCATGGAGCCTAAACCTGGCAAGTATGGATGAGCTTGATGTTCGGGTCGAACATAAGTTCAACTCGAACATCGGGTGTTCACCCGTTCGCCGAGAGTGAACATTATGGGGCGTTTGTGGCAAATTCGAGCGCCGTGGAACGCCCCATAATGCATTGTGAGATCGCAGTGCATTGCTGTATGATGATTGGCCAAAGCATGCACCTGACCTGCATGCTTTGGCCAATCACAAAGCCCTCTGCTTTGGCCAATCATGGCTCAGGGAGACTAACTTCACACCCCACACTATATAAGGCTGCTTACACGGCAGCCCTGTGTAGTGTTGTTGGTGTGGACGGAGAGATAGCGTGCTTTAGATTAGGCGGGCAGCTTATTCAGTTAGTGGCAGTGTATTTGATATATATATATATATATATATATATATATATATATATATATATATATACAGTCAGTCTAGTATATATATATATATATATATATATATATATACATATATATACTCTGCATTTAGCATAGACTATATATTCAGTGTTTACTCTATATTCAGTCAGTGCAGGCAGTGTATTAATATATATATATATATATATATATATATATATATATATATATATATATATATATATATATATATATATAGACAGTTGTGTCTATATATATATATATATATATATATATATATATATATATATTATATATATACATCATGTCTGCAAGGCCACCAAGGAGAGGCAGAAGCTCACAGGCCACTAAAAGAGGGCAAGCAGCCTCTGTGTCTACAGTCAACAGTGCTGGTCATGGACATGGTGCATCCTCTGCAGGTGGCCGTGGCGCACACTTGTCCTTTTTTTCTGCAGCTGGCCGTGTTATTGAGCCACAACATGCAGAAGAGTTGGTGGACTGGATAACAAAGCCGTCCTCATCCTCCTCTTCCTCTGTCACGCAGGCTCAGAGTAGTTTCCAATGCAGCTGCCAAAGCAGCCTATTCCACCAGCTCCTTGTCCACAGTCACTCCTTCCATAGCACCACCATCATGCACGGAGGAGTCCCCAGAATTATACTACCACAGTGTCGGTTACATGCTGTTGGAGGATGTGCAGCGATTTGAAGGCTCTGATGTTGGTTCACAGGTTAAGGAAGGGAGTAACGTGAGCCTAGAGAGAGGGGGTGCCACAGAAGGACAAGAAACTGGCAGTCATGTTCCCCCAGCTGCAGCATACTGCCAAGTTTGCTCCAGTGACGAGGAGGGAGGGGATGATGAGGTCTCTGAATGTACTTGGGTGCCTAAGAGAGGAGGAGGAGGAGGAGGAGGCACAACTCCAACGAGGCAGGATGTCCTCTAGGGGCAGCATAAGGACAGTCAACCTATTGCATCACCCTGCAGAGCTCCGCAAGTGCAGAGTACTGCTGACTCCCTACTGACCTTTAAAAGTTCCTTGGTGTGGGCCTTTTTTGACATGTGTGCAGCAGATCGCACCATTGCTGTTTGCAACCTATGTCTGAAGCGGATCAAACATGGCCAGAACAGCAGCGGCTTGGGCACAACATGCTTGACCAGACATATGACGACCTGCCATGCAGTCCGTTGGCAACAGCAGATTCCAGATGAGGAGCAAGTGCAACAGCACTTGCTCCTCATCTGGGATCTCCAGCCCTACTATACCTCCAGTCCTCTCAAAAACCTGCACTGAGAGATATGAAGGTATAGCAATAGGTGTCCCAAGTATTTGCAGCCAATCTGCTAGCAGTACAACATCATCTGATTTAAGCAGGCAAATTTCCCTACCCCAGTTTCCCTACACCAGTGCCACCTATCAGTGCCCATCAGTGTCACCTATCAGTGTGGCATATTAGTGCCTCCTCATCAGTGCCACCCAATCAGTGCCCTTCAGTGCCGCCTCATAAGTGCCCATCAGTGCAGCCTCATCGGCGCACATCAGTGAAGGAGAAAAAATACTTATTTACAAAATTTACTAATAGAAACTAAGACAAACTTTTTTCAAACTTTTTCTTAATTTGTTTTATAAAAAAAATAAAAACCCAGCAGTGAGTAAATACCACCAAAAGAAAGCTCAATTTGTGTGAAAAAAATGATAAAAATTTAATTTGGGTACAGTGTAGCATGACCGCTCAATTGTCATTCAAAGAATGAAAGCGCCAAAAGCTGAAAATTGGCCTGGACATGAAGGGGGTAAAAGTGCCCAGTGGGCAAGTGGTTAAATATCAGTTGTTTAAGTTTTTATTAGGAGTTTTGTCATTTTTCAGGTTGTCAGTACAAAATGTGCTCTGTCAGTAAATTTGCCATGTTTTGTCAGTAAGCTGACAACACGGCCCCCCGACTTTGTCAGCTTCTCCGTCCCCCAGGTGGGAGAGATGAGGGCGCTCTGGTGAGCTGGGGAATCGCGGTCCTTAATAGCAGTGGAGAGATGGCACTGAAGGCAGCTCTGGAGGGTCATAAAGGAAAGAGAAAGGTGCCTCTAAATGCAGTGGTTAAAAGATTTATTACAGGCACAATGGGATTAAAAACACTTGCAAGATAAAAAAAGTTCATAATGATTTGTCCTCATGCGGATCGCTGTAATCCTCGTCTGTCTGGGGGAGAGAGAGAGCGGTAATGCATTTCGGAGCATGCACAGCTCCTTCTTCAGACCACTCTTATGAGACCTAATTAACTCCTTTGCTCCTCTTACCTATTATTTTGCTGATGTTTTTTTTTTTTTTACTATATTTTTATTATCTAAATTTCTTTTGTTTTCATTTATTTTATTCCTTAACCACTTGACGACAGCCTCACGCCGATTTACGTCGGCAAGGTGGCACGGACAGGCAAAATCACGTACATATACGTGATTTGCCTTCCGCGGGTGGGGGGTCCGATCGGACCCCCCCCCCTGGTGCCCGAGGCGGTCGTCTTTTGTCCCCCGGCGATCGGAGGTGAGGGGGAGGCCATCCGTTCGTGGCCCCCCCCTCGCGATCGCCGCCGGCCAATGAGAACATTCCTTTGCTGCTGTATGCTAAACAGCAGCAAAGGAAATGATGTCATCTCTCCTCGGCTCGGTAATTTCCGTTCCGGCCCGAGAAGAGAAGACATCTATGTGAGTGCACAAACACTACACACACAGTAGAACATGCCAGGCACACAAAACACCCCGATCCCCCCCCCGATCGCCCCCCGATCCCCCCCCAATCACCCCCCCCCCTGTCACAAACTGACACCAGCAGTTTTTTTTTTTTTTTTTTCTGATTACTGCATTGGTGTCAGTTTGTGACAGTTACAGTGTTGGGACAGTGAATATTAGCCCCCTGTAGGTCTAGGATACCCCCCTAACCCCCCCTAATAAAGTTTTAACCCCTTGATCACCCCCTGTCACCAGTGTCGCTAAGCGATCATTTTTCTGATCGCTGTATTAGTGTCACTGGTGACGCTAGTTAGTGAGGTAAATATTTAGGTTCGCCGTCAGCGTTTTATAGCGTCAGGGACCCCCATATACTATCTAATAAATGTTTTAACCCCTTGATTGCCCCCTAGTTAACCCTTTCACCACTGATCACCGTATAACTGTTACGGGTGACGCTGGTTAGTTTGTTTATTTTTTATAGTGTCAGGGCACCCGCCGTTTATTACCGAATAAAGGTTTAGCCCCCTGATCGCCCGGCGGTGATATGCGTCGCCCCAGGCAGCGTCAGATTAGCGCCAGTACCGCTAACACCCACGCACGCAGCATGCGCCTCCCTTAGTGGTATAGTATCTGTACGGATCAATATCTGATCCGATCAGATCTATACTAGCGTCCCCAGAAGTTTAGGGTTCCCAAAAACACAGTGTTAGCGGGATCAGCCCAGATACCTGCTAGCACCTGCGTTTTGCCCCTCCGCCCGGCCCAGCCCAAGTGCAGTATCAATCGATCACTGTCACTTACAAAACACTAAACGCATAATTGCAGCGTTCGCAGAGTCAGGCCTGATCCCTGCGATCGCTAACAGTTTTTTTGGTAGCATTTTGGTGAACTGGCAAGCACCAGCCCCAGGCAGCGTCAGATTAGCGCCAGTACCGCTAACACCCACGCACGCACCGTACACCTCCCTTAGTGGTATAGTATCTGAACGGATCAATATCTGATCTGATCAGATCTATACTAGCGTCCCCAGCAGTTTAGGGTTCCCAAAAACGCAGTGTTAGCGGGATCAGCCCAGATACCTGCTAGCACCTGCATTTTGCCCCTCCGCCCGGCCCAGCCCACCCAAGTGCAGTATCGATCGATCACTGTCACTTACAAAACACTTAACGCATAACTGCAGCGTTCGCAGAGTCAGGCCTGATCCCTGCGATCGCTAACAGTTTTTTTGGTAGCTTTTTATTGAACTGTCAAGCACCAGCAGCCTAGTACACCCCGGTCGTAGTCAAACCAGCACTGCAGTAACACTTGGTGACGTGGCGAGTCCCATAAGTGCAGTTCAAGCTGGTGAGGTGGCAAGCACAAGTAGTGTCCCGCTGCCACCAAGAAGACAAACACAGGCCCGTCGTGCCCATAGTGCCCTTCCTGCTGCATTCGCCAATCCTAATTGGGAACCCACCACTTCTGCAGCGCCCGTACTTCCCCCATTCACATCCCCAACCAAATGCAGTCGGCTGCATGAGAGGCATTTTCTTTATGTCCTCCCGAGTACCCCTACCCAGCGAACCCCCCAAAAAAGATGTTGTGTCTGCAGCAAGCGCGAATATAGGCGTGACACCCGCTATTATTGTCCCTCCTGTCCTGACAATCCTGGTCTTTGCATTGGTGAATGTTTTGGTGAATGTTTTGAACGCTACCACACTTTCACAGGGTCTCCCAAGATGCCATCGCATTTTGAGAGACCCGAACCTGGAACCGGTTACCGTTATAAAAGTTAGTTACAAAAAAAGTGAAAAAAAAAAAAAAAAAATATATAAAATAAAAAAAAATAGTTGTCGTTTTATTGTTCTCTCTCTCTCTATTCTCTCTCTCTTGTTCTGCTCTTTTTTACTGTATTCTATTCTGCAATGTTTTATTGTTGTTATGTTTTATCATGTTTGCTTTTCAGGTATGCAATTTTTTATACTTTACCGTTTACTGTGCTTTATTGTTAACCATTTTTTTGTCTTCAGGTACGCCATTCACGACTTTGAATGGTTATACCAGAATGATGCCTGCAGGTTTAGGTATCATCTTGGTATCATTCTTTTCAGCCAGCGGTCGGCTTTCATGTAAAAGCAATCCTAGTGGCTAATTAGCCTCTAGACTGCTTTTACAAGCCATGGGAGGGAATGCCCCCCCCCCACCGTCTTCCGTGTTTTTCTCTGGCTCTCCTGTCTCAACAGGGAACCTGAGAATGCAGCCGGTGATTCAGCCAGCTGACCATAGAGCTGATCAGAGACCAGAGTGGCTCCAAACATCTCTATGGCCTAAGAAACCGGAAGCTACGAGCATTTTATGACTTAGATTTCGCCGGATGTAAATAGCGCCATTGGGAAATTGGGGAAGCATTTTATCACACCGATCTTGGTGTCATCAGATGCTTTGAGGGCAGAGGAGAGATCTAGGGTCTAATAGACCCCAATTTTTTCAAAAAAGAGTACCTGTCACTACCTATTGCTATCATAGGGGATATTTACATTCCCGAGATAACAATAAAAATGATTAAAAAAAAAAAAAATGAAAGGAACAGTTTAAAAATAAGATAAAAAAGCAAAAAAATTATAAAGAAAAAAAAAAAAAAGCACCCCTGTCGCCCCCTGCTCTCGCGCTAAGGCGAACGCAAACGGCGGTCTGTCGTCAAACGTAAACAGCAATTGCACCATGCATGTGAGGTATTGCCGCGAAGGTCAGATCGAGGGCAGTAATTTTTGCAGTAGACCTCCTCTGTAAATCTAAAGTGGTAACCTGTAAAGGCTTTTAAAGGCTTTTAAAAATGCATTTATTTTGTTGCCACTGCACGTTTGTGCGCAATTTTAAAGCATGTCATGTTTGGTATCCATGTACTCGGCCTAAGATCATATTTTTTATTTCATCAAACATTTGGGCAATATAGTGTGTTTTAGTGCATTAAAATTTTAAAAAGTGTGTTTTTTCCCCAAAAAATGCGTTTGAAAAATCGCTGCGCAAATACTGTGTGAAAAAAAAAAATGAAACACCCACCATTTTAATCTGTAGGGCATTTGCTTTAAAAAAATATATAATGTTTTGGGGTTCAAAGTAATTTTTTTGCAAAAAAAAAAATAACTTTTTCATGTAAACAATGAGTGTCAGAGAGGGCTTTGTCTTCAAGTGGTTAGAAGAGTTGGTGATGTGTGACATAAGCTTCTAAATGTTGTGCATAAAATGCCAGGACAGTTCAAAACCCCCCCAAATGACCCCATTTTGGAAAGTAGACACCCCAAGCTATTTGCTGAAAGGCATGTCGAGTCCATGGAATATTTTATATTGCGACACAAGTTGTGGGAAAGAGACACATTTTTTTTTTTTTTTTGCACAAAGTTGTCACTAAATGATATATTGCTCAAACATGCCATGGGAATATGTGAAATTACACCCCAAAATACATTCTGCTGCTTCTCCTGAGTACGGGGATACCACATGTGTGAGACTTTTTGGGAGCCTAGCCGCGTACGGGACCCCGAAAACCAAGCACCGCCTTCAGGCTTTCTAAGGGCGTGAATTTTTGATTTCACTCTTCACTGCCTATCACAGTTTCGGAGGCCATGGAAAGCCCAGGTGGCACAAAACCCCCCCAAATGACCCCATTTTGGAAAGTAGACACCCCAAGCTATTTGCTGAGAGGTATAGTGAGTATTTTGCAGACCTCACTTTTTGTCACAAAGTTTTGAAAATTGAAAAAAGAAAAAAAAAAAGTTTTTTCTTGTCTTTCTTCATTTTCAAAAACAAATGAGAGCTGCAAAATACTCACCATGCCTCTCAGCAAATAGCTTGGGGTGTCTACTTTCCAAAATGGGGTCATTTGGGGGGGGGGGTTGTGCCACCTGGGCATTCCATGGCCTCCGAAACTGTGATAGGGAGTGAAGAGTGAAATCAAAAATTTTCACCCTTAGAAATCCTGAAGGCGGTGCTTGGTTTTCGGGGCCCCGTACGCGGCTAGGCTCCCAAAAAGTCCCACACATGTGGTATCCCCCTACTCAGGAGAAGCAGCTAAATGTATTTTGGGGTGCAATTCCACATATGCCCATGCCCTGTGTGAGCAATATATCATTTAGTGACAACTTTGTGCAAAAAAAAAAAAAAAAAGTGTCACTTTCCCGCAACTTGTGTCAAAATATAAAATATTCCATGGACTCAATATGCCTCTCAGCAAATAGCTTGGGGTGTCTACTTTCCAAAATGGGGTCATTTGGGGGGGGTTTGTGCCACCTGGGCATTCCATGGCCTCCGAAACTGTGATAGGCAGTGAAGAGTGAAATCAAAAATGTACACCCTTAGAAATCCTGAAGGCGGTGCTTGGTTTTCGGGGCCCCGTACGCGGCTAAGCTCCCAAAAAGTCCCACACATGTGGTATCCCCATACTCAGGAGAAGCAGCTGAATGTATTTTGGGGTGCAATTCCACATATGCCCATGGCCTGTGTGAGCAATATATCATTTAGTGACAACTTTTTGTAAATATTTTTTTTTTTTTGTCATTATTCAATCACTTGGGACAAAAAAAATAAATATTCAATGGGTTCAACATGCCTCTCAGCAATTTCCTTGGGGTGTCTACTTTCCAAAATGGGGTCATTTGGGGGGGTTTTGTACTGCCCTGCCATTTTAGCACCTCAAGAAATGACATAGGCAGTCATAAACTAAAAGCTATGTAAATTCCAGAAAATGTACCCTAGTTTGTAGACGCTATAACTTTTGCGCAAACCAATAAATATACGCTTATTGACATTTTTTTTACCAAAGACATGTGGCCGAATACATTTTGGCCTAAATGTATGACTAAAATTTAGTTTATTGGATTTTTTTTATAACAAAAAGTAGAAAATATCATTTTTTTTCAAAATTTTCGGTCTTTTTCCGTTTATAGCACAAAAAATAAAAACTGCAGAGGTGATCAAATACCATCAAAAGAAAGCTCTATTTGTGGGAAGAAAAGGACGCAAATTTCGTTTGGGTACAGCATTGCATGACCGCGCAATTAGCAGTTAAAGCGACGCAGTGCCAAATTGGAAAAAGACCTCTGGTCCTTAGGCAGCATAATGGTCCGGGGCTCAAGTGGTTAAACTAAAAGCATTTAAAACAGAAAACGTGAAAAAAAAGCCCTAATTTCATTTTAATTTATTTAAAAATACCTTCATTTTTAAACAGCTCCACCATATTTTGTAATTAAAAATGTAATTTTAGTGCGATTATAGACTAGACAAATTTTAGAACAAAATGCACTTTTTATCTAACGTAACATTTATTGTTTTAAAACTTAAACTGTTCAAACTATGGGAAAAAAAGATTATTTTTTTTGTACATCTTTTGTCTATAGATTACATAGAAAAGAAAAATTTTTGCAGGACAAGGTCACTAAGGGAAATGTAATAATTTGTTATCTTAATAAAAGACGAAGTTATCACCAAATGAAAAGGCTGATAGCTGAAATGTTAAAATAGTTCTGGTCCATAAGGGGTATAAAGGTGTAGAACTGGTTAAATCTACCGGAGAAGATGAAGACCGCACAGGACAGAAAAAGGTGAACTTTAAGTTGTCTGTCAATGGAAAACCCTTTTAAGAAGTAAAAGCGTTCCCGCTGTCTTTAATGAAGGTCATTTTATCGTATTTATATCACTCAACCACTTAGCCACATCTCAGCACACTGACTGCACTTCCTCACATTTTCAGAGCTATCCTTGAGGAAATTCTATTTTCGTTTCCTTACATACATCTGACTTCTGTCAATTCTTCCTTCACGTTTTTGCCAGGACAGATTGTCCTTGTTTCAACTTTTATGGTCTTTAAACTGAGCAAAGGGCAAGTAGAAATTGTTATACCCATCTCAACCAGTCAGAATGCACTTTATAGTGCTGTGACTTTACTAAAGTAGATTCTGATTGGTTGATGCAGGTAATTGCAATTACCAATTGGCTTGTTGCACTGTTTACTGGGTAGGCCTGTATATCTTAAAGGGTGCACTGCAGCCAACTGTGAGGGCTTGTTACACCATGTCTGTTGGGGTGCATTTTTCTGTACACCACCGCACATGTATGGTGTGAACCTTATATGCATATATATGGGGTGGTGTGAACAAAAACCTTAAAGCTTTGCTTTTCACAGGATGTAAGCTTCATGAAGAGTAGTGCTAATATCCATCCTGGCATCCACTGCCTGCCCTATTATCAAAATACCTTTTGAATACTCATTGTGTCTGTACTGTAAAATGCCGGTTGGTATTAGTTGGTTCCAGAGGCACCCTTAGTTACAACTAAGTGCAGGTTTACCTGCCCTCTATCTATCCATTGTTATGCATGTGCTTCTACTATGGAGGCCCTCAAAAATTTAAAGAGTTAGGACTGCAGATAATACTGGGGTGCTGTGAATGGCTCTGCAGCTTAAGCATGTATTTGCAAATGGGTTTAGTCAGGGAGCTTCTCGCAAATGTACTTGCCAGGAGTAGTTATCTTGGTCGATTGATAGAGCTCTATTGATTTCTCCCTAAGTTTGAACTTGTTGCATTTTTCTCTTCTACCACTAGGTGGCTGATTGCTTGGTGGTAGATACGAGAAGGGCAACCCAAAGTCAGGTTATGGGTATATGGGTTATCTCAGCCAATGGGCAGGGGTTTTCTTGAATCCCTTGGCCTGGTGGGAGAACCTATATATTCGGGTGAGGTCAGGTGATCTGTGTTCTGTGCCACCTGGACGGCTGTCTGGGTGGATGTGTGTCGTACGCCCCGGGCTGCTAGGCCAGAAATTGGGCTTATCCTGGGGGCAACTGGCTGCCAGGCTGTGTGAGGGCATATCCAGAATTAAGAGGGCAGCGCAGGGTTGGGGTTGTGGCTTGCAATCCAATGAAAAGTGACGGTTCTGTTGGCCGGAGAACCTGTCGGTGGTTGGCGGTAGAAGGGAAGCTGTCACCACAAAGGGACCAACAACCTTTACCAGGGACCACAGTGAGTAACTGAAGCAAGTACTGGAACCACATTCTCACAGAAAGGGCACGGTGGAGAATTGGGAAACTTCAGGCGGTGATCAAGTCAGGGACCCAACCCATATAGGAGACGCTTGCAGCACGGCTTTGTGAGTCAAGCCAGGGACCTCGGCAGTTAGCAGGGGTGAAGCTTGAGAAGTATCTGGAGTGCCAAGCTTGGGGCCCAGAAGGGAAGCATGGGAGACGCTTGAGGGAGATACCGCCGCAAAGATTGGAGGAGCTCAAGGGATTCAGAGTCAGTGAATCAAGGGGTCTAGTGAGAGACCAGGAGCTCAGTGTTGAACTACAAGAGGCAATTGTAGTGAAGCTGAAAGGACTGTTACGTTTGAGTTAGAAACTGTTAAAGACTGTTACCACAGGAAGCAGCCATCCTGCAAGTGCAGATATGGCTTCTTGCTGGGGCCTTTCCCTGCACCGCTGTCCATCTATTGAAGTCTCAGAGTCTGCCAATTGAATTTGCAACTACCTAAGGGTGTCCTGGCCCTAACCCTCTTTCCCCTGAAAATACAAAAAGGACTGTTAAAAGAAATAAAACCTCTTTTACATCCAAGAAGTGTCTGCCGCCCAATGACTTTCACCATCTTTGCACCCACTATGCCTCACAACCCACCACATATTGAAGGATGTCAGCTACCTTTGGCCTTGGAGGTCCTGATTAGACTTGACAAGGCCGGAGACCTTGCTACATGTGCAAATTAAACCCCTATTTTTAATGCAAACTTGGTTTGTTTGCAGGCTTGTTGGTGAGTTGAGCTGGGAATTTTATTTGGTTTTGTTTTATCTGCCTCCCTATTGGGCATGAGACTGTACTTGAACAGCAGAGAATCATGCAACAAGCAATTGCCTTGTCCTGTAGCCAGCCTCATCTATTGTATATAATATTGATCACAGGGTACTGTCCTTTGTGGAAGTGCTACTTGCAGCGTTTATATATAAAGAATGAGAATAGATACTGTACTAAGAATTACACCCAGCATATAGAGCAAAAGAAGTGTTACTATGCAGTGCCTATACATATACAATAGGAATAGATATTGTGAATTACACCCAGCATACAGGACAAGAGAAGTGGAACTGTGCATAGTCCATTCATACAGAATAAGAACGGATACTAAGAATTACACCCAGCATACAGGACAAGAGAAGTGTTATTGTGCAGAGTTCATACATAGAGAAAAAGTACAGATACTGAGAATTACACCTAACATACAGAATAGAAGTGGTACTATGCAGGTTCCATGCATATAGAATAAGAACATATACTGAGAATTACACCCAACATACAGAATAAGAGAAGTGGTATTATGACCTCTGCCGGGTTAGCCCCCCCATATCAAAATTTTTAAAAAAATCTTATGCAGTTTGTTAGATCTTTGTTAGATCAGGTTAGATCAACCATTGTTTGCGTTAGCTCTCACACAGAAGAAGCGATATTAACAGTTATTTGCTGGGGGGGCTAACCCGTCATCAGCCCCCCCTTATCAAAAAATTGACCAAAAAGTTAGCTATTTTGGAAGCAATTTGTTAGATCCGGTAAGATCAAGTGGTTTTAACGTTAGATCTCACATAATTAGAGACTTATTAAGTGATTAATGAGGGGGGGCTGGCCCCCCCTTATCAAATTTTCTGGCCAAAAATCATTCAGGCTAATAGATATTCGTTAGATCCGGTAAGATCAAGTGGTTTTAACGTTAGATCTCACATCATTTCAGAGATATTCCTCATCAAAATAGAGATATTAGGTGGTACATATGGACGGGTTAGCCCCCCCTTATCAAATTTTTGGGCCAAAAATCATTCAGGCTAAGAGATATTCGTTAGATCTGGTAAGATCAAGTGGTTTTAACGTTAGATCTCACATCATTTCAGAGATATTCCTCATCAAAATAGAGATATTAGGTGGTACATATGGACGGGTTAGCCCCCCCTTATCAAATTTTCTGGCCAAAAATCATTGAGGCTAATAGATATTCGTTAGATCCGGTAAGATCAAGTGGTTTTAACGTTAGATCTCACATAATTAGAGACTTATTAAGTGATTCCTTATCAAATTTTCAGCCCAAAAATCATTCAGGCTAATAGATATTCGTTAGATCCGGTAAGATCAAGTGGTTTTAACATTAGATCTCACATCATTTCAGAGATATTCCACATCAAAATAGAGATATTAGGTGGTACATATGGACGGGCTGGCCCCCTTATCAAATTTTTGGGCCAAAAATCATTCAGGCTAATAGATATTCGTTAGGTCCGGTAAGATCAAGTGTTTTTAACGTTAGATCTCACATCATTTCAGAGATATTCCACATCAAAATAGAGATATTAGGTGGTACATATGGACGGGTTAGCCCCCCCTTATCAAATTTTCTGGCCAAAAATCATTCAGGCTAATAGATATTCGTTAGATCCGGTAAGATCAAGTGGTTTTAACGTTAGATCTCACATCATTTCAGAGATATTCCACATCAAAATAGAGATATTAGGTGGTACATATGGACGGGTTAGCCCCCCCTTATCAAATTTTTGGGCCAAAAATCATTCAGGCTAATAGATATTCATTAGATCCGGTAAGATCAAGTGTTTTTAACGTTATATTTCACATAATTAGAGACTTAGTAAGTGATTAATGAGGGGGGCTGGCCCCCCCTTATCGAATTTTCAGGCCAAAAATCATTCAGGCTAATAGATATTCATTAGATCCTGTAAGATCAAGTGTTTTTAACGTTAGATCTCACATCATTTCAGAGATATTCCACATCAAAATAGAGATATTAGGTGGTACATATGGATGGGTTAGCCCCCCTTATCAAATTTTTGGGCCAAAAATCATTCAGGTTAATAGATTTTCGTTAGATCCGTTAAGATCAAGTGGTTTTAACGTTAGATCTCACATCATTTCAGAGATATTCCACATCAAAATAGAGATATTAGGTGGTACATATGGACGGGTTAGCCCCCCCTTATCAAATTTTCTGGCCAAAAATCATTGAGGCTAATAGATATTCGTTAGATCCGGTAAGATCAAGTGGTTTTAACGTTAGATCTCACATAATTAGAGACTTATTAAGTGATTAATGAGGGGGGGCTGGCCCCCCCTTATCAAATTTTCAGCCCAAAAATCATTCAGGCTAATAGATATTCGTTAGATCCGGTAAGATCAAGTGTTTTTAACGTTAGATCTCACATCATTTCAGAGATATTCCACATCAAAATAGAGATATTAGGTGGTACATATGGATGGGTTAGCCCCCCCTTATCAAATTTTTGGGCCAAAAATCATTCAGGCTAAGAGATATTCGTTAGATCCGGTAAGATCAAGTGGTTTTAACGTTAGATCTCACATCATTTCAGAGATATTCCACATCAAAATAGAGATATTAGGTGGTACATATGGACGGGTTAGCCCCCCCCTTATCAAATTTTCGGGCCAAAAATCATTCAGGCTAATAGATATTCGTTAGATCCGGTAAGATCAAGTGTTTTTAACGTTAGATTTCACATAATTAGAGACTTAGTAAGTGATTAATGAGGGGGGCTGGCCCCCCCTTATCAAATTTTCAGGCCAAAAATCATTCAGGCTAATAGATATTCGTTAGATCCAGTAAGATCAAGTGGTTTTAACGTTAGATCTCACATCATTTCAGAGATATTCCACATCAAAATAGAGATATTAGGTGGTACATATGGACGGGTTAGCCCCCCCTTATCAAATTTTCGGGCCAAAAATCATTCAGGCTAATAGATATTCGTTAGATCCGGTAAGATCAAGTGTTTTTAACGTTAGATCTCACATCATTTTTGAGATATTCCACATCAAAAGAGAGATATTAGGTGGTACATATGGACGGGTTAGCCCCCCCTTATCAAATTTTCGGCCCAAAAATCATTCAGGCTAATACTGTAGATATTCGTTAGATCCGGTAAGATCAAGTGGTTTTAACGTTAGATCTCACATCATTTCAGATATATTCCACATCAAAATAGAGATATTAGGTGGTACATATGGACGGGTTAGCCCCCCTTATCAAATTTTTGGGCCAAAAATCATTCAGGCTAATAGATATTCGTTAGATCCGGTAAGATCAAGTGTTTTTAACGTTAGATTTCACATAATTAGAGCCTCAGTAAGTGATTAATGAGGGGAGCTGGCCCCCCCTTATCAAATTTTCAGGCCAAAAATCATTCAGGCTAATAGATATTCGTTAGATCCGGTAAGATCAAGTGGTTTTAACGTTAGATCTCACATCATTTCAGAGATATTCCACATCAAAATAGAGATATTAGGTGGTACATATGGACGGGTTAGCCCCCCCTTATCAAATTTTTGGGCCAAAAATCATTCAGGCTAATAGATATTCGTTAGATCCGGTAAGATCAAGTGTTTTTAACGTTAGATCTCACATCATTTTTGAGATATTCCACATCAAAAGAGAGATATTAGGTGGTACATATGGACGGGCTGCCCCCCTACATGCAATTTTCTGGCCAAAAATCATTCAGGCTAATAGATATTCGTTAGATCCGGAAAGATCAAGTGGTTTTAACTTTAGAGATATTAGGTGGTAGTACGTAAGGATGAGATTAGATCTCACATAATTAGAGACTTATTAAGTGGTTAATGAGGGGGGCTGACCCCCTCTTATCAAATTTTCTGGCCAAAAAATCACCCGGCTAATTGATATTCATTAGATCCGATAAGGTCAAGTGATTTTAATGTTTGATTATCCATAATTACAGGGATATTATGGATATTTGGTAACGATGCACGTATATCCATACTAGTGTCTATATCGGAGGTGGTGATGAGCATTTTCACATGTACCAGTGAGGAGTGCCATTGAGCATACCGAGGTATGCTGAAATTATGTGGGACATTAATCAACAGGTGTGTCCAAGCCCAGTAAAGCCTGAAGCACAGTCACAGAAGCCAGAGGGAAACTTCGGAGGGCTCTGGTGAAGAAGTCAACCATGTGCCCATCTACGGTAGCTGGCTCAAAACCAATGACACGAAGAGACAGCAGCGAAAGTCCAAACCCTTGCAGAGGGCCCCCCATTATTGACTTCAAACAACCCAGTGTCCTGTTTCTTTTGACAATTGCTGCCTGGTGTCAGAGAGTCAATGCACACCAGACTCCCAGAACTTAGCACAGATTTAAGCCCAATCAGAACCTCGCAGAGAGGAGCGCGGATACAAACCACTGAACAGGCCAGGGCCACCACTCCCTCCATGCTCCCTGACAAGCTGGTGGGACCTTCTCCTGTTGTTCCCATCCAAGTAAATGGAGTCTACACCAAGGCCCTTCTGGATACTGGAGCTTAAGTGAGTCTTCTCTACAGAGACTTCTATGACAGGCACCTCAAGCACCTGCCTTTGCAGAAGTTGGAAGAGCTGCAGATATGGGGCATTGTGACTCAGAACTTCCCCTATGATGGCTATCTACCGGTCAAGCTGACCTTCGATCCCTCCATGGCTGGGAAAGCCAAGACTTTTGAAACTCAGGCAGTGGTCTGTCCTCGCCCACCAGGGGCCAGTAAGAGTTCTCTCATCATAGAGACCAATACTGATCTTATCAGAAGGCTGTTGACACCTCTTGTTCTGGAGCCGGGCACTTCAACTACAAGTTTGCACCCCATGCTGAGACAAGCCTACCAGCACCTGGTACGAAAACAGAAGGGAAAGATCTGGCGCTTGGACCAGTGTGAGAAGGTGTTACAGCCTGGTAAAGTGGCCTATTTACGAGCATCTGTCAAGCTAAATTGGAAGCAAGCAGGCCCTTTCATTGTCCTTGAATCAGACGGACAGAGAGAAGACACAGGAGTGGAGATAATTCCCAAAGGGTTGCAAAGAAGTCACGGAAAAATCTTGGTTAGTGTCCACAACATAACAGCCTCGCCAGTGAAGATGCCGGCTCAGATGTTGCTGGGACAAGTGAATCTGGCCACCCCAGTCCCGCCATCTGATTTGGTGGGGGGAGCAAAGGATGGGATCTCTGTGGAGGAGATCTATCTGAAAAATACTCCCCTTTTGCCTGAATGGAAAGAAAGGGCCAAGACTCAGCTCCTGAGATGGCAGGCTGCATTCTCCAAGAGTGAATTTGATGTGGGGTGTACAAAAAGTGCCCAATACCAGATCCATCTCTTCGAGTGCATAAGCCGTTCAGGGAAAGAGTTTGATGGATTCCTTTAGGGGACTTGGAGGATCTGCATGAACAACTGGCAGAGTTGAAGAGGGCAGGTATCATCCGAGTCCCAGAGTCTATACGCTTCCCCAATAGTGGTGGTACAGAAGAAGAATGGGTCACTGAGGCTGGGTATTGACTACCGGACGCTGAACTTAAGGACCATTCCCGACCAATATACCACCCCAAGGATAGAAGATGTCTTGCAGAGCCTGTCAGGAGCGAAGTGGTTCAGCATGCTGGATTTGAAGAGTGGGTATTACCAAATCCCCATGCACCCTGAGGATCGGGAGAAGACCATTTTCATTACCCCGCAGGGGATCTTTGGATTTGACCGTATGCATCAAGGCCTGTCTGGTGCCCCAGCAACCTTCCAAAGGCTAATGGAGAAGACCGTGGGTGACATGAAACTGATTGAGGTGTTGGTGTACTTAGATGACATCATCGTTTTCAGCAAGACCCTGGAAGAGCATGAAGAGTTTCTGCAGAAGGTCCTTAAGAGACTCCATGGTGAGGGGGTTGAAGCTGTCTCTGGAAAAGTGCCAGTTTTATCAACCCTCGGTCAACTACCTTGGTCACACTGTGTCTGCTGATGAAGTGGCCACTGACCTCCTGGCCGAGGCCTACCAATGTGACTGAGCTTAGGTAATTTCTGGGATTCTGCTCTTATTACAGAAGACTTGTCAAGGGATTCGCTAAGACGCTGACCCTGATCTGGCGAAGCCTGTCAGACCAGCTGGAGGGCCCAGAAAACCCAGAGAGTCCATTAAGGAACAATTGACTCTGAAGTGTGAAGGGGTTTTAGGCAGCTGAAGTGAAGCCTAACAACCGCTCCAGTCGTGGCCTATGAAGATCCAACCAGGCCATACGAGCTACACTTTGACGCCAGTCGAGATGGGTTAGGTGGGGTGCTATATTAAGAACATGACTGCCATCTACGGCCTGTTGCCTATGTGAGTCGGAACTTGGCCCCCGCCGAGAAGAACTATCCCATGCACAAACTTGAGTTTCTGGCCTTGAAGTGGGTGGATAAGCTGAGGGATTACCTGTATGGAGTGGAGTTCGTGATCAAGACCGACAACAATGCTCTCACCTACATCCTCACTACCACCAAGTTGGACGCCACGGGTCACAAATGGTTGGCTGCTCTATCAGGGTTTATTTTCAGCCTGAAGTATCGACCGGGGTCAGGAAACAAGACGCTGATGCTTTGTCAAGAAAGCCCCATTGTTCCAGAGACCCTCCAGAAGAATAGGCCCAACTGACACCTGAAGGGTACGAGCCTTATGTCAAGGAGCAGAACATCAACCTGGAGTAGGATCCAGGACCGAAGAGGTTGGAGTGTCAGCCGTTGGTGTCCGCAGATGTTATTGCAATGTCGCCCAAGTCGGGGATGAAGGTCTGCCCAAGCTGTCAAAGACCTGTGGAGGGACCAGTTAGAGGACCCTCCCTGTAGCTTGGCATTCAAGGCCTTGGAGTGCCAATGCCCTGACTTGCTCTTCACTGACTCCCCGAAGGAAACCCATCTGCTGCACCGAGAGTGGGATCGGTTTCAGGTGCACAGAGGGTTGGTCTACCGAAGGGACCCCTCTGACGATTCTGAAGAAAAATGGCAGCTATTCCTACCTGAAAAACATACGGAGACAGTATTACCTGCCCTACTATCAGAAACCATGAATCAGACCGAGACAGAAGTTAAATCACACTTCTTTAATAATAATAATAAGGTAAACAGAGTAAGCGTAGTCAAAACAAGCTAGAGTTCAGTAACCGGATCGGGTAGTCAGCCAAGCAAATGTCAGAGAGCCAGAGATAAACGTAGTAGTACAGCAAGCAAGATCAGGAGCCAGAAGGAACATCAGCCTAGCAAGTCTTCAACAGGAACGCAGGAGAAAGACTCTGTGATGTTGACAAAGGTGAAGGCAGAGATCAAGTGAGCTGGACAACTTGCTGGGTAACTGTGGAGAGAAATGGGAGCTGGCAATTAGCCGACAGCTGAGCGGCCAGCTGAGAGAAGGAAGGGCTGAGGCCAGCCCTGACACCTACATGACAACCTTGGCCACCTAGGGCCCAAGAGGACTTTTCTCCTGGTGAGGGAACGGTTCTACTGGCCCTGCATGCAGGCTGAAGTTGAGGACTATTGCCACTCCTGCATCAGATGTATCCAAAGGAAGACTTTGCCTCACCGAGCTGCCCCAATGGACCATCTTCAGAGCCAAGGACCCATGGAGCTGGTGTGCATTGACATTCTGTGCTTGGAGCCTGATTTGAGCGGGCAGGGAAATATCCTGGTAGTGACTGACCATTTCACTCGGTATGCCCAGGCGTTTTCCACGAGGGACCAACAAGCATCCATGGTGGCCAAGATTTTCGCTGAGAAATTCTTTGTGCACTATGGTCTGTCCCAACGCATCCACTCTGATCAAGCGAGAGATGTCAAGAGTAGTCTCATCAAGAGACTTTCAGACCTGTTGGGCACCAGGAATTTTAAAACCACCCCGTATCATCCTCAAGGAGATCCTAAACCAGAGAGATTCAACTGAACCCTCCTGGATATACTTGGAACTCTAAGTTCAGAACAAAAGCAGCACTGGAGCAAGCATATAGTGGCTATTGTGCATGCTTATAACAGCACCGCCAATGATGCCACAGGTTATTCTCCCTATAGTTTGATGTTCAGACCATAGGCCCGGCTGCCAGTAGACTTGGCCTTCGGCACATCCCTCCACCATACCTTAGCAACTTTCCACAGAGGGTATGTGGACCGCCTGCAGAGATGTCTGAAAACCACCTATGATAGGGCTCAAGCTGCCTCATATGCCCGAGGACAGAGAAACAAAATAAACTTTGACCTTAGGGTACGAGTGCAGGACCTACAGCCGGATTACAAGGTACTGCTGAGAAACCTGGGTGTCCCTGGAAAGCACAAGTTGGCTAACTGCTGAAAGTCGCAGCCCTATGTCGTTTGCAAGCATCTGCCCAGACACCCAGTATATCAAATCCGGCCAGAGGGAAGCACAGGCCTGCTGAAGACTTAGCATCACAATCATCTGTTGCCTCTGTCAGAAGCAGTTCATGTGCCACCACAGCCAGATTTACAGTCCACACCCACGGCCTCTCAAAAATCCCGGCCAGTGACTAGATCTCACTCTGTACCCCTTGCTAAAGATGAAAACAGCGAGGATGAAGAGAAAGATTGTCTGTGGCCTTCTCGAATGCCAGGGCCTGCCACCCCCCCTTTCTTCTCCTCCCAAGGTGACTGAGGTGAATTTCAGGCCAGAGGCTCTTGAGTTTGTACCTCAAAGTCCACCTTTTGAAGAGTTGGAAGACCCTCAATCTTCCCTGATGACAACAGACCCCTAAGACTTTCCATCCTTCATTGAGGAAGCTGAAGCTGATATGCAGGAAGAAGAAGAGACCAGTGTGCCTGTAACCCCAAAACCTAAAGAACAGCGAGAGCGAAGGGTTATTCACCCACCCAAAAGACTAATATATGATACTTTGAGTGAAAGCTCTGAGGAGGTCGTTCTCATTGCAAAAAAGGACTCTTGAAGAAACTGACCCTTCTACTGCAGATTTGGTGGTGGACAATCCCAACTCACTGTCAGGGCTGGGCTCAGCCCTTCCTTCTCTGAGCTGGCCACTCAGCTGTCGGATAATTGCCAGCTCCTATCTCTCCACAGTTACTCAGCCGTTGATGATATCCTGCTCGTCAGTCCTGCCTAAATAAGCCGTCCAGTCCAGAGGATCTCTGCCTTCGCCTTGGTCAACATCACAGAAACAATCTCCTGCGATCCTGTTTAAGACTTGCTTTGCTGACATCCCTTCTGGCTCCAGATCCTGCTTGCTGTTCCACTACATTGATCCCTGACTTCTGGCTTGGCTGACTATCCGTTCCGGTTACTGAACTTTGGCTATGTTTTGACTACGTTTGTTCTTTTTACTTTTATTATTAAACAAGTGTGATTTAACTGTACTTCTGTCTTGGCCTGATTTCTTGGTTTCTGACACTCAGCCCCTGGCACATCTAGCTGGGCCATTCCAGTTAACCTCCCCCCCTATGCTAATTGTTGGGATGTTCCTCTGCCAGGGTTTTATGCAGATGTAAATTGTATGGTTTCCTGTGCACACTAACCTGTTTTTTTTTTCCGTGTTTATATCAAAAGCATGTAACAGGTCATACACTCTTTACCTCCTTTGGTGGACCAAAGGTTCTTTGGTGGGGGGAGTGTGTAGCGGGGGCTACTCTATTACCCATGGTCCCGCACCTCCCGCCATTCCTGCCAGCGACTGCCAGACTGAATAGACACTAAAACAGGCACTCACTGAGGGAGAGCACACCTGTGAGTCCCTGTGGGGGATTTCTCCCCCTCCCTCTCCTCTTCCTGTGTCCCTATTGGCAGGGAGAGGAAGCCAATCAAGCAGCAGCAGAGGGGGGGCTAGCTAAAGACTTAAGCTTGTTGGTCTGAGGAGAGATCACCATGAGGCAGGGAGGTGAACGGAGGTGTGAGGAGAGACTACACGCACCCGCTGAAGAACCATACAAAGAAGGTTCCAGAGACCATCCAGAGACGGTTGAAGATGGATGTACCTTCTCTACCACCTAAAATCTCTATTTTTTATGGAATATCTTTGAAATGATGTGAGATCTAACGTTAAAACCACTTGATCTTACCGGATCTAACGAATATCTATTAGCCTGAATGATTTTTGACCAGAAAATTTGATAAGGGGGGGCCAGCCCGTCCATATATACCACCTAATATCTCTATTTTGATGTGGAATATCTCTGAAATGATGTGTGATCTAACGTTAAAAACACTTGATCTTACCGGATCTAACGAATATCTATTAGCCTGAATGATTTTTGGCCAGAAAATTTGATAAGGGGGGCCAGCCCCCCTCATTAATCACTTAATAAGTCTCTAATTATGTGAGATCTAACGTTAAAACCACTTGATCTTACCGGATCTAACGAATATCTATAAGCCTGAATAATTTTTGGCCAGAAAATTTGATAAGGGGGGGCTAACCCGTCCATATGTACCACCTAATATCTCTATTTTGATGTGGAATATCTCTGAAATGATGTGAGATCTAACGTTAAAACCACTTGATCTTACCGGATCTAACGAATATCTATTAGCCTGAATGATTTTTGGCCAGAAAATTTGTTATGGACGGGCTGGCCCCCTTATGTACCACCTAATATCCCTATTTTTTATGGAATATCTTTGAAATGATGTGAGATCTAACGTTAAAACCACTTGATCTTACCGGATCTAACGAATATCTATTAGCCTGAATGATTTTTGACCAGAAAATTTGATAAGGGGGGGCCAGCCCGTCCATATATACCACCTAATATCTCTATTTTGATGTGGAATATCTCTGAAATGATGTGTGATCTAACGTTAAAAACACTTGATCTTACCGGATCTAACGAATATCTATTAGCCTGAATGATTTTTGGCCAGAAAATTTGATAAGGGGGGCCAGCCCCCCTCATTAATCACTTAATAAGTCTCTAATTATGTGAGATCTAACGTTAAAACCACTTGATCTTACCGGATCTAACGAATATCTATAAGCCTGAATAATTTTTGGCCAGAAAATTTGATAAGGGGGGCTAAGCTGTCCATATGTACCACCTAATATCTCTATTTTGATGTGAAATATCTCTGAAATGATGTGAGATCTAACGTTAAAACCACTTGATCTTACCGGATCTAATGAATATCTATTAGCCTGAATGATTTTTGGCCAGAAAATTTGTTATGGACGGGCTGGCCCCCTTATGTACCACCTAATATCTCTATTTTGATGTGGAATATCTCTGAAATGATGTGAGATCTAACGTTAAAAACACTTGATCTTACTGGATCCAATGAATATCTATTAGCCTGAATGATTTTTGGCCCAAAAATTTGATAAGGGGGGGCCAGCCCGTCCATATGTACCACCTAATATCTCTATTTTGATGTGGAATATCTCTCAAATGATGTGAGATCTAACGTTAAAACCACTTGATCTTACCGGATCTAACGAATATCTATTAGCCTGAATGATTTTTGGGCTGAAAATTTGATAAGGGGGGGCTAACCTGTCCATATGTACCACCTAATATCTCTATTTTGATGTGGAATATCTCTGAAATGATGTGAGATCTAACGTTAAAACCACTTGATCTTACCGGATCTAATGAATATCTATTAGCCTGAATGATTTTTGGGCCGAAAATTTGATAAGGGGGGGCTAACCCGTCCATATGTACCACCTAATATCTCTATTTTGATGTGGAATATCTCTGAAATGATGTGAGATCTAACGTTAAAAACACTTGATCTTACCGGATCTAACGAATATCTATTAGCCTGAATGATTTTTGGCCCAAAAATTTGATAAGGGGGGGCTAACCCGTCCATATGTACCACCTAATATCTCTATTTTGATGTGGAATATCTCTGAAATGATGTGAGATCTAACGTTAAAACCACTTGATCTTACCGGATGTAACGAATATCTATTAGACTGAATGATTTTTGGCCCGAAAATTTGATAAGGGGGGCTAACCCGTCCATATGTACCACCTAATATCTCTATTTTGATGTGGAATATCTCTGAAATGATGTGAGATCTAACGTTAAAAACACTTGATCTTACCGGATCTAACGAATATCTATTAGCCTGAATGATTTTTGGCCCAAAAATTTGATAAGGGGGGGCTAACCCGTCCATATGTACCACCTAATATCTCTATTTTGATGTGGTATATCTCTGAAATGATGTGAGATCTAACGTTAAAACCACTTGATCTTACCGGATCTAACGAATATCTATTAGCCTGAATGATTTTTGGCCTAAAAATTTGATAAGGGGGGGCTAACCCATCCATATGTACCACCTAATATCTCTATTTTGATGTGGAATATCTCTGAAATGATGTGAGATCTAACGTTAAAACCACTTGATCTTACCGGATCTAATGAATATCTATTAGCCTGAATGATTTTTGGGCCGAAAATTTGATAAGGGGGGGCCAGCCCCCCTCATTAATCACTTAATAAGTCTCTAATCATGTGAGATCTAACGTTAAAACCACTTGATCTTACCGGATCTAACAAATTGCTTCCAAAATAGCTAACTTTTTGGTCAATTTTTTGATAAGGGGGGGCTGATGACGGGTTAGCCCCCCCAGCAAATAACTGTTAATATCGCTTCTTCTGTGTGAGATCTAACGCAAACAACGGTTGATCTAACCTGATCTAACAAAGATCTAACAAACTGCATAAGATTTTTTCAAAAATTTTGATATGGGGGGGCTAACCCGGCAGAGGTAATAACTCCTCACACCAGGCCCTTCTGTCCTGCTGCTCACTGTCTCTTCTCTCCCACTACTTGTGTGGCTCTCACTACAACTGCAGCAGCCCCCCCCCTCCTCCTTCAGACCCCTTTCACACTGGAGCTTTTTGCAAGCGCTATAGCGTTAAAAAACAGCTGCTACATTCATTCCAGTGTGAAAGCCCGAGGAATCCTTCCACACTTTGTGTAAAACCATTTGTAATAGAAGCTTTTTATTCTTATTTATAAATGATTGTGTTGGGATTGTGTCTGTGAGAATCCAGCCTGTGACAGAAATCATAGAATTATTTATAGGTACAAGAAAGCCCTCCAGCGCCGCGCGGTCACTGATGTCAGAGCTGACTTCTTCCCTTGGTCTTCCTTCTGGGTTCGCGGCCTCCAGCTACACGAGTGGCCGGGGCCTGATGACGTCACTCCGGCACCTGCGCATGGTAGCCACTGTTTACGTCACGCACTCTGAAGGTCCTGCACTGTAAGCCAGACTAGTTTAGGAGATATTCACAGTACCTACAGGTCAGTCTTATTATAGTCTTACCTGTAGGTACAAGTGGTGCAACAGAGTTACACCAGAGCATTTGGCCACACCCATTTTTGCGCACGTAGGGACACGTCCTCTCTCAGTTGTCCCTCATTCTGAAGATGTAAAGTCGGGAGGTAGGTGTAATGTACAATGATTTGGCCTCTAGTCACATTTGTGATTACTCTGTGGTACAGATACTACTAAATGGAACGCACGCCAGCACCGCCATGCCAGAAGTACGACCGCACTGTGCGTTCCAGCTAACGCCAAAAACCTCCGGATACCTGACTGCAGCTGTCCGTCCACAGTGGTCATGTGATGCGCTCCGGCGTGGAACGCACAGCGGCATGTAGAGCCGCACAACTCGAGCTGGAGCCTCCAGTGGCCGGAGGTGGAAACAGCACCACCGACTGCCCGACTACATTCACTACAGCTCCGGTGGTCACGTGACGCGCTCCAGCGTGGGGCGGACAGCGGCACTTTGAACAGAACAGCGCCTATAAATAATGCTGCATACACAGCAGGGATGTGGACTCATTTAGCCTGCGAGTGTGCGCCCCCAGTGGTGAGACAGGGAGTTGCACTGAAACTTTGGGAAATAACTCACAATAGAGAGGATGATGGAATATTAAAACAAGTTAAAGTAAAGAAGTGCGTATAAGTTGTGCGTAGTCTCCCACTGGTATGTATCTGACTGGGCGCACACCACAGAAGCTGATAGCGCAACCATTGTGTACACTCTCAGAACCAATTTATAAAAATTCATAAAATCATTAACTACTTCAATACCGGGCACTTACACCCCCTTCCTGCCCAGGCCACTTTTCAGCTTTCAGCGCTGTCGCTGTTTAAATGACAATTGCGCGGTCATGCTACGCTGTACCCAAACGGAATTTTTATAATTTTGTTCCCACAAATAGAGCTTTCTTTTGGTGGTATTTGATCACCTCTGCGGTTTTTATTTTTTGCTAAACAAATAAAAAAATACCTAAAATTTTGAAAAAAAAAAGGTTTTCTTTTGTTTCTGTTATAAAATTTTGTAAATAAGTAAGTTTTTTTCTCCTTCACTGATGGGCACTGATAAGGGGGCGCTGCTGGGCACTGGTAGGCGGCACTGATGGGCAATTATGGGCGGTACTGCTGGGCACTGATAATTGGCACTGATATGCAGCACTGATAGATGGCATTGATAGGCATCACTGATGGCACTGGCAGGCATTGGGGATGGGCACTGATTGGCAGCTGCCTGGGCACTGATTTTCATTTCGCTGGTGGTCTAGGGTGGTATACCTGGTGGTCTAGGGTGGTATACCTGGTGGTCCAGTGTGGTGGCAATCCCTGGTGGTCCTTGCAGCATCCTGGTGGTCCTGGGTGGGCATCTGAGGGGGGGGCTGCGCTGATAAACAATCAGCACAGATGCCCTGTCAGGAGAGCAGCCGATCGACTCTCCTCTACTCGTGTCTGTCAGACGGCTCTTCCTGTTTACACTGTGATCAGCCATGATTGGACTCGGCTGATCATGTGGTAAAGATCAGAGGGAGTCTCTTTACCGAGATCGGTGTAGCAGTCTGACACACCGCACCACCCTTCTCGGCGATGCACGCCCCCACGAGCGTGAGAGTGGCTGTTCTGGGCGCCGTCATATGATGTCCACCCAGAACGAGAGACGCACCGCCCCGCCGTCATTTGACGGTGGGCGGGCGACCAGTGGTTAAAATGAGTTTCAGTTGACTAAGAACATCCGTAATGCATATGGGTTCTGAAGATAGTTGGGTAAAGATACATGTTTGGCGGCCAGTCTCTACCTTCGGGGCGGATAATGGACTCCCATATCTGACAAGCAGCCATGTCACCGCACTATTTAAGGGGAAGACGGAGGAAACTGTTTTGTTGGCTCTGTGGAAGAGGCATGTCCTCGAAACGCATTAGCCTGTTGGATGTCAAACTGTCCTGCCATGTTATATGATTAATCGTGGACTGGATTTTGCTGTTTTTCGATATGATGAGCTTTTAACGAATTTTCCATTTTGTGACTATAATACTTATCACCTCTGTAAGTAATAAAGTTATCTTTTAAGGGTAACGCACTCACCTGGTGCGCCCTCTCTTTTGCTTTATGGTGTCATTTATTTTTGCATTTGAGCCTGAAAAGCATTGTAACCACGATCAGTGGATGGCGGGTGCAATGCTCAGGCTCCTGCAGACTATTCCTCCAGCTGCAGGTCTATACAGATTTATGTACATTAAATTACAGGGCTGGAGGAAGTGATCAATGGACTACGAGTGCAGTGATGTCCCACACTTGTGTTCCATTCAGGGGAGTGGGGCTTGGGTGTCCTATACCCACTTCAAAATTTGTTTAGCCACTTCAGCCCTGGAAGGATTTACCCCCTTAATGACCAGGCCATTTTTTGTGATATGCCACTGCGTCGCTTTAACTGACAATTGCGTGGTCGTTCGACGTTGTACCCAAACAAAATCGATGTCCTTTTCCCCACAAATAGAGCTTTCTTTTGGTGGTATTTGATCACCTCTGTGGTTTTTATTTTTTGCGCTATAAACAAAAAAAAGTAACAATTTTTGATAAAATGCTATAATAAATATAAAAAAATATGTAAAAAAACAAATTTCTTCATCAGTTTAGGCCAATATGTAATTTTTAGTAAAAAAAAATCACAATAAGCGTATATTAATTGGTTTGCGCAAAAGTTATAGCGTCTACGAAATATGAAGATAAATTTATGGAATTTTTATTGTTATGATTATTATTCTTTTTACTAGTAATGGTGGTAATCATCGATTTTTAGCAGGACTGCGATATTGCGGTGAAAAGACCGGACACTTTTGACATTTTATGGGACCAGTGACATTTATACAGCGATCAGTGATATCAAAATGCACTGATTACTGTATAAATGACACGGGCAGGGAAAGGGTTAACACAAGGGGGCGATCAAAGGGTTAAGTATGTCCTAGTGGGGGGAGTGGACTGACTGGGAGTACAGAGAGATTGCTGTTCCTAATCACTAGGAACAGACAATCACACTGTACTTCCCTGACAGAACAGGGATCTACCTTGTTTACATTGACAGATCCCTGTTCTGACTCTCTGTGGAGCGATCGCGGGTGGCCGGCGGACATCACAGCCGCCGACCACGCGCATCGGCTCCGGTGCCGCACGTGCCCGCTGTATCTATTTCTCGATGCACCATACCGGTATGGCGATTTGCGCAATAGAGCCTCCCTGCCACAGTATAACTGCGGCGGCTGGTCGGCAAGTGGTTAAAGTGATTGTAAAGTCTTGTTTTTTTTCTTGTAAAAATAATAAACATGTTATACTTTCGTGCTCTGTTGCAGTGGATTTGCACAGAGCAGAGGGCTGGAAAGGAATGGGAGAGAAGCGCCAAGCCGATCTTAGTGCAGCATCATTTTAATGAATGGTTAAAAAAAGATAACAGTGTGAAGTGGGGTATAAATTGCACTCACATAGTGCTCTGTAGGTGAAGGCTTGCTAGGTGCAGCGGTGGAAGAAGCCTCCGGTGGATCCTGTGTTGTTTAGCCACGAGCGTCGGGTGTCAGCTGTGTCTGCAGCCTCAAGAGGACTCGGGAAGACGCCGGCTTCAATTCGGCATGGAGCTTTTTAAGAGCTGTCAACCTTGGCGCCGCCCACTGCAGTCTTTGGCCAAACAACGCGTTTCAGAGGAAAGCCTTGCCTCCGAAACGAGTTCTGATTGGGGAAAGATTACAGTGGGCGGCACCATGGTTGACAGCTTTGGAACCCCTCCATGCCGAGAGTTGAAGCCGGCATCTTCCCGAGTCCACTCGAGGCTGCAGACACAGCTGACACCCGACGCTCATGGCTAAACACAGGATCCACCGGCGGCTTCTTCCACCGCTGCACCTGGCAAGCCTTCACCTACAGAGCACTATGTGAGTGCAATTTATACCCCACTTCACACTGTTATCTTTTTTTTAACCATTCAATAAAATGATGCTAAACTAAGATTGGCTTGGAGCTTCTCTCCTATTCCTTTCCAGCCCTCTTCTTTTCACAGTTACCGGGTCCCCAGCCCGCACCTGAAGCAACCTCGCCATCGCCAGCAGCCAACATTACACAAACTTTCTGAGCGCTACTCACTCTTTATAACTTATTTACCATTAGGCTACTCTCACACTGAGGTGCTTTGCAGGCCCTAAAGTGCTAAAAAAAAGCGCCCTGAAAGAGCCGCTCAATTCACGCCAATGTGGGCTTTCACACTGGAGCGGTGCGCTTGCAGGACAAATAAAAAGCCCATTCATGGGCTTTATTATTCACCACTTTGCAGTTCTTGGGTTCTAGCGCTGAGCTTCACACTAGTCTTGTGTGTGTTTTTTACTTTGCACAGAGCAGCCCGGATCCCCCCTCTTCTCGGGTACAGCGGTTTTCCTATTAAAAATGGGATTTATTTTACTACACCATTGGAGGCTGTCCTTTTTCTTTTCTTTGCATATATTCATCTGGATCCGGAGATGAGCCTGACCCAGCCTTATGATTGACATCTACTCACTTGAGGACTCATCGGTCCCCATCACCGTCCACCAGTTGGAGCAATAAGGCATTTACCTATGCCTATAGAAGTAAGGGCACTGTGAGCACATTACCACACAGACGTCACCTATTGCTGTCTTCATCACCTACTGTATTCTTTGAGAAGATTCATGAATATCCAGCCCTATGCTATTGGACTAAGTTACTGATTGACCTTATTTAGTACCTGGCGATTCACTACAACCTTTTTTGGATATTTATTAATATTTTTGATGTTTATCATTGCTCACTTCATATATTTAATGATCTTTTTGACAATTTAATATCACTTGGATTTCTATCTTCATTGTGCGCGAAATCACTTTACTGTCTCTTTTTCATTGGTTGATTTGTGTATACTACTAGATTTTGCAACACTACACACAGCACACATTTTTTTAGTAGCGCAGAGGTTCACATATTTTGTTTTATTTATGAGGAAAGATTATGAACACTGAACTTATTCTCTCTGGAGAAGAGACGCTTGAGAAGGGGATATGATTTTAATGTACAAATACCGTACTGGTGACCCCCACAATAGGAATAAAACTTTTTAGCGCAACGGAACTTAAAAAGACGTGCGGCCATTCACTAACATTAGAAGAAAAGAGGTTTAACCTTAAACTGCGTAGAGGGTTCTTTACTGTAAGAGTGGCGAGGATGTTGAATTCCCTTCCACAGGCGGTGGTCTCAGCGGGGGGCATCGATAGTTTCGAAAACTATTAGATAAGCACCTGAATGACCACAACATACAGGGATATACAATGTAATACTGACATATAATCACACACATAGGTTGGACTTGTGTCTTTTTTCAACCTCACCTACTATGTAACTATGTAATAAAAAAGAAACAAAGAAAACATTTTTTTTTTCTGTCTTTTTTTTTATTTGTTTAGCAAAAAATAAACACCCCAGTGGTGATCAAATACCACCAAAAGAAAGCTCTATTTATGGGGAAAAAATGATACCAATTTTCTTTTTTTTTTTTTGGGTACAGTGTTGCATGACCATGCAATTGTCATTTAAAATGTGACAGGGTTGAAAGCTGAAAATTGGCCTGGGCAGGAAGGGGGGGAAGTTCCCTGTATTGAAGTTGTTAATTATCTTCAATTGCTTGAGACTGTACTAAGCCCCTGTTCACACTGGGCTGATTTGACATATCAAATCGCATGGCAAATCGGAGCCTATTGCGACGCTGACTTTGCAGCGCCACACCGATTCCTAACAGTAGTTCCTGCACTACTTTTGTCAACTTCGGGGGCAGTTTCAATAGACATCCATGCATGAACCCCCAAAGATGTCTTTCAAATCGCCCCTGAACTCGAACTGAAATGTGGGTTTGAAATCGTGCAAGTTCAGCTGAACTCGCACAATATCTAACCCACCCTCAGTGTGAACGGGGGCTAAAGGATATATCTTTAATGAGAGGCTCACATTAAATCTGAATAAAATGGCATTGCTCCTAGTAAACAATGTGACCAATATAAATAAATTCTTCCCTCTTCTGCTTGATCCATCTTGTTCCAGAATTTTTTCCAAATCTGCACAACAGAATGTGCAGTGCACCAAAACAAGCGACTTTGCGTTGTGGTGCGCTGTGTTGGGAGAAAATCTAAAAAATCAGTGCTCTGCTATACACCCTTTCCATTTCAAATAAATGTTGCATAAAAAGGGATTTTTGGTTCACATATATCGCAATACATGTTTAAGCTGGCCAACTACGTCAAAGTAATCCCTCTCTGGCCAGTTTTTTTTTTTTTGCTTCCTATACATTCTTTTTGTCTTTCTTTCTTTCTCTTTCCTTCCTTCTTTCTCCATCCACCTCTCTTTCTTTCCTTCTTTCTTTCTTTCCTTTCTTCTTTCTCCAGGGAAGAAATTCTTGGTGGCGTCATCTTGTCTTTTGACACAGGGCACAAAGTTTGATGGTTTCTATCAAAAGGGAGGTGCAGGACACAAGTTCTTGGGGGTTTCTTCTGTATGTATAGGAATTGATGATGGCATGTTTTGCAGGTGAATTCCATAACGCCCAGTTGATCCAGAGGAAGGCAAAAAAAACTCTTGTGCAGCATGGTGTAATTTGTTCCAATGGGGCAAAAATCCTTCCTGACCCCCAGATCGGTTTATTTTGTGGTGAGCTGTCAGTGGGCACATGGCCTGTGCAGTAGCTTTGAAATCCCCACTCTTCTACTCTCTACGGCACTTGTAGGATCGATCAATGACATTCTGACCGGTCATCGCCAGCACAGAACATCGAGTGCTGCAGATAGAAGATGGAGATGAGCAAGGATTTCAAATCCCCGGACCACTACACAGGCTTCGTGGGCACTAACAGTTCATCACCCTGGGAGGTGAGTACAGCTGATGGTACAGTATGGAACTCACCTGTTGATCCAGAGGAAGGCGAAAAAACCCTTATGAAACATGATATAATTTGCTCCAACAGGGAAAAAAATTACTTCCTGACCCTCGAAGGCGATCGGATTGTTCCCTGAATCAACCATCTGTGGTGAGCTGTCAGTGGGCACATGGCCTGTGTAGTAGCTTTGAAATCCTTCCTCTTCTACTCTCTATGGCACTTGCAGGATAGATCAGTGACATTCTGACTGGTCATCGCCAGCACAGAACATCGAGTGCTGCAGATAGAAGACGGAGAAGAGCAAGGATTTCAAATCCCCGGACCACTACACAGGCTTCGTGGGCACTAACAGTTCATCACCCTGGGAGGTGAGTACAGCTGAATGTACAGTATGGAACTCACCTGTTGATCCAGAGGAAGGCGAAAAACCCTTATGAAGCATGGTATAATTTGTTCCAACAGGGAAAAAAATTCCTTCCTGACCCCCCCGAAGGCAATCGGATTACTCAACCATCTGTAGTGTAAACAATGGTGGTAAAAGGTCTGTGTGTCGGGTCACCTGAGACCAGGTGACAGATGCACTTCATAGGAGTCGGAAGTGCACCGCTAAGATAGTGGACCCTAGGACTGAGTGCTACGGATAGTACCCAGGGAGGTTCAGGAAGCAGGTCTACTGGATCACTAACACAGATCCCAGTGGGAGCTAGAGCATAGATTCCCCAGGGCGCGGAGTCTAAGAGCCAGCAGGTGTTCACCAGAGCCTTTAGTGGTGAGGATGGACTGCGCTGCAGTCTGGCTCCAGGTCGCGGCCCCTAGGGTCTCACAGCTCATGCTCACGGTAGACTAGCAGACAGGAACAACAGAGTACACGCCAAAGGTTCAGGGTCACAGGCAAGCAGGGATAGTCGGGGACACGCCAAAAGGTCAGGGTCACGAGCAGACAGGAATAGTCGAGAACACGCCAAGGTCGGTAACAGAGACAAACGAAGAGCACACGGCAAGCAGGACAATGACAATGTGATGTTAAGAAATTGTCAAAAATGCGTAGAATTGTTTTTTCTGAATCTTCGCAGGACGATGTCATTGTCTAATGCAGATTTGCATGCGTGCCCACATGCTGTTGATGTATGTGAACTTGGATAAGTATATCTCTTCTTCTGGATTCTTTGATGGTTTTGGCATTATAGCCGATGGAGAAAGTCGTTCGTCCATTTCCATGTTCATGTACATGGGCTGTAAAAAGAAAACAATGCATCATATTCAATGTTTAATGATCTCTGGACTTATTGTTTAATAATTATCAGCTCTCCCAATACAGACTAGAGCAGATCTCTTCTTCCTCAGTTCCATGTAGTGAGAGAACAGATAGGACATAAATCTAAAAGCAGACTATGGGGTTGATTTACTAAAACTGAGAGTGCAAAATCTGGTGCAGTTGTGCATGGTAGCCAATCAGCTACTAACTTTAGCTTGTTCAATTAAGCTTTGACAATAAAACCTGGAAGATGATTAGTTTTTATGCTGAGCTGCACCAGATTTTGCACTCCTCCAGTTTTACTAAATTAACCCCTATGTGTGTATGGCCATCACTTCCTCCACATGGTGATGGGCGACGTCACATCTCATAGACCTCATAGAGATTGTATCATGTACCATGCACCATTGTGTCTGGTGCATAGAAAGTTATGTTCTTATCTTCTCTCATGGAAAAGGGAACAATTGACTGGTTAGTCTGTAAGGTTTTCCTGCAGGCTGGATTACATTTGTGTTCCCTACACTATCTGTAAGGACACAGCATTGCTCCAATCTATCAGATATATAGTAATATCATCCCATTAGGATTTGGGTACTTACCATGCCCACTTGGAAAGGGGGCGATGCTTTCCCTTCCTCTAGTTCTTCCCAGTCGATGGATTCCATGAAGATGTGGGATCGGATGTCTTCACTGATCCCCAGTCTCTCCTCCGGATATTTGCAGAGCAGCTATAAAATAACGAACAGTTATCAATGAGGACTTGTATACGTGAGTAATAAAAGTTACAACACTTGGCTCTGTATAGATTAGGAAAGAACTCTGACTACTGTGCGTCTCCTGCTGGGTGGTTATTTTCAACCCAATAGAGCATCTTAACATGTGAACACACACATATAGTGCAGGTGCTGGATGCAAAAATAAATGTGTTTCTGATTGGATAGAATTATGAAATGTGCATATCAGTGATTTACCCCATGTGGCATCTTCTGCCCCCTCAGTACCATGATAAAGGGTTTCCATGATTGTATAACTAAACCTTTACTGGGGGACAAAGATGCCAAACTACCCAACAGTCAATGACCAGACTTGTCAACAAACCTATATTATACTCCTAGAGCAGTAGCAGTAGTAGCCAGAATCCGTTCCTGTTGCTATTTAGAGTTAAAAAAGGTATTTTCCTACTTACTCCTTCTATGAAGTCCTCCAGGTCCGGGTCCATGTCAGGGGGGTAATCGGGATGGCTGAAGTTCACCTCCCTCCTGTATTCATCAAAGGTCATGCTCCTAAATGGCATATGGTTTGTGGCCAAGATGTAGGTAATGACTCCTAGTGAAAACCAGTCAGGTTCAAACTGGTAAAAGTCATTGTTGACAACCTGCCAATCCAAAGAAACAACATCAATAAGTACATAGGACAGTACAGAAAACCAGAATACATCAAAGAAGCCCACAAAGCTGAGTTCATTTTTAAAGGGGCCGAATAGGCTGACCCCATTATCTTATAGGAAGCACAAGCCCCCTTCCCCCCAACTTAGTCTTTTATATATAATATCTTTTATAATGTATATTCATCAAACACCTATTCTAAGGGACGTATTTATAAAGCTGTTGTGTGCCCTTTAAATGGCCATACTGCTGCTTTACAAACATAAATCTTTATAAAGCAGAGTGGAGTGTGTTACAAAGGTATATGGCACTCTGCTGGCTTCTCAGGACTTCGAACATTAATAAAAGAAATGGGTGTAAAGAAAAATCAGAGTGGTGTTTGATGAATTCTGATATACTGAATGGATAAGTTATGAGTATGGAGAAATATACAAACCTCTGGAGCCATGAATCCTCTGGTTCCAGCCACACCGGTGGTCCTTTTATCGTCCCATAGACCTCCCACTGCCAGTCCGTAATCGGCAACGCGGACATGTCCTTCTTCATCCATTAGAATGTTATCAGGCTTGAGGTCCCTGCAAAGAGAAAGACTGTAAGTGTCATTTTCTGGCACGGGTCATCTAAAACAGATTTGGAGGATCACTTTACCGCCAACTGATATTTCAATTATAGGTGGCTGCTAGTGGCAGAAGTTTTCCATTAGCTTCTTATATCAGTTGGTTGGAAAAGTGGGAAGACATTAGGTACCCATGTATATATGTGCCTCTCCTCAATCTCACCTCTGCACACATTTTACACAGGTATATGGTCTACAATTGAATAGAATTAGTTACCTATGGAGGATGCCATTATAGTGAAGGAACTCCACTCCACAAGATATTTCCGCGACAATGAATCTGTAAAAGAGAAAAACAAAGTTAGATTGAAAGAAAATGACATTTAAAAGAAATTAAATTCAGATAGAAGCAGAACCCATTGGCAGAGGGAGGCAGGGGCAGGAAGGGGCTAGTCCAGTGTGATTAACAATGCCACCTGAGACAGGTGCAATTCCTGGTGCAGTTTTTACCAAGATCCCAAAAAAGCCTACTGGGCGATCCCGCCTATAGGATCCAATCTGCCCCATTTTAAAGAATAGGCACCTCCAACACTGCCCCTATGCTTGTGTCTCAATGCACATGTACAATGCGACTTATTACTAGGCAACTATGTACTGTCTCCATCTCTTTTCACATGTGCAATCATTGCCCGCTATGGGAAAAGCTGTGTGTGAGAGCAGTGGTCAGGCTTTCCAGGGTGCTGCCAGCATTGGGTATTTCAACCATTGCTGCAGCACTGAGAATGTAAAAATAAAATAGAAAGAAGAGCATATATATATATATTACTCTATATACAACCTGACTGCATTACAGTAATAAATACAAAGGATTTATTTGGACTTAAATATCTTATAAGGCTTGCTTTCTTTACTACTTGAAACTTACTTGATGGTGTCACTGTCGACTGGGGAAAAGTTCCAGATGAAGTCACTTAAACTCCCTCCGCAGACATATTCCATCACAAAACAGGCGGTGAAGGGTGTTTGGAAGGCGGCATATAGCTGAATTAGAAAGGGGCACCCTTCTGACTTCTCCATGGCGAAGCGTTCTATATCGAGGTCGTAGGTATTTCTAGTCTTAATGACTGACTTGATGGCCACCTTCTGCTGGCTCTTTCGGTGGGTAGCCAGAACAACCTGAATGAGAGAGAAGATAACAATTAGTGGGGTCCTCGGTGTTGAAAGGGTGTTTTGTGGGTGGGGCTAGTAATTTAAGTAATGGGAGTAAATGAGCACTTACCCTTCCAAAGCTTCCTTCTCCGAGCACATGGTGCAATGTGAAGCTTGACAGAGTTATTGTCATGTCTTCGATTGGTGCGATGGAGTCATATCCGGTGCTTTCAGTCTCTGAGTTGAAAGATCCTGAAGATCCTGAAAAGACACTCACCATGCTTAGGGAAGTGTCAGGGGTTCCAGACTCAGCCGAGGCAGGATAGGAAGGGCTGTAAGGTCCTAAAAGCCCACACTCTGTGCCCAGGTTGTTGGGAGTTCCATCTTCATCTGGACATGCAGTGCTGCAATGTGCTGAATGTTGCGAATGGACCTCCATGATGCTGGAGGTGCTGATGTGGGTCCCAACCTTAGCCAAGGTGGGACTGGCAGGGCTGTGACGCCCTGAGGGTTCTAGAGATGACTGGTAGTGGTCCTCATCTCCAGACATGTAATTGGTGGCTGCACTCACCTCAGCCGAGGTGAGGCAGGAAGGGTTACCAGACCCTGAAACGACACTGATGTTCATATTGGTGTCATTGATTCCAGTCTCAGCTGGATGTGCAGGGCTTGAATGCCCTGAAGGTATTGCAGAAACCTCCATCAGGTTGGAGGTGCTGATGTTATTAGTCCCAGCCTTAGCCAAGGTGGGACTGGCAGGGCTATGACACCCTGAGGGTTCTAGAGATGACTGGTAGTGATCCTCATCTCCAGACATGTAATTGGTGGCTGCAGTCACCTCAGCCGAGGTGAGGCAGGAAGGGCTACCAGACCCTGAAATGACACTGATGTTCATATCGGTGTCATTGGTTCCAGTCTCAGCTGGATGTGCAGGGCTTGAATGCCCTGAAGGTATTGCAGAAACCTCCATCAGGTTGGAGGTGCTGATGTTATTAGTCCCAGCCTTAGCCAAGGTGGGACTGGCAGGGCTATGACACCCTGAGGGTTCTAGAGATGACTGGTAGTGATCCTCATCTCCAGACATGTAATTGGTGGCTGCAGTCACCTCAGCCGAGGTGAGGCAGGAAGGGCTACCAGACCCTGAAATGACACTGATGTTCATATCGGTGTCATTGGTTCCAGTCTCAGCTGGATGTGCAGGGCTTGAATGCCCTGAAGATATTGCAGAAACCTCCATCAGGTTGGAGGTGCTGATGTTATTAGTCCCAGCCTTAGCCAAGGTGGGACTGGCAGGGCTATGACACCCTGATGATTTTGGAGATGACTGATGGTAAAAGTCATCATCACTATTTTTGCGCAGGTAATGCGTGAAGCAATTTCCCATTGTGGAAAATTCCAGAAACTCAAGCAAAACAAGGAGCAGAAAAAAGCGATGCTTCCTCTACAACTCTCACAGCTTGAGTGAGCTCCACACACTGAGCAGCCGTTATTCACAGCCTCTGAGCTATGATGTCATAGAGTCACTGTTCCAGTGTCCAATGAGATTCGAGGATTGAAGTCACATGTTCAAAGTGACAGTTATTTTTTTTTCAAAAACATCTGAAGTCACATGGCTAAACATGTGACGAGTTTCAAAAACATTGGAAGTCACATGGACGAACATGTGACTAGTTTCAAAAACATTTGAAGTCACACGGCAAAAAAAACTAGAAAAGCTACAATTTCTGGGGAAATTGTGAAAAGTGTTCTTGCCTCTACAACTGGAGTGGGTGGGTGGAGTGGCTTGAGAAACTGTGAAAAGTGTTAAAAAGCTTAATATTTTAAAAAGTATAAATAGTAGTTAAACAGTTGAAGTCCCATCATTAGCTGAAAGAGCTGAACATTTTTTTCAAAATGATTTTTTTTTTTTTCAAAAATGATTTTTTTTTTCAAAAATGATTTTTTTTTTTCAAAAATGATTTTTTTTAAAAAATAGTTTTATTTTTTTTCAAAAACATTTTTTTTCAAAAATATTTTATTTATTCAAAAAATTTTTTTTTTCAATAATGATTTATTTTTATTTTTTTCAAAAATGATTTTTTTTTCAAAAATTTTTTTTTTCAAGTGTTAAAAAGCTTAATATTTTAAAAAGTATAAATAGTAGTAAAACAGTTGAAGTCCCATCATTAGCTGAAAGAGCTAAATATATTTTTTTCAAAATGATTTTTTTTTTCAAAAATGATTTTTTTTTCAAAAATTATTTTTTTTCAAAAATTATTTTTTTTCAAAAATTATTTTATTTTTGTTCAAAAACATTTTTTTCAAAAATATTTTATTTTTTCAAAAGATTTTTTTTTCAAAAATTATTTATTTATTTTTTTCAAAAATTATTTTTTTTTCAAAATGTTTTTTTTCAAATGTTAAAAAGCTTAATATTTTAAAAAGTATAAATAGTAGTAAAACAGTTGAAGTCCCATCATTAGCTGAAAGAGCTGAACATTTTTTTCAAAATGATTTTTTTTTTCAAAAATGTTTTTTTTTTTTTAAATGATTTTTTTTTTTTTAAATAATTTTTTTTTAAAAAATAATTTTTTTTTCAAAAACATTTTTTTTTCAAAAATATTTTTTTTTCAAAAATATTTTATTTTTTCAAAAGATTTTTTTTTAAAAATTATTTTTTTATTTTTTTTTCAAAAATGAGTCGTGCCGCCTCTGGTGTGAACCGAGGCTAAGACCTTATGATTTGAGCCTTGAAACCTTGCAATAACATTACAAAAATGTCAGGTTTTTTTAGCCCCTCCATGACGGGGAGATTTTTTTTATATATTCAGCACTGTGCTACTTTAAAAAATGTTTAAAGTAGTTATTTTTTTTTTGTTTGTTTTGTTTTTTAGAGTTGACTTTTTTTTTTTAATTTGAAAAAAATAAACAAATTAAGAACCTTTTGTGATTTGAGCCTTGTATCATTGTGTAATCTTTCTGTAATCACTGCACAGGCTGGAAGAGTTGGCTCTGTTGACTTGCACAGAACTTTCCTCTTAACACTGAATATTCTTACAGGAGGGGAAAACACAGGACTGACCAATCAGCAGGCTGGACATGTGCCCTCAAGGAGTGGAAAACACAGGACTGACCAATCAGCAGGCTGGACGTGTGCCCTCCCCTTTCTGTGTCCTGTAACTGCCATGGACAATGCGGGAGCTGGTTGTGCCGTCTATGGTGGTGTCTGGATCAGAAAACTGGCTGAACCGAATTCCCCATCTTTTGGCAGGCAAGATATTTCTGACAAATATATTTCAATGGGCTCTTTATTTCTTTGGAGTTCTGCTTTATATAATTGGTGCTGGTGGGGGAGGGGGCAGTATGGTGTCTGGGGAACTGCTTGTCTTGCTGGTTACATGGAATTACTTCAACCTCTTCCCCCAATAAAGCTCTGTTCTGCTCTACAATTAATCTGATGTCAGTTCAATCTTATCTACTTAATGGGCTTGTCACCTAATTTGTGTTAATGGCACAATTTTGTGTTGCCCATAGCAACCGCTAAGCCTCCAGCTGTCTATTTTATAGCCAGGATTGAAAAGACATAAGGAAGCTGATTGGTTTCCATAGTCATCAGGGCAGTTGTATCATTATCAGACATTTCATATTATTAGACCCTATGGAGTTGATTTACTAAAGGCAAATCCACTTTGCACTACAAGTGCACTTGGAAGTGCAGTCGCTGTAGATCTGAGGGGAAGATCTGAAATGAGGGGAAGCTCTGCTGATTTTATCATCCAATCATGTGCAAGCAAAAATGCTGTTTTTTTTTTTCCTTGCATGTCCCCCTCGGATCTACAGTGACTGCACTTCCACTTGCACTGGCAGTGCACTTGTAGTGCAAAGTGGATTTGCTTTTAGTAAATAAACCCCTATGTTCCCTTGCAAGTTTACCAACATGTCGCCAATAGCAACCAATCAGAGGGTCATTTTGCTAAAACACAGCGTGAAAATAATGGTGGTGTTTGGAGAGCTTTGAATTATTCAACTTTACAGGCTTGTTACATGAAGCGTGTTATTGGTAAAGGAAAAAGATTGGTAAAAATTGCTTGTTGCCCATAGTAACCATAGCCCTATATATGAAATATCTGCTAAAGAGGTAAACAACCTGTTTGCCATAGCAACCAGTTTGTTTACAATCCTGAGCTGTAATATAGACAGCGGGGGGGGGGGGGGGGGGGCTCTTTTTGTACAGCTCAGGTTTGTAAACAAGGAAACAAAATGGTTGCTATGGCAATAAGGTTGTTTATCTTTTTAGCAGATATCTCATGTATAGTTCCCTATGTTCTCTAGAACAAGTATACATACATGTTGCCAGTAGCAACCAATCAGAGGTTCAGTTTTTTTCATGTGGAATGTGAAGAAATGACAGTGTTTGTTTTCTATGAGGGTAGTGGGGGCATCTTGTAACGTCCTGTGTAATTCATATGTGTTCGGGTGTAAAGGGATGAGGTGGCAACCCTAACCGGATTAATGTGTATATATTGTCGGGATCTGAGGGGTTAACAGGCAGCTGGGAGACAGTTCAGTAAAAAACAGCTTTATTCAGCAAAAACAGACAAAATAATGACAGACTTTGTCTTCATGGGCAGCTCAACACAACACAAGGTGCTCAGCTCATACCTCTGCCGGGTTAGCCCCCCCCATATCAAAATTTTTGAAAAAATCTTATGCAGTTTATTAGATCTATGTTAGATCAGGTTAGATCAACCGTTGTTTGCGCTAGATCTCACACAGAAGAAGCAATATTAACAGTTATTTGCTGGGGGGGCTAAACCCTTCATCAGCCCCCTTAACAAAAAATTGACCAAACAGTTAGCTATTTTGGAAGCAATTTGATAGATCCGGTAAGATCAAGTGGTTTTAACGTTAGATCTCACATATTTAGAGACTTATTAAGTGATTAATGAGGGGGGGCTGGCCCCCCTTATCAAATTTTCTGGCCAAAAATCATTCAGGCTAATAGATATTCGTTAGATCCGGTAAGATCAAGTGTTTTTAACGTTAGATCTCACATCATTTCAGAGATATTCCACATCAAAATAGAGATATTAGGTGGTACATATAGACGGGTTAGCCCCCCTTATCAAATTTTCTGGCCAAAAATCATTCAGGCTCATAGATATTCATTAGATCCGGTAAGATCAAGTGGTTTTAATGTTAGATCTCACATAATTTCAGAGATATTCCACATAATAATAGACATATTAGGTGGTACATAAGGGTGGGTTGGCCCCCCCACATGCCATTTTCTGACCAAAAATCATTCAGGCTAATAGATATTCCTTAGAGCCGGTAAGATCAAGTGGTTTTAACTTTAGATCTCACATCATTTCAGAGACATTCCATAAAAAATAGAGATATTAGGTGGTACAGAAGGTACATCCATCTTCAACCGTGTCTGGATGGTCTCTGGAACCTTCTTTGCATGGTTCTTCAGCGGGTGCCTGTAGTCTCTCCTCACACCTCCGTTCACCTCCCTGCCTCTTGGTGATCTCTTTTCAGAACAACAAGCTTAAGTCTTTAGCTAGCCCCCCTTCTTGCAAAGCCAGCTGGATTTGGTAGTTCCACCCCCTGTAGAAATCAATGGGGCTGTATTGTGGGCCATGGTCCTCTGCTGCTGCTTGATTGGCTCCCTCTCCCTGCCAATAGGGACACTGTAAGAGGAGAGGGAGGGGGAGAAATCCCCCACAGGGACTGACAGGCGTGCTCTCCCTCAGTGAGTGCCTGTGTCAGTGTCTATTCAGTCCGGCGGTCGCTGGCAGGAATAGCGGGAGGTGCGGGACCATGGGTGATAGAGTAGCCCCCGCTACACACTCCCCCCACCAAAGAACCTTTGGTCCGCCAAAAGAGGTAAAGAGTCTGTGACCTGTTACATGCTTTTGATATACACACGGAAAAAAAAAAACAGGTTTAGTGTGCACAGGAAACCATACAATTTACATCTGCACAAAACCCTGGCAGAGGAACACCCCACCAATTAGCATAGGAGGGGAGGTTAACTGGAATGGCTCAGCTAGATGTGCCAGGGGCTGAGTGTCAGAAACCAAGAAATTAGGCCGAGACAGAAGTACAGTTAAATCACACTTGTTTAATAATAAAAGTAAAAAGAACAAAGTAATCAAAACATAGCCAAAGTTCAGTAACCGGAAAGGATAGTCAGCCAAGCCAGAAGTCAGGGATCAATGTAGTAAAACAGCAAGCAGGATCTGGAGCCAGAAGGGATGTCAGCAAAGCAAGTCTTGAACAGGATCGCAGGAGATTGTTTCTGTGATGTTGACCAAGGCGAAGGCAGGGATCCTCTGGACTGGACGGCTTAAGTAGGCAGGACTGACGAGCAGGATATCATCAACAGCTGAGTAACTGTGGAGAGATAGGAGCTGGCAATTATCCGACAGCTGAGTGCAGTGGCGTAGTGTGGGTTGTCAGCGCCCGGGACGAGGCAAGTAATTTGCGCCCCCTTGACCCACAGACTTACCTATTTTCAGCTAGCTCCAGTCTGGTCACATGATCTCCTGTGTGAGACAGTGATGGCTGTAGGGGAGAGGAGAGTGTGCTTGACAATGACTGGTAAAGCATGGAGTGGTGACATCACCTATAGGTTCCTATGTCTCATCTGATGTTGGCGCTCCCTCCTCTCTCCTGCATACACCACTGGCTCACACAGGGGATAACATGACTGGACAGCCTGAAAATAGGTGTTTACATCTTTTCTACACAGGTTAGCCATCATAGGCATTAGGAGGGGGGATTTTATAATATTTCAGTTAATGGAAGCTACATATCTCATATTCACACTATAATACTTGTTGCAGCACCGTGCCGGGATCAATACCCCAACGGCACAGTGCTGCAACAAGTATATTAGTGTGCATATGACATACTGTATGTAGCTCCCATTAACTGAAATATTGAAAAAAAAACCCTACTGGGTGGTGAGTCCTAAATCACCAGTGCTGCAAGAAACCTCAACCTCATTGTGCTAATAAAGCACAGGAAATGTCATAAAACAATTCATCAAATACAATAATTCTAAGATAGCCCTACTGAGTAGTGAATCCAAATCACCAGTGCTGCAAGAACACACAATTGTGCAAATATATAAATAAACAAACTAATTTCATATAATAATCAATAAAAATCATCCAAAAAACATGGCTATGAATGGACTTTATGGCTATGGATGAACTTTTTATTGATTATTATATAAAATGAGTTTGTTTATTTATTTATATATTTGCACAATTGTGTGTTTTTGCAGCACTGGTGATTTGGATTCACTGAGAGAAAGGCAGAGAGAGACATTGGGATCAGAGAGACGGTGGAGCTGAGGGAAAGGGGGGGCTGAGAGAGGGAGAGGGGCCTGCGGGGGAGATGAGAGAGACTGCTAGCCCTACCTTTCATGCCAGTCTGTCTCCTTGATCCGGGGGTGCTTTGATCCTTCCATCGGCTCCCTGGCAACATCCGCCTCCTTGCATGTCGTCTGGGTCCTCAGTCAGCCTGTTCTGCGGGCCTCATGTTAGTGCGGAGAGGAAGTTCGAGCAATCCATGCTCTGGAGGCACGGGAGATGCTGTGCCCGCCGCTTCTCATCTCTTGGGGGGCGGGGTCAGGGGGGCTAGGTCAAGGAGGAGGCGGCTGTGATGGAACTATTCTCCCCAGTCCCGGGCTCTCAGGCAGCCAGCCTATCTGTCCTCGGCTCGGCCCCTCGCTGATCACCACTGTGAGAATGATCCCCCAGCCGCCCGCCCGCACTCCAAGAACGGCCGCTGTTGCTGAGCAACGTGGATTCTCTTGCATCATAAGTTTAACAAGGGGCTTTTATTCCCGTGCTAGACGGTCCACACTCATGACAGCGTCCCTCTAAATTTTGCGCCCGGGGCGGTGGCCCCCCTCGCACCCCCCACGCTACGCCACTGGCTGAGTGGCCAGCTCAGAGAAGGAAGGGCTGAGTCCAGCCCTGACAGTGAGTTGGGATTTTCCACCACCAAATCTGCGGTGGAAGGGTCAGTTTCTTCAAGAGTCCTTTTTGCAATGAGAACGACCTTCTCAGAGCTTTCACCCAAAGTATCATATGTTAGTCTTTTGGGCGGGTGAATAACCCTTCGCTCTCGCTGTTCTTTAGGTTCTGGGGTTACAGGCACACTGGTCTCTTCTTCTTCCTGCATATCAGCTTCAGCTTCCTCAATGAAGGATGTAAAGTCTTAGGGGTCTCTTGTCAGCAGGGAAGATTGAGGGTCTTCCAACTCTTCAAAAGGTGGACTTTGAGGTACAAACTCAGGAGCCTCTGGCCTGAGAGTCACCTCAGTCACCTTGGGAGGAGAAGAAAGAGGGTGGGGGTGGGTGGCAGGCCCTGGCATTTGAGATGGCCACAGACAATCTTTCTCTTTCAATACCTATTAGCCTTAATGATTTTTGGCCCGAAAATTTGATAAGGGGGGCTAACCCGTCCATATGTACCACCTAATATCTCTATTTTGATGTGGAATATCTCTGAAATGATGTGAGATCTAACGTTAAAAACACTTGATCTTACCGGATCTAACGAATATCTATTAGCCTGAATGATTTTTGGCCCAAAAATTTGATAAGGGGGGGCTAACCCGTCCATATGTACCACCCAATATCTCTATTTTGATGTGGAATATCTCTGAAATGATGTGAGATCTAACGTTAAAACCACTTGATCTTACCGGATCTAACGAATATCTATTAGCCTGAATGATTTTTGGGCCGAAAATTTGATAAGGGGGGGCTAACCTGTCCATATGTACCACCTAATATCTCTATTTTGATGTGGAATATCTCTGAAACGATGTGAGATCTAACGTTAAAACCACTTGATCTTACCGGATCTAACGAATATCTATTAGCCTGAATGATTTTTGGCCAGAAAATTTGATAAGGGGGGGCCAGCCCCCCCTCATTAATCACTTAATAAGTCTCTAATTATGTGAGATCTAACGTTAAAACCACTTGATCTTACCGGATCTAACAAATTGCTTCCAAAATAGCTAACTTTTTGGTCAATTTTTTGATAATGGGGGGCTGATGACGGGTTAGCCCCCCCAGCAAATAACTGTTAATATCGCTTCTTCTGTGTGAGATCTAACGCAAACAACGGTTGATCTAACCTGATCTAACAAAGATCTAACAAACTGCATAAGATTTTTTCAAAAATTTTGATATGGGGGGCTAACCCGGCAGAGGTGTATTATGTAGTATCCATAGATACAGAATAAGGACAGATACTAAGAATTACATCCAGCATACAGGACAGGAGAAGTGTGAAAGTATAGCACTCATAAAGAGGAAATGCACAATTTGGATCCTGAAGCCCAGGGGCCTTGTAGAGATTTGAGTTGATTAGTGTTCTCCCCAGGAGTCTGTGTGGCTTCAAGGGAGCAGTTAGAGTCAGGGTAGTAACGTCACGCTCTCCACCTTGTCCAATCAAAGAACTGTAGTACCCTCTACCTAGGTAGGTGCTAGAGATGAGGATTTTTGTAGTGCAGTTAAATTTAGGCAGGCCTAGCTAGAAGCCAGGCCTATTTGTTTTGATCTGTGTGGGCTGGGAGTGGCTCAGAGTAGCAGCTGTGACCCACAGACAGCATCACTCCATTGTCACTTCACTCTTCCTTCTGGAGGATTATAGAAGAAGAGGGGGAGAGAGGTGGAGCTGTCTGGGGTGTCTCAAAGTTTGACCAACTAGGATTGTCAGGGGGCAGGCCTCCTTGAAATACCCAGGGTCAGCCCAACTAAGGAGGAGTTGTCGGGCGGAAGAACTGAAGTGGAATTCTAGGCTGTCGGGGCCTTTGTGGGAGCTCCCCAGTCTGGGGGGGGGTGACCTTGGGCCTGGGACTCGGGCGCAGGACAGAGCCCTTCAAGAAAGCATGAAGTATCTGGACAGGAGGCACAGGAGGAGTCAGAGAAGACAGCAGGAGCTAGGGCAAGTCTTCAGGAGGGAACCACCGGTTACAGCCAGGAGGGCTGGTGAGTGACATGTGCAGTCGGGAGAACTGGTGAGGCATGCCAGAGAGGACTGAGAGGAAACAGTCAGAGCTGGGTGTGGAGCCAGTAGAGAGAAATGCAATGTCAAGGGCAGTGAAGTCGGGCAGCTGCAGCCAGAAGGGCTGGCAGGGCCTGAAGAGGACTGACTGGGAGAAGTAGTCCACCAGAAGGCTAGCACTAACAGGACTTACATATTTTCTGCTACATTATAGGGACCCACGGTCCCTGCCTGCAAAGGCCAATTCCTAAGGCATGGCTGAGCCAGTGTCAGGCCTAACCATGTGATAGCTGCTCCTAAAAGAGAGATAGAGAGTAATGCCCCGTACACACGGTCGGACTTTGTTCGGACATTCCAACAACAAAATCCATGGATTTTTTCCAACGGATGTTAGCTCAAACTTGCCTTGCATACACACGGTCACACAAAGTTGTCGGTAAATCCGATCGTTCTAAACGCGGTGACGTAAAACACGTACATCGGGACTATAAACGGGGCAGTGGCCAATAGCTTTTATCTCTTTATTTATTCTGAGCATGCGTGGCACTTTGTGCGTCGGATTTGTGTACACACGATCGGAATTTCCGACAACGGATTTTGTTGTCGGAAAATTTGATATCCTGCTCTCAAACTTTGTGTGTCGGAAATTCCGATGGAAAATGTGTGATGGAGCCTACACACGGTCAGAATTTCCGACAACAAGGTCCTATCACACATTTTCCATCGGAAAATCCGACCGTGTGTATGGGGCATAATAGTCTGCAAGCAAGAGGTGTGCAGGAGGAGTTTAAAGTAGTGTACAAAGAGTGTACATGTTCTATTGGGGATCCCATAGTTCCCATACCCCATCCAAGTTGAATTTCCCCAATAAAATAACAAAAACAAAGCAATAGACTGTTCCTTGTCTTGGAGTGTCTGGGAAGTGAATGCCGGGCCGGGCAGGGTGACAGGTGGGGCACATCACTTAGCAGCCCCTATGTGGGTACCGCTACAGAAGACTTTGCATTCATTCAAAAAATGCAAAGCATTCTTTGAATAACACCTGTGCCGAGTGGCCAACCTCGGCCTATGTTCACAATGCATCAGGCCAGCCACTCAGTATGAGACCCGGAAGCAAGTGGAGATCACTGGAGTTGAGGTGTCTACTTAACTTCAGTAATATATATAATATATATTGTTTCATTGGTCCAAGCTGGACCAATATAACTATGTAAAAATAAGCAATGCCATAGCTTCCAACTGTCCCTGATTCGGAACAAAGTCCCTCTGTCCCTCTTTCCTCCTCATTTGTCACTCATTTTGGTCTGATTTATATAGTTGTATATACATTGTACTATTTACCTTTCAAAAAGTATTTCCCAGCGCTAAACCTTTCTTCCAATTTCTAAATTTCTGCATTTGTAAATTTGTAAAAGGCAGCATAAAGGAATAGTAGTGGTAAAAAAAGCACTTGTGGATTTAAAGGGGTTGTAAAGGCAGAAGGTTTTTTTATCTTAATGCATTCTATGCATTAAGATAAAAAACATTATGTGTGTAGCAACCCCCCTCAGTTCCCCCTGTCCTATGCCTACATACATTTGCTAATAGGTGTCCCTCGTTTTCATCTTAAAAAGTTGGGAGGTATGGACTAGGCCCTTAAAATTGGATCAACTTTTACTGTAAACTTGGCACAGCATGTACAACATGCAATAACGTTTTACTCCTAACTAAACCGAACTGTGGCTGCCCCAGGTTACCCGCACAGGTGAAGTCTCTTTGGGAGAAGTTCATACTTGGAAATGCTCAGAGAAGATTGTGTTCTTGAGGTGTCCTGGTGAATCGGCGTTCCAGATGGGACCACTGGTCCCAGCAAGTCTCTGCACATATACTTAGTTGCATGTGTCCCTCATGGTGTGAGTGTTCATGTCCCTTAGGATCCAGACCTCTTCCCTTTCATAGAACACAGGTGGGAGGCTGAACCTCAGAAAAAGCTTGCAAACACATTGGGAAAGGGGGCAAAAACATCCCTTTCCACCTGACTTGGGCAGCAGGGTGCTAACTACACATACAGTAGGCCACCTGCCTATATACCTCTCAAGAGAGGAACCATGTGCATACCTCCCAACTTTTTGAGATAAGAATGAGGGATATCTATTAGCAAAAGTATGTAGGCATAGGACACACCCCCTGCCATACCCCCTTAAAGGAGAATTTTACAAAATAATGATTAGTTAAAGTGGTTGTACACCCTGTACAACCACTTTTACCTATATTAAGGCTTACCTGTAGGTGCTGGAAATATCTCCTAAACCTCCATGGTTATCATCGGCGCATGCACACTTTAGAAAGGGCACATCGTGCCGTTTCTAATAGGGGTCATGCCGTGACTGGCGGCTCCCGCGTGCAGTGATGTCACACGACTCCGGCCAGTCACAGAGCCGGGGTTCGCGGCCCCGGAAGGGAGAGGGGCGAAGATGGGCGCTCCCTGCTATTGGGGACAGCGGTGACATTGCAGGCTTCAGTTTCAGGTAAGTGACACATAATGGGCTACTATGCGATGCATAGTAGCCCATTATGCTTTACCTTTGCAGGGAAATAAAGAGGAAGTAAAACCCATCAGGGTTTACTTCCTCTTTAAACCCGCAAGTGCTTTTTTAAACCATTACTATTCCTTTATACTGGTTTTTGAAATTTACAAATGCAGCAATTTAGAAATTGGATGAAAGGTTTAGCACTGGGAAACAGATAAGATAAAAAGTGCATTTTATATATAACTGTGGAGATCAGAGCAAATGGGGTACAAATGAGGAGGAAAGAGGTACAGAGGGACTTTGCTCCAAATCAGGGGGAGTCCCTCGAAATCAGGGACAGTTGGGAGCTATGTTGGTCTGAAGTTATTCAATGGGTGCATGTGAGGTTTTGGCACATTTCTAAAGAACCTGGGTCCAAAACAGGAATATGGGGTATGAGTAACATAACTACGACAGAGACAAGATTTGGCAAGACAAGAAGGAAAAAGTAGTTGCCATAAGTCATCACAAGTAAGAACAGCAACCGATCGTTTGGCGTGGTACCTGGCTTGGTGGCAGTTTCTCCGGTAGTGAGGGGGTTGGTGCACTGACTCCCTCCCTAGCTGTCCATCTCTGCCGGTCACATGGAGTGGACTAGCGCTGTGGAGATCTTTGGCCTGGTCACTAGGTATGGGAAGAGAAGAGTTAAGAGTGGGCATGCATGAGGTCCATGCTATGTGCTCGTGGGACCTCATTCTGTTACTTGGGGTGAGGTAACAGAGGTATGCTGACTGGTAGAGTAGGCAGAGGCTCAGCCTGTCCCCCCGAATGCAACACATACAGTATATCAGTATAAATCTGTAGGGCATTGAACGAAGCAGCTTATGGGGGAACGCCGTATTTTGGGTACTACACACATGTGGCATTTATATGGCTTTTTTTTTTTACTAGTAATGGCAGTGATCTGCGATTTTTTGCGGTATTGCGACGTTGCGGTGGACAGGTCAGACACTTTTGACACATTTTTGGGACCATTGACATTTACAGAGCGATCAGTGCTATAAATATGCACTGATTACCATGTAAATGTCACTGGCAGGGAAGGAGTTAACGCTAGGGGGCAATCAAGGGGTTAGCTGTGTTCCCTCTTGTGTGTTCTAACTGTGGGGGGGTGGGGACTGACTATAGGAGATGACAGATCATGTTTTCTACTTTGTAGAAAGACACAATCTGTCCTTCTCTCCTCAGACAGCATGGGAATTTGTGTGTTTATGATCGCGACAATCGCGCCCGCCAGCCACGTGCATCGGGTTCCCTGCCGTACAGGGGGTGCGCGCCTGTGCCTCCGGTGGCGCTCGCGCGCCCTCTGGTGGCTTTCCTGGGCGAAGCCGTATATATACGGGATTTCGCCCAAGAGAGCCATTCTGCCGCAGCCGGTCGGGAACCGGTTAAGCTGGGTAGTTCCTTTCCTGAGCGGTTCATACATTAGTCTCTTCTAGCTTCTTATGGGAAGACTGTCTTTTAAAGCTGGTTCAAGTAGTTCCCCTCCTGAGGAGTACATTTGGCCTTTACCAGTCTCTCACAGGAAGATTGTGTTCTGGGCTGAGCAAAATAACCATTCCTAAAGTTTCCAACATAGAGAAGAGCATCCTTGTGTGGTCCTGGAGTATCCCATACTACCCTACACCCCATCCAAGTTATTCAACAATAAAACAACAAAAAGATATCCCCATAGACTCCCTGCTCTTGGTGTCAGTGTGCTCTGGGTGTGCTGGCAGCCTCTGCACTAATGAGGGAGAACTCTGGACATCATCATCATCTGTTCTGAAAGTGTACATCGACTGTGCCTTTGACCATCATCAGCCAGCGGCCCTCTCGGGGGGTCACACTACACTACTTACAATAACAATGGTGTTGCGGGTACTCGTTAAACTGCTAACTCCAGAATTTTCCAGCAATAGATTAAAATATGACCTCAACATACCTTTTCATTCTGTGGAGCCAGCTTGTTTTTTTTATTTTGACTTGGGAACACAGCATCTAATATTAATCACTGTCATAAAATAATGAATCATGGGAGACTTTTATCTGTTAAGTCCTGGCAATAAAAAAAAAAAAAATCATATTCTAGGCCTGCGAGAACCAAGAAGGAAGGGTTGATGGCGCACAACCGTTGACGTGACCTTGCAGATTGAATGCCCTTTTTTTGTTTATTCCAGGTATGTTTGTAGTCTATGATATTCAGAGAGGTCTCTGGGGGTCCCTGGGCTGAATACATTAAATGGATTCTTGCAAGAAATATAAAGGTAGCCTTGTGTCAGTGAGAGTTTGACCTTAGAAATGTCTACAGACAAAGCTCTGTGGCATTTTAGAAATTTTAGCAAATACAGTGGGGACGGAAAGTATTCAGACCCCCTTACATTTTTCAATCTTTGTTATATTGCAGTCATTTGCTAAAATCATTTAAGTTCATTTTTTTCCACATTAATGTACACACAGCACCCCATATTGACAGAAAAACACAGAATTGTTGACATTTTTACAGATTTATTAACCACTTGAGCCCCGGACCATTATGCTGCCTAAGGACCAGAGGTCTTTTTCCAATTTGGCACTGCGTCGCTTTAACTGCTAATTGCGCGGTCATGCAATGCTGTACCTAAACGAAATTTGCGTCCTTTTCTTCCCACAAATAGAGCTTTCTTTTGATGGTATTTGATCACCTCTGCAGTTTTTATTTTTTGCGCTATAAACGGAAAAAGACCGAAAATTTTGAAAAAAAATGATATTTTCTACTTTTTGTTATAAAAAAAATCCAATAAACTAAATTTTAGTCATACATTTAGGCCAAAATGTATTCGGCCACATGTCTTTGGTAAAAAAAATGTCAATAAGCATATATTTATTGGTTTGCGCAAAAGTTATAGCGTCTACAAACTAGGGTACATTTTCTGTAATTTACACAGCTTTTAGTTTATGACTGCCTATGTCATTTCTTGAGGTGCTAAAATGGCAGGGCAGTACAAACCCCCCCCAAATGACCCCATTTTGGAAAGTAGACACCCCAAGGAAATTGCTGAGAGGCATATTGAACCCATTGAATATTTATTTTTTTTGTCCCAAGTGATTGAATAATGACAAAAAAAAAAAAAATATTTACAAAAAGTTGTCACTAAATGATATATTGCTCACACAGGTCATGGGCCTATGTGGAATTGCACCCCAAAATACATTCAGCTGCTTCTCCTGAGTATGGGGATACCACATGTGTGGGACTTTTTGGGAGCTTAGCCGCGTACGGGGCCCCGAAAACCAAGCACCGCCTTCAGGATTTCTAAGGGTGTAAATTTTTGATTTCACTCTTCACTGCCTATCACAGTTTCAGAGGCCATGGAATGCCCAGGTGGCACAAACCCCCCCCCAAATGACCCCATTTTGGAAAGTAGACACCCCAAGCTATTTGCTGAGAGGCATATTGAGTCCATGGAATATTTTATATTTTGACACAAGTTGCGGGAAAGTGACACTTTTTTTTTTTTTTTTGCACAAAGTTGTCACTAAATGATATATTGCTCACACAGGGCATGGGCATATGTGGAATTGCACCCCAAAATACATTTAGCTGCTTCTCCTGAGTATGGGGATACCACATGTGTGGGACTTTTTGGGAGCCTAGCCGCGTACGGGGCCCCGAAAACCAAGCACCGCCTTCAGGATTTCCAAGGGTGAAAATTTTTGATTTCACTCTTCACTGCCTATCACAGTTTCGGAGGCCATGGAATGCCCAGGTGGCACAAACCCCCCCCCCCCAAATGACCCCATTTTGGAAAGTAGACACCCCAAGCTATTTGCTGAGAGGCATGGTGAGTATTTTGCAGCTCTCATTTGTTTTTGAAAATGAAGAAAGACAAGAAAAAACTTTTTTTTTTTTCTTTTTTCAATTTTCAAAACTTTGTGACAAAAAGTGAGGTCTGCAAAATACTCACTATACCTCTCAGCAAATAGCTTTGGGTGTCTACTTTCCAAAATGGGGTCATTTGGGGGGGTTTTGTGCCACCTGGGCTTTCCATGGCCTCCGAAACTGTGATAGGCAGTGAAGAGTGAAATCAAAAATTCACGCCCTTAGAAAGCCTGAAGGCGGTGCTTGGTTTTCGGGGTCCCGTACGCGGCTAGGCTCCCAAAAAGTCTCACACATGTGGTATCCCCGTACTCAGGAGAAGCAGCAGAATGTATTTTGGGGTGTAATTTCACATATTCCCATGGTATGTTTGAGCAATATATCATTTAGTGACAACTTTGTGCAAAAAAAAAAAAAAAAAAAAAAAAAATGTGTCTCTTTCCCGCAACTTGTGTCGCAATATAAAATATTCCATGGACTCGACATGCCTCTCAGCAAATAGCTTGGGGTGTCTACTTTCCAAAATGGGGTCAATTGGGGGGGTTTTGAACTGTCTTGGCATTTTATGCACAACATTTAGAAGCTTATGTCACACATCACCAACTCTTCTAACCACTTGAAGACAAAGCCCTTTCTGACACTCATTGTTTACATGAAAAAGTTATTTTTTTTTGCAAAAAAATTACTTTGAACCCCCAAACATTATATATTTTTTTAAAGCAAATGCCCTACAGATTAAAATGGTGGGTGTTTCATTTTTTTTTTTCACACAGTATTTGCGCAGCGATTTTTCAAACGCATTTTTTGGGGAAAAAACACACTTTTTTAAATTTTAATGCACTAAAACACACTATATTGCCCAAATGTTTGATGAAATAAAAAAGATGATCTTAGGCCGAGTACATGGATACCAAACATGACATGCTTTAAAATTGCGCACAAACGTGCAGTGGCAACAAAATAAATACATTTTTAAAAGCCTTTAAAAGCCTTTACAGGTTACCACTTTAGATTTACAGAGGAGGTCTACTGCAAAAATTACTGCCCTCGATCTGACCTTCGCGGCGATACCTCACATGCATGGTGCAATTGCTGTTTACGTTTGACGACAGACCGCCGTTTGCGTTCGCCTTAGCGCGAGAGCAGGGGGCGACAGGGGTGCTTTTTTTTTTTTTTTTTTTTTTCTTTATTATTTTTTTGCTTTTTTATCTTATTTTTAAACTGTTCCTTTCATTTTTTTTTTTTTTTAATCATTTTTATTGTTATCTCGGGGAATGCAAATATCCCCTATGATAGCAATAGGTAGTGACAGGTACTCTTTTTTGAAAAAATTGGGGTCTATTAGACCCTAGATCTCTCCTCTGCCCTCAAAGCATCTGATGACACCAAGATCGGTGTGATAAAATGCTTCCCCAATTTCCCAATGGCGCTATTTACATCCGGCGAAATCTAAGTCATAAAATGATCGTAGCTTCCGGTTTCTTAGGCCATAGAGATGTTTGGAGCCACTCTGGTCTCTCATCAGCTCTATGGTCAGCTGGCTGAATCACCGGCTGCATTCTCAGGTTCCCTGTTGAGACAGGAGAGCCAGAGAAAAACACGGAAGACGGTGGGGGGGGGGGCATTCCCTCCCACGGCTTGTAAAAGCAGTCTAGAGGCTAATTAGCCACTAGGATTGCTTTTACATGAAAGCCGACCGCTGGCTGAAAAGAATGATACCAAGATGATACCTAAACCTGCAGGCATCATTCTGGTATAACCATTCAAAGTCGTGAATGGCGTACCTGAAGACAAAAAAATGGTTAACAATGGTTAACAATAAAGCACAGTAAACAGTAAAGTATAAATAATTACATACCTGAAAAACAAACATGATAAAACATAATAACAATAACAATAACAATAAAACATTGCAGAATAGAATACAGTAAAAAAAGAGCAGAACAATAGAGAGAGAGAATAGAGAGAGAGAACAATAAAACGACAACTATTTTTTTTTATTTTATATATATATATTTTTTTTTACACTTTTTTTGTAACTAACTTTTATAACTGTAACCGGTTCCAGGTTCGGGTCTCTCAAAATGCGATGGCATCTTGGGAGACCCTGTGAAAGTGTGCCTAGTCTGTGCAATGCTGTACCCTACGCTAATAACTAGTGCATGGTAGCGTTCAAAACATTCACCAATGCAAAGACCAGGATTGTCAGGACAGGAGAGACAATAATAGCGGGTGTCACGCCTATATCCGCGCTTGCTGCAGACACGACATCTTTTTGGGGGGGTTCGTTGGGTAGGGGTACTCGGGAGGACATAAAAATGCCTCTCATGCAGCCGACTGCATTTGGTTGGGGATGTGAATGGGGGAAGTACGGGTGCTGCAGAAGTGGTGGGTTCCCAATTAGGATTGGCGAATGCAGCAGGAAGGGCACTATGGGCATGACGGGCCTGTGTTTGTCTTTTTGGTGGCAGCGGGACACTACTTGTGCTTGCCACCTCACCAGCTTGAACTGCACTTATGGGACTCGCCACGTCACCAAGTGTTACTGCAGCGCTGGTTTGACTACGACCGGGGTGTACTAGGCCGCTGGTGCTTGCCAGTTCAATAAAAAGCTTAAAAAAAAACTGTTAGCGATCGCAGGGATCAGGCCTGACTCTGCAAACGCTGCAGTTATGCGTTTAGTGTTTTGTAAGTGACAGTGATCGATCGATACTGCACTTGGGTGGGCTGGGCTGGGCCGGGCGGAGGGGCAAAACGCAGGTGCTAGCAGGTATCTGGGCTGATCCCGCTAACACTGCGTTTTTGGGAACCCTAAACTGCTGGGGACGCTAGTATAGATCTGATCGGATCAGATATTGATCCGTTCAGATACTATACCACTAAAGGAGGCGTATGCTGCGTGCGTGGGTGTTAGCGGTACTGGTGCTAACCTGACGCTGCCTGGGGCCGGTGCTTGCTAGTTCACCAAAATGCTACCAAAAAAACTGTTAGCGATCGCAGGGATCAGGCCTGACTCTGCGAACGCTGCAGTTATGCGTTTAGTGCCTTGTAAGTGACAGTGATCGATCGATACTGCACTTGGGTGGACTGGGCTGGGCTGGGCTGGGCCGGGCGGAGGGGCACAACGCAGGTGCTAGCAGGTATCTGGGCTGATCCCGCTAACACTGCGTTTTTGGGAACCCTAAACTGCTGGGGACGCTAGTATAGATCTGATCGGACCAGATATTGATCCGTTCAGATACTATACCACTAAGGGAGGTGTACGGTGCGTGCGTGGGTGTCAGTGGTACTGGCGCTAATCTGGCGCAGCCTGGGGCTGGTGCTTGCCAGCTCACCAAAATGCTACCAAAAAAACTGTTAGCGATCGCAGGGATCAGGCCTGGCTCTGCGAACGCTGCAGTTATGCGTTTAGTGTTTTGTAAGTGACAGTGATCGATCGATACTGCACTTGGGTGGGCCGGGCGGAGGGGCAAAACGCAGGTGCTAGCAGGTATCTGGGCTGATCCCACTAACACTGCGTTTTTGGGAACCCTAAACTGCTGGGGACGCTAGTATAGATCTGATCAGATCAGATATTGATCCGTTCAGATACTATACCACTAAGGGAGGCGTATGCTGCGTGTGTGGGTGTTAGCGGTACTGGCGCTAATCTGACGCTGCCTGGGGCGACGCATATCACCGCCGGGCGACCGGGGGGCTAAACCTTTATTCGGTAATAAACGGCGGGTGCCCTGACACTATAAAAAATAAACAAACTAACCAGCGTCACCCGTAACAGTTATACGGTGATCAGTGGTGAAAGGGTTAACTAGGGGGCAATCAAGGGGTTAAAACATTTATTAGATAGTATATGGGGGTCCCTGTCGCTATAAAACACTGACGGCGAACCTAAATATTTACCTCACTAACTAGCGTCACCAGCGACACTAATACAGCGATCAGAAAAATGATCGCTTAGCGACACTGGTGACGGGGGGTGATCAAGGGGTTAAAACTTTATTAGGGGGGGTTTAGGGGGGTATCCTAGACCTAAAGGGGGGTAACAGTAACTGTCCCAACACTGTAACTGTCACAAACTGACACCAATACAGTAATCAGAAAAAAAAAAAAAAAAAACTGCTGGTGTCAGTTTGTGACAGGGGGGGGGTGATTGGGGGGGGATCGGGGGGGCGATCGGGGGGGGGATCGGGGTGTTTTGTGTGCCTGGCATGTTCTACTGTGTGTGTGTGTGTTGTGCACTCACTCACTTGTCTTCTCTCCTCGGGCCGGAACGGAAATTACCGAGCCGAGGAGAGATGACATCATTTCCTTTGCTGCTGTTTAGCATACAGCAGCAAAGGAATGTTCTCATTGGCCGGCGGCGATCGCGAGGGGGGGGCCACGAACGGATGGCCTCCCCCTCATCTCCGATCGCCGTGGGAGAAAAGACGACCGCCTTGGGCACCGGGGGGGGGTCCGATCGGACCCCCCACCCGTGGAAGGCAAATCACGTACATGTACGTGATTTTGCCTGTCCGTGCCACCTTGCCGACGTAAATCGGCGTGAGGCGGTCGTCAAGTGGTTAAAAAAGAAAAACTGAAATATCACATGGTCCTAAGTATTCAGACCCTTTGCTGTGACACTCATATATTTAACTCAGGTGCTGTCCATTTCTTCTGATCATCCTTGAGATGGTTCTACACCTTCATTTGAGTCCAGCTGTGTTTGATTATACTGATTGGACTTGATTAGGAAAGCCACACACCTGTCTGTATAAGACCTTACAGCTCACAGTGCATGTCAGAGCAAATGAGAATCATGAGGTCAAAGGAACTGCCTGAAGAGCTCAGAGACAGAATTGTGGCAAGGCACAGATCTGGCCAAGGTTACAAAAAATTTCTGCTGCACTTAAGGTTCCTAAGAGCACAGTGGCCTCCATAATCCTTAAATGGAAGACGTTTGGGACAACCAGAACCCTTCCATCCGGCCAAACTGAGCTATCGGGGGAGAAGAGCCTTGGTGAGAGAGGTAAAGAAGAACCCAAAGATCACTGTGGCTGAGCTCCAGAGATGCAGACGGGAGATGGGAGAGAGTTGTAGACAGTCAACCATCACTGCAGCCCTCCACCAGTCGGGGCTTTATGGCAGAGTGGCCCAATGGAAGCCTCTCCTCAGTGCAAGACACATGAAAGCCCGCATGGAGTTTGCTAAAAAAACACCTGAAGGACTCCAAGATGGTGAGAAATAAGATTGTATGGTCTGATGAGACCAAGATAGAACTTTTTGGCCTTAATTCTAAGCGGTATGTGTGGAGAAAACCAGGCACTGCTCATAACCTGTCCAATACGGTTGAAACAGTGAAGCATGGTGGTGGCAGCATCATGCTGTGGGGGTGTTTTTCAGCTACAGGGACAGGACGACTGGTTGCAATTGAGGGAAAGATGAATGCGGCCAAGTACAGGGATATCCTGGACGAAAACTTTCTCCAGAGTGCTCAGGACCTCAGACTGGGCCAAAGGTTTACCTTCCAACAAGACAATGACCCTAAGCACACCGCTAAAATAACGAAGGAGTGGCTTCACAACAACTCCGTGACTGTTCTTGAATGGCCCAGCCAGAGCCCTGACTTAAACCCAATTGAGCATCTCTGGAGAGACCTTAAAATGGCTGTCCACCAACGTTTACCATCCAACCTGACAGAACTGGAGAGGATCTGCAAGGAGGAATGGCAGAGGATCCCCAAATCCAGGTGTGAAAAACTTGTTGCATCTTTTCCAAAAAGACTCATGGCTGTATTAGATCAAAAGGGGGCTTCTACTAAATACTGAACAAAGGGTCTGAATACTTAGGACCATGTGATATTTCAGTTTTTCTTTTTTAATAAATCTGCAAAAATGTCAACAATTCTGTGTTTTTCTGTCAATATGGGGTGCTGTGTGTACATTAATGAGGAAAAAAAAGGAACTTAAATGATTTTAGCAAATGGCTGCAATATAACAAAGAGTGAAACATTTCAGGGGGTCTGAATACTTTCCGTCCCCACTGTAATTCATCAGAAAAATATGTAAAAAAAAACAGATATGTAAGTGCAGACACCCGCACGGTACACCAGGGAGCCCCTAAACTTTCAATTGTGGGGTCTTCTTTTCAGTTCTACGATGTTCCCTTTTTTAACCAGAAAGCCCAGCACTGTAGTTCTTGGATTGGAGCTTTCTGCTCCAATTACACCTAAACTGTCTTAAAGTGGAACTTCACCCAAAAGGGGAGGTTCTGCTTTTCTGCCTCCTCCTCTACTACTTTTGGACACATTTATTATTTTTGTGGGAACAGTTACCTGGTTTTGACAGGTACCCACTCCCACTGCTGCTTGGATCACCTAGGTGATCCAAGCAGATGTTCGTCCCCCACTTTGCCCAGAAGGCTGCGGGACCATTCCCAATGTCCAGTGGGGAGCCGGCTGTGAAGCTGCAAGGAGTCACAGCTGGCTTCCCTTAGTAAACATGCTGATGCCTGTGTAGAACTGGCCCGGCTGAGGACAGCGCTGGATCCCTGGGGCAAATAAGTGTCCCTTTATTAAAAGTCAGCAGCTATAGTATTTGAAGCTGATGACTTTTACAATTTTTTGGGGGGGACTGGTTGTAAAAGCAGAAAGTTTTTATCTTAATGCATTCTAAGCATTAAGATAAAAAACCTTCTTTGTGCAGCAGCCCCCCTCATCCCCCCTAATACTTACCTGAGCCCCCTCTCGACTCTCCTGGACTCTCCCTCCTGATTGGCTGAGACACATCAGCAACACCACTGGCTCCTGCTGCTGTCAATCAAACTCAATTAGGCACTCAGGAGAAAGGGGGAGGGGCTGAACCACGGCTCCATGTCTGAATGGACACAGGGAGCTGTGACTCGGCATGGGTGCCCCCATAGCAAGCTGCTTGCTGTGGGGGCACTCATCAGGAGGGAGGGGCCAGGAGCTCCATCCATGAGCAAAGGAGGATCTGGGCTGCTCTGTGCCAAACCATCTCACAGTGCAGGTAAGTATGACATGTTTGTTATTTTAATAGGAAACAAAATGAGACTTTATAATCATTTTAAATACTTAAGCAAGGCTGGCATCAAACTATTGCACTGCAATAACACATTGGTGCATTGCATTCTTTTTAAATGGCACCTTATTGCACCTCCTTTGCAATGCAATGCAGAGGAAATACACTGCGTCGAAAAAAAGGTGCAGAAATTTTTTTTTTCCAGTCTGGTGCATTGGCAGCCCTTTTAAATGAATTGGCTGTCTTAACACAACACACATAAACACCTTCACGCCAGTGTTAATTTAATCGATAAAAATATTTTCGTCACAGTTTTCGTCTGCTGCATGTTTTCAGTGACAAAAACTAAACCAAAATAAAATGAGAATTAAGTTAATTGATGAAAACTATAACAAAAATCAATTCCAATTTTTATTTAGTCGAAAATCTCCAGTACATTTTAGTCGAATAAAATCCAATGGGTTTAGTTAAATTGTAATGCATTATTTAAGCATTTCTCTAGAACTGCCAACCTTATTATATATTCCTGGAGTAAAAATCTAATAACGTATTATTATCTATGGTAGTAGTAAGGTTTGAACATGAACTACAGACACAGATTTAGCAGTTGTAATATATACTGTCTTCATAAATAAAAAGTTACATGAACAAACAAAAATATGGCTTTTCGACAAACAGAAGTGCAACATTAACCACTTCAGCCCGAGAAGGGTTTGCCCCCTTATTTTGCGATACGACACTGTGTCGCTTTAACTGACAATTGCGCGGTCGTGCGACATTGTACCCAAACAAAATTGATGCCCCTTTTTTCCCCACAAATTGAGCTTTCTTTTGGTGGTATTTGATCACCTCTGTGTTTTTTTATTTTTTGTGCTATAAACAAAGAGCGACAATTTTGAAAAAAAAAAAAAAAAAATTTTACCTTTTGCTATAATACATATGCAAAAAAATAAATAAAAAAAAATTTATTTATCAGTTTAGGCCAATATGTATTTTTCTACATATTTTTGGTAAAAAAAAAATCACAATAGGCATATATTTATTGGTTTGCGCAAAAGTTATAGCGTTTACAAAATAAGGGATAGATTTATGGCATTTTTATTTTTTTACTAGCAATGGCAGCGATCTGCAATTTTTAGCGGGACTGTGACATTGCGGCGGACAGATCCGACATTTTTTTGGGACCATTGACATTTATACAGCGATCAGTGCTACAAATAGGGATGAGCTCGATGTTCGAGTCGAACATAACTTCGACTCGAACATTGGGTGTTCGCCCGTTCGCAGAACAGCAAACATTATGGGGCATCACGGGAAATTTGAGAACAGTCCACAGTCACTGCTTCCGTAGCCCCATCATCATGCATGGAGGAGTCCCCAGAATTATTCGACCACAGTGTTGGTTACATGCTGCTGGAGGATTTGCAGTGATTTGTAGGCTCTGGTGTTGGTTCACAGGTTGAGGAAAGGGAGTAATGTGAGTCTAGAGAGAGGGGGTGCCACAGAAGGACAAGAAACTGGAAGTCATGTTCCCCCAGCTGCAGCATACTGCCAAGTTTGCTCCAGTGACGAGGAGGTAGGGGATGATGAGGTCACTCACTGACTGTACTTGGGTGCCTGAGAGAGAAGAGGAGGAAAGTGAGAAGGAGGAGGAGGCACAACTCCAACGAGGCAGGATGTCCTCTAGGGGGCAGCTTAAGGGACGCCACCCTATTGCATCACACCGCAGAGCTCCGCGTGTGCAGGGCACTGCTGAATCCCCACTGACTTTTAAAAGTTTCTTGGTGTGGGCTTTTTTCGACACATGTGCAGCAGATCGCACGATTGCTGTTTGCAACCTGTCTGAAGCGGATCAAGCATGGTCAGAACAGCAGCCGCTTGGGCACCACATGCTTGACCAGACATACGACGACCTCCCATGCAGTCTGCTGGCAACAGCACTTGAAAGACCCACATCATAGAGATTGTGGATGAGATTGTGTACTCCAGTCCATATGACAGACCAGCTGCCTCCTACGCCTTCCAGTCCCCTCCCAGAGTCCCCTTCCCTTGTGCAACCGTGTTGTGCAAAAAAGAGGAAAAAAAAAAACTTTAATGCACACTTTTTATTTTTCCCAGAGGTGACTGGATGGCGCAGGAGGCAGCTGGTCTGTCATATGGAGTAGGAGCACACGATTTCATCCACGGATTGGCGCTATTAAGGCATGCTATAGAGAGGTGCACTAACACACCAGACCCATGTGAGTACCCTATAATAGGGCTATGTTTGCATTAAATAAAATCGTTTAAAACGTTATTACTCTATGGAAGTCTCTTTTTGATATTTATATATGAGGATGTAACATCTTTGAGCAGTATTTGGACCTTGCAACCTGATCCGCTTTGATGATTTAAAAGAGTGTACTGACCAAACTTAATTGCGAGGTCACACGCTCTAAAGGGGAGCCTTGGGGTGGGGAGCACCTGAGTGTAATCATTGCTGAAGATCGATATATTCACAGTCACCTATCAAGTCACATTTATTATCTTTGTATTAAGGATGCTGAAAACTGACCCTGGATGGTCAGAGTATCACGGACCTATGTGCACCTGAGCACTTTATGGATCACTTTTGTGTCAATATTTCCATTGTATGAAATGTGTGTGTATTCACGCTCTATGATGTTGTAAGCTGTATGACGACAACAGTCGCTTATATATGTATTTTTTATTCTTGGGATTGAATTTATAGGCACATCACTTTAGTTAACAATTTTGTTTTTTAGTTTTTTTGCTGCGGGTTCAGCAGATCATTAAGGGGTTAGCGCAGCACATGATTTATTTATTCATCTGTGATTCTCACACGTTAGTATGGGACGTGATTAGTGCTAGAAGCTGTCATCACACTATTATAAGATAGGGGATCTTTGATTTGGTAGCTCGCAAGACCTTTACTACTATAGGGTTCCAATTTTTATGCAGAGTATATAGAGAAGGCCGTATAGTATATATACTGCAGTTCAGTGTATATAGTGCCTGGGGCCCAAGGGGACCACCACGCCATTTTTTTTATTTTGGTGCGGAGTTCCCCTAATATCCATACCAGACCTGAAGGGCCTGGTATGGATTTTGGGGGGGGAACATCCACACCAAATTTTTTTGGTGTCTTTGGTGCGTGGTTCCCCTTAATTTTCATACCAGACCAAAAGGGCCTGGTAATGGACTGGGGGGGGGCAACCTACGCTGTTTTTTTCAATTATTTTTATCTATATTGGCGGGATCCGACAAAACATTACAGCCACAAGCAGTTTTAAATGACATTTTTCCTTTTAGAAATGTCATTTTGCTGTGGTACTGTTATAAACATGGGAAAGATGCACTACTTTCCAGACTAAGGAGACCCCCAGGCACGATATTTGAAGCAATATTTCATTTTTATTGTTTCACTTTAAGCATTATTAACCACTTGCCTACCAGGCACTAACACCCCCTCCTGCCCAAGCCATTTTTCAGCTTTCAGTGCTGTCGAAATTTGAATGACAATTGCATGGTCATGCTACACTGTACCCAAACAAAATTTGTATCATTTTCTTCACACAAATGGAGCTTTCTTTTACAAAAAAAAAAAAAAAAATTTGGAAAAAAAAAAAGTTTTTTTACTGTTTTTCTGTCAGTAAATTTTGTAAATACTGTAAGTAATTTTTCCCCTTTACTGATGGGCACTGATAGGCTGAACTGGTGGGCATTGATGAGGTGGGACTTATGGGCACTGATGAGGCGGCACTTATGGGCACTGATGAGGTGGCACTGATGAGGAGGCACTAATATGCCAAACTTATGGGCACTGATAGGTGGCACTAATATGTATCACTGATGGGCACTGTTAGGTGGCACTGATGGGCACTGTTAGGTGGCACTGATGGGCACTAATAGGTGGCACTGGTTGGCACTGATAGGTGGCAGTGGCGGGCACTGATAGGCAGCACTGGTGGGCATGAATAGATAGCATGGATAGGCGGTACAGATGGGCACTGATGGGCATTGATGGACAGCAGTGATGGGCATTGATGGGCAGCACTGATAGGTGGCACTGATTGCCAGCACTGACTGGCATGGCTAATAGGCACTGATTTGTGGCACTTGTGGGCAGTTGTGGGCACTGATTGCTTCCACTGGTGGGCACTAAATGCTGGCATTGGTGGGCATTATATGCTGGCATCTCATAATCTCCAAACCCTATCCAAGTTATTATCCCTCACTAAATAACAAAAACAAAGCACTGGACTGTTCCCTGGCTTAGAGTACCTGTGAAAATTTGGTGTGCCTGGCTGTGCAGGGTGGGGGATCCCAGTATACTTGTGGTTCCTTAGGGGGTACACTACATCTGGTTTGCAGGGCATTGTTCCAGAACTCCCAGGCAGCAGGCAGACAGAAGGAGCCTGTGTCATTCAGACAATACAGTTTGCTGATAGAGTCAGGGGGCTTTAACAGACAGGCGGCACTTCAAGGAAAGTGGAAGTTTAGGTGGGTACTGGAGATTTTAGTCGACTAAAATTCAACTAAAACTAAAACAATTCAGATGACTAAAATACTACTAAAATGGCATTTAAAGACCACTATTTCTGCCACCGCATATATGGATGAGGGGCCTTAAGACCTAAACTGAATGTAAAGTTTTGTTTTCAATAAAAATAACAAACATGTTATACTTACCTGCTCTGTTGTAATGGATTTGAACAGAGCAGCCCAGATCCTCCACTTCTCAGGTCCCTCTTCAGCTCTCCTGGCCCCTCCCTCCTGTTGGATGCCCCCGCAGCAAGCAGCTTGCTATGGGGGCACCCGAGCCGAGTCATATCTCCCTGTGTCCATTTAGACACTGAGCTGCGGCCCGCCACCCTCTCTCTCCTTATTGGTTGACTGACATTGATTGACAGCCGTGGGAGCCAATGGCGCCGCTGCTGTGTCTCAGTCAATCAGGAGAAAGAGTCTGGGACGGCCGAGACAGTCGTAGACATCGCTGGACAGAGATGGGGCTCAGGTAAATATTAGGGGGGCTGAGGAGGGCTGCTGCACACAGAAGGTTTTTTAATCTTAATGCATAGAATGCATTAAGATAAAAAATTTTCTGACTTAATGACTCCTTTAAAGCATTTGTTATCCAACACTTTATATTCCTGATATGTGCCTGCTGTACTATGTACTTGTATGAGAAATTATCCTGTTCTCTTTGTATTGCTACCTTTGTGTGACATCCCTGGTTGTTCTTGTCAGTCCCTCGGCTCTCCTATTAAAAACTGACCACACTAAGCAGGAGAACACATCGTGGTCAGTTCTATGGCTGTGCTGGGAACTCAGCCTGCACTCCTCCAATGATCATACTTGTCCTGACCCCCCCCCGATGCATAGCCATTCACTGGGTAGCTCAGTGTGCTGCTGCTTCTCCCCCCAGCTCTTATGCAGCAGAGAACAGAGGGAATGTGATCACTTAGAAAAAAGAGAAAAAGGGTATTTATGATTTTTTTATATCTATAGAAAAATGTTTTGCATTTCTATTTTAAGCCGAATGGGTTATTTTACAAGGTGATCATTTCCAATCACTTTAATCCTCTCCAAACAAAAATGGATTGTAAAAGCAGAAGGTTTTTTTTACCTTACTGCATTCTATGCAGTAAAGCAAAAAACCTTCTGCATGCAGCTCCCCCCGCAGCCTCCCCTAAATACACATCTGAGCCCATTCGGAGATTTGCATGAGAGCTGAGGCTGTCTTGGCTCTCTCACTCCTCATTGGCTCAGATACAGCAGCAGGAGCCATTGGCTCCCGTTGTTGTCAATGACAGTCAGTGAGGAGGGAGCGGAGTATGTGTGGACACAGGGAGCCAGGCTCGGGAGCGAGAATGCACACGTGCCCCTATGGCAAGTGGCTTGCTATGGGGGCACTTGGCGGGGGGGGGGGGGTCCAGCCCAGAGCACCAGCAGGGGACCCCAGAAGAAGAGGATCGGGGCTGCTCTGTGCAATTCCATTGCTTTTCATGCTGCAAAAGTGAAAATGTTAGTTGCACACCCCAACTCAGAACCACCAAACATTATATATATATATTTGTTTTAGCAGAGACCCTAGGCGGTCATTGCAACTTTTTATGTCACACGGTATTTGGGTAGCAATTTTTCAAACGCGATTTTTTGGGGAAAAGAAACACTTTCTTTTTTATTAAATCAGATTCTTTTTATTTTTATATGCGAACAGCATTAAAGCAATACAAACAGATTATCCAAACAAAAACACATAAACCAAGACAAGCGCTACAGAAAAAAAGTAAACCCCCCACGCTATTTCTTGGAGTAGAAGAAAGGAAAAGAAAAAGAAAAAACCTTTAGGCCGGGTTCACACTATTGCGAATTGGATGTTTAGTAACACTGGAGGTGGTCACATAATACAGCTTTAGCTGGAGAGATACAAAACCAACAACATATATATTTACCCAGAGATACCTATATTAAGATGGTCACCTACAGCCCGATATCTGATATTGCAATATACATAGTACAGATTGGTTTATAACGATGCCAGGGGCATGGACTCAAGCCACTTTGACCAGATAGCATTATTTATCATTTTCACTTATTCATGGCATTCCTTAGAAAGTATGTATGTTTTTCAAATAAAATAATCCTGTTAAGATCTGAAATCCAGTCAGATACAGTCGGCGGATGGGGAGAGGTCCACTTAGGGCAATCTGTCTGCGAGCAACAAAATGTCCACACCTAATAGTGTTGCCTAAAGAAAAAGTATAAATGGACATATCACAATTGCCCAATAGGCACATAAGTGGTTCAGCTGAGATATTAATATTCAGTAGCCCATTTAAGGTACCAATCACCTCTGCCCAGTATCTTTGGAGTTGGAGACACCGCCAGAGAAGATGTATTAATGTACCTGTGTTACCACATCTAGCACAGGCTGGCTCAGATTTCAGGCCAATGGTATGCAAAAATTGAGGAGTTCTAAAAACCCTATGAAGAATAAAGATCTGGGTCAGTCTGTGTGATGGAGAGAGAGACACCCGAGACAGAGACCGGAGAATATCTTCCAAAACCTCTTCCGGAATGGGGCCAATATCTTGTTCCCATCCGGCCCTAGAGCCAATGGGAACGTTCAGTAGAAACTTATCTAACAGCACCCTACATGTAACAGAGGTAAGACCTTTTGTTGACCTTGTTTGTACTATCTTGTCAAAAACAGGGGTAGGGGGAAAGAATATCTTAACAGACGAAAATTGAGCATGTAAGGCATGTCTCAATTGGAGGATATGATCAAACCAATTTGACTGTAAAGAGAACTCTCCCCTTAAAACTTTCATGAATAAAAAAAAAACAAAACAGTAAAGTTAGCCCAATTTTTTTGTATAATGTGACAGATGACCCTTTAAAATTGCGAAAACTCGTGGAATGGCGCAAAACTTCGGTACTTAAAATCCCCATAGGCAACGCTTTAACATTTTTACAGGTTACCTGTTTAGAGTTGCAGAGGAGGTCTAGTGATAGAATTATTGCTCTTGCTCTAACGTTCGTGGTGATACCTCACATGTGTGGTTTGAACGTAATTTACATATGCGCACGCAGCCTACATATGTGTTCGCTTCTGTGTGCGAGCACACGGGGATGGGGGCGCTTTCATTTTTATTTATTTTTTTTATATCGTTTATTTTATTTAAATTTTTCTATTTTTACACCTTCCCTTTAAAAAACGAATGATCTCAAGCTTTCCAGCCAAGTCCCCGGCATTGTTTACTTCTGCCGGCCCGGACGTGAGGTCATAACGTCGCGCCCGGGCCTCCGAGAGTCATATAGACTGCCGGGGACCATCTGGCTCTCGGTTTTCTCTATGACTAACTTCTGGCGCCGGCAGATTCCTTCTCCAGGTCGCCAATCGCATGAGGGCGGTAGGAGGGGGGAACGTCCCCTCCCACCACCTGTAAAAACGATCAAGTGGCTGAACAGCCGCTATGATTTTTCTTACAGTGAAGGGAATCTCCTGCTGAAAAAAATGATATCTGAATGATGCTTGTAACTGCAGGCTACATTCAGATATCACCACTGAAAGCCCAGGACGTCATATGACGTTCTACGGTATGGAAGTGGCTAGAGAAGAGGAAGAAAGAACGAAGCAAAAGATAAGGTGAACAAAATGAAGTACAAGACGTGCACCCTTTGTCTGTTGTACAGATATCCCTCCATCCAGATCAGGCGGATCCCGAAAAGAATTTTATCCAGGGATCCCATATTTTCTCAAAGTAGGCCAACTTATCCCGGAGATTATCCGTCATTCGTTCATTGATCACGATCCACGTCAATGTGGCCTTTAAAAGGTCAAAGTGAATCGTGGGGGACTTCCACAAACGTGCAATAGAAATCCTAGCTGCAGTGAATATAAATGCAATCAGGTGTCTTACGTGTCCCGATGTACCTTCCACCAGCTTCCCCAGATGGGCCTGTTGTGGGGTCTTGGATAGATTCACTTGGGTGAGGAAGTAGATGAAATTTATATATGCGGATCCAAAACTGCCTCACTTTGCTGCATGTCCACCACGTATGGAGTACTGTTCCCGCCTGACCGCAGCCACGAAAACTGCCAGAGGGGGCACCCGGGACAGAGGATGCCAAACAGGCTGGTATTAAATACCACCGTAGAAAAACATAATTCGCCTCGATCAGAGAGGTATTGATATTTTTTTTTTTTGGGTAAATTTCAAGTTGACTTTAACAAACAACCTCCACTCCTTCTGCAAATTAAAACTTTCTAAGGTTAGCTTTGATCTTTCCTCCTGCTTTCTGGGGTCATGTACTTGGTCTTAGCTTCATGCTGAAAATACTGCTTTCCTGAATCTTATTCACACTGTTAATGTATTTAATAAAGGTTTTAATCATGTCCCCTTTTTTACTCTTCTTTCCTCGAGGCTGCACATACTAAATTCTTCTCTTCTCTGATATGTTTTATCTCTAAGACCCTTCATCAATTTTGGCTCCCATGTCTTCCCTATTTCTATCTTATCAAAATCTTACAAGTTAAGTCTCCAGAAGTGGAAAGGGATTTCTAAAAGGGTTTTAAATTCAGCTTCATACTGTATAGTCAAATCAGGATGCTCTTCCTCCTGCTGGGGATCCCTGTATTGATGCACACCAAAATTCAATGTGCTTTCCCCACTGCCTGGTCTTCTGTAGTGAGGAGTCCATGGGGTTGATTTACTAAAGGTAAATAGACTGTGCACTTTGCGAAAGGGCAGTTTCACTCTGCAATTGCAGTTATTTCAGAGCTCAGTAAATGAGTTAACACTTCACCTTGCAAAGAGTACCCAATCACCCAATCCAAGGAGAATGGTGCATTTTTGCTTGCACATGATTGCATGATGGAAATCAGCATAGCTTCTGCTCATTTACCAAGCTGTGGAGCAATTGCACTTTGCAAAGTGCCCAGTGTATTTGCCTTTAGTAAATCAACCCCGTATATCTATGTATGCTATGACTTTAACCACTTGCCAACCAGCCGCCGTCATTATACCGCGGCAGGTCGGCACGATCCCGTGAACCGTCGTAGCTGTATGTCGGCTCCTTTAAGCGGGATAGCAAGCGCACACACGCCGCCAGAGGCGCACGCACGCAGCCGCTGCATTGCGTGGCCAGAGGTTGCGTGCGATCGCGGGCACGAGAGGCAGAACAGGGACGTGTGTGTGTAGGGAAGAGGCCTAAACTGAGAAAAAGATTAGCTTTTTTTTAAAAAAAGTGGGGATATTTATTATAGCAAAAAGTACAAAATATTGTTTTTTTCAAAATTGGCACTCTTTTTTGTTTATAGCGCAAACAAATAAAAACCACAGAGATGATCAAATACCACTATTTGTGGGAAAAGAAGGAGCGTCGCACAACCGCGCAATTGTCAGTCAAAGCGACTCAGTGCCGAAACGAAAAAAAAATTGCCTGGTCATTGAGCAGCCAAATCTTCCAGGGCTGAAGTGGTTAAAGACTCAGACATAGGATTTGCTGAGCACAGTGGCAGGGGAAGCAAAGAAAGCTGAGGTAGTAGGGGGAGTAGGAATCAAGGTAAAGGTTTTGCTTTGTTTTGCTTTGGGGAAAGCACAAGTTCACATTACAGACCTCTACTTACCCAAACCCTCACAACGGTAGTGGTGTTGTCCTACCAAGAAAAAAACTTCTACTTCTGGTGACCCAGAGCTCTGACAGGGACATGAGCCAATGACATCAGATCAGAGGCAACCTGGCCAATCAAAAGCCAAGTTTGATTTGTACACTTGGTGCCACAGGCTCCAAGCCCCTGTCGGAGCAAAGGGAGCACCATAAGAGCTAGATGGGCAGGCAGTGCCCCTACCAAGGCAACAGGCAAATATTAATTAGATGTGCAGCATCTTTAAAACGTCTCCAAGGAGCTGAGCCTAATCAACTTGTAGTCCATCTTAAAGATTAGCTAGCGCAGATGTATTGAGCAGCTGGGCAGCCAAATGGAGCCAAATGGAGAGGAAGCTATAGCCTAATATATAGCAACCAAACCTCTGAATGGCTCTTCAGCACAAAAGAGTTCATAAATTAATAAAATCAATAGCAGTCTCTGCTCAATCTCAAACTAGACCCTTCTATAGGGGAGAAATCCTTACCTTGCGTTTATCTGATTTAAGAGCTGTCTGACTATCAGAAGCTAATAATATTAACTGAAAACTGGAAGCTTCCAAGACATATTGAGTGTTCTGCTGGAAATTCCTTTGCGAATGCAGGCCATAACTCAGCTTTAACATTCATGTGATCAGCTTAATGATATTGCGCAGTAATTGAGGTTCTTCTTTTGGCATTGCAAGATCCAAAACTAGGGATATAATTCTTTTATGTATAACTGATGCAGAAAAATTGAGGCAATTTTGCTCCTACCCACTAATATTTTATTTGCAGTGTAGACTGCCATCTGTAGCCAGGTGACAGAAAGATGGACATCATTGGTAGCTGCCCAATGGCAAACCAAAAAACTGGCTCAGAGGAGGACTAGAGCTGTAGATCCACATGGCCTGCTGGTCTGAGGTCTGAAGTTAGGAATGTATACTGCATGAGGAGGGTGAGTGAGGCTGGGCACTAGGATTAAAATTGTTTAAAAACTGCAATGCCAAGATTTTCCCCAGTAGATTCTTTTTCTTCCTTGAGTAAAGCCTTTACATAGATCTTTCTGTCTTGCAGTTGGATGCTATCTCTTGGATATGGCTGGTCAATGCATTTTAGCATTACACTCAAGGGTGATATTCCAGCTTTTTGCAGTTTTTTCCTCTGGACAAAACAAATATCATTATTATCAAAGCATACATGAATTGGTAAATATGTCCAAAAAAGACCACTAGGTCCACTTACCAGTTCACTTCTGACAGACTGTACAGCCCCCTTCCCCAAAGAGAAAGGGGCTCCTGAATTTAATGCCGCCTTTATGTGACATCATTGCCCTAATAAAGTTATTAAACTATATGTGAACCCTTACCTTATAAAGCAAATCATTCAGTTTAAAATAGAAATGAAAGGGAAAACATTTGTGTAAACATATAAAAAACATAATTACCTTTTTTATTTTTATTTTTTTTTAAGTGATCACATACCCTTTGTTCTCAACTAGAAACATAGAAAAGTAATAGCAGAAGAAAGACTGAGTAGTCCATTGAGTCTGCACAGTTTTTTGTTTTTTTTTATAAGTGTAGTGATGTGGACTATAACCAGAAAGTTTCGTACCCTCCAGTGTTTTGAATATTGTTTGCCCTGTGATTATTCGGCAGTCAGTGACCTCATACCTGTGCACCAGCGGAGTGAGTTATGGGGCGTATAGTCCTTCTGGAATCTGCTGCTCCTTTACATTCCCGTACCCTAAGACTACAAATCCCAGGGACCCTTGCAGTGGCCTGAAGGTTGCTGGAAGGGATGTTAAAAGGAGCTTAGGAAGCCCGGGTACGCTCTCTTCCTTCTGGGCCTGACGTAAGACGGACCTCTCTGTGTGACAGAGAGAGGTCACGGCCTACCACACGGAACATTACTTCCACCATGAGGCCTGAGAGGCCGGGTCCTGTTAACCACTGACGGACATCCTGTTACTAACATCATTTACAGCGCCTACCCATAGGTGCAGACGTGTGGGGAAAGTCGCTACGGAAGACCGAGACAGAGGAGCCTCTGCTGGAGTGTCGCTATCCATGTTCCTGTCCAGAAGACAGCGAAATTATTTGGGTCGATGGTGAGAGAGCAACTTGCTCAATCTTTACCTATCCACTACCACCATTACCGAACCCAGTGTGCATACATCTTTACCCAAGAACACTTTACTGAATTGCTGGAACACTGTACTCAGAAGCCTTAGGCCTACACTACTTGGAATCTATTGTTTTATCTGCCACCAAACAGATTAAAATTAACAAGCTCCAACTAGCTAGCGAAGAATAACAGATCTGCCACGTGGAAATATACTGCCATCACTTATAGGAAGCCTGTATACATATATACATATAACACCAGCGGGAGATTAGCTCTCCCATGAATATAGCATAGGCTGTTTAGATTGCATTTATCTCAGTGTGGCCACAAGTGTAGTTAACTGAAGCATCCACTAGAAGGTGACCTAGGATCTGAATATAGTCTACCTTTGTGTATATAACATTATTCATTGTTCAATCATTGTTGTGTTTGGGAGGAGTCTGTTTGCTGAGTTGGTGCTGTTATCACAGCTCAGCTTTTCCTATTTGATTTCAGAACCTTATACTATTGAGTTGCTTGATTCTTTATTGAGTTGCTTTATAGTATTAACAGGATGTCTGAACCCAGAGTGTCAGGTGGGTTGGAAGGTTCACTTGGTCATGGCCGTGCAGATGAGCAGGTAATTCTTAGCAGTCCTCAAGGGGGCAGTGCTACATAAGTGTTTTATATTTTTTGTTGTAGGCTCTGGACTCCAGAACCCAATCCAGGAGTTTCTAATCCTGGGGAAAACTGTAAGACCAATTTTTTCTACTCCGATTAGCCATCCTGGAGCCCATCAACCTGTACCACTGAGAACCCTGTGTGATATATAGTATGTTGCTTCTGACAACATGACAAGGCGTAGCACTGTCTCAACATGTAATCTGTAGGCCTTAAGGCGACTTTCACATGAGGCGGATTCCGTTCTGTGAGCTGATTCTCTGCTGGTTGGAGCAGAACAGATGAATGACACATCCATGTCTGCTCAGTTTCTGCAAAGTGAACACAGAAAGAGCCCGCTCTGTTCTATGAGCAACCAGGAGTAAATGGACTCTGCTGTCTGCAACCTGTTTAATGGCTTTTGGCGCCACTCAAAGTAGAGGTGAAAGCATATCCCTTTGTCCCAGAACATGGGGTGCAGGCTTGTCCTAATACTGATCCAGGGGGTTAGTAAATGTAAAGAGGAAAGGATCGCCGATATCCTCGAAAAGCCCAGGTGAATAAATGATAAAGAGTGGCCTCAGCCCACATGTCTCCACCAAACCACACACCGCAATGAATTTTGCCCTGCCCACCGGGGCTTAATCAACCAGTGGGTGGGGCTAACTTCATCAGGGTGTGTAGTTTGGTTGAGACATGTGGATATCTTTACATTTACAGACTCCGCCATCTGTTTGCACCCTACTACCTCCGATCCGCTCCACCTAAATGGAAGAGGTCTTTTCGCCTACCTCTTCCTGGAGGTAGAAGGGTGTAAATGGACATAGATTTGTTAGGAACTTATGGACCTTCCGATCAAGTCCACCTGAAAAACTGACAGGTGGACCTGATTGAAACGCCGGAAAGTATAGTGTTAGGGAGGAGTGGTTTAGGTTCACTTGCAGAGAAGAAATCTTCAGAACGCCCCTCCCTCCCACCCTATTTTTGTACTGTTATACTTCATCTGTTGTACTTTGGCGGTATGGGGTCATTGACAGGGGTCTAAACCTGGTGTTATTGGCAAAACGGTGGGGACTCATCTTAGGTATGGTGTACTCTAGTTGGTATTATTATAATTATCATTATACAGGATTTATATAGCGTCAACAGTTTGCGCAGTGCTTTACTACATGAGGGCAGACAGTACAGTTACAATACAATTCAATACAGGAGGAATCCGAGGGCCCTGCTCATTAGAGCTCACAATCTAAGAGGGAAGGTCAAGTGATACAAAAGGTAATAACTGTGGGGGATGATCTGATGGAGAAAATAAAAGTACAGTTGTTAGGTGTGGGCAGAATAGGCTTCTCTGAAGAGGAGGGTTTTCAGAGATCATCTAAAAGCAAGCAGAGTAGGAGATAGTTGGACAGATTGGGGTAGGGAGTTCCATAGGATAGGAGAGGCTTGGGAAAAGTCCTGGAGGCGGGCATGGGAGGAGGTGACGAGGGAACTAGAGAGCAGAAGGTCTTGGGAGGAACGAAGGGAACAAGTAGGTTGGTATTTTGAGACTAGGCTAGTGATGTAGCTGGGGGCTGAGATGTGGATGGCTTTGTAAGTTATTGTTAGTTCTTTGAATTTAATTAGTTGGGTGAGTGGAAGCCAGTGGGGGGATTGACAGAGAGGGGTAGCAGACACTGAGCTGTTGGTAAGGTGGATGAGCCTGGCAGCAGCATTTATGATGGACTGAAGTGGAATAGCCTATGTAAAGATAATCCTGTGAGGAGGGAGTTGCAGTGGGAGCTGATGCAGATGACCAGGGAGTGAAATAGGAGCTTTGTAGTGTCATTGGTTAGGAAAGGGCGTACTTTGGAGAATTTGCAGAGGTTGAGGCGGCAAGATTTGAAAGTGTTTGGACGTGGGGCTGAAAGGATAGTTCAGAGTCCAGGGTTACACCTAGAACCTTGGCATGCAGGGATGGGCTGATAGTAGTGCTATTGATCTTGACTGATAAATCAGGGGAAGAGGCACGTTGGGGAGGAAAAATCATGAGCTCAGTTTTGGATAGATTGAGTTTGAGGAAGTGGTGTGACATCCTGGCTGATATGTCTGTTAGTAAATTAGTGATACGTGAGGAGACTGAAGGTGTGGGCAGAGGGTAGGGAGATAGATTTGGGTGTCCTCAGCATAGAGATGGTATTGGCAGCCATGGGAGGTACCATTCAATTCATAATGACCGGGTAGTGGTAAGGCTTGTGCGTGTCTGAGGTCAGCTGGTTTAGTTCCCTAAGCAGTGTTTGGTGGTTGGAGTCATAACCTAGCTAACTGGTGCCACAGACACAAAGTTTTAGTTATATGTCACCATCAAGGACCTGCAACCATCTTTACCTGGATTGATATGTGAATAGTTCTGTTTTGTTATTTATAAGCTTATGTTCAATAAAAGGTGGATTCGGACATTTAACTCCAATAGTAGAAATGTGTTTTTTTTTTCCTAGGGGTTAAAGGAAGGTGTGCAGTTTTAGGTAAGAGGTTATGTGAGCTCTGATCTACCCTGGTCATGCATGAACAGTACCACTCAACCCTACTAGCTCAGAGAAGGACTGGAACAGCAGATCCACATGGCCTGCTGAAGTCTGTTGTTGAGGATTTCGATTGCATGAGGAGGGTGGGTAAAGCTGAGCACTAGGATAAACTTTGTTTAAAGTATTGGTTTCCTTTGAATTTCACTGTTGGTTTTGGCACCCACTACCAACTTCCTCACCAGTAACTATTACTAAACAACAAGCCTAAATGTTAAGTCTCCTTATTTACCGCTTTCCCAAAGTCTAGATAAGGACAAACCTACCGATAGGAACACTTATATTATTAATGACAATTTGCTCTAAGTGGCGGTGTCAACACAGAAGTGCACTTGCTTGAGTAACAGTCATCTTGAGTATCATGTAATACCATCTACATGAAAGTTTATAACAACATTAACATTTTAGATGGTGAAACTTTAAATCCAGCTCCGCTTTAATATTTTAGAGAAGAGGCAACTGAATGCGCCTGACCTTGAAAAAGCCAAATCTTCCTACTTTTCTACTGCAAGCTTTTAATACAAAATACTGGGCTGAAGGATCCGTAAATACCAGCTGCTAAATATATATGAGGAGGAGGAGGCTGGCAAAAGATCTATTTATACTTTACAGACCATTGTATTATATTATGTGGTTTTAAAAAGTAAATTTGCTCAAAATTGATATGTCAGTGGTGGTTCCACACTGCTAGTTGTACTATTAGGCACATTGGGTACATGCCTGTAGGCATCAATAGCAAAGAGGTGGCTTTTCTTTGACCAACATATTTTTTTCTATCATCTCTTAGAAATGCCATCTCAGGTTATTTGTGCATTATCACAATACTCCAAGCCAGGTAAGCACCGGGAAACAGAATAATGTCCTGTGTAAAAGAGGGAAGCGTAACAAAAAGATGCTAATGATGGAGGTCTTAATAATAAATATCAGGCGTTCCTGGTGGGTTAAATCACCCACTGCCTTCTTATATCTCTTAAGCCTCGTACACACGATTGGATTTTCAGACGGAAATATGTGATGACAGCCTGTTGGCAGAAAATCCGACTGTTTGTATGCTCCATCGGACAATTGTTGGCGGATTTTCCGTGGACAAATGTTGGATGGCAGGTTTTAAAATTTTCCACGGACAAATGTCTGTTGTCGGATTTTACTAAATAAAAACACGCATGCTCTGAAGCAAGGACGAGCCAGAAGCGGTCGGTCTTGTAATGGAGAATTAACATTCATGACGTGGCAAATTATGAAATCTCGAAATACATTCTCTTCTTCTTTAATGGGATAATAATGAAGCTGCTTTGCTGGTGATACTGATGGAGTTATTGCAAACAAATTTTCAAAGGCTTTTTTTTTCTAGTGATATCAAGAATAATATTAATATGCTTTTTTTTTTATTTGGGCAAGTTACCACAACACCATTATCCCGTAGTTTTTAAGATCAAAGATACAACTATGTTGATGTCCCTTGTCAATTTTACATTGTATTTTTTAAATGTAAATGCCCACTCCCAAAATGTTATTTGAAGTAAAACACATCCAAGTATTATTCTACACAATTTTTTTATTGTGCATTAAAAAAGAAAACAAATACAATTAGACATGTTATCTGCCAATAGAACTTAACCAAAAAGGGCATTCTATGCATCCAAAAATATAGAAAATATAACACATGCATGTGTCCTGCTTCTTAATATAAGGGGTCAACAATGCCAAGAGTTGGTGAAAGCAGGGGTCCGTCATCCGGAGATAATTACGAAAAACATCCAGATTATTCTCCTGGAGCTCCCGCAGCAAAGGCATATGACATAATTGGGTGTAAAAAAGTGTAGCGCTGATATACAAAAAAGAATATGACTAATAAAAGTATACCCCCCTATATAGAGGTGGGTACATGAAAAAGTGCATACAGGTTTACTTTAGTGGAAATATTAACTTATACCAAGATAAACCTAGCTACATAAACAACTTAATATGTGCAAAGATAAAAAAGTGAAAAAATGATCGATTCAGTGAATGTAAACAAGTGCCCAAAACATAATCATACCACAGCAAATATTGGCACATATATTGAAATTAAATGAATAGGTTAATAAGTCCAAAAGTGTTAAGTGTATGTTCACACGGCGTAGTTATTCCAAAGGACTGTAATCTCAAATGAACCACCACCAGTAAATAAGAGGAGGCTTACCAGAGGTGGATGACCTGGAGAGGCTTACCCCCCCCCCCCCCAAGTCATATAGGCTTGTAAGTCAAATGACTTAATGGATACACCGGACTGGGCTGGCACAACCGATCTTGAATCCAAACGATTCAAGATCTTGGCCTGGGAACCTCAGACAACTTCTGTCTAGGAGAGCAAAAGGACTTTTGAACACCAAGCTTTTTTACACCCACATTTATCACTTTTTAGTCCAAAGTTGTGTCAGCTGCTATATACAGGTATATCCTACACAGCGCTGTATTTCCCCCATTTTTTCCCATATGACATAATTGGTCACGATTAATAAAGCAACCAATTTTTGGTCCAAGAACTCCCCCTCCTCCTGTTCCTGGACTGGACTTGGGTCAAAGCAATAACTCCAAGGCCAATAATAAATAACACGTTATCTCCTCCGATTCCGCAACATGTCTGGTTGACTAACGGCCGTTCAGAAACGAACTGAAAAGCACGAAATGAAAAGCGCGAACTGAAAAGCGTGAAATGAAAAGCGCAAAGTGAAAAGTGTTAAATGAAAAGCGCGAATCAACACTCACCAAACTTCTACTAACACGAAATTAGCAGAAGGAGCCCAAAGGGTGGCGCTAAAGAGCTGAAAAAAAACGTAGTACGTCACTACGTTCGTGTTTATTGGCCAACAATTCCTTGCCGTTTGTATGCAAGACAAAATCCAGGCAAATGCCTTCTGACAAAAGCCCGAGGTTTTGTGTGCGGAAAATCCGATTGCGTGTCCGAGGCTTTAGGTAAATTGACGGTTTTGTAGTTGAGTTCCCAACTCCGCCCACCTGACTGTGGCCATAATAAGTGGTCTTACCTTCACCGCCTGATTTTTTTGTTACATGATGAAGACTACGGTAGGAGGTGCGTGATGTAAATTCCAGCCTAGTGGGACCAGATTATAACAACAGCTAAAATTTCAGTCTTGAGTAAACTTAACCTTTAATCATCCAATTAAAAAAATTGTTAATGTTGGAGCAGCTTATTATTTTTTATATCAGCTGCCTAAGGACAGAAGGGGAGGAAGGAGCTAATTAGTTAATTAGGGTTTAACCATCAGGTTAAACAGGAATAAAGTATTTTTTATTTATTTATTTATTTTAACTTGCTTTAACGGATATCATATGCAGCTCAAGGGTATCCCCTTTTATCTGCTTTAAATTACCAGAGTATATACAATGTAGCAAAATAACATTGCTACATTGTAAATCCTCCTAAAAATGCAGACCCAGTTAGGCTAGGTGCAAAAGTTATGTAAATTGTACCCACAGTCAGTGGCATACCTAGCATATGGTCCTTGGAGCAAATCATTACCCTGCCAGTGGCGGACCATCCAGAGATGAGAGAGAGCCCACGGGAGCCACCTCCCCTACCCACGCGGCTCTAATGGGCTTCAAAAAAGGGTGGACTCAGGGAGCAGAGCATTGCACTCCGAGCCCACCCAGTTGTGTGACGATAGCCTATGAATTTTCGCTATTTTCACACTAAAGTTCCTCCCCGCCAAACAGGTGGCAGGTCATGAGACTTGTTTCCTGATTGGCCAAAGCCTCAGATGATCCTATTGAATGTCTAGCGCTACTGCGGCAGGTTGGCACTGCTGGGTGAATCGCTGTAGGTGTACGTCAGCCGCTTTAGGAGCAATAGGGGGCGCGACGCGACGCCAGAGCCGAATGCGCTGAGCCAGAGACTGTGATGTCCGCAGGCCACCTGCGATCGCTCCACAGAGAGCCAGAACGGGGATTATCAATATAAACAGACAGATCCCCATTCTGACAGCGGAGTAGAGAGAGATCTGCTGTTCCTAGTGATCAGGAACAGCGATCTTCTTCCTCCTCAAGTCAGTCCACTCCCCCCACAGTTAGAAACACCTCCCTAGGGAACACATTTAACTCCTTGATCGCCCCCTAGTGTTAACTCCTTCCCTGCCAGTAACATTTATTCAGTAATCAGTGGCTATTTTTAAGCTCTGATCGCTGTATAAATGTCACTGGTCCCAAAAGGTGTCAAAAGTGTCCGATATGTTCGCCGCAATGTTGCACTCCCGCTAAAAATCGCTAATTGCCGCCATTAATAGTAAAAAATAAATAAATAATAAAAATGCCATAAATCTATCCCCTATTTTGTAGACGCTATAACTTTTGCGCAAACCAATCAATATATGCTTATTGCGATTTTTTTTTTTTTTTTACCAAAAATTTGGAGAAGAATATATATTAGCCTAAACTGATGAAGAAATTTGTTTGTTTTTTTTTGTTTTTTTGGATATTTATTATAGCAAAAAGTAGAAAAATATTGTTTTTTTTCCAAAATTGTCGCTCTTTTTATGTTTATAGGGCAAAAAATAAAAACCGCAGAGGTGATCAAATAGCACCAAAAGAAAGCTCTATTTGTGGGGAAAAAAAATTTTGTTTGGGTACAGCGTCACACAACCGCGCAATTGTCAGTTAAAACGACGCAGTGCCGTATCGCAAAACATGGCCTGGTCATTAAGGGGGCAAATTCTTCCTGTCCTTAAGTGGTTAAAGAAGGACTGCAGTCTGATCACATAATTTGTAATAAAAACATCTTTGCCATTCTGAAGCTTATCTCCAACCACTTTGCATATTATTTTATATATACTGGGATTCTGTACTTGCCAAATATGCTGCAGAAATTCCTTTCACTGAGTCTGGTTGCCGCCATTTTAACTGTGGGCAGCTGAAGCTGCTGCCTGTTCACTTCCTGCATTTACACAGACACACAGAGACACACCTCCAGCTCTGCAGCTCTCATTGGCCCTCTTATGGCACATTCCTCCTCCCTTCCTGGCAAACTCTCACAAGAGTTAGAGAGAGCTGTGCATGATGTCATAAGGCTAGGCTTTTTACCAGACAAGAAACAGGAAATGGGCTGCATAAGGTATTTACTGGCAGAATAAAAATGTTTTCCTATCCACAGTTAAAACAACAAGGGCAGAAGATTTAATAGATGGAAAGTTGAAAAAAATGACTGAAGGTCCGCTTTAACCACTTGCCGCCCACCATATAGCAAAATTACGGCGGCAAAGTGGTTGCGATATCCTGACTGGACGTCAAATGATGTCTCCAGGATATCATGCCCCGGGGGCACACATCACGGCGATCGTTGTTACGGTGTGTCAGTGTGACACACTGCAACTCCGGTCTAGGAAAAGAGTCTCTGACGGAGACTCTTTACCACGTGATCAGCCGTGTCCAATCATAGCTGATCATGTAAACAGGAAGAGCCATTGATCGGCTTTTCCTCACTCGTGTCTGTCAGACACGAGTAGAGGAGAGCCGATCGGCTGCTCCTTTGACAGAGGGGGTCTGTGCTGATTTATTATCAGTGCAGCCCCCTTGAGGATGCCCACACTGGACCACCACGGACGCCATTAGGGATGCCCACCACCAGGTATGCCACCCATGGCCAACAGGGATAACAATCAGTGCCCGCAATGAATACCAATCAGTGCCCACAATGGATGCCTGCCAATCAGTGATGCCCATCAGTACCATCCATTAGTGTACATCAGTGCCACCTATCTATGCCCATCAATGCCGCCTATCAGTGCCCATCCGTGCTGCCTATCAGTGCCCATCCGTGCCGCCTTTCAGTGCCCATCAGTGCCGCCTTTCAGTGCCCATCAATGCCACCTATGTGTACCCATCAGTGCTGCATATCAGTGACACCTATCAGGGATGCCTATCAGTGCCCCGTCAGTGCCACATATTAGTGCCCATCACCAGTGCCCATTAATGCCACCTCATCGGTGCCCATTAGTGCCGCCTTATCAGTGCCCGTCAGTGCAGCTCCATCAGTGCCCATCAGTGAAGGAGAAAACGTACTTATTTACAAAGTTTTGTAACAGAAACAAAAAAAAAAGTTTTTTTTTTCAAAATTTTCTGTCATTTTTTTATTTGTTTAGCAGATAATAAAAATCCCAGAGGTGATCAAATACCACCAAAAGAAAGCTCTATTTGTGGGAACAAAATGATAAAAATGTAGTTTGGGTACAGTGTAGCATGACCGCGCAATTGTCATTCCAAATGCAACAACGCTGAAAGCTGAAAATTGGTCTGGGCAGGAAGGTGTATAAGTGCCCGGTATTGAAGTGGTTAAGCAAATCGTTGTGAACAAGCACTGTTCATTCGCGTCAACTAAACATTCTTGAAAATGTGTCTGGCTTATGACAATAAAGAAAACTTTGGACTCGAGTGTGCAATCAATTCCTCTTATACTACTGACGGCGGTGAGCCGGGATTAGCACCTGGAACTGGGTGTGTGCACTTTTGTTGCCTGAAGCGGTGTGTGCGCCATTGTTTGTTAAGCAAATCTCCTCCAATGACATTCCTAAGCCCCGTCTCTGCAAAGTACTAAGGCTGAATGAGGGAACATGGAAGAAACAGGGAAGGTCTAGCTAGGATTAAAGTAACTAGCACTAAACAGGAGGGCAGGACAGGAGGAGAAACCAAGATCACATAGTAAACAGGTTATAGTGGCTCAGAACTGATACTAGATACTACAGAATAATAATGACCTGATGTAGTTCAATACAACAGAGAAAAAATACATAAAAGTGGGACAGGACGGCATGTATTGAAGGTACCGGTGACTTCATAAATAGGATCACTAGTATGGTGTCGCCTTATAGAGAACAATGAAATATGTTCACACTTTTCACCAGCCCTTTACCAGTCCTCTATGTCCTCCACTGATGATCTCCGATCAGTCACCATGGATTACAAATATTCTGCAGATTGTTTTTTGCTGAACTCAGTGGCCCCCGATGGAGCGCTTTATGGAAAGCACATTCGCCTCTTGAGTTATGTGTCTGCATTTGGAAATGGCAGTGGAAGGTAAGGGCTTCATTACAGAGAGTTGAAACAATGCAATCCCTCGAATGATTCTTCTGGCTTTGACTTATCAAGCAGACTTTGATGTAGAGGGCGAGAGGAGCCAAAAAAAAAAATGGAACCCTTTCCCATGCATCAAATCCGCTCTCGAGAAAATCCATTGTGCCAGGAGCATGGCTCAATTTAGAAATGAAAACAGAGCCTGGCGTACAGAGCGGCGCAGAGTGCTGAACAAGCTGCTGGCTGCACACTATGCTGTGATTAAAGGAAAGGCTGAGACCTCAAACTGAAGATTTGAATATACTATCTATAGCAGATAAAGTGATGCACACATATACTGTAGAGTAGTGCACAGGTACTATATAGGGGGTTTATTTACTAAAACTGGAAAAGTGCAAAATCTGGTGCAACTCTGTATAGAAACTAATCAGCTTCCGGGTTTTATTGCCAAAGCTTAATTGAACAATCCAAAGTTGAAAAGCTGATTGGCTACCATGGACAGCTGCACCAGATTCTGAGTGCTCCAGTTTTAGTAAATCTCCCCCCATAGTGCTGGTTGGGGTTTCTCAACCAGCGTTCCTCCAGAGGCTGCTACTGCTAGGGGTTCCTTGAGCAATTTCTGCCTCTCAGATAAGTTCTTATTGACACCATTGATCTTTTTAGCCATCTGTAAGGGATAATTCTTCTCAATGACCACAAGTGTAAGGAACGTTCTTCCCACTGATCATCACATAATGTATCAAGAGTTGTAGATTTAGTCTTCATTAACATCTCTAAGATCTGAAAGTTATTTCAAGGGTTCCTCCGTGTTGAAAAGGTTAAGAAAGGATGGTGTAGAGCAGAGGTCTCCAAACTGCAGCTCAAAGGTCTGATGCAGCCCTTTACCTTACAGCCTTTATCTGGCCCTTGGGTCACTATTCCTCCCATTGACACCAATGATAAGGGGCAATTCCTCTCAATTACATTAATGAGGAGGGGCACTATTCCTCCCAAGAACACAAATGATGGGGCACTATTTCTCCCAATGACACCAACGATGGGGCACTATTCCTCTCACTGACTATTACTCCCAATAACATTAATGAGAGGGGGCACTATTCCTGCCACTGAAACCAATAATGGGGGATAATTCCTCCCCGTGATTCCAACAATCAGGCACTATTCTTCCCACTGACAGCATTTTCTTTTCCCACTTGTCACAGTCTGCCCCCCCCCCCCCCCCAATTCTGAGGGGCAGTAAACTGGACCTTTGTTAGTAAAGTTTGAAGACCACTGATGTAGGGTAATGCAAGCATATTATATACTGTGCCCATCAAACACGGCAACTTGTGCCCAAATGCAGCCACTTGTGCTCATCATATGCAGCCACCTGTGCCCATCACATGCAGCCACTTGTGTCCTTTATATGCACCCACCTGTGCTAATCAAATGCAGCCACTTGTGCCCATCAAACGCAGCCACCTGTGCCCATCAAATGCAGCCACCTGTGCCCATCAAACGCAGCCACCTGTGCCCATCAAATGCAGCCACTTGTGCCCATCATATGCAGCCACCTGTGCCCATCACATGCAGCCACTTGTGCCCATCACATGCAGCCACTTGTGCCCATCATATGCACCCACCTGTGCTCATCAAACGCAGCCACTTGTGCCCATCAAACGCAGCCACCTGTGCCCATCAAATGCAGCCACCTGTGCCCATCAAACGCAGCCACCTGTGCCCATCAAATGCAGCCACCTGTGCCCATCAAATGCAGCCACCTGTGCCCATTAAACACGCAGCCACCTGTGCCCATCAAATGCAGCCACTTGCCCATCCAATGCAGCCACCTGTGCCCATCAAATACAGCCACTTGTGCCCATCAAATGCAGCTACCTGTGCCCATCAAACACAGCCACTTGTGCCCATCAAATGCAGCCACTTGCCCGACCCCCCCCCCCCCGCGCGGGGTTTGCGGCTCTGGCCATTGTGCCGATCAAATGCACCCACTGTGCATATCAAATGTAGCCACTTGCCCATCAAATGCAGCCACCTGTGCCCATCAAACACAGCCACTTGTGCCCATCAAATGCAGCCACTTGCCCGACCCCCCCGTGGGGTTTGCGGCTCTGGCTGCATCCCCCCCCGCTTGCATGGATCGTGGCTCTGACACAACCACCGCGACTGGATCGCGGCTCTGTCACCCGAGGGGGGATGCCAGAGCCGCGACCCGTGCATGAGGGGGGGTGGGGAGGATGCAGCCGACTCAGCCGAGGGGACTTACCTCTCAGAGCGGCTGCGGCCTCCGCTCCAGTGCACGTCTCCCCGCTCCTCTTTCTAAGTGCCAGGCATCCAATAGGGTGCCTGGCACTTAGGGTCCTGCCTACTGATTGGCCGGGAGGAAGGTTAGTGTGAAAATAATGAAAATTAATTCGCTATTGTCACACAATTGAGTGGGATCAGGGCGCACTCTCTGCGCCCAGAGCCCGCCCTATTTTGAAGCCTATTAGAGCATCTGGTTCTAATCAGGTGCTTCAAAATGTACCACCCCCTCCCACACCTGCCATAGGAATCCATGCGTCCGGTGTCCTGAAAGGGGCCGGGAGCATGGATAGTGGGGCGGCGCCCGTCTGCCCACACTGCTCAGGCCGCCACTGCTGTAGAGTAATGCATGCATACTATATACTGTGGGGTAATGCAAGCATACTATATACTGTAGGGTAATGCCTGCATACTATATACTGTAGAGTAATGCAAGCATACTATATACTGTAGGGTACTGCAAGCATACTATATACTGTAGAGTAATGCATACATACTATATCAGGGTTTCTCAACCAGGGGTCCATGGAACCATAGGGTTCCTCCAGAGGTTGCTAGGGGTTCCTTGAGCAATGAGCAGTTTTTGCCTCTCAGATAAGTTCCCACTAACACCAATGATCTTTTTGGCTATCTACAAGGAGGTAATTCTTCCCAATGACCACAGTTATAAGGAGCATTCTTCCCTATGACCATCTCATTAATTTATCATGAGTTGTAGATAAAGTAATTTTTAGCAGGGGTTCCCTTAGGCCAGAACGTAATTTCAAGGGTTCCTCTTTGCTGAAAAGGTTGAGAAAGGCTGTACTATATACTGTAGAATAATGCAAGCATACTATATACTGTAGAGTAATGCATATACACTATATACTGTAGAGCAATGCATATATACTATATACTGTAGAGTAATGCATACATACTATATACTGTAGGGTAATGCATGCATACTATATACTGTAGGGTAATGCCTGCATACTATATACTGTAGAGTAATGCATACATACTATAGACTGTAGGGTAATGCATGCATACTATATACTGTAGAGTAATGCATACATATTATATGCTGTAGAGTAATGCATGCATACTATATACTGTAGGGTAATGCAAGCATACTATATACTGTAGGGTAATGCATACATACTATATACTGTAGGGTAATGCCTGCATACTATATACTGTAGGGTAATACAAGCATACTATATACTGTAGGGTAAAGCATGAATACTATATACTGTAGGGTAATACATACATACTATATTCTGTAGGGTAATGCAAGCATACTATATACTGTAGCTAAAGCAATCAGGCGGATCAGAAGAAACTAAAAAGCCCATCTCTAATTGCATCTTCAGGTTTCTGAAACCACGAGGATTGGCATACAATCTAGCAGACAGGAGTATTTTGAACATGGAGACAAAAATAGCAGATTACTGGCGCTATTAGCACAGCAGGATAGACCCCTTGCGGTTATCTCTGAAATCCTCATGCCTGGTGGCGCATCGGCCATATCCTAACTGAATTTGTCACATTCTACACTACACTGTACGTCTCCTCATTGCTGGAAAAATTTTACCCTGCGCCTATGATTTCTATGCTGGACACCCTGGTACTGGGATGGCTCTCTGACACTGAAAGGAACCTCCTAGTCTCAGAAATAACCCCAGAGGAAATCACACTTTCCATACAGTCTTACCCGGCAGGTAAAGCCCCGGGGACAGATGGCCTGCCCCTGGACTACTATAGAGCCCACACTGAATTGCTTGCCCCTAGATTGGCAAAGCTGTTCCAAACCTGTTTACAAACGGGTTCTTTACCTCACTCCATAAAGGAGAAGCACATATCATTCTTATCCCAAAGCTTAGGTTGTGCACCTCCTACAGGCCAATCTCACTCCTTAATTGCGATCTAAAGATACTTACTAAAGTACTGGCCACTAGACTAAATAAAGTTATAAAATCCCATGTCGACTCTGATCAAACGGGCTTTATGCCCGGTAGGTCCACGGACATCAATATACGCAGATTATTTGCTAATACCCATGCCCCACACACCAACCAGGGTACCAGAACTATTGCCATTCTGGTTATGGAAAAGGCATTTGATACGGTGGAGTGGGTGTATCTTTGGGAGGTGTTGCGAAGAATGGGATTCCCACTAAAATTAATTGATTGGATATGTACGTTATACACTGGCCCCTTGGCACGCATTAAGCTAAATTAATCTTTGTCTGCTCCGTTTCCCCTGCAGAGGGGCACCAGACAGGGATGCCCTCTCTCCCCGGCCCTCTTCGCCCTGGCCATGAAGCCCATTGCTGAGGCACTCAGGTGCTCGGCTTAGGTCCGTGGTCTCCAGGTGGGATGGTTGGAGGCAGTGGCGTAGCGTGGGTTGTCAGCTCCCGGGGCAGGACAAGTAATTTGCTCCCCCCTGACTCGCGAACTTACCTATTTTCAGCTAGCTCCAGTCTGGTTACATGATCCCCTGTGTGAGCCAGCGGTGGCTGCAGGGAAGAGGAGAGCATGCTTGACAATGAGTGGTGACATCACCTATAGGTTCCTATGTTCCATCTGTTGTTGGCGCTCCCTCCTCTCCCCTGCATACACCACTGGCTCACACAGAGAATAACATGACCAGACAGCCTGAAAATAGGTGTTTACATCTTTTCTTCACAGGTTAGCCATCATAGGCATTAGGAGGGGGGATTTTATAATATTTCAGTTAATGGAAGCTACATATCTCATATTCACGCTATAAAACTTGTTGCAGCACCGTGCAGTTGGGATCAATACCCAGTAGGGTTTTGTATTTAACCTTTTTGAAAATGTTCTATATATATATTTTGGTATATCTATAAATAGACCAATATATATATAGAGAAAAAATTCAAAAAGGTTAAAAAAAAAACCCTAATGGGTATTGATCCCAACTGCACAGTGCTGCAACAAGTTTTATAGATTGAATATGAGATATGTAGCTTCCATTAACTGAAATATTATAAAATAACCCTACTGGGTAGTGAGTCTTAATCACCGGTGCTGCCAGAAACCTCAACCTCTTTGTGCAAATAAAGCAATTAAATAAAGTACAGAAAATTTCATAAAACAATTCTTCAAATACAATAATTCTAAGATAGTCCTACTGGGTAGTGAATCCAAATCACTAGTGCTGCAAGAACACACAATTGTTCAAATTAATAAATAAACAAACTAATTCCATATAACAATCAATAAAAAGCATCCAAAAAACATGGTTATGAATTAACATTTTATTGTTAATTATATAAAATGAGGTTGTTTATATATTTGCACAATTGTGTGTTTTTGCAACACTGGTGATTTGGATTCATTGAGAGACATTGGGTTTAGAGAGACAGTGGAGCTGAGGGAAGGGGGGGGGGGGGCTGAGAGATGACAAGAGAGACTGCTATCCCTACCTTCCATACCAGCGTGTCTCCTTTCATCCTTCCAGCGGCTCCCTGGCAGCATGCCCGTTCTCTGGGTCCCCAGTCAGCCTGTTGCCCAGGGAGGAAGTTAGAGCAATCCAAGCTCTAGAGTCACAGGAGATTCTGCGCCCGCCGCTTCTCACCTCTTGGGGGGGCGAGGTCAAGGAGGAGGCGGCTGTGGAACTATTCTCCCGATTCCCGGGCTCTCAGGCCATTCTGTCCTCGGCTCGGCCCCTCGCTGGTCACCGCCATGAGAGAGAGCCCCCTGCTGCTCGCCCGCATCCCAAGAACGGCCGCTGTTGCTGGAGAACGTGGACTCGTCATAAGTTTAACAGGGGCTTTTATCCCCGTGCTAGACAGTCCACACTCGTGACAGCGCCTCTCTAAATTTTGCGCCTGGGGCGGTGGCACACCCCACGCTACGCCACTGGTTGGAGGAGAGAGTGGCTCTCTACGTAGGTGATCTGCTCCTTTTTATAAATGATGCTGCGGCCTCTCTGCAGGGCGCCCTCAAAATCATGGATACCTTATCCACCTTCACGGGTCTGAGAGTGAATGGGCACAAATTCCAGCTCTTCCCAGTGGATGAGGAGGCTAGATCCTCCTCACCCCCCTCTCTCCCGCTGCAATGGGTTGACCATTTTACCTATTTGGGTATAGTCATCTCAAAGCAGAGTGGGGATTTTGTGTGGCTCAATCATGACCCTGTGTTGACTGGAGTAAGGATCAAACTGAAGGCATGGAGCAACCTACCCCTTTCCCTCATTGGACGCATCAACCTGCTAAAAGTGAAAGTCCTTCCTAAACTCACGTACATTTTTAGGAACTCCCCACAATGGTTGACTAAGACGTTCTTCAATTCCATTAAACGACTTTTCACCTCCTTCATTTGGGGGCCAAAACCGCCTAAATTCAAATATAGCACTCTGACAAGGCCTGTGGATAATGGGGGGTTGGCTCTTCCTGATTGTCACAAGTATTATTTGGCCACCCAGCTTGTGACCGCCCATTGGTGGTTGCAGCCGGACCTGACCAACTCTGCAAGGGTGCTGGAGGCAGCTATAGTTCTATAGGATCTCTGGAGGCCTTGCAGGGGCTGTTGTTCAGGGGAACTAAAACCCCACATCACCTTACTCCTTCCATGCGTACCACCATACAAGCACGGAGGGTGAGTGAAGCTCTGAGGGCGCCCCAACTGAACTCCTGGTCTCCTCACACCCCACTCTGGCTGAACCCTAACCTTTCGCAGTTCAACACCATACCAGATCCACAGGCCTGGGCAAAATATAAAATAGTGAAACTGGAACACATTATCACAAATAAAGAGCTGACCCCTTTTCACATTTTACGCACCAAATTTAATGTACCCACACATGCACATTTTAGGTACCTTCAAATTGCGCATGCCTATAGGTGTCAGTTCCTGGGCCAGCCAGTTGACTTATCATACTCAGAGCTTGAATCCAACCTTTGGGTGAAGGACTTGGAGAAACCCACATCCCAGCTTTATGGGTCCCTGCTTGTTGCTGCCGGTCCCGAATTGTCCTCCCTCCGCAGGAAATGGGAGGGGGACATCCCGGAACTGGATGATGAGAGAGATTTGGAACTTTCCCTTCTCCCATCTAGTTTCAGCAAGAGATAAACCGGTCCAGTACAAAATTCTGCACTACACACCCCACAGGCTCCTTAGGATGTTGGCGGCATACTCTCCGTTGTGTTGGCGTTGCTCGCACCAGCCCAGAGAGTTTTTTCCACATTTTTTGGAGCTGCCCAGCAATTCAGCATTACTGGCAGGAGATTATTCAGGTGATTGTGAAGGTCACCAAGGCCCACGTTCCTTATGATCCTAAATACTGTCTGCTAGGGTTGGTTGAACAAATGCCAGTGATCAGAGCGCGAAAAATACTCATATCCCTAGTATTGTATTACGCTCGTAAAGCCATCACGATGACCTGGAAACAATCATCCCCTCCCTCCCGCTAGATTTTGGAAAAGCCTGGTAAATGCCAGCTTACCCTTATACGGGGCCACTTATTCGAACAGGGGTTGCCCACAAAAGTTTGATAAAGTGTGGACATGTTGGCTGGATGATGACACCACAGCAAGTGAAGAAGTAAGAAAGACCTAGCTTAGAACCCGCTTAGAACCATAGTTCAAGTGAATGAACCCAGATACTCTTTCATTTAAGTATCCTGCTAACACCAGTTTGAGCACAGATTCCCCCTGAGCTGGAGCCTCTCCCCACCTTGGGGTAGTAATTTTAGTTGTTTATGGTAAGTTGTATGTAAGTTGTATGTAAGTTGTATGTAGTATCAGAGCGTCGCTGGCTCAGAACTGTGTGTATGGCCCAGGAATCAGACAATTACTGTTTTTTAAGCATTTTCAGCAGCTGATCGCTTGCTCATTATGCAGAATCTTCATCTTTTAACCCTTACCTGGGTTCCAGTTTAATCTGGTGCCATGATGGCTGCCCCGGGTTTCCTGTTCCCGGGTGGCTCCTTTCTCTTGCAGCATCCTATGGAGCCACCCTTGCATGCAGGGACTAGACTTGTGTCTCTCGACACTGTGTGCATCAATAGAAACACACAGACCCTTAACCTAGGATGACAAGGTGCTCCCCTGCTTCTCCCTCCATTCTCCATGCTAACAGACTGACTGGAGACTGCACTGTCCACTGTTAACTCTTTCTTTTTATTGTGCTCAATGTGTTAAAGTGGTTGTACAGTAAACCTCAGACGTGAAATATGAACAAAGCTTATCCCTCTATAGTGTGTACTTGTCTCAATCCAGAGCTTTAAGTGTCATTTTTGTTTCTACTGTCTCCTTTCTCTGCTAACAGCATGAATCCTTCTGACCAATTTTCCTGATACCAACAGAAAAAAGGTGACAGGGGAGGGATCTCCAGCACACAGCCTGTGACTGACAGCCTCAGCTCTGTTCCTATGTTCTGCATGAAGGTGGGTTTATCCAATTCCTCCAATCAGCTCTCAGACCTCTAATCACTGAGCTCTGCAGAGTGTAAATTCAGCTCTCTGCCCCCTGCTCTCTTACAGCTCAGACAAGCTTTATACATTTTGGATTTTATATGGATGTAGTGAAGAGAGGGCTGCAGATAAACAGGTACAACCTTTTTTTTATCTCTGTGTATCACCTGAGGCCAGTCACTTCACTGGGTATGTGTTAGGGTGTAATGATACTTTAAATCTGAACTGCAGCCTTCCCTTCAGCCTTGCACAGATGTAGGCGCTACTGTACGGAGATTTCTTATGCTGAATTAACTGGACGATGTGAGCCTCTCACAATGTACATGAGAAGCTGCAGCAGGTCAGATAGAGCCCACCTTATTTTCAGGCTGGGGGACATCCAGCATCATCTAGCGCTTTCCTCCCCATCCCGACTGTCCCTGGTCCACCCCTTTCATTAATTGAATTTCAGTTCTTGCGATCAGGCAGGCTCAGCATCACATGCAGCTTGCCTAGGAGCATCCATTCCTCTAGACTAGGGGTCTCCAAACTGTCTACTGAGAGGGCCAGTTTACTGTCCTTCAGACTGAGGGGGGCGGACTGTGGTTATTGGGAGTAGAAAAGGTCTGGACATCGGTGGGAATACACAATGTCTCATCTGTGTCAGTGGGAGGAACAGCGACCCCATTGATGTTGTGATTGGGAGGAATTTTACCCCATCAATGGTGTCATTGGGAGAAATTCTGCCCCTTCATTGGTGTCAGTGGGGGAAAAGATGCCCCATTGTTGGTGTCAGTGGGAGGAACTGTTCCCTATATTTGGTGTCATTGGGTGAAATTGTGCCCCATCATTGGTGTCAGTGGGAGCAACTGTGCCCCATCATTGGTGTCTTTGGATCCCATTGTTGGTGCCATTGGGAGGAATTGTGTCTCATCATTGATGTCATTGGGAGGACTTTTGCCCCATTGTTGGTATCGGTGGGAGGAATAGTGCCCCATCATTTGTATCATTGAGAGGAAAAGTGCCCCATCATTGGTGTCAGTAGGATAGATAGTGCTCCATCTTTGGTGTTATTGGGAGGAATAGTACCCCATCATTGGTATCAGTGGGTGGAACAGTGCCCCATCATTGGTGTCAGTGGGAGGAACTGTGTCCCATCATTGGTGACTTTGGACCCCATTGTTGGTGTCATTGGGAGGAATTCTGCCCCATTGTTGGTGTCAGTGGGAGGAACGGTGTCCCATCATTGGTGTCTTTGGACCCCATTGTTGGTGTCAATGGGAGGAATTCTGCCCCTTCATTGGTATCAGTGGGGGGGAATTATGCCCCATTGTTGGTGTCAGTGGAACTGTGCCCCATCAGTGGTGTCATTGGACCCCATTGTTGGTGACATTGTGAGGAATTGTGCCCCATCGTTGGTGTCAGTGGGAGGAACTGTGCCCCATTATTGGTGTCTTTGGATCCCATTGGTGGTGCCATTGGGAGGAATTCTGCCCCATCATTGATGTCAGTGGGAGGAACTGTGTCCCATCATTGGTGACTTTGGACCCCATTGTTGGTGTCATTGGGAGGAATTCTGCCCCATTGTTGGTGTCAGTGGGAGGAACTGTGTCCCATCATTGGTGTCTTTGGACCCCATTGTTGGTGTCAATGTGAGGAATTCTGCCCCTTCATTGGTGTCAGTGGGGGGAATTATGCCCCATTGTTGGTGTCAGTTGAAGGAAATCTGCCCCATTATTGTTGTAAGTGGGGAGAATTATGCCCCATTGTTGGTGTCAGTGGGAGGAACGGTGTCCCATCATTGGTGTCTTTGGACCCCATTGTTGGTGCCATCGGGAGGAATTCTGCCCCATCAATGGTATTAGTGGAAGGAATTGTGCCCCATCGTTGGTGTTATTGGGAGGAATTCTGCCCCATCGTTGGTGTCAGTAGATGGAAATAGTGCCCCAAGGGCCGGATATAAGCAAGCAGTTTGGAGACCACTGCCCTAGACCCACGTTCACTTATAAAGCCATGTTGATATTCCTTCTAAGAACCACTGCTTACATCAGGGATGAGGGCTCTTGAGAGGAGTCCTGAGGCTGGGTCATGTGATGTTTTCGGGCACCTTGCTGCCCCCTCGTCAGCCATGATCTGCCTGCATTGCATAAAGAAGCACAGAGACCCAGTGGTGACTGCACTGGGTCTAAAATAAGGTATGCAATGAAAACAGAAACGTTATATTTAAAAATGTCATTATCACGTTGATGAGTGGGGAAAAAGGAGGAACCAGGGAAGGTAAAATATAAGCAGATTAAACTTCAGCTTGAAATGACGGATTTCCGAGAACAGAATCTGCCCTGCAACAAACCTTCGCCCCGAGCCCGCCATCTCCCACTTGACCACAAGGTGGCTCCTTGGACTGTCGGATAAAGTAAAAAGGGGATGCTGAATCGCTTTGCATCTGCAGCCTTCTCATTGGCTTGTGGGCTGGTGATGCTCCAGGGTACCCCCTTTTAAGAGAAAAGAAAAAAAAAAGCTTAGCACATTACAACAGCTCTGTCTGCCAGAGTCCCTCAGTGTTCAAAAAAAAAAGAAGAGGAGAGTGGAGGACCCAAGGACTGTCATCTCTAAGCAACCATGAGCGAGGTAGGTGCTCACTTTTTTTCCAATGCACTGCAATTATTTTCTGCAGTCTCTTTAGAAACAGTTACTAAGCAGCAGAGCACAGCTGCATAGAGGGCTGTCAATCTGCCGGGATCGCAAACTATCGCTAATTGTGCAAGCCATGGGTAGGCAATGTCTGGAAGCAATCTGATACAGTCTTTTTTTTATCTCCCTGCAACTAGTTTTATGTGAATATTCAGCAAATATATTTAAATAAGAATTAAAAAAAAAAAAAAGTTTTGGCATTATAACAGGTTGTTTAATTGTAATGATAATTCTGTAGGGCGATGAAACTTGTTAATGACAGCTGGGCTTATCGCATAAAACAAGCATGAATGGGAGGTGCAGCAATTAAAAGACTGCCGCTAGATCTGCTAAAAGGTGATTGGATGCTGGGGAAAGTGTGCACTTCGCACCTTATATCTGCAATGCTTAATAGAATAATAATCTGGATTGCAACCGCTAGTTTGCTGTAACCCTTTAAAGCCAGACCATGTAGAGGTTTTTCAAGCCAAGCTGGCCGAGCAAGATTTCAGTCATTGCCCTATGATTCTATCATTTTAAATAATTTCGTACTGGATGTGAAAATTAGGGGGAAATCAGAAAAAAGTTGTAGACTGTCACCAGACCAATCAGGATCTCTATTCAAAGCTTGGCCGTCGAACGCATGCGTTGCGCACAGCCTAGAGATTTTGTGACATATTATTTTTAAATCAATTCAATTTTTTATTGTCACTTTTTCATACATAAACCCAACATTCAACCCTGAGATGTGATGAGATGGGGTAAAAAAAAAACAAAAAACATATTAATAAACTATTTCCTATTGGATGTGAGAATGGGAGATTAGCCTAAAATTTAATTTGCAAGACCACCAGACCAATCAGGATCTTTATTCAAAGCTTGGCCGCCGAACGCATTCGTTGCATGCAGCCATTCATTTCATAGCGATTTTGTGAGATATTATTAATCAATTTCTTATTGGATGTGAGAATAGGAGATTTGCCTAAAATTGCATTTTCAGTAGACCACCAGACCAATCAGGATCTTTATGCAAAGCTTGGCTGCCGAACGCATTCGTCGTCCGCAGCCATTGATTGCATAGAGATTTTGCGAGATATTATTAAACAATTTCTTATTGGATGTGAGAATAGGAGATTTGCTTAAAATTGTATTTGCAACAGTAAAAGTCAGACCAGTCAGGATCTTTATTCAAAGCTTGGCCGCCGAATGCATTCCTTGCACGCAGCCATTCATTTCATAGCGATTTTGTGAGATATTATTAATCAATTTCTTATTGTATGTGAGAATAGGAGATTTGCTTAAAATTGCATTTGCAACAGTAGACCACCAGACCAATCAGGATCTCTATTCAAAGCTTGGCCGCCGAACGCATTTGTGTCACTCGCAGCCATTGACTGCTTAGAAATTTTGTGACGTATTATTAAACAATTTCTTATTGGATGTGAGAATAGGAGATTTGCTTAAAATTGTATTTGCAACAGTGAAAGTCAGGACGCCAAGCTGGCCGATCAGGATTTCAATCTGATCTATGTTAGTGAAACATTTTATACTGGATGTGAAAATTAAGGGAATTCAGGAAATTTTGTTATGGCAAAAGTAGACTAGACCAATCAGGGTCTCTGTTCCAAGCTTGGCCGCCGAACGCATGTCTCACACGCAGCCATTTTGTGACGTATTAATAAACAATTTCTTATTGGATGTGAGAATTGGAGATTTGCTTAAAATTGCATTTGCAACAGTAGACCACCAGACCAATCAGGATCTCTATTCAAAGCCTGGCCGCGGAACGCATGCGTTGCGCACAGCCATTGATTGCATAAAAATGTTGTGAGGTTTTAATCAAACAATTTCTTATTGGATGTGAGAATGGGAGATTTTCTTAAAATGGTATTTGCAACAGTTGAAGTCAGGACGCCAAGCTGGCCGATCAGGATTTCAATCTTTGCCCTATGATCTATGTTACTAAGTCATTTTATGCCGGATGTGAAAATTAAGGCAATTCAGGAAATTTTATTATGGCAAAAGTAGACTAGACCAATCAGGATCTCTATTTAAGGCTTGGCCGCCGAATGCATTCGCACGCTGAGCTTCCCCTCGATTTATTAAATAGAAAAGCGAAAAGTCATGAAAAGGCATTGATCACGCAAAAACTGAACAATTCATTGGAGAATCTTTGCATGTGATAATGAGACCTTTCTGAATCTGATAGCAAATTTTTTTCCCCCCATGGTTAACCCCTAAGCTGCCCAGGTATTGCAAGATTTTCCAGCTGTGCATGGGAATGGTAAGCTGGTAAAAGTTGAATTCGTTACATAGTTACATAGTTAGGTTGAAAAAAGACACAAGTCCATCTAGTTCAACCAATAATTGGTGGCCATGGGTCCCTGTCAACCACTGCTCTTTGCTCAACCTTTCTCAACCTTTTTACCCTAGAGGAACCTCTAAAATAATTTTCAGGTCTGGGGGAAACCTTAGTAAAACCAATTTATCAGAGGTCAATGGGAAAGATGTCCCAGATGGTGGCCCCAGAAATATGCAGGCACCATTGGAGGTCAACCCACAGCTCAAGGTTAACAACCTCTGGAGGAACCCTAGGGCTCCAAAGAACCTTGTTTGAGAATGGCTGTTCTATGTTAAGTCATTTCTAATTTAATGTGAGAATAAGGTGATTCAGAAGATTTACCTAAAATCGTATTTGCAATAGTAGACCCGACCAATCAGCATCTCCATCAAAGGCTCGATCACCAAACGCATGAAACACAAGCATGCCAGGAAATTGGCATGCTTGTGCCAATGATGGTGGCTTGTGTCAATGATGGTGGCCCCAGTGGCCCCAGAAATATGCAGGCACCATTGGAGGTCAACCAACAGCTCAAGGAACCCTTAGCAACCTCTGGAGGAACCCTGGGGCTCCACAGAACCTCGTTTGAGAATGGCTGTTCTATGTTAAGTCATTTCTAATTTAATGTGAGAATAAAGGGACACAGAAGATTTACCTAAAATCGTATTTGCAATAGTAGACCCGACCAATCAAGATCTCCATCAAAGGCTCGGTCGCCAAACGTAGCATGCAACACAAGCGTGCCAGACATTTTGCAATGTATCAGAAAATCTTTGCATGAATGTCCTTCTTGAATCCAAAAATGACTTTTTTTTCCCACTGTTAACAACTAAGCTGCCCAAGTATTGCATGATTTTCCAGATGTGTGTGTGTGTGTGTGGGAATGATAAGTCGATAAAAGTTGAATTGTGATTGGTTTCCATGGGTTGCCCTTTGCTTTATGTTAATAAGTACTTGATGATGATGTGAGAATAAGGGAATTTAGTAAAAGAGAATGTAAATCCATATTTGCAGTAGTAGACCAGACTTATCAAGATCTCCATCCAAGGCTTAGACACCAAACGTTCCAAGTTTCAATGCTATTGTTTTCCATAGAAAGCCATTGATGGTGCAAAAAAATATATATTTATTTATTTAAATATATATATTTATACATAACTTTAACGAGCCCTTTCGAAACCCAAAAGCACTTTTTTCCACTGTTAACCCCTAAGCTGCCCAGGTATTGAAAGATTCTTTGGCTGTGTGCGGGAATGTTAAGCTGAAAAAAAAAAGTTGAATTGTGATTGATGGTCATGGGCTTCTGTCAATTTCTTATTGGATGTGAGAATAGGAATATTTAAGAGATTTACATTTGTTTCAGGTATTTTATATTGTTTTTTTTTTTTTTTTTAATATTTCAGATATACATTAAAAGAAATTGGCTTTGCCTAAATAATGTGGTTATTGTGTATTATTGTTTTAAAGACAGTTTGCATCAGAAGACCTGACCAATCAGGATCTCTATCCAGAAATGTGGCTGCCAAACGCATGCAGCGCAAGCACGCTGTGTTTCCACACCATTTATTTATTTATTACATTTGTTTTATTTTCATTTTCATTATTTATTTTTTATTTATTTAGTAGAAAAGTCATGCACAGCCATTGATGGTACAAAAATTACCAATATATTGGGAGACTATGAGGGGCCCTTTCAAAACCCCAAACCACTTTTTTTTTCCACTGTTGACCACCTAAACTGCCCAGGTAATGCGAGATTATCCAGCTGTGGGTGGAAATTTTAAGCCGATAAAAGTTGAATTGATAATGGTAGCTATGGGTTTCTGTCAATCGTTATCTTTTGCACTATTATTATACTATAATTTTGCATTATTATATAATTTCTGATTGGATGTGAGAATGAGGGAATCCTGGAGATTTGCTTAAAATGCTAATTGCAACAGTAGAATGTCCTTAAAGTGGAACTTGAGTAATTTTTTCATCTTTCCATCTATTAAATCTTCTGCCCTTGTTGTTGTTTTAACTTTGGATAGTAAAACATTTTTTTTCTGACAGTAAATACCTTATAAAGCCCACTTCCTTTTTCTTGTCTGGTCATTAGCCTAGGCTTATGACATCATGCACAGCTCTCTCTCTCACTCTTGTGAGAGTTTGCCAGGAAGGGAAGGGGATGAGTCATAAGAGGGTGTCCATCACATTTGGCTACCCGCTGGAGTGCGCACGCGCGACGCCACCATATACGTTCCAACACTTTTACGACAAAACAGCACAGTAAAAGTGGCTCCACCCCTAAGTCCAGGTTCAAGCCACTTTGCAACAGGGCTCCTCGCGGGCTGCTTCGCTCGCCACGCTTCAGGCACGGCCTCGATTCGCTCGACATAATTATATTCTAACTCTGTGTCCACTTGGATGGTAGGGCTTGAACCTGGTCTTAGGGGTGGAGCCACATAATAACTGCGCAAGCGCAGTTCAACGTCAGTTCCATCACACTATCTGGCGGTTTTAGTGTGTCGTAAAAGTGTTGGAACGCATATGGCGGCATCGCGCATGCGCACTCCAGCGGGTAGCCAAAAGTGATGGGTCGCCATATGTGACACTACAAGGGCCAATGAGAGCTGCAGGTGTGTCTCTGTGTGTGTCGGTGTAAATCCAGGAAGTGAACAGGCAGCAGCTTCAGCTGCCCACAGTTAAAATGGATGCAGCCAGACTCAGTGGAGGGAGATTTCTGCAGCATATTTGGCAAGTACAGAATCCCAGTATATATAAAATAATATGCAAAGAGGAAAGTTTCAGAATGGCAAAGATGTTTTTATTACAAATTATGTGAGCGGACTGCAGTTCCTCTTTAAAGTTTACAGTGTAGTCTACTGCGCTTTTGTTGCTAGTGGTGCAGTCGTAAAAAAAAAAAAAATCTAAAAGGAGTAACTGAAACATTTAAATATTTCATAAGTATTGATATGTAATTTGCAGGTTACACATCCTCTATTGATATATACAATGGGGAGTTCGTTATGAATATTTAATAGAACCACAGGGCGGCTGGAAATGAATGACTTGATTTTCTGCTGCAATTACCCCTAGGGTCAGGTTTTGTCCTTAGATTAGCAAAGAAGGTGAACTGCGTTGTTTAAAGGTTTTAATAAACTTGAAAAATGGCAACACCTTCTTTTCTAAATTTCTGTGTAAGGAAATTATTGTAAAGAGGAAACCTAATTGTATATTCCTAAATGTTCTATATGTGTAGATAGACAGATAGATAGATAGATAGATAGATAGATAGATAGATAGATAGATAGATAGATAGATAGATAGATAGATAGATAGATAGATAGATAGATAGATAGATAGATAGATAGATAGATATGCAAACTGTTGGCAGTCTGAAGGTTGGGATCCATATTAAGGGCACCTCTATGAATTTGAAAAGATTGTGTCTCCAGACTATTAGCAAATACATTTACCTTATTGGATTTAACTGGAAATACACTGTTCTTAGCTCCCAGTACAATGGAAGGCTGATCAGGAACCCATGAAAAGAGCCTCGTTCTTTTCATTATGCTTCAGTAACCATGAAATATGATTTACAATAAAGGTTTTCCACCATCAGAAAGTTGGAATACTCCAAGCCAGCCATTTGCAGCCAGAGTTCCTCCGGAGATTGTTAAGGGTTTGCTTGAGCTGGGGCTGATTGACTTCACCAATTATGTATTTATTAAAGGGGTTGTACACCTTCGTGTTTTTTCACCTTAAAGCATACTATGCACTAAGGTGAAAAAAATACCTGGCAGTGACCGGCCCCCCACCGTTTTACTTACCTGAGCCCTGGAACTTGACCGGCGGGGATGCGATATCTCTCTGCCCGGGGTTCTCAGCTCTTGATTGGATAGATTGTTAGCAGTGCAGCCATTGGCTCCCACTGCAGTCAATCAAATCCAATGACGCGGGTGCCGGGGCCGAGTCATATATTCGGCGGATATGGACATCGAATGCTGGACTCGGGAGCGCACCTGCAAGGTAACCCCCTCAGGAGAGCGATTCTCTTAGGGGGTTATCCGCGAGAGCTCCTCCCCACTAAAACGCACCCACCAATCAGCAGCAAGGATAGCGTAGAGGATTTCTACCTGCTTTCTGTAAGTTGAAGACCTCTTTAATATTAGATGGATGGTTTGGTTTCATACTAAGGGCTTTTCTCAATAGAAGTCTGTGGAGTGTCTAATACCTTCTATGCTGGTTCAGCTAAGACTACAGCTAAACAGGGATCATATTTTATTGCACGGCAGTCTGGGGAGAGAGCTGTCAGTTTTCAAATAAAATGTGAGCAGTGAAATCCTCATCATTGTGCTTCTGGGAGAATGGTCCCCGTTCAGTCTGGGCTTAGCTGGTGTAGCACAGCGGGGAGGAGATACACAGCAGATGTCCAATAAAGGGAACATATCCGGACAAAAATCAGATAGTTGCCATGGTTGATTCTTCCCTTGTTCCTGACTTCACTACCTAGAACTTGAATCACTTGGGACAACTATGCAGGGTAGGACTTTACTGTGTCCATGCCGGTTCCAGATCAGAGACTAACTGGATTCAGGGTTTTCACCCTAAAAAAAGTTGGTAGTGGTAGATTGAGTTTAATAGAAAAGGTGGTTGTACACCTCTAAAGATCGAAAATCATTTTCCAGCACTCTTTAGTTAAAGAAAGAATTCCAAGTCCGGGTGTCGTTACATAGTTGCTTTGGACATACACTATATTACCAAAAGTATTGGGACACCTGCCTTTACACGCAGGTTGTGAATAAGTAAGCTATCGCTTGTGAAACATCTACCATTGCCTGTATCTGTCTGACCCTTTTTTGACAATAAAGATGACATCGAGATAATTTGGAGTTCCAGTGTGCGACCAATTCCTTGTCTTGTTCGTCTTCCACGGTGGTGAGCCGAGGTCTGCACCTGTGATCTATCCCGCACCTGAGTTTGCCTGGAGCGGTGTGCTTCTCTCTGTTCTTTGCTGCCTTTACACGCACATGAACTTTAATGGCATCCCAGTCTTAAGCCCCATACACACGATAGGACTTTGTACAAACTTTCCCTTGGATTTTTGTACAAAGGGCGTTGCCCAAAAGTTTGTCTTGCATACAGACGACAGGACTTTTCCAGCCAACTTTCACCATATCACGTGGTTTTTCAGCTCCTTACCACCACCCTTTGGTCAACTTGTGTATTGTTGTCTGATATTGTGTCAATCTCGCCACTTTTATTGGCGAGATTGACACCTTGCGAGCAGGGGTTGACACTGGTGCGGGGATCCGACTTGGATCCCCGCCAATACCAGGCACTGTGTTTGGTATGAATCTTGAGGGGGAACTCCACGCCAAATTTTAAATAAAAAACCGGCATGGGTTCCCCTCCAGGGGCATACCAAGCCCTTAGGTCTGGTATGTCTATTAAGAAGAACCCCCTACGCCGAAAAAACGGTGTGGGGGTCCCCCCCAAATCCATACCAGACCCTTATCCGAGCACGCAGCCCAGCCGGTCAGGAAAGGGGAGGGGGATGAGCGAGCGCCCCCCCCCCCTCCTGAGCCGTACCAGGCCGCATACCCCGACAACCAACGGCCAGGGTTGTCGGGAAGAGGCCCTTGTCCTCATCAACATGGGGACAAGGTGCTTTGGGGGAGGGGGGGCCCGTAGGGCCCCCCCTCCCCCAAAGCACCCACCCCCCATGTTGAGGGCATGCGGCCTGGTACGGATCAGGAGGGGGGGCTCGCTCGTCCCCACCCCCTTTCCTGACCGGCCAGGCTGCGTGCTCGGATAAGGGTCTGGTATGGACTTTGGGGGGACCCCCATGCCGTTTTTTCGGCGTAGGGGGCTCCCCTAAAATCCATACCAGACCAAAGGTCTTGGTATTCCCCCAGAGGGGAATTCCCTCTCGCGCCCGCCGCAGTAGGAAAATGTGTTTTTCCTATTGCAGCTAGCGCGAGATGTACAGTACCCTGTCGACGAGAACCAGCGCGATCCGATCGCGCTGGAAACATTCTCGCGGCTGCGTACTGTAGTTTGCACAAAAGTCCGATGGCTTTGTGCACACACGATCGGACTTTGCTCCATCGGACTTTTGTTGCCGGAAAGTTTGTCCGTTCGCACAGCCAACAAAAGTCCGATGGAAACTGAAAAAGTTTGTCCGATGGAGTGTACACACGGTCGGATGTTGCTCCAAAACAGCTAATTTGCATGTTTGTTGACAAAAAGTCCGATCGTGTGTATGGCCCTTAATTCATCCAATAGGTGTTCTGTCGGGTTGAGGTCAGGACTCTGTGCAGGCCAGTCAAGTTCCTCCACCCCAAACTCACTCATCCATGTCTTTATAAACCTTGTTTGTACACCTGTGCACAGTCATGTTGGAACAGGAAGGGGCCATCCCCAAGCTGTTCCTACAAAATTGGGAGCATGAAATTTTCCAAAATGTCTTCATATGCTGATGCCTTAAGAGTTCCCTTTACTGGAACTAAGGGGCCAGGCACAACCCCACACCATAATCCCCCACCAAATATTTTGGAGCAGTGCACAAAGCAAGGTCCATAAATACACGGATGAGTGAGTTTGGGGTGGAGGAACTTGACTGGCCTGCACAGAGTCCTGACCTCAACCCAATAGAACACCTTTGGGATGAATTAGAGTGGAGACTACAAGCCAGGCCTTCTTGTCCACATCAGTGTCTGACCTCACAAATGCGTTTCTGGAAGAATGGTCAAACATTCCCATAGACACTCCTAAACCTTGTGGACAGCCTTCCCAGAAGAGTTGAAGCTGTTATAGCTGCAAAGGGTGGGCCAACGCAATATTGAACCCTACGGACTAAGACTGGGATGCCATTAAAGTTCATGCGTGTGTAAAGGCAGGCGTCCCAATACTTTTGGTAATATAGTGTAGCTTGGATCAATGTAAGCATGCATGTGCCATACTTGGAAGATCCACCATTGGAATATGGAAATCACCGTAGTAGTCATCATTACTTTGGCGATTGTTGTTGGCTTTCGGGTCCCGTGCTGAGCAGCTGCATTGTGAGCACAGGGGGTTGCTTGCCTGCCACAGTCACCATTCAGAGAACACTGCATTTTCTTAGTGAATGCAAATCTTTCCTTGATTGGACGAGGGGGAGATTGTGATGTCACCTCCCTGCTTCTCTACCTCATCCAATCAAAGAATGGCTTAAATTCATTTAGTAAAATTTGAAGTGTTCTCTGAATGGTGCCTGTCCTGAGCAAGCGACTGAATGTGTTCACTAAGCAATAAGGCTGAGAAGATGGGGCCTGGTAGCCAGCGGCAATCCTTTTAGTTGTGGTGCTTAATACAGTGATTTCCTGTTTCTAGGGTGGATACTTCAAGGATGGGACATGCATGGTTACATAGGTCCAAGCTGGACAAATGCAACAATGCAATAATAGATATGATAATAGGTAACAGACAATAATAGTAGATAATAGGTACCTTGGAATTTTTAACAATTTGAGTGGCTTGGTGGTGGATACCAAACATCTGGAGTCAGCTGCTTTGGTTGATATTGGGATAAATTCCGAAACTATGAGAAGAAGGTTTTAGGACTTAACCACTTGCCGATCACATAACATAGTTATACGGCGGTAGAGTGTCTCTCCTGCGCCGGATCACGTACCTAGTATGTGATCCGGCAGTTCCACGTAGATGGTGCGCCGGGTGTGCTGTGATTTGTCTCCATTTCAGTGTGGACATGCATGTTTTGCTTGAAACCAACATAATGTTATGCCCCGTACACACGATCGGAAATGCCGCCAGCAAAACTCCGATGAGAACTTTTTGCGACCGTGTGTATGCTCCATCGGTCTTTTGCTGGCGGAATTCCAGCCAGCAAAAGATTGAGAGCATGTTCTCTATTTTTCGCTCGGGAAAAGTTCCTATCTGAAAATGCGTTCGTCTGTATGCAATTCGGACGCGCAAAAAATCACGCATGCTCGGGAACAATTTGACGCATGCTCGGAAGCATTGAACTTCATTTTCTAGGCTCGTCGTAGTGTTGTACGTCACCGTACATAACTTTAGAATGCATGTAAACCCTAATAATGAACTTCTTTTATTTGTCTCCTTTTGGCCTGTTAAAGGCGTTCTATAGTCACAACATACACTTTGATTTTATTACATCCCCACCATTGTAATAGTAATACAAACAATAGTTGTATTTGACAATCCAATATAAAGAAAAATCTCCTTTCACATTGTGAGTTCTGCCTGTCTGCTTGCCACCTCTTTCCATATCTTCCTGGACTCCCAGCATGCTTTGCAGCTTCTCCTCCATTTCTAAAGACTACATATCCCATGGCACCTTGCTACCTGCAAGCAGTGATTCCTATACTGACTCCGCCTCCTGAAACTCCTCCTCTCAGCACCTCTGTAGTTCAGAAGGCAGGCTCTGTGAAATGTGTGACACAGCAGTGCCTACTCACAGGATATAGTAACTATGTGTCACAGAATTCAAAGAATTAGGTGCGGAAATCTTCATAAAGTAAGTTTACAAACTATAAAATGGTTCAGATTAATAGGAGGAGCCTAGAAATAATAGAAATACAATGTAAAAATGCATATAGGGTTTTACATTTTGGCCATAGATACAGTGGCGGCTGGTGCTCAAAATTTTTGGGGGGGTGCAAACAAACTGAAAAATTCTGAAAAATACTTGAAAAAAAACATCAATTGCCCCCTCACTGTACCTATCAAATGCAGCCACTGTGCCCATCATTTAGTTAGTTAGTTTGAATAGGAGTTAGAAGGGGATGAGAGCAGTTTAAAGCTTAGATCCACCCTGCAATTCCATTTTAAGCAATGCTGTCAGTCCTCCCAGTGGTGTAGCATGGGAGGGGCAGCTGGTGCAGTCGCCCCAGGCGCAATATTTAGAGGGGTGCATAAATTAGTCTTGCGCCGTCCCAAGTGTGCTGGGTCCGATGCCCCAGCCGACTGCATACTTACTTACATTGTTCCTGATTGGTCGGCGAGCGGTGAGTGAGCGGCTCTCTGGGACACACCACCGTTCAGCCATTTTTCAATTGTTTGCTGCAGCCAGCAGCAGCCGACTGTGCACTCTTACCAGTAGCAGGGAAGGCATGTTTACCCATCCCCCTCCCAGACCCGCTGAGCCCCTGGGAAAACATGTGGTCCTGGGAAGCCCCCTCTCCCGGCCAGCCTGTCCCTGGGAAGCCCCTGCCCCCTCCGGTGCAAAGTTTGGAGCAGTGTAGAGCGCCGCTTCCTCTCCCAGCTCTTCCTTTGCTCACACCTCAGCCACCTTCATGTGATGAAATCTCCCGGTCTTCCCACCCAATGCCCCCCTAACCCACACCAGACTGCCCCTCACACCCCTGGATAACAGGTGATATTGGCCCTGGGGGGCTCCAGAGTGGGGAAAAGAGTGTGCAAAAAAAACGGCCGCAAAGCTTCCGGTGTCCCCCTCTCTCCAGTTGTGTGCTGAGCTCTAACCATCTTGTCTTCTCACTCTGGTCACCTTATTTCCTGCCTGGCTGAAAGGACACAGGAGGGGGGCTGAGGGGCACCTTGTGTGGGGGGGTGGGGTGGTGATCTTTATTGCCCCCCATCCTTTACCCCTCCTGCCCCCTGGTGGTGGTGGTGGTGGGGGTCTCCTCGCTTACAGCAGAGCGGCCAGCCAATAACCCTGACGTAACGTCGTTAGTATGGATTAGTAAGGGCTCCTTGTTATTCACAGCCGGAGTCTCTGATTGGCTGCCTGCAGCCTTTTATTATTGGTTGGATATCTCTTTGACTACTGTAGCCAAAGAGATCTCAGATTCAACCAATGATAAAAGGTTGCGGGCAGCCAATCAGAGGTTCAGGCTGTGAGGAGAGAAACCCTTTTGTGTTTCCACGGCCACAGCATGTACGCAGCGGCAGAGCGGGCATAACAGTCTTTGGGCCCCCATTCTTAGGTAGGGACCACCAGTATAATATACAGTATATTCTTCCCCTAGTAAATTCATTGACCACCTCCTGCCCGCCGTATTGTAAAATGACAACAGGATCCCCTCTCATTCTAGGATGTCGACCCAGTCTCAACGCTCTCGCGCGCCCGTGACGCGCCTCTTGTGATCGGCTGTGTCCAATCACAGCCACTCAGATGTAAACACAGAAGTGCCGGTAATTGGCTCTCCTCGCCTCACACTGACAGATTGTGAGGAGAGGAGAGCGGATCCTTGCAGGGGAGCCCTGTACAGGTAATAAGGGCACCGATCATCAGTGCCCTGATGATCAGTGCAGTCCCAGCAGTGCACAGCAGTGATGCCAGTCAGTAAACATCTGTGATGCCAATCTGTGCCCATCAGTGATGCCAGTCAGTTCTGCCTTTCAATGCCCATCATGCTGCCCATCAGTGCCCATTAGTGTAACCTATCCGTGCCTACTGTCATTGCCCATAAGTGCCCATCAGTGCCACCTATCAGTGCCGCCTATTAGTGCTCATCCATGCGGCGTATTAATGCCTCCTCATCAGTGCCATCTCTTCAGTGCCCATAAGTGCCGCCTCATCAGTGCCCATCAGTGAAGGAGAAGAATTACTGATTTACAAAACTTTCTGACAGAAACTAAGAAAAACTTTTATTTTTTTAACATTTTCTGTCTTTTTTCCGAAAAAAAACCCAGTGGTGAATAAATATCACCAAAAGAAAGCTCTATTTGTGTGGGTAAAAAGATAAAAATGTAATATGGGTACAGGGTTGCATGACCGCGCATTCGTCATTCAAAGTGTGAGAGCGCTGAAGGCTGAAAAATGGCCTGGGCAGGAAGGGGGTAAAAGTGGCCAGTATTGAAGCAGTTAAATTATAATAAATATGTAGTATATTTCTTAAATAAACTTCAAAGACCACGTATATACCTATGAAGGAGTAGGGAGGAGCAGGGCAGGGCCTTGCCACTTTAAGCTATGGGGCTGTGTGTTTCCATTGATGCACGCAGTGTAGGGAGATACAACTCTAGTCCCTGCATGCAAGGGTGACTCCAAAGGATGCTGCAAGAGAAAGGAGCAACCCTGAAGCAAAAAACATGGGGCAGTGGTCATGGCACCAGCTTAAACAGGAACATAAGTAAGGATAAAAAAAAAAGTTGCATATTATTCTTTTATTTATTTATTACAGGTACGTATATAGCACCGTCAATTTACACATATATGTTGTACATTCACATCATATTAAAGTGTTACTAAACCCAGGACCTGCATTCACTATATCTGGCCTCCCACAGTAAACAGAACATGGAAATGAAACTTATTTTAGTAAATATAAACTGCTAAATACCTTTTCTCATCAGCTGTTAGATCAGTCTTGTGACTTCTATCAGTGTCTGGTTAAAGCTTGTAGGAGGAGTTTTCATTCTCCTCTGACTGTCCTATGAGGCTGCAGACAATGACAGCTGATCATGTAATGAAAACAGAGCAGGTAATCGGTTATTTTTCCTCCTCACTTGGGTAGAGTGAGGAGGGAAAAAAAAAGCGATCACCGGCGGCTGCGAGAGGGACATCGGTCCCGATCGTGGACAGGCTCTGCAGAGGCTTATGTGCCCACCAGCGTCACCTACCAGTGCCCACCAGCCAGAGGCGGCTCTAGACTTTGTGAGGCCTTAGGCAAAACTTAAACAAGAGGCCCCACTCACTCCCATAATGGGGAAAATAATTCAAGGGATGAAAATGAACTGTATTAGGAGGGTACAGTATAGGGGAGTGGACAGTACAGGGGGTAGGTAAGTGGGCATAATAAAGATATATTTTCCTCAAGCAGAGCTGCACAGGGAAGCTGCTCTCACAGATCCTACCTATTCTGGTAGGCTGTCACAAAGAGAGAAATAAAGGGGAATGGGTGGAGAAGGAAGAGGAAGGAAGGAAGGAAGGAAGGAAGGAAGGAAGGAAGGAAGGAAGGAAGGAAGGAAGGAAGGAAGGAAGGAAGGAAGGAAGGAAGAAGAGAAAGAAAGAAAGAAAGAAAGATGGAAGGAAAGAAAGAGAAAAAAAGATGGAAGGAAAGAAAGAAAGAGAAAGAAAGATGGAAGGAAAGAAAGAAAGAAAGAAAGAAAGAAAGAAAGAAAGAAAGAAAGAAAGAGAGAAGGATGGAAGGAAAGAAAGAAAGAAAGAAAGAAAGAGAAGAAGGGGGAGGAAGAAGGGAAGGAAGCGCATCCCCTACATCAGTGTACTTACTGGGAGGCAGCAGGGACTGGATGGATGGAGGGAATGGATGGATGGATGGGTGGATCAGACTCCCCTTTTCCTGGGCTCCAGCTTGAATCTTCCCGCCCACACATCCCCTTCTCTGAGGCAGAACAGAGAACACTGCCGAGGAGAGTGGGCGGGGCAGACACAGGAGGAGAGGGTGGGAGGAGGAGGAGCAGAAGCTCTCTCTCCTCTTCTGTCTGGCTGTGAGGGCAGTAGGGGGAGATCTGTCAGAGCTCTACTGAGCGTCTCTCCCTGTCTGTGATCCAGAGATGTATGTGAGCTCCGATCACACGTCTCACTAGCAGCCTGTATCTCTCCCTGTAGCAAGTGAGGGGACTCGGGACTGTGTGATGGTGGAGATCTCTGCTGCTGGAAGGGGTGGCTCTCTAATTAGGTAAACTAGCCAGCTGTGCGAGGCCCCTATGGCTGCGAGGCCTGAGGCCACCGCCTATTTCGCCTAATTAGAGAGCCACCTCTGCCACCAGCGCCACCTACCAGTGCCCACAGTACCACCCATCACTGTCCACAGTGTCACCTATCAGTGCCCACAGGGTCACCCATTAGTGCCCACAGTGCCACCTATAAATAACCAATCAGTGCGTCGTCACCAGTGCTGCCTATCAATACCAGCTACCAGTGCCACCTATCAGTGTCATATACCAGTGCCCATCAGTGCCACCTACCAGTGCCTGTCAGTGACATCTATCAGTGCCACCCATCAGTGCCCATCAGTGCCGTCTTATCAGTGCCCATCAGTGCTGTCTTATCTGTGCCTATCAGTGCAGCCCATCAGTGCCCATCAGTGCAGCCTTGTTTAGCAAAAAATAAAAACCCAAGTGGTGATTAAATACCACCAAAAGAAAGCTCTATTTGTGTGAAAAAAATGATAAAAATTTCATTTGGGTACTGTGTAGCATGACCGCGTAATTGTCATTCAAAGTGTGACAGCGCTGAAAGCTGAAAATTAGTCTGGGCAGGAGGGGGGTTTAAGTGCCCAGCAGGGGCGAACTGACAACTCATGGGGCCTCCAGGCAATAGGAGATTATGGGGCCCCCAGGCAATAGGAGAAGATTATGGGGCCCCCGGGCAATAGGAGATTATGGGGCCCCCAGGCAATAGGAGAAGATTATGGGGCCCCCGGGCAATAGATTATGGGGCCCCCAGGCAATAGGAGATTATGGGGCCCCCAGGCAATAGGAGATTATGGGGCCTCCGGGCAATAGGAGATTATGAGGCCCCCAGGCAATAGGAGATTATGGGGCCACACAGTATACACACATACAGTATACACACACAGACACACAATATACACACACAGTATACACACACATACAGTATACACACACAGACACACAATATACACACACAGTATACACACACAGAATACACATACACACCCTGAAAAGGTACTGGACAGGTGGGACAGCTATAATCTTGGGATTTTAAAAAAAACACAGATTTTTACATACTGTCCCTGGTTTTATTGAGGCTGGCAACCCTGATGGGGCCCCTTAGTGGCATGGGGCCCTCAGGTGGTGAAATGGTCAGTCCGCCCCTGGTGCCAAGTAAGCAAGAGGTTAAGTAAATGATTAAATCAGCTGCTAAAAGTGCTCAAAAAACTGAGTTTAATATCACTTTATAGTAAATACTGCAATAATAATTCACAATAGTCGCTCGCTAAAATTTCCCTATACTTTTCCTTTAAAAAAAGAAAAGAAAAAGAAACGCTCTGTTGACTATCAAAAGATTCATAAAGCTCATTGTGGAATAAAATGCCTTCTTATCTTTTAGAGACTTTGCAGGTTTTGCTCCTATCCCTTTTAAAAAGTTTCAGGATGTTGTTAACACCGAGCTATTAATCTTTCTAGGATTTCCTATGCAAATGATGCATTGAATGTAGAAATTGCTGTATTCAAATCAATCCCGGTGATTTCCATAAAATTCAATTAATGTCGGCATTTTTTACCATCCAACGAGTACAATTTCCATAACGTTTTCCATACCCAGACAATCAATCAAGCGGGAAGCGTGGCTCAACTTTTCCTCTGCCGCTCTCTCCTTAACGACACAACAGCTTGACAGCATGATGTATGAACCGGCCCTAGAGCTAAACAAAAGTTTGGTATGTAGTTAGGACCTAACAGTTAAAGAGAATCTCAAGGCAAACATGTACATTTACTCTAATGTGATCCTGAGACAATGGTGCTCATCAAAAAGCTCAACTCCATAGCTCCCAACTGTCCCTGATTTCGAGGGACTGTCCCTGATTCGGAACAAAGTCCTCTCTGTCCCTCTTTCCTCCTCATTTGTCCCTCATTTTGGTCTGATCTATATAGTTGTTATATAAAATGCACTATTTATCTTTCAAAAGTGTTTTTCACAGCGCTAAACCTTTTATCCAATTTCTAAATTGCTGCATTTGTACATTTCAAAAGCCATTATAAAAGGATAGCAGCGGTAAAAAAAAAAAAAAAAGCACTTTTTTTTGTTTAAATCTCCTTTAACCTACTTCAGCTCCGGAAGGTCTTACCCTGTTCCTCACCAGGCCATTTTTTGCGATATAGCACTGCGTTACTTAACTAACAATTGCGCGGTTAAGGGTGTGGGGGGGGTGTCCTATGCCTATATACCTCTGCTGTCCCTTGTTCCCATCTTAAAAAGTTGGGAGGTATGCAACTCTACTAAGTTTCCAATAATTACATTTGGGTAACCCCTTCCCCCTGTATATGAAGGGTTCCCTTATGCCTCACTTCCACTGTTGGCTCCCCCCCCCATTTTGGTAATCACAACCAATTCATGAAGCCACCCTTGCATTGTACATGATGACATCTGGGGCCCACTCAGGTGGCGGCGCAGGAGTATAGAAGAGCAGCAACTAGAGGTCGACCGATATGGGTTTTTCTCTGGCCGATGCCAATATTTAGAAATCGCGGTGGCCGATATATGATGCCGATTTTTTTGGGCCGATATATTAGGCCGATTTTTTTTTTTTTTCTCCCTTCATCTCATAAAATCTAACAGTTAGACCCCTTTCACGCTGGGGCGTTTTTTTAGGCGCTTTTGGGCTAAAAATAGCGCCTGTAAAGTGCCTGTAAAACGGCTCCCCTGCAGTCTCAGTGTGATATCCTGAGTGCTGTCACACTGAGGCGATGCGCTGGCAGGATGTAAAAAAAAGTCCTGCAAGCGGCATCTTTGGAGCGGTGTATACCGCTCCTCCACCACTCCTGCCCATTGAAATGAATGCGCACCGCTGCCGAAGCGCCTGCAAAGCATTTCGGCAGCAGCACTTCAGCGGCGCATTTAAGCCCTTCCTCGGCCGCTAGCTGGGTTATAAGCGCCCCGCTAGCAGCCGAATAGTGCCGCTAAAATGACGGTAAAGCGCCGCCAAAACTAACAGCGTTTTACCGTCAACGCATGCCCGCTCCAGTGTGAAAGCAGCCTTAAGTAATAAGTGATACAGAAAATTTTTTACATTTATTGAACAAAACAAACCTCCAATCAGTTCACTTGTATGTATAATTTAGATTAAAAAAAAAATAACTACATGTTAAATATTAAATACACAAAAACAGGTAATCCAAACTTTTGGACGAAAAAAAATGGGCTAACTTTACTGCTTATTTTTTTTTTTTTTTTTAATTAGTGTATTTTTAAAAAAAAAAACTGCGTTTGAAAGACTGCTGCGCAAATACCGTGTGACATAAAATATTGCAACAACCGCTATTTTATTCCCTAGGGTCTCTGCCAAAAAAAAATATATATATATATAATGTTTGGGGGTTCCAAGTGATTTTCTAGCAGAAAATACAGAATTTTTACTTGTAAGCAACAAATGTCAAAAAAGATTTAGTCTTTAAATGGTTAAACTGAGAAATTCTACACACAGAGTTCAGTCTATTGATAAAAGAACCTGAAGAGATACAAATGTATCTTCTTATCAGACTTGGCAGGCTGCCCAGGGAGGAGAGAAGAAACCTTCAGACAACTTGCAATTGACTTCTATTACAGAAGTCATTTGCAAGTCCCACTGAAGTTATAATCGGCTTTTTTTAAGTAAAAAAAAGCCAAATATCGGCCGATATATCGGTCGACCTCTAGCAGCAACTGCCGGGGAAGCGAGGAATAGGGTAAGTATCCCCTCTATTATATCCTTCTAGACAAGGAGCATAGCCCCCAATTGTCCCTGATTTCGAGAGACTGTCCCTGATTTGGAACAAAGTCTGCTGAATGCTGAGACCAGGGAAGGCGGGAACAAGGGGGTGCTAGAGCTGTACAGAAGTGCACATTCTGTCCTCCTCTCTGCTACCGAATGCTGAGACGGGAGCAACAGAGACAAGCCTATCTGCAGCTGCATGGAGAAGTGCGGGATCTGGAGGAGGAAATCTATCCTTCTCTCTGCTGCTGACTGCTGACAAAAGGTGGGGACGGAAATAAGGAGGGGGTCGCAGCTGCAGAAGAGGTGTGAGGGCCACATGAAATGGCCTAGTGGGCTGGATTTGGCCCGTGGGCCTTGTGTTTGACACATGTGCTCTAGACTACATAAGCATTAGACTTTTACTATACGGTAAGGAATGGGTGCTCAACCTGTGGCCCTCCAGCTGTTGCAGAACTACAAGTCACATGAGGCATTGCAAGGCTGACAGCTACAAGCATGACTCCCGAATTATTGGTGGTTAGGAATTATTAGGGAACCAAGGATTCCCTGAAGCCAAAAAGTTATTTAAAGGGTTCCTCCATGTTAAAAGGGTTGAGAAAGGCTGCTCTGAGGATAGGTCAGCGTCATCTGGCTTAATGAATATCAAATTGCTTTATTTCACAAAAACTTGTTTTGTGGCTAGGAGTTGCCACTTTCACAGTTCAGGGTGCTACAATGATTTTTGGAATACATATTAGCGCCGTGTGATCTGGATTGCAGAATTATTTTTCGGTGGCCACCCTGAGCTGCCACAGGCAGGGCTGTGTTTTGGCCTAGGCCGACAAGGCCTAGGCCTAGGGCGGCACTTTGCGGGGGGCGGCAAAAAAAGCCGCCCCCCGTATGAGAGAAAGTCCCCCCACCCGATTCCCGGCTCCCGCGGCCTCCCCCCGCACACATGCAGCCCACGGCGGCCGCCTTGCTGTAGCAAACGGCGCTGCTGTGTATGGGCGTGCTTGTAAGAGGGTGGAGGGGCGTGTGTATGGGCGTGCTTAGCAGAGCTCACGCCCCTCCACCCTCTGACAAGCACGCCCATACACAGCAGCGCCGCTCGCTACAGCAAGGCGGCCGCCGTGGGCTGCATGTGTGCGGGGAGCGGCCGCGGGAGCTGGGAATCAGAAAGACGGGTGGGGGGACTTCCTCTCATGCGGGGGGGCGGCATGTGACTCATGCCCCCATAAGCGGCCGATGACTGGCAGAGGTGGAGCCTTATGCTCCGCCTACCCTCCTCCACACTGCTTGACCCTTCTCCTCAGCACTGGGGCAGGGTCTGGCAGTGACGTCAGGAAGAGAGAGAGAGGCACAAGGGAACCCCAAAGAACAGCAGGTAAAGTTATTGAATAAATCAATTGATGGGCACAGTGACAGCGTTTGATGGGGCACAATGGCTGCGTTTTAAAGGCACAGTGGCTGCAATTGATGGGCACAGTGACTGCAATTGATGGGCACAGTGACAGCATTTGGTGGGGCACAATGGCTGCATTTGATGGCACAGTGGCTGCAAATGATGGGCACAGTGGTTGCATTTGGTGGGCACAGTGGCTGCGTTTGGTGGGCACAGTGTCTGCGTTTGGTGGGCACAGTGTCTGCGTTTGGTGGGTACAGTGTCTGCGTTTGGTGGGCACAGTGTCTGCGTTTGATGGGGCACAGTGGCTGCAATTGATGGGCACAGTGGTTGCGTTTGGTGGGAATAGTGGCTGCGTTTGATGGAAGAGTGGCTGCATTTGATGGGGCACAGTGAGGCTGCAATTGATGTCTTTTTTTTTGAATTTCTTAGTTTGTTTGCACCCCCCCAAAAATTTTGAGCACCAGCCGCCACTGGCATGTGCAAAGTGCTCCATGCATGCTAAAATCAATGCAAACCCTTTAAACAGTCCACATTTAGTTGCAGTCTCCAGGGAGTGGGGAAGGGTACCTGTCAAAAACAGGTACCTGTTCCCCCCTCCCCCCTGAAAGGTGCCAAATGAGCCTAAAAAGAGGAAGGGGTGTGGTTTACAGATGATAGGGTGGGTCTTAAACAGGAAGGGGTGTGGCCTCGGCAGCAAGGGGTGGGTCATATTTAAATTAGGGGGGTGCATGAGTTTAGTCAGGCCTAGGGCAGCACAAAACCTAAATACACCACTGGCCACAGGGACTTCTAGCCAGTCCTTTGGCGACCGAATATCTCAGACCTTTGTGGACCACCATTGAAATGTCATTTTCCTGATGCCAACATAATTCTAAGTAATTCTTGCCCTGCCTAAACCATCAGTTGTCACACATGACCCCGATGGCCTCACTCTGGTATCTATTTGCAGATGTCAAATCTTGGAACTGCCTGCTTATTTTATTATTTACCAACTATGTGATTTAGAAGTTTGTAAGGTTGCCAGCAGTTTATTTTTCCAATACTCAAACATGTCCCTAGGTGCTCAGACCAAGCACTTAGTGCCGTATACTGGAGTCTCCCATTTATAAGTGTATGGGTGTGCAAGATACATATTCCAAAACCCCTTCCAGGCGTATTACTTTGTTAGAGGGAGATAGGAAGCTGCATAAGCAATTAGTACTCTATAGTTGGGAAAACCGGTTAGTGAACCTACAAATGTGTAGGGTAAGGTTATTAAATTCATTCCTGGCTCCTTATTTTTTACAGGTAACACAACCAGTATATTTTTTTTTAGTTCCACAGCGCCGTGAGCACACACAAAACTAAACACCAGGTGCATTAAAAAGTGAGCACACAAAAGTGAAGCACACAAAAAAAATGCACAGGGTGTACACATTGTCCTCCTCCAAAGAGAAAGAACCCTGGCCCTGATCCCCCAGGGCGCAAGGTTCCTGACAGGTAGGGACTGGGGAACTTAAAGTCCACCCTCCTAAAACCAGGGGCACCCCTTTCTTTGGGAGATCTGCTGAAGCAAGGCCTATTCAAGTACTACCTCTAGGTAAGGCTCCTCCGAAAGGAGACCCCATGGAAGGGGAAGAACCTGACCAAAAGGTCACATGCCCTCCTCCCAAGACTTTCAGGGCAAGCCCAAGAACCCACACCCTACAGTCGGTAAGTTCCAAATACTGGGAACACTGGTTCTTGAGCCTATGGATATGAAAGCTAAATATTATAAACTCCACCCACTATAGGAGCCTTACTTTTGCTACAGGAGAGAGAAAACTGCACAAGCAGTAAGTGCCATATATAGAGAACAGCAGTTCCTGAGCCTACAGATGGACAGGATAAGTATTTCCAAATTCCACCCATTGGGGAAATTATAGAGAATCATGTGATTTGGGGTTGCAGACTCATCCATGCATACATGTCAAAGCAGATTTTGGTAAATCAAGTGGATTTCTGCCATTAACACATTTGCAATGCTCCCGGCAAAATGTTAGAATTTATCGAATTACCTTAGCTTATTACCTAAGAGATTTAAACTAAATTGCTGCTCCCTTGATAAGGTTAAGTAGGGGGACATTATGCTTATTACAACATATGTCAATCCTGTATGATGTAATGTCAGCACATGTCAGGATGAGATTTATACTGACAATAGCACCATGTACTGATTTATGTCCTTGCATAATATCAAACATTTATAGTTCTACAGGCCCGCTTCTCTCATAGAGCGGTGAACATTCAGATGTCTAATGAATCACTTGATTAATGTCATTAATTTAGTACATTGTGTTGTCTGTGGAACAGCGCTTAAGGGAATAGCAAATCTAATTTACCTAAAACCTAAATTACCTTTATGTGAAAGAGTTACTACTTTCATTCACAATTATGTATGCTAAAGAGTCAGCCCATCTGAAATGGATATATTCGTTTTTGGTAGATTTTGGAGAGTTAAAGTGGACCTGAACTCAAAGGATACATGCACAGGGCCGTAAGAAAATATAGCAACTAGTAATGCAGGATTTTACTGGAAGAGACTGGCAGCAAGATCTTGCATAAAAAGTGCTCTGTAAGCTGTATGTATGTACTCCACATGCATAAAAGTATACTTGGTTAGAACAACCTATCGGTTGCTAGAACACAGGCATCTGTTGCCACCTAGCATCCTCAGTTGCTAGGAAATAGGCAGCTATTGCCACCAAGTATCCTAAGTTGCTAGTGGCTTGCTATCAAGTGTCCTCCATTGCTAGGACCCAAGTAGCTATTTCCCCTAGCATCCTCTGTTGCTAGGACACCGGCAGCTGTTACCACCTAGTGTCTTCTGTTGATAGGATGCAGCCAGCTGTTGCCGCCTAGTGTCCTCCTTTGCTAGGACAGACAGCTTTGCCACCTAGCATCCTCAGTTGCTAGGAAATAGGCAGCTGTCGCCACCAAGTATCCTAAGTTGCTAGGGCGCTGGTGGCTTGCTATCAAGTGTCCTCCATTGCTAGGACCCAAGTAGATATTTCCCCTAGCATCCTCTGTTGCTAGGACACAGGCAGCTGTTACCACCTAGTGTCTTCTGTTGATAGGATGCAGCCAGCTGTTGCAGCCTAGTGTCCTCCTTTGCTAGGACAGATGGCTTTGCCGCCCAGCATTCTCTGTTGCTAGGACACAGGCAGCTATTTCACCTAGCATATGCAGGCAGCTGTTGCCGCCTAGCAACCTCCTTTGCAAGGTTGCAGGCTCAAATAGCTGCCTTGCTGTGTCCTGCTAAGACACAGGTGGCTATCAGTGCCTAGACTCCTCATTTACTAGGACGTGGGTGGCTGTTACTGTTTAGCAACCTCCATTGCTAGGACACAGGCAGCTGTTCTCTGTTGCTAGGACACAGGCAGCTATTTCAGTCTAGCATCCACAGGCAGCACTTGCCTCCAAGCAGCCTCATTTGTGGAGATGCAGGCTCAAATTGCTGCCTGGCTGTGTCCTTGCTAACACATGGGTAGCTATTGGTGCTTAGATTCCTCATCTACTAGGATACGGGTGGCTGTTGCTGCCTAGCAACCTCCATTGCTAGGACCCAAGCAGTAGTTCTCTGTTGCTAGGACACAGGCAGCAATTTCAGCCTAGCATCTGCAGGCAGCTCTCTCTCTAGAACTCTCTCTCTAGTTCGCGGCACCTAGCAAACTAATTTGCGAGGATTCAGGCTCAAATTGCTTACTTTGCTGTGTCCTTGCTAACACACAGGTGGCTATAGATGCTTATACTCCTCATTTGCTAGGACAGAAGTGGCTGCTGCTGCCTAGCAACCTTGATTGCTAGGAAACAGGCAGCTGTTGCCACCTAGCTTTCATAATACAATCTATACATAGGACCTCAGAAACAGACATAGCACACGTTTAGTGGTCTTTACACAGCTGTGTGCATGGGCCCATAAAAAACAATACAGCTGCATTCAGATCCATAAACAAAGTTTACTGATAAAAATTATGTGTTTTTCATGATCATGTGTATGAGCCTTAAACAGTACACTAAAATTACACTATATTACCAAAAGTATTGGGACACCTGCCTTTACACGCGCATGAACTTTAATGGCATCCCAGTCTTAGTCTGTAGGGTTCAATATTGAGTTGGCCCACCCTTTGCAGCTATAACAGCTTCAACTCTTCTAGGAAGGCTGTCTACAAGGTTTAGGAGTGTGTCTATGGAAATGTTTGACCATTCTTCCAGAAGCACATTTGTGAGGTCAAGCAATGATGTTGGACGAGAAGGCCTGGCTCACAGTCTCCTCTCTAATTCATCCCAAAGGTGTTCTATCCGGTTGAGTTCAGGACTCTGTGCAGGCCAGTTAAGTTCCTCCACCCCAAACTCGCTCATACAGGGGCTTGGCCCCTTAGTTCCAGTGAAGGGAACTCTTAAGGCATCAAGACATTTTGGACAATTTAATGCTCCCAACTTAGTGGGAACAGTTTGGAGATGACCTCTTCTTGTTCTAAAATGACTGTGCACCAGTGCACAAAGCAAGGTCCATAAAGACATGAATGAGCGCCATGTGGTTTTGGAATGGGATATCTGTACTCATGTAGTTCACGAGTATGTTCTCTATAAATTCTTTTGGAGGTTCTAGTAAAGCACTCATGGCCTTGATATGTTGTTTCATTTAGTCTCTAGTTAAGTTTCCACAGTTCCCAATATATGGAAAACCCATAGGCTGCCACCATAGCTGGCTTAGCTAAAAAGCCTTAAACAACCTGCCACAACTGTGTTTGGGCTCAGAGATTTCCTCACTGAGGGCAAGTGAAGACCTGGCATGCCATTGTAGTGCTCACGCCCAAGCTTGGCCACAGGTTCTTTTCCCCTGTGTAGAAGCAGCCAGGCACACAACAACCGTCACTCACTCCGGCTCATTGACCAGTCAAGGGGGGGTTGTCTTTTCATGTTTTATTGCAGATTAAACTTGGGTCAGGTGGAAGGATATGTGGGATACTCCAGCAGTACTGTACAATAGTAAGAGGATGCGCTGCTCTCTATTGATGTTTTTTAGCATAGTCCTTCCAGTAGGTGTCCAGGGAAGAAGCAACACTGAAGCATTTAAACTTTGTCTCAGTCCAGGGAGTGCAGAAATACAGTCACTAGTATTCGAGGCTTAGGTCTGTACTCACAATATCCCTGGAAAATTGGTTGCCTCCTTCCAATATCAGCCAGAAATTTACCCGTGAGCTCCCCAGACAAGATTCTTATTCAATACCCATGAGCTCCCCCCGACAAGATTCTTATTGAATACCCTCAATCAACTTCAAGGATTCTCAGAAAAGTAGCCCCCAAGCTCTGTCCTAGCTGGGCCCTTTATGAATGCATGTATCAATTCAGCTGAGCTGCCCAGAAAGGCAGCAGCCCTTCAGACTGTGGACCTCTCCTCCTGGACAAGCCTCCACTGCTTCAGACTCCAGGCTATTTATGTGCTCTTCAGCCACCTACTGGGCACAGCTTCCCAGGGAGTGGCTGAGGCTCCATAAATATTCATACTGCTCATTTGACTTGCCTCACTCATTATGTTCTGGAGCCTTCCAGAAAACAGGGAGAAGCAATCAAACCTGCAGCCCAGGAGACCCAGATCAAACCAAAACAATCAACAACTGCTACGCTGATTACAGAGGAGCCCAAAAAGAACTAAATATACCTAACATCCTAGCGCCTAACTAGGGGTTTTCTACACAGTTAAGCCTTTCCCTACTCCACCAAAACAGTGTCGGTTCCCATTTATGAGTTAGTCACAGCAGCAGCTCCTCAGTTTAAGATGGTATTTTTTCTTTCTTCCTTAAAGCGGTGTTCTGCCCCAAAAAAATAAATAAAAGCCAGCCGCTACACATACTGCAGCTGCTGGCTTTCAAACAATAGGACACTTACCTGTCCTGGAGTCCAGCGATGTCGGCACCACAGCTGATGTTTCCGATCAGCTGTCGGGTGCTGCCGCCGCCATTGTGGGTAAGGGTACCAGGCAGTGTAGCCTTACGGCTTCACGCCGGGAGCCCTACTGCGAATGCGCGAGGCCCCGCTCCTCTCTCCTACTGGTCCGGCAACAGGGAGAGGAGGAGGGAGCCCCTCGGTGATGTCACGGGCCGCGGCCCAGACTCCCGGAAGTGGGAACAGGATACCTATCAAAGACAGGTATCCTGTCCCCCCTCCCCCTGAAAGGTGGCAATTGTGGCACCGGAGGGGGAGAGGAGACAAATGAGCGGAAGTTCCACTTTTGGGTGGAACTCCGCTTTAATTACAAACATTTGAGTGTACAGAACTTGTAAAAGGTTTTCTCATTTTAGAGTATGTGTTCCGCTCCAGAAGCTTGGTTCATATCAGGACACAATTTTACATACTGACTATAAAAATAATAAAGCGATTCCCCAGTAGCCTCGCATTTTAGCAGTAATAGTTTTTTGCCGTGGAACAAAATTTAGACAGCAACAAATCTAGAGAACATGATGAAAAATTGGGAATTTAATTGGATCAAGTTGAAGTCTGAAGTTATTAAAAGCGGATCCGTTTAATGAACAGATTAGGCCACTCACTGGAATACTGTCTGATTTGATAAGTCAAAGAGCATTTTGCAGAATACTGTATCCTAAAGCAACTGATTACATATCTACTTTCTTTGATGTACAGGAGCTGCCATATGTCAATGAAACATGAAAACTGAGGGACATACAACATGTGCCTTATTGTGATTTTCATGTTGTTATCATTCTTTGCATACGCTTGTAAAATACAGACACAGTTGTATCAAAAAACATGTTTTTTGGTCTTGTTTTTATATTTTTTTAGTACCTAAATTAAATGCCTGACTTAGATTATGAAATAACACTAATATCATAAGTCCCTAGTATAGAGATAGGTTATACTTTGGCCAATGACATTGGTGTCTAGTGATGCATTCTCAGCCATGTCACCAAATAGGTAGACTACATTGTCAGATATGGTAATGGTCTCAAATGAAGGGATAGGCTACATTTAGAGCAATGTCACCGTTCTCTAGGGGAGGGGTAGTCTTCAGTCTCAGTGATGTCACTGGTCTCTAGTGAATGGTTACATGCATTTTCAATGTTATCACTGGTCTCGAATTAATGGATAGGCTCAACATTGCCCATGAGAATGTTATCTCTACATTTTATGAACACATTTACTAAAACTGGAGCAGACAGAATCTGGAGCAGATTTACAGTATGTACCAATCAGCTTCTAGCTTCAGCTTGTTCATTTAGGCTTTGAAATTGAAACCAAAAGCTGATTTCCATCCACGATCTCTAGTGTATGGATAGGCTGCATTGTCAGTGATATCACTGGTCTCTAGTGAATGGATAATCTGAACTCTCAGTGATGTCACTGGTCTTTAGTGAAAGGATAGGCTACATTTTCAGTGATGTCACTGGTCTCTAGTGAACGGATAGGCTACATTTTCAGTGATGTCACCGGTCTCTAGTGAATGGATAGGCTACATTTTCAGTGATGTCATCGGTCTCTACTGAATGGATAACATGTACTTTCAGTGATGTAACTGGTCTCTAGTGAATGGATAGGCTGCACTCTCAGTGAAGTCTCTGGTCTCTAGTGAATGGATAGGCTGCATTGTTTGTAATGACACAGGTATCTAGTGATGCATTCTCAGTGATGTCACTGAATAAGTAGACCACATTGTCAGGTATGGTACTGGTCTTGAGTGAAGGGATAGGCTACACTTTGAGCAATGTCACTGTTCTCTAGGAGAGGGGTAGTCTTCAGTTTCAGTGATGTCACTGGTCTCTAGTAAATGGATTGGCTGCATTTTCAGTGATGTCACTGATCTCAAGTGAATGAATAGGCTGCACTCTCAATGATGTTACAGTGAATGGATAGGCTACATTTTCAGTAATGTATTCAGTCTTTAGTGAATGGATTGGCTGCATTCCTAGTGATTTCAATGGTCTTTAGTGAATGGATATGCTGGATTGTGATGACATAGGTATTTAGTGATGCATTCTCTCCGATGTCACGGAATAGGTGGACTACATTGTAAGTTATGGTAATAGTCTCAAATGAAGGGATAGGCTACATTTTCATCAGTGCCACTCTTCTCTAGGGGAGGGGTAGTCTTTAGTCTCAGTGATGTCACTGTTCTTTATGGGAGGAATAGTCTTCAGTCTCAGTGATGTCACTGGTCTCTAGGGGAGGTGTAGTCTTCAGTCTCAGTAATGTCACTGTTCTCTATGGGAGGAATAGTCTTCAGTCTCAGTAATGTGACTGTTTTCTAGGGGAGGGGTAGTCTTCAGTCTCAGTGATGTCACTGGTCTCTAGGGAAGGGGTAGTCTTCAGTCTCAGTGATGTCACTGTTCTCTATGGGAGGAATAGTCTTCAGTCTCAGTGATGTCACTGGTCTCTAGGGGAGGGGTAGTCTTCAGTCTCAGTAATGTCACTGGTCTCTAGGGGAGGGGTAGTCTTCAGTCTCAGTGATGTCACTGGTCTCTAGGGGAGGAGTAGTCTTCAGTCTCAGTAATGTGACTGTTTTCTAGGGGAGGGGTAGTCTTCAGTCTCAGTGATGTCACTGGTCTCTAGGGGAGGGGTAGTCTTCAGTCTCAGTGATGTCACTGTTCTCTAGGGGAGGGGTAGTCTTCAGTCTCAGTGATGTCACTGGTCTCTAGGGGAGGAGTAGTCTTCAGTCTCAGTGATGTCACTGGTCTCTAGGGAAGGGGTAGTCTTCAGTCTCAGTGATGTCACTGTTCTCTATGGGAGGAATAGTCTTCAGTCTCAGAAATGTCACTGGTCTCTAGGGGAGGGGTAGTCTTCAGTCTCAGTGATGTCACTGTTCTCTAGGGGAGGGGTAGTCTTCAGTCTCAGTGATGTCACTGGTCTCTAGGGGAGGAGTAGTCTTCAGTCTCAGTGATGTCACTGGTCTCTAGGGAAGGAGTAGTCTTCAGTCTCAGTGATGTCACTGGTCTCTAGTGAATGGTTACATGCATTTTCAATGTTATCACTGGTCTCGAATTAATGGATAGGCTCAACATTGCCCATGAGAATGTTATCTCTACAATTTATGAACACATTTACTAAAACTGAAGCAGACAGAATCTGGAGCAGCTGTACAGTATGTACCAATCAGCTTCTAGCTTCAGCTTGTTCATTTAAGCTTTGAAATTGAAACCAAAAGCTGATTGGTTTCCATCTACAGCTACTTCAGATTCTGGCTGCTCAGGTCTTAGAAATTCCCCTCATTCTTTTTAAATAAATCTAATACGTCTTCGGCCCTTAAAAAATATGTTTCTATCAATCAATGCTCTTAGGTACAAAACAATTTTGTGTTGCCAATGCAAGTCATTAATTATCATGCCATCCATCATAAGTAGGTGTAAATTAACTTACTGCTGAGGGTGTTTTATTCTTACAAATTAGATTTTGCTCTGTTCTTGACAGTTAATAAATGCAGGGGAAAAAAAAGAAAGTTATTGCTTAACCAGCATTCCTTGTTTGTTTTTGGCTGGGTGTTTATAGCATTCAAGTCATGCAAAAATCAAGATGTGTTTCAAACTGCTGCAATTTTCTTAAAGGGAATGTATAGACATTTCAGTTTTTACCTACTATATTGAGATCAGCTTGGTGTCATCTTATGCTCATGTGCTAACATTTTAATAGCAATTCTTTACATGTATATAAAGTAATTATAGCTCGCCTCTAAACTTTTGAATTCGAAATAAAGGGACAATTCTTAAAGGAGCAAAATGTGGTGCAAGCTGTGAAAAGTGAGTGTGGAAACCCAACAGCTCCATTACACTACAAACACATTTGGTTTAAAATGTTTCAAAAACATCAGCTGACAATGACCAATCTACTGAGTTCTGCAACATCTGTTGTGCCTACTGATGGATTGAAGAATTTTTTTAGGAAGCATAAATTCTGTGTAATAAAACACATTAGTTACCCACCCTAATATAATGTACAATATAGTGTATACAGTGCAGAGGTCAGGGATTTAGCCAGGGCTTCAGCCCCGGAAGGATTTACCCCCTTAACAACCAGGCCATTTTTTGCGATAATGCACTGCGTTACTTTAACTGACAATTGCACAAATGTTGTGCAATGTTGTACCCAAATAAAATTGATGTCCTTTTTTTCGCGCAAATAGAGCTTTCTTTTGTTGGTATTTGATCACCTCTGCGATTTTTATTTTTTGTTCTATAAACAAAAAAAGACCAGCAATTATGAAAAAAAACAATATTTTTTACTTTTTGCTATAACACATATCCAAAAAAAAAAAAAAAAATGTGTATACATATATATATATTAAAAAAATGTATTCATCAATTTAGGCCAATATGCATTCTGCTACATATTTATGATAAAAAATCCCAATCAGATCAGATCATCAGATCAGCAAACACATATTCCCAATACGACCGGCATTTCCACACCGTATGAAAAAGGATTCCAGTAGAGGACAGACAATGGGGTTGATCTACTAAAAGTAAATCCACTTTGCACTACATGTGCACTGCAAGTGCACTTGATTGGGCCTACTGGTATTCCCTTCACCCCGGGGTCATGCCGCAGGAGAATCGCCAAGGTTTCAATGGCCAGAGCAAATAACCCCGGGGAAAGTGGGCACCCCTGTCTTCTCCCTCTAGAGAGGGGAAAGGAGGCAAAAGCACCCTATTGACCCTCACCCTAGCCCGTGGACTGCAGAATAACTGCTTTACCCAACCAATAAACTTGGGCCCAAACCCGAAACACTCCAATACTTTCCAGAGGTATTCCCATTCGAAAGAATCAAATCCTTTTTCAGCTTTGACAGAGGCAACCACTCCCGGGGAATCCTCTGTCTCCATGTCAATATGAGTGAACAGTCATCTGATGCTTATGTCGGTTCCTCTGCCCGGCATAAAGCCAGACTGATCTGAGTGTACCAGGGCAGTGATGACCATATTCAAACGTCGGGACAAAATTTTTGTAAGCAATTTGGCGTCCACAATCAATAAGGAAATAGGACGATATGAGGCACACTGCTCCAAATCTTTACCTGGTTTGGGCACTACTACTATCACTGCCTCCGACATAGTCAGAGGTAGAAACTCCTCCCTCAGTGAATGTACCAACATGGATCTAGGAGCCAACTCTTCCATATAAGCCTTGGAAAACCGCCTGGTCCCAGTGTTTTTCCAGTCTAAAGAGAAGAAACAGCCGTTTGAACCTCTTTTAGGGTAATAGGGGAGTCTAACTTGGCTCTATAATCGTCAGTCAAGACTGGAAAGTCAATGGAGGCTAAGTACGTAGCAAGGTCATCCATGGTATAGTTAACCTTTGAGGTGTACAGTTTCACATAGTAGGCCGCAAAGCAGTCTGTAATGGGCCCGAATCTGTAAGCATCTCCCCAGCGAGGGTCTTTATTCGAGGAACACACATGACCGGGGATTGCTCCTGAGCAAACCAGGCCAGAAGCCTCCCTGTGTGCTCACCCTGCTTAAAAATTCTCTGCGATTGTTGGATCAACTTTTTTCTGGTCAGAGAGGTATGTAAAAGGAGAATCTAAGCAGTTGCCTCCTGTAGCCCACTGTAGCCCTGCAAGTCTTTGGTCAGAACATACTGCTGCTCTAAGCTAGAAGCTTTCCCCTCAGCTTTACCCAGGTCAGCTCTTACTCTTCTACGCACGTAACCTATTAAAAGTTGGTACTGTCCCCTACTGAAAGCCTTAAAGGCATCCTAAACAACCACCTTTGCAGCGGTGCCAGGGTTAATACCCCAGTAAGCAACTGGAACACACTATCCACCTCAGGGTCTGCAATCCAATATCAAGAGAGTCTCCACAGCTTGTTATTCACATTTTGGGATGAGATCTGCAGCAAGACCGATGCATGATCTGAAAACCCTCTAGGCAAGATCTTAACCTGTTGAATCATGGAGAGGAGAGGACCCCCCGCATAGGCCAAGTCTATGCGGGAGAATGTTTTGTAGGTGGCAGAATGGCATGTGTATTCTCTAGAGGTCGAATGCTTCTACCTCCAGACATCAAGCAGACCATAGGTCTCTGCCCAACATACCAATTCCATAGGAGGGCCTCTATCGATAGAAAGTCTGTGCACCCCAGTGAATCTATTGTATCATCACAGGGTGACGCTGTGGATACACAGATAATAGTGTGCCCATGTCCCGGTAATTTGAGAAAAGGAATGGTTAAATGGTAAATGTCCAGATATGGACTTTATAGGCACAAGCATAGACTTTATGTAAAAAATGATTTATATTTTAATCGGATAAAGTTAAAAACAATGTATGTAAATACAAAAGGCACATCCGGTAATCCTAATAAGGTGCAGATCACCCAGCAGCACCCGGGGTACGGGGCTTGAAAGGAACAGTTAATGTTGCAAACAAAACAGTCATCAATGTATCCGTGTGTTTTAGATCTCTCACCCATCGGTCAGAAAGGGGGGTATAAAGAGGGAAGGGAGGATCCAACTCCCCAAAGCAAAACCCACCCCAGGGTCCATAGGAATTCAAAGGGCCCCATACTGGCACATAGCTGATAACAAAAGGTTCAATGTACTTTACCCAGTAATGAAGAGAAAAAGACACCTCAGCTGGCAGGGAGACAGGCAGAAGACATCTGGGCGTTGAGTAACAAAAGGTTACAGGAAAATGACCCGACCTGGTAAAGACCATATCCAACCAGGTGTCTGCTTCCTCCGGCGAGGTGAAGAACCGCACCTGCCCACCATCTTGAACTCTGAGCCTGGCCAGGAATAACATAATGTACTTAATGTTTTTGTCTCACAGCCGGGAGCGAACATTATCAAAGGTCTTCCTGAGGCGCTGGGTCTCCACAGAGTAGTCTGGAAACACCATAAGTTTAGCATTCTCATAACGCTGCTCTCCAGTGATCCGGGCCTCCCTTAGCACCAGATCCCGGTGAGAAAAGTTAAGTAGCTTAAAGATAAAAGTAAGAGGGGATGCCCCATGAGGATCCCTGTTAGGTGGAATGCGATGAGCTCTCTCCACAGCAAAATGGGAGGAGAATTGGGCATTAGGCATGAGCTGTCTCAGGAGATTCTCTGTGAAGACCATGGAGTTGGCACCCTCCAACCCCCCCGGTAAGCCCAGGATACGCAGGTTGTTACGCATTTTGGGATTTTCAGGATCCTCAGCGCGGGATTCAAGATGCTTCACCTTCACCTTGAGGGTATGTATGTCTGCTGAATGATCCTTCTGTACATCCTCTGCCACCGAGATCCGCTGCTCTGCTTCTGCGGCCCCAGAAAGTATCCCTATCTCTGCGGATATAGCCCAGCTCCAGATAGACACAATCCATTTTTTCAGTCACTGTAGCATGGCAGGCATTGATCGCCTGCATCAGAGCTTGGAAGTCCGCCGTGCCCTAAGCAGCAGAGCCCTCTTCTCGCGTCTGTGAAGCCATGCTGCGGGTTGTAATGGCGGAGGGAGACCTCTTTACTTCTGGTTTCTTCTTAGAGCCGATCAAACTGCAGGATTCCACTCCTTGCACCATCTTTGGCATGCCCCCAAAAAACGTTTTATTTTTTTAGTGTTGGGTAGAGTGTAGAGGAATTAGAACACATATTATGCTCTTATGGCTGCCTGTGTCCCTGTTAGGGAGATTCACTTTCTCTATTTGTCCTGTCAACCATTGTTAACGTACGTGAAAATAAAGGTGAATTTTGGGTTGTCCCCCTCACTTTAGAGCGCTCTTCTCTCACATCCTGTTTTGGCCAGGGTACAGGAAGTGAAGGAAAATCTCCCCAATGGGACACAGATGGCAAACATAAACCGTACAGTGGTTATAACCCTCCCTTATTCTATTCAAAATGAAAAAAAAAAAAAGTTTTACGTTTAGTTCTATTTTAAGACAGGTACATCTAGTTGTTTTGTAGAATATAGCACTTAGGCTAAGCTAACATCTAGGGGCTGATTTACTAAAGGCAAATAGACTGGGCACACTGCAAAAGCAATTCCTCCAGAGCTTAGTAAATGAGCAGAAGCTCTGCTGACTTCCATCAGCCAATCATATGCAAGCAAAAATTCTTATTTTTTTATTTTCCTTGCACTTGATTGGGTATTCTTTGCAAAGTGAAGCTTATCTCAGTCCTGTAGCAACTGCACTTGTAGGGTGAACAGTCTATTTTCCTTTAGTAAATCAACCCCCTAGTGTAACCAGACACTGCCGGTACTATGTGATTACTGTGACCAATCACAGCAGATCACATTTTACACAATAAATTGCTTCCATTCATGGCCATTCATTGTCTACTATCATGTTGATCTCTGTGACTGGTCACAGTGATCACATGGTACAGATAGGGCCAATCACAGCCCATCTGCACTATGTGATTAGCTGTGGCCAATCACAGGTAATAACAATAGTACACACTGAATGGAAGAAAAAATGGTTGCTTATAACAGTGATTATCACTCACAGATGTGCGCAGCCTATTGCATTAGGATGTGCACCCCAAAGCTCTAACACATATGCGTGTGTGTGCATGTGTATTTATACTGACAGTGTTAGTAGAGCAGTGGGTGGTGTCGGTAGGGTAGAGATTGGTGTCATTAGGGCAGTGGAAGATGTCAGTAGTTTTTATCTTTATCATTTAATATTTTATTATTTTTTACAATTTTATTTTTATTATTATTTCATGTTTTTACATTTTTTAAAGGACCCCCATTAGGGGGCTTTGGTAAAATGTCATGCGTCTAAACAGGGGTAATCTGCGTCAAACGGGGTGATGAGGGTGTGCCTATGTTATCACTGTTATAAGCGATCATAGTTTGTAAAAAAAAAAAACGAATCACCTCCCCAGAGTAGTACAATGTTACTATGGTAACACTTTATTGCTCTGGTCACAGCATGTAATAAAAATAAAATTGAAATTAACATATACCCAGTGAAGTGACTGGCCTCAGGTGATACACAGAGATGAAACAAATCCTCCTACATAGGTTGTACCTGTTTATCTGCAGTCTTCTCTTCTCTACAGCCATTCAAAGTCCAAAATTTACACAGCATTTCTGGACTTCAGGACCCAGGGGGTGGGGATCAGACACCACACACTGCACAGCAAAGAGCTGAATGTAATCTGAGACCTGAGTAAAGGGAAAGGACACCCCCCCTCCCCCCTCTCTACACAGTCTCACAGGGAAACATGCAAAGCTGAGACTGGCTGTCACCTGCATAGCTCCCAACTGTCCCTGATTTCGAGGGACTGTCCCTGATTTGGGTTAATGTCCCTCTGTCCCTCATTCCTCCTAATTTATCCCTCATTTTGGTCTGATCTATATAGATGTATATAAAGTTTACTTTTTATCTATCAAAAAGTGTTTTCCAGCGCTAAACCTTTCATCTGATTTCTAAATTGCTGCATTTGTAAATTCCAAAAGCCAATATAAAGGAATAGTAGTGGTAAAAAAAGCACTTGTGAGTTTAACCAATCTTGTTTTTTTGTACAGTTCTCCTTTAAGGGGCCGTGGCAAGGGGTGTGTCTTATGCCTGCATACTTTTGCTGATAGGCGTCCCTCATTCCCATCTCAAAAAGTTGGGAGGTATGCACCTGCTATGTGCTGGAGGTGGGGAGGGGACTTCTCCCAGGACTGACTGATGTTGGCATAGACCAGTGATGGCAAACCTGGCCATCAGAGCCCTCTCTGTGGGCACACCGGCTGTGCTGGGAAGCTGCCGCCGCTGCTACTACAACTGCCTGTATTTACCCCACACTTCTTCTGTCAAACAGCCCTGGACAGGGACAGAGCTGCGCTTGCAGTGATCGCCACAGGCTCCGATTCCTCCTTCCACCCCAAAGGCTGCAGCCAGGGACCAATGAGGAGCCATGACAAGTGCACAATGGAACATGTAGTCCCAGAAGTCTATGGCTCCATTTTAATGTCCAGCCCAGCATCACCACCCAGGGAGAGAGACGAGTTATTGCCATACCTCCCAACATTTTGATATAAGGAAATTGTGTGGCCTCACAAAACAGTATAAGATATATCACAATTTGTAAAATGTAACATCATCCGAAATTACTTTGAATAGATGTTTTGGGAGCGAGGGCCCCAAAACCCGGACTCACCAAGAAAAGAAAGGCAGGCGGACTATCTCGGTACATAAAAAAAGTGTGCGGGAATATACAAAACAAATATAAAAATTAACCAAATTTATTAATACAAAAAACAGAAATAAAGAAAAATATATTAAAAAAAGCACACAAATGACATGGTATTTCGACTAGTTTTTCGGCTTTACCGTTTCATCGGGAAATTCATCTGCATATATGCATATGGGGAATGTTACAGAATCATGAAATGGGGGAAAGGGATAAGCGAGGTTGTAACAAATATGTAGGGCTGCTTACCACCTGCCTTTTTTTTCTTGGTGAGTCCGGGTTTTGGGGCCCTCACTGCCAAAACATCTATCCCAATATTTTGAGATGGGAATGAGGGACACCTACGTGCAAACGTATGTAGGCATGGGACACGCCCCCTGCCATGCCCCCTTAAAGGAGAATTAACCTCCCAAAAAAAGGTTAATTAAATCTGCAAGTACTTTTTTTTACCACTGCCATTTCTTTATATTGGCTTTTAAAATTTACAAATGCAGCAATTTAGAAATTGGATGAAAGGTTTAGCACTGAGAAACACTATTTGAAAGATAAAAAGTGCATTTTATATACAACTATATAGATCAGACCCATTGCTCCAAATAAGAGACAGTCCCCCGAAATCAGGGACAGTTGGGAGCTATGGTCATTGCTGCAAAGGAGAGAGACTGGAGCAGCACGCTGTGAGCCAGGGGACAGAGCGGGCTGCGAGGATACCGCCCCTGCAGTGCCAGTTGCAGGTGTTACCACAGGCAACTGAGAGTGAGAGGACATCTGTTCGAAGGAAGTGTTGTTGCTGTGTCACTGGGATTGGTGAGAGGTCCAGTATGTGTGGCTGTCACTAATTGAGTGTCGGCACTTTGAAAAAAAAGAAGTTGGTTTTGTGTTGCCGTTTGGGCACTTGGGCTCAAAAAGGTTCGCCATCACTGGCACTGACTGTCACAAGCGAATCATGCAGATAGCAGAGGAAGGAGAGAACAGACAGAAATCACACTTTGGCTTTAGGCAAGTACAGTATACACTATGGAAGGATATGCGTTCATTTTTCATTTCAAAGGTTTACAGCCACTTTAACTTGAGATATGGTATACAACATAAGGATATCAAAGCATGTTGAGCTTTGTGATGTGACGATTGGAACAGAGTCGGGACGACATATCGGGGATCCACTGCTAAAAGTACGTTTACATATATCTCCATGTATATCCAGTAGCTTCAAAGGTAAAAATACCTTTGTGATGACGGTGTGTGTATGTTGGAGGTTTTCCTGGTATTGTCAGTCTCCTTTACTTCACTAATGTATCCTTACATAAACACCCAGAGTCACTCTTGTCTTCTGAGTGATACATTGCATGTCTGGAGACCAGATAAACCCGACTGTGAACACTCAAAGGGAAGTACCCCTGTCAGCTCAACAATAATGGGCCCTGGCAGTGACGTGGGCACTCTAAGAAAGCTTTAAAGCTAAACAAACAGATGACCTTCACATAAAGAAGCCATTTTCCCTGCCAATTGATTTGTATTTCTCTCTATACGGTTCTGAGCATAGGTGTGAGCATCTTCTGATGGCTCCTTCCAGCAGGATAATGCACCATGTCACAAAGCTCCAATCATCTCACCACTGGACAATGAGGTCACTGTACTCCAATGGCCTCCACACTCACCAGATCTCATCCAATAGAGCACATTTGGGATGTGGTGGAAACGGGGAATTCGAATCATGGATGTGCAGCCAACAAATCTGCAGCAACTGCGTGATGCTATCATGTCAATATGGACCAAAATCTCTGAGGAATGTTTCCAACACCTTGTTGAATCTATGACATGAAGAATGAAAGCAGTTCTGAAGGCGAAAGGGGGTCCAACCCGGTACTAGCAAGGTGTACCCAATAAAGTGGCTGAGGAGTGTATAAACCCGGTGATCATAGGTGTGCGCAGACTATAGCATTAGGGTGTGCACCCCTAAGCTCAAATACACATGTGTATATATATATATATATATATATATATATATATATATATATATATATATATACAGTGGAACCTCGGATTACGTGCATAATCCGTTCCAGGAGAATGCTCGTAATCCAAAGTACTCGGCATATCAAAGCGAGTTTTCCCATTGAAGTCAATGGAAACGAAAATATTTTGTTCCGCACTGACTTCAATGGGATGCAATACCGCATGCGGCCGGAGGCGGGGGTGCCGGAGAGCCTTGGAAACATCCAAAAAGGCCCAAGCACACTTCGGATGACCTCAGCAAACCTCGGAAAGACTCCGTTCACGAGTCTTTCTGAGGTTTGCCGAGGTCAGCCAAAATGTCCTCGGGCCTTTCCGTGCATTTCCGAACGGCGACGATCGGCTCCGGCGCCCCCCACCTCAGGCCAAAAGCGGTACTGCCCAGCGCTTTGCCCTGAATCCTGGAATTTTTTTATAGATTTTCAAATGTTTGTTTACAGAGATTCATAAAATGGGTGTATGTACAGTATATGTATTTATGTGTGTATGTATATACAGTGGAACCTCGGATTGCGAGTAACGCGGTTAACGAGCGTTTCACAATACGAGCATTGTATTTCTAAAAATCCTAACTCGGGTTGCGAGTGATGTCTATCAAAACGAGTTAGGATTTTTAGAAATACAGCGCTCGTATTGCGAAATGCTCGTTAACCGCGTTACTCGCAATCCGAGGTTCCACTGTATATATATATATATATATATATATATATATACACACACGCATATATACATATACTGTATATACACCCATTCTATGAATCTATGTAAACAAACATTTGAAAATGTATTAAAACATTTTTAAATAAATAGACACTTATCAATGTAAACAAACACTTTCAATTTTTTAATGTATCAAAAAAAAAAGGTGTTGAGGACAGCTATTCAGTGGGAACTATGTAGTGGGACGGCTGGAAGCAGTTCTCCAGTTCTTTATGTGCAGCGTAAGGCTTGAAAAGTACAGATGGAGCATGGAGGGAATTCCTGCAGTGATAAAGGTAGACCCCCCCCCCCAGCCACTTACCCCCATTACCGGAAGTAGAAGACTCCCAGGCTACCATCTCTGCTCCGCCTCCTTGCCAGTTTCAGCAGCTCAATCAGCCAGAGCAGCCACAAGTACTCACATGTGTAGGAGGGAGAGTTCAGCCACCACCCACCCCACTGAACAGAAGCGTGCTGGGCACTAGAGGAACACTGCAACCAGGGTAGAAAGTCAAAGGCAGACCTTGTCGACCCAGTGACAGAGCTAGTCGCAAAGATGGGGGTGAAACCAAGCACCCCCTGGATTAGGGTGTGCCCAGGAACACCCGACACACTCCCTGTGCACGCCTATGCTGGTGATGGCGTCACAGGTGGTAACAAAAGCTGTTTCTTACTACAGAAAAAAGAAAATATAATACTGGGGCATTGTTAAAAAGGAGAGAGGGAGGTTTGAAGAGAACATTTGGGTAACGCCTGGAGATACCCTTTAACCCTTTTACCACCATCAGCATATATTTTACAACTGTTGGCTGTCAGATGGAAGCAATCAGGTGGCTGTGCATCCACTTGATCGCTTACACCCCCCCACCCCCTCTTAAGTGTCAGTACCACGTGTCCCTGCCATGTATGCCAGACTCCTCAGACCCAGGACGGGCATGGTGGTTGTTGCTGCTGGGTAAAGGTGGGATAGATCAGCAAATGTCTGTTTCCGGATCTCCCCCTCTAGCTAATGACCTGAAAGCGACATGTATAACGTTATTTCTGGGTCCTGGTGTCACTTTCCTTAGCCAGTATGGCAGGGAAAAACCAAATTGAGTGCACTCATTGTAGGGGAGACATCAGGCGTCCTATCAGGGGAACCTATCAAGAATTTTTTTCCCCCCTGTGTGATTAAAAATAAAGTTTAGTGAAATAAAAAAAATAAATTAAGTATTTTAATTTTAATTGATTTATACATTTCCCCACATTAGTCAACTCTGTGGCTGGTTAATCCAGGTAAACGTGTTCTCCAAGCACCACCCTATGTCATCACAGGCGTACATGTCCAGTGCCAGCAATGGAAAATTTTGCTAGGAATCTGAAGACAATTTTCCATTATGTCTTTATTTCAGTAAATGCTTAAGAAAGAATAGGTTGTAGGATTCTTATTCATAAGGTATGCATTCATTGGTGGTTCATCCAATGTGAATATTGTATAGCAGGTACAGGTGCCCGAAGGATATAGTCACCCACCAAACAGCAAAAAAATACAAAACAGAAATTTATTTTCCTATACGTTGGACACAGAGCATCTTCAAATTCATACTAACAGGGTTAAGTTGGCACTATCAGGTGACAGGACCCTGACAAACAAAAAGCAACGTCAGGAAGTCCCCTCCCAGGTATACACGAACCCCTCCCTGTTAGGCCAGGCTCCAGATTTTCACTAGAGTTTGAAGATGATGGTCATGGTTCTCAAAGGTTCCAGGTGAGATTAGGAGGCTTGCGTTATCCAGAGCCATGTCCTACAGCTTTTTTTATGCTCAGTGGAATGGTGCCTGAACCCCACACTGGACACACAGGTACAGCCTGTAATGTTGCAAGTCGGCACTAGACCTTGCATAACAGGACCTTATGAAATAATATATTGCCTTGTGGACTAGTAGGGTGCTCTGTAGGTCCAGGGCAGAGGTCCCCTGTGAGGGAGCCACTGAAGGCCCTTGTGATGAAGCCCACAGGGATGGGTGAAGATTGGGTCCCCAGCAGCGGGAATGGTGAGTGCCATTTGACTGCCACTTGCTTACTCTTTAAATATTGAAGTATACGGATACAAAATATAAGATATTCTACAAGTATACCCCTCCCCCCTATTTTTTCCCCGGTTCTTGCCTTTTATATTCAGCTATTCTAGGATTGCTCAGCTTCTTGCCTGTACTACATGCCCACATTGATACTGAAATAGCTTATGTGTTGCTCTGTTTCTTTCTCATGTACTGCTAGATTTGTATTATTGTGAAGATGTCTATGTTCTATTTTGTGGAAGTTAGGACCCCATAGAGTTTGATAGGTTTCCAGCAGAAGGACTGAACGGTGCACCTGTGCCCTCTGCCCACAGCTAAGCGACAGAGCCCCATGTACCGGGTCTAGACACCCAGTGTGCATGGGGCCTAATACTGGCTGCCTTACATACTTGTCCATTGTTTTGTACGGTTCCTCAAAGCTTCAATAAACATATTGAAATGGAGTATAAAATAATCTATAAAAACACTGCTGGGCCCACCTTCAGCTGTTGACAGGCTTATATTAGCATTTAGTTAAACCTTCAATTATAATGTCTCCATTACCTTAATTTGCACATTGTACGGTTATGCAGAGGCTATTATATCCTCAATTCCACCTTCCCTGTTCTCTTCAAAACTATTACTGTTCTGTAACATTCTGAACTTCCCATCATTTGATCTAAACCAGAGGCAGCCAGGGAATGAGTATTTTCAGAAGGGGAAACACAAGGGTATTTCTAGTGAAGTCAAAGGATCAGAGCTCGTGGTCTGCCTACTTGTTCTGGCCTCAGGTACTCAGAAAGAATTGAAGCCTTTGGATTACACCAGCATGTTAACCTCCTCTCGGCGGGTGGGCTTTAATGCCGATCAGCCACATACACTCACCGGCCACTTTATTAGGTACACTTTGCGAGTACTGCTTTGTGACATGGTGCATTATCCTACTGGAAGGAGCCATCAGAAGATGGGGACACTGTAGTCATAAAGGGATGGACATGATCAGCAATACTCAGGTAGGCCGTGGCATTTAAACAATGCTCAATTGGTACTAAGTGGCCCAAAGTGTGCCAAGAAAATACCCCCTACACCATTACACCACCACCACCAGCCTGAACTGTTGATACAAGGCAGGATGGATCCATGCTTTCATGTTGTTTACCCCAAATTCTGACCCTACCATCTGAATGTTGCAGCTGAAATGGAGACTTATCAGACCAAGGAACGTTTTTTCAATGTTCTATTGTCCAATTTAGGTGAGCCTGTACGAATTGTAGCCACAGTTATCTGGTATTAGCTGACAGGAGTGGCACCTGCTGTGGTTTTCTGCTCCTGTAGCCCATCTGCTTCATGGTTCGATGTATTGTGCGTTCAGAGATGTTAATCCCTACAAGACTTCACCCTCTACAAATCTGCCCTTCTCAAATACAACTCCTGCCTTCACTCTGCTAAACAAACCTACTAGACCACTCTCATCAAACCCTCTCATCCAAACCTCAACTACCCTTAATTCCTTATTTCACCCCCCACTGCCTCCACCCACCAACCTGCTTACTGCCCAGGAGATTGCCAATCACTTAAAAAATAAAATCGACACAATTCGTGATGAGATATCCAGCATCCAGCTTCCTCCACCAACCAACACACCAGGTCCAACACCACACTCAACACTTTCTTCCTTCAATCCTGTCACCACTGAGGAAGTTGCTAAACTCCATTCCACAGCCCAACTCGCCACCTGTCCCCTGGACCCTGTCCCCTCGCAACCTCTGCAACCACCTTCCTGCTCTATCCTAATCTCTCTAACCCACATCTTCAACCTCTCCCTCTCTTCCGGCACCTTTCCCTTTCCACTCAAACATGCACTGAATACCCCCATACTTAAAAAACCTTCACTGAACCCCACCTGTTTGAATAACTTAAGACCCATTTCCCTGCCTCCAAGCTTCTAGAATGCCTTGTCCACAACCTACCTCACTGAAAACAACCTTCTCGATCCCCTACTGTCCGACTTCCTGCCCTACTAAAACTTACCAATGACCTACTAACTACTAAAACCAATGGCCAGTATCCATACTCGTACTCTTAGACCTTTCTGCTGCCTTTGACACAGTTGACCACCCACTCCTCCTCAATAAACTCCACTCCCTTGGCCTCCATTACTCTGCTCTTTCCTGGTTCTCCTCCTACCTATCTCAGTGCACTTTCAGGTCTTAGATGTAGCAGGGAGCTAGCTATCTTACCTGCAGTATCAGAAGACACTCTGCAACATTGCTGCAGTGACACTGTTTCCCTCTAGTGGCAGCAAAGACTGTGTCATCACATCCTGCCAGCAGAGTGATTAAAACCAGGAAGCAAAGCATACAGGGAATTGTAGTTCCAGGACTCAAGTTTCACATTGAGATTGCACTGTTTTAAGACTACAACTTCCAGACTGCTGGGGAGAGAAGAACAGGCTGCTGGGAGAGGATATAAAAAGGCTGGTCTAGGCCTAGATCGCTCTCTTGGGACCCAGGAGTTGCATCTGATTAGGTGACCCGTCAGATTTTGTAACGGAAGTTACGTTCCGTCGCTGCCATCTTGGTACACCCTGCACTCGTCCACAGTAAGGATACAGAGAGAAGGTGCGAAGGTGGCAATCAGACATCTTGTTACACCCATCAAAGTCTTGCATTTCACACTTATTTTTAACAGTAAACTCAGCTTATATAGTGACATTCAGTATTTTGAAATCCGTCAGACTGTTTTGATGTTCATTGTTTAAAGCAGCTGTTCTGTCAGATTAGCAAACCTGTGAGTTCAGCAGGCTTGCCACTGTTTTTAAAATTCAACATCTAAACAGTCAGACAGATTTTTAAATACTGTATTTCACTATATACGCTCAATTTACTGTTAAAAATAAGTGTGACATGCATGGCTCCGATGGGTGTAACAAGATGTCCTCTTGCTGCCTTCTCACTGTATCCTTACTGTGGACGAGTGCGGGGTGTAGCAAGATGGCGGCGACAGAACGCCACTTCCATTAAAAAATCTGACGGGTCGCCTAATCTGACAAAAAAAATGGCCTGGATCTGTGAGCAGAGATTCTGTGCTGAGGCTGAGTTGCGGCCGAGTCACTGCCTCCAAAAGCAGAATCACTCAGCAGAGATACAGAGGGACACCTGCAGACAGCATCCCCTTCCCTGTCTGGCGGCAGCATGGAGGCTGCTCCTGTTCCATCTGTCCTGCATTTACATCAGATTCTGAGTCACAGTGCTGTGCGGCGGAGGCCGGACACCATCCCTTGAGCCAGGTTCCTGAGGGAAAGTTTGTCAAGTCATCATCATCCTCATCCCTCACTCCGGGATTGGTGAGAGGGCATCAACCCATTCTTTTGTAATAGACACTGTAATAGACACCATTGTCTCTGTTCACTACCTGTTACTTATGATGCTGAAGGATAAGAGCATTCATCCACATAAACACTGTATACAGACATCACTGTCTTCATTCACCCCACTGTCACTTGTAGTTCTACAGGATACAACACTTCTGAACCAGCAGTCACTGTGATTTCATTTGCATCTTGCTAACACAGGAAGAGTCTGTTCTTTAATTATTATATCCAAGTCAGTCAAGTTGCTTTGCTCTGCTTTTCAGGAAATCTTCACTTGCAATTTCCACAAAGCTAGCTGAAGACCAAAGGATTGCTTCTTTACATTAAAGGGCTACTTCAAACCTCCCTACCCACCGCAGGGATTATCTTTACTGTGCTCAATGAGCTTGAATTTACCTAGAACTCTCTGAAAAAAACAGGTTACATTCCATTACAGCTGACTATTATTGAAGGTTTCTGATTTTTTTTTTTTTACATTTAATGTTTGCGCCTGTGTGTAGAGGAGCAGAAGGGAGTGGTCTGACATAGCTGAAAGCCATTCCTCTGCCCTTCTGCTGCCTGTTCACATAGGCCGTGTATATGCATATGTGTGTATAAGAGCTGTTTATGTTCAGGTATTCGTTATATTTGATCATTTGATATTCTTCCATGGTGGATGCCATTTCGCTATTGGTGACATTCAACCTGAAATATTGTTCTAAAATGTAAGTTTATGTTGTTCACCTTTAAGTGCCTTTATAATATCAGTAAACATACTTTATGATCTACCACAGTTTGTGTTCTTGCTACTGCTGTGTTTTGCTATGATACTGCATATTAGGTGTACAAGAGGGGTTGGGACTGTTCTTGGTGTTGAGGCAGAGTACAGAACCAAATATACTTAAGCGGCTCCTTCGGGGTTAGCGCTACACATAAAATATCTCCTCCGATCCTTTCTGTTGGGTTACCCCAAGGCTCTGTCCTTGGGTCCCTCCCATAGGTGTGCGCAGCCTATTGCATTAGTGTGTGCACCCCAAATCTCAAACACACATGAACGCCACCTGCTGTCACAGAAAGGAGGCTCTGGTGGTGGGAGACAGTTGATTGGGAGAATATTACCTTATGCCCTAAATACGGGTGTAACGTTTTCCTACTGTTCAACCTAGCCTGTAATATAATGGGGGCATTTACACTGGCCACTGGCGCCCCCAACTACCCACCTGGTGCTGTCCCTGGATAACGCTAATGCACATGGGGTGATTAGGGTGTGCCCAGGCACACCTGGCACACCCTGTGCGCACGCCTATGGTCCCTCCTATTCTCTCTCTAAACCTCTCCCCTCGTCCAGTTGATAACCTCCCATGGCTTCCAATACCACCTCTATGTTGAAGACCAGATCTATCTTGACTCCTCAACTGGCCACCTCAATCTCTTCACGCATCACAAACTTACTGGGTGACATATTGGTATGGATGTCACACCACTTCTTTAAACTCAATCTTTCTAAAACAGAGCTTGTTACCGTTTCATTTCACTATTGTTGTGTCTTACTTATGTGTTTTGACTGTTATAATAAAGACATTTTCAACCCTAAAGCAGAGCTTGTAATACTTCCTCCCCCCTGATCCCCTCCCCATGAATTTACCATTGGTTCCTCCACACCTTCCAGGGTGCTGGGTGTAATCCTAGACTCTGACCTCTCCTTCGACCCCCACATCCAATCACTAAATCTTGCAGCCTCAACCTCCATAACATCTCAAAAATGTGCTCCTTTCTAACTAATGACACCACAAAACAACTTATTGACTCCTTGGTTATTTCCCACCTTGACTACTGCAACTCCCTCCTCACTGGCCTACCCTTACACAGGCTATCCCCCCTTTAGTCTATCTTGAATGCTTCTGCCAGAATAATACACCTTACTAACCGATCCGTGACTGCTGCCCCTCTCTGCCAATCTCTTTACTGGCTTCCCCTACCCCCCCCCCCCCTTATAAAATTCTAAAGTATATGCTTATACAGTTGTGCTCATAAGTTTACATACCCTGGCAGAATTTATGATTTCTTGGCCATTTTTCAGAGAATATGAATGATAACACAAAAACTTTTCTTTCACTTATGGTTAGTGTTTGTCTGAAGCCATTTATTATCATCAGCTGTTTACTTTTTTTAAATCATAATGACAACAGAAACTACCCAAATGACCCTGATCAAAAGTTTACATACCCTGGTGATTTTGGTCTGATAACATGCACACAAGTTGACACAAAGGGGTTTGAATGGCTATTAAAGGTAACCATCCTCACCTGTGATCTGTTTGCTTGTAATTAGTGTGTGTATAAGGCCGGGTTCACACTGGTACGACAAACGCTTCGACATTGGGAGCTCATGTCGCATGACGTGTGAAAATCAATGTTTCCCTATGGGATCCGTCTTAACTGGTCTGACACAAGTCAGTCCGACTTTGAAAATGCTCCCTTCTTTGGTCCTACTTTGATCCTACTTCAGCCCATTGATTATCACTGAAGTCGGATCAAAGTCGTATCGCCGTCTTAACTGACCCGACTTTGGCATGCGACTTGTTCTCTGAGGATCTTGAAGGGGAACTCCACGCCAAATTAAAAAAAAAACGTCATGCCTTTCAAGAGCATACCAGGCCCTTCGATCTGGTATAGATTTTCAGGGGAACCCCTACGCCGAAAAAATGGCGTTGGGATCTCCCCAAAATCCATACCAGACCCTTATCCGAGCACACAGCCCGGCAGGTCAGGAAAGGGGGTGGGGACGAGCGAGCGCCCCCCCCCCCCCCCCGAACCATACCAGGCTGCATGCCATCAACATGGGGGGGTGGGTGCTTTGGGGTGGGGGGCCCTGTGCCCCCCCCACCCCAAAGCACCTTGTCTCTATGTTGATGGGGACAAGGGCCTCTTCCTGACAACCCTGGCCGTTGCTTGTCGGGTTCTGCGAGCGGGACATGATGGGGCAGTGAAGTCATAAGGGGCGGGCCTCCGGTGACCCCACCCAATGCCAATATAAGTAGTGGCATACCATGCACCCAGCATTCGAGCGGGAGAATGCTTTGAGTCAACATCAGAAGAAGAACAGAGGGAGAAGACAGCGGAGAAGACCCTGCAAAAGAGCGAGAAGATAGCGGAGAAGACCCAGCAGAGGCAGAAGACAGTGGACAGAGGGAGAGGAACTGAAGAGGGCTAGAAGATATCAGCGGAGAGCGGAGAAGAACAAGCAGGTGCAGAATACGTCAGTGGAGGAGGCAGAAGAGCTAGAGACAGGAGAAGAGATCAGGTGAGACGACAGGGCTGCCTTAATAAATTACTTTAAAAATATGGGTAATGTGTTTTATTTTTGACATTTTTTTTAAGTGAATGGGTAAGGGTACAATACCCCATACTCATTCACATAGGCTTGGGGGCCGGGATCTGGGGCCCCCCTTGTCAAAGGGGGCTTCCATATTCTGATAAGCCCCCGCCTGCAGACCCCGACAACCAATGGCCAGGGTTGACGGGAAGAGGCCCTTGTCCTCAACATGGGGACAAGGTGCTTTGGGGTGGGGGGGCGCAGAGCCCCCCCTGCCCCAAAGCACCCACCCCCCCATGTTGAGGGCATGCGGCTTGTACGGTTCAGGAGGGGGGGCGCTCCCTCGTCTCCGCCCCCTTTCTTGACCTGTCGGGATGTGTGCTTGGATAAGGGTCTGGTATGGATTTTCGGGGGGGACCCCAATGCCGTTTTTTCAGCGTGGGGGTGCCCCTGAAAATCCATACCAGACCAAAGGGCCTGGTATGCTCTTGGAGGGGGAACCCATGTCGTTTTTTTTTTTTACATTTGGCGTGGCATTCCCCCTAAAGATTCATACCAGACATAGTGCTTGGTATTGTCGGGGATCAAAGTCGGATCCCTGTTCTTTGAAGTCGGACACATGCCGGACTTCAAGTCGCAAGGCAAAGTCAGATCCAAAGTGTTATGACTGTCGTGTCGCACCAGTGTGAACCCGGCCCAAAAGGTCAATGAGTTTCTGGACTCCTGACAGACCCTTGCACCTTCCACCCAGTGCTGCACTGACGTTTCTGGATTCTGAGTCATGGGGAAAGCAAAAGAATTATCAAAGGATCTGCGGGAATAAGTAGTTAAACTGTATAAAACAGGAAAGGAATATAAAAAGATATCCAAGAAATTGAGAATGCCAATCAGCAATGTTCAAACTCTAATCAAGAAGTGGAAAATTAGGGGTTCTGTTGAAACCAAGCCTCGGACCGGTAGACCAACTAAAATTTCAGCCACAACTGCCAGGAAAATTGTTTGGGATGCAAAGAAAAACCCACAAATAACTTCAGGTGAAATACAGGACTCTCTGAAAACATGTGGTGTGGCTGTTTCAAGTTGCACAAGGAGGCACTTGAAGAAAGATGGACTGCATAGTCGAGCCACCAGAAGAAAGCCATTTCTACGCAAATGCTTACAACACGCCAAACAACACAGAGACAAGCCTCAAACCTTCTGACACAAAGTCATTTGGAGTGATAAGACCAAAATTTAGCTTTTTGGCCACAACCAAAAACACTACATTTGGAGAAGAGTCAACGAGGCCTATGATGAAAGGTACACCAACCCCACTGTGAAACACAGAGGTGGATCGCTGATGTTTTGGGGATGTGTGAGCTACAGGAAATTTAGTCAAAATTGTTGGCAAGATGAATGCAGTATGTTATCAAAAAATACTGGAGGAACATTTGCAATCATCAGCCAGGAAGCTGCGCATGGGACGTACTTGGACATTCCAACATGACAATGTTCCAAAACACAAGGCCAAGTCGACCTATCATTGGCTACAGCAGAATAAAGTGAAGGTTCTGGAGTGGCCATCTCAGTCTCCTGACCTCAATATCATTGAGCCACTCTGGGGAGATCTCAAACGTGCAGTTCATGCAAGACAGCCCAAGAATTTACAGGAACTGGAAGCTTTTTGCCAAGAGGAATGGGCAGCTTTACCATCTGAGAAGATAAAGAGTCCCATCCACAAATACCACAAAAGACTTTAAGCTGTCGTTGATGTTAAAGGGGGCAATACACAATATTAAGAACTGGGGTATGTAAACTTTTGATCAGGGTCATTTGGGTAGTTTCTGTTGTCATTATGATTTTAAAACGGTAAACATAGCTGATTAAAAATAAATGGCTTCAGCTAAACACTAACCATGAGTGAAAGAAATATTTTTGTGTTATCATTCATATTCTCTGGCCAAGAAATCATAAATTCTGCCAGGGTATGTAAATTATGAGCACAACTGTATATGTAAACAGTTTACTGTGCTGAGAGTACGCTCCCTGCATTCTCCTAGCACAGTAACTAAACTGTCACGAAAAGCTCCTGACGCATACTTGTGGTTGTGAGCTTTCAATTATATGACTGCTGTGACATGATCTGAATGCCTCCCGGCATTCCGATCCATTTAAAGGGCTGAGAGGCAGCAGCGGGAAGGGGTTAAGGGCCCATTTAGATGTACGCATTGCGGCAATGTAAGAGAACACACGCAACATGCATTGCTGCATTGAGGTACCATTAATTTTGCATGGCACCCCAGAAGACTAATGCAAAGCGCCTGCATTGTAGTTTACCACAACACATGGCAACACACAATAGTTCCAAAAAAAGTTTCAGATGCAATTGTATGCATATTAGAGTACATTAGCAGCTGTTCGGTTTCAAATGCGGCTTTATGCATTGACATACCTCCTTAGACCCAATCTGATCAAACAGTGTGGTCACTGATCAATCTGTCCAACGTGCAGGTATTCAGAGACACTGTGTTGTTCACCTACTCTATCACTGTGAACAAGCTCATTGGGGTGAAATGCGTTTGGGGAGCAGGGTTTTCTCTGGGTGGAGACAGTGTGTATGCAGCCACTTTATCTTAACTCTCATCTCCTTACAGTTTTATAGGTGGCCCTTTCAGCACCAGCCAGTTCAACAGCCTTCAACTGAAAAATCAAAGGAGTTGGGTGGCTGCAGATGCAGTCACTGTTTGGGTATTCAAGCAGAAGGCAGCAGAGGTTTTCCGTGGCCTTAACAAGTGAAAGCTATGCATGTATTGCTAGCCTTAATCTTTCTCTGGGCCCTATTCAAGCCTTACTGCACAGGCATGGACAGCACTGAAGGAGGCATTGGCCAAGAGTGAAGGTTTCTAGGTCAGCTTAGGGTAGGCCAATGCAGTTTTTATTAAAAGTGAACCTGCCCTTTAAGGGTAAAATGTTCAATTTGTTGCATGGAGAGGTTGAAACCAGAAACCAATTTTCGAAAGGTCTTTTTTTTTCTTTTTAAGAGAAGACAGTGGATTGAGTTCCTGCTTGTCATATGTGTTCGGAAATACAATGACACTAAATTGCCTAACAGCATGGATTCCTGTTAGGTCTATCACTGCTGCGGTAATGTAGTTTGAATGGAAGACAACTTTGTATTAAAATTACAAGCCCTCTCCCCCATTGTCACTAAATTGTTCCACTCGCAGTCTGACAGCGGCCATAAAACTGAATGTGACAGATATAAAACAGCAAGGTCCCGCGTGCGCACTATGGCGGCACGCTGAGAAAACCATCTCATCCTATATATCTTTGCCTGATTGATGTATTGATATTCTGCAGGACTCCAAAGGAAATTTCTCAGCATCTGGTGGTGGGCTGCCAAGTGCACTTTATTCCAGTCTTCAACGCGTTCCTTATGTTGTTCAGCAGAAACAGTTAAAGCGACCCTGTCACCAAACAGAAACTCCCAATAAAAGAAGTGCCTGTAAAGAAGAGCATAAATTGCCGGCTGTAGTTTCTTTGGAAGCTGACACTTCTCGAAATGTTCAGACCCTCTGTTCTGACTCAACTACAAGGCCATAAACTTTATCTCCAGCTTCATATAGGGCCTACACGACCTGGTGTTCTATTTATCCCTTGCATCAATTCAGACAGCTTAACTCTATGAATAAACTCACTGTATGGAGAGACAGATGATGAATCCTTTTGAATGTTCTGTTTAATGATGAATATTCATAGATATAAAAACGTTGGTGTTGTAAGCCACATGGAAAGATGTTACAACATGGTGGAATACTGAGCAATGAACCAGAGAGAGGAAGGGGAAGGGAATATACAGAACTACGTTGGGGGAGAGAGTTCAGCTAGACAGAAGGGAACAGAGCTTAAAGACACAGAACAATAATAATCACATAATGTAACACAACACCCTCCATAGTGCTTAGTAGTTTCTTCCACCAATGTCTACATCACTACAGGACACAGCAGCTATGTAGGGACAAGAGGATAAGCTGTACATTGGGGTTCATTTACTAAAGCTGGAGAGTGAAAAATCAGGCTCAATTCTGCATAGACACCAATCAGCTTCCAGGTTTAATTGCAAAAAGCTTTATTGAACAAGCTGAGGTTAAAAGCTGATTGGTTTCTATGCAGAAGTGAGTCTGATTTTGCAGTCTCCAGCTTTAGTAAATAAACCCCACTGTGTGCAGTGATGTAACATACTGAGTTCCACTGTGAAGTGTTCATCCCAAGTCACTCACTACACACCTACCACGTTCCTGTGCTGGATCAGTTCTAGCATCTACGACCCCATCCTCTTGTTTCCACCCTGACACCCCTTTTCCCCGCAGCATTTCTGGCTTCCCTCCTCTCCCGACGGCAGCTGTGCGGGCACAGGGGATATTTCAGGATGGAGAGGTGGAAGCCAGTAAATATGTCATATTATAATGATTTTAGAGAATTTTTTATGAAAATATCATTTTATATTTTCTGGAGGGTGGGCGGGCCCTATCAGGTAGGCAGTATGGGGCCCCATGATTTCTAACAGCAGCCCTCTGATTGGATGCAACTGCTGTTCTTCCGAAAATTTCCACCCTGGCTCCTTGTATTTTTCAATTGAAGGCTGTCAGGTGGAAGGGTGGGGGCCAGAGCTGGACAAAATTCTCATAGTGTATGGCCAGCTTAAAAGAGGGCAGCTTGTAGCTTCACACTTGGCAGCTGAACAGAGTAGTGGAGGAGTAAGGCTCTATTCACACCTGGGCGTTCTGGAATCGCGGCAAAACGCGGGGTGCGTTTGCGATGGCAATAATTCTAATGGCACCCCAAAGAGTAAAGTGGTTTACTTGCGCCCATAGGCATGCACAGGGGGTGTGCTGGGTGTGCCTGGGCACACCCTAAGCACTCTGTGCGGTACCGATTCCCCCTACTGCTCGGGCTTCCCCCCAATGTTGCATTACCCCCCCTTCTCCTCCCTCGTCATGCCGCTGGCTTCCCTCCCTACCTCTCGTCTCCCCCGAGCTCCTGCGGTGGGTGTTTCAGGATGGAGAGTAGGGGAATGGGCTAATCAATATGTCATTTAACGGCCCCTTCTTTCCAGTCCAGTGCAGCTGAGGCTGCAGAGAAGGGCATGTATATTTGAGCTTTGGGGTGCACACCCTAATGCAATAGACTGTGCACATCTACAGCGTCATATCGCAATGTGCACCGCTGTCACCCAAAAGAAGCTTCTGCTCCATTTTGCATTTTGAGCGACAAGCTTTGTGCATTACAACATTGCAGTGATTGCAGCGCGATCAATCGTGTGACAACCGCGATTGGGGTGCCATTAGAAGTAATGGCATCGCAAACGCCGTGATTCTGGAACGCCTAGGTGTGAATAGAGCCTTAAAGGGGTTGTAAATTGGATTAAGGTGAAAAAACACCTGGCAGTGACCGCCAGCACAACCCCAGCCCCCCCCCCCCCCCGTTTTACTTACCTGAGCCCTGGAACTTGACCCGACGGGGATGCGCCGTCTCTCTGCCTGGGGTTCTCGGCTCTTTATTGGATAGATTGATAGCAGCGCAGCCATTGGCTCCCGCTGCTGTCAATCAAATCCAGTGATGCGGGCGCTGGGGGGGGGGGGGGCAGTACCAAGTCCTGCATTCGGCGGCTATGGACGCCGAATGCTGGACTCGGGAGTGCGCCCGCCAGGTAACCCCCCCTGGGAGACCGCTTCTCCTAGGGGGTTATTCTCCTGATGCGGGGAGGAGCCGAGAGAGCCGCCGGGGGACCCCAGAAGAGGATGTTCGGGGCCACTCTGTGCAAAACAAGCTGCACAGTGGAGGTAAGTACTATATGATATGTTTGTTATTTAAAAAAGAAAAAAAACGAACCCTTACAATCACTTTAAGGAAAGATGAACATATGTTGCTGAAGAAGGGGGTATTTAGGCAAATCTATTGCCCTGTATAGGATTTTTTGACAAATTCTTTGGCCTGTATAGGATTTTTTTCAGTAGGAAAAGAATGACACCAAAAAATAAATGTATTCTCATATAATTATGGTCGTTTTCAGGAAGTTTTTTCAGTCTGAGCTATAGCAGTCTATTAAACATTAATATGCCTCGGAGCTGTGCACAAATGATGTGTCCTCCTACACAGCAGCAAAACTGTTTATCCTTTTAGAATATTACCCCACGGACACTCGGGGAACTCCACGCTGGTAATTGGGAGCTGTGTATCATCTCACTGCTGGAAGCCAGCAGCAGGGATTTACCAAGATCCCCACTTCCCTCTACACCTAGATGACGAGGATACCTTCTCTATTTACTAAGACAAAGTGCAACCTTCCATGCATTAAGTAAGCAAACATTTCAAGGACATTGGGGTTGATTTACTATAACTGGAGAGTGCAAACTCTGGTGCAGCTGTGCATGGTAGCCAATCAGCTTCTAGCTTCAGCTTGTTCAATTAAGCTTTGACAATAAAACCTGGAATACGATTGGTTTCTATGCACAGCTGCACCAGATTTTGCACTCTCCAGTTTTAGTAAATTAACCCCAATGACTCCTTTCTTCTCCAGCTCCGGAAGGTTTTACCCGTTCATGACCAGGCCATTTGTTACTACTTAGCACTGCGCTATTTTAACTGGTAATTGCGTGGTCATGCAACACGGTACCCAAATAAAATGTATATAATTTTTTCAGACAAATAGAACTTTCTTTTGGTGGCTTTTTATTTGATGTTATATTAGGGTTGCCCCTTGTTCGGGATTCACCCGGACAGTCCGGGTTTTGAGGCATGTGCCCAGGTTTCATTTCCCCTGAAACCCGGACACATTATTCAGGTCAGACTGTGGTTGAGGAATGGGCAGTATTTGGGTGCTCAGTACCATTCAGTGGATGATGGGAAGGACAATCGGTGGTTCCCCTTCTCTCCCGGTCCCCCTCCTCTCACCCCCCAGCTTCCGGCTTTTCATCCTCATGTATCCCTGGCAGAGGATGTTGATGGTATTGGCCTGCAACCCGGACAAATTATTCAGACAGGACTGTGGGGATAGCTTTAGGGGGCCTGTGCCGACTCCCTGTCACACATTTACTAGAACCGATTGGCTGCATTTTACTTCTGTAGCAGCTGAATGTTGGCTTCTCCTCCTCTCCCACCTGCTGGCATTCAGGAAAATACGGAGGATCTATACTAGTAAATGCTGCCTCTGCTGCCCTTCCTGTCCAGCTTCCTCCTCCTTCTGCTGCCCCCATGGCTCCTATGTGCTCACCTTTGCTTTCTTTTGGTGGTATTTGATCACCTCTGTGAAAAAAGAAAACTAAAGCACTGATGTGGATTCTCTATAAAATAACAAAACACCAAAAAGAAATGTGTAAGCTGCAACCAACCAATTAGTGCTGTGACACCTGTTGCTATAAATCAATATAAAATATGTTGGTGCGCTTATCAAACTACCCCCATCTCATGGAGTGGTGCTTATATATAAAATCATAAACCATAAAAATACCCTGATATCATAATCAGTAAAGTGAATAAGTGAAAAAACAACTGACTCCGCGCCAATGGTGTCAATATTTTGGTAAATAAATAAGTGAATCATAAACATAAATTTAAACAGTGAAAAAGATAAATACACATAAATCAAGCTGCTCCCCAACTTGAACATAAATGATCAGATGGTAGATAAGTAAATAGGGGGCGCTAGAAACTAAGATATATTATTTGAAGTGCAGAAAAATTATGCTTAATTAAGTACCTTAATTAATAAAAGAAAATTAAATTGATATAAATATTGACAGTGGAGTTAGTACATAACCCACCAAAACAGTACATTAATAACAATGCCAATCATAAATTATCACAATAACAGTGAATAATAATTCTAGAGTGGAGTGATATCTTCCACATTTTGGAAGATATCACTCCACTCTAGAATTATTATTCACTGTTATTGTGATCATTTATTATTGGCATTGTTATTAATGTACTGTTTTGGTGGGTTATGTACTAACTCCACTGTCAATATTTATATCAATTTAATTTTCTTTTATTAATTAAGGTACTTAATTAAGCATAATTTTGCTGTACTTCAAATAATATATCTTAGTTTCTAGCGCCCCCTATTTGCTTATCTACAAAGTGAATAAGTGCAAATAAATAATCAATCAATAAAGTGAATAAATGCAAAAAAAGCATCAAAAAACATATACCCTGATATCACAATCAGTAAAGTGAATAGGTGCAAATAAATATATCAATCAATAAAGTGAATAAATGCAAATAGATGCATCAAAAAACATATAAGGGAACACACATCCCCAGATATATGTAGATGAAAAAATAAAAGCAATAAATAGTGTCTGTTTGTGTTAATCCAGCTGAGGTCTAAATGTCCAATGAATTGTCTTTGATGAACTTGCTTGTATTTCAATTCTCATTCTTTTATCTTTATGTGAATCATCACCTTGCAAATGTAATTCATCATGCAACTGTGATCTGTGAGAATTGAAATACAAGCAAGTTCAAGGCAATTGATTGGACATTTAGACCTCAGCTGGCTTAACACAGATACTATTTATTGCTTTTTTTTTCATCTACATATATCTGGGGATGTGTGTTCCCTTATATGTTTTTTTAGATGCATATATTTGCATTTATTCACTTTATTGATTGATATATTTATTTGCACCTATTCACTTTACTGATTGTGATATCAGGGTATATGTTTGTTTTTTTATGCATTTTTTTGCATGTATTTACTTTATTGATTATTTATTTGCACTTATTCACTTTACTGATTATATCAGGGTATTTTTATAGTTTAGGATTTTATATATAAGCACCACTCCATGAGATGGGGATAGTTTGATCACCTCTGCAGTTTTTATTTTTTGCACTACAAACAAAACAATGAAAATTTTGAAAAAAAAAACAACATTTTTTATTTTGTGCTATAATAACTATCCCCAAAAAATGTTGAAAACAATCTTCTTCATCAGCTTAAGCCAATATGTATTATTCTACATATTTTTTGTAAAAAAAAATTGCAATATGCGTATATTGATTGTTTTGTGCAAAAGTTATAGTGTCTACAAAATAGGGGATATGTTTATGGCATTTGTATTATTTTTTTTGTTTTACTAGTAATGGCAGTGATTTTTAAGTAGGACTGTGACATTGCGGCGGACAGATCGGACACTTTTAACACTTTTTTGGGACCAGTGACATTTATACAGTGATCAGTGCTATAAGAATGCACTGATTACTGTATAAATGACACTGGCAGGGAAGGGGTTAACACTAGGGGGCGATCAAGGGGTTAAATGTGTGTTCCCTAGGGAGGTGTTTCTAACTGTGGCTGGAGTGTACAGACTGGGAGTACAGAGAGATCGCTGTTCCTGATCACTAGGAACAGATGATCACTCTGTACTCCCCTGGCAGAACGGGGATCTGTTTGTTTACATTGACAGATCCCTGTTCTGACTCTCTGTGGAGCGATCGCGGGTGGTCTGCCGACATCGCGGCCACGTAAATCAGCTCCCCTGCCGGGCAGCGGGCGCATGCGCCTGCTATAGCTGGTAAAGGGACCATTCTATTAAGGTCTGGGGAGTTCCTGGCCATGAACCCAAAATGTCCATGTTTGGCTCCCCAAGCCACTTAGTTATCACTTTTGCCTTATGGCAGGGTGCTCCTTCATGCTGAAAAAGGCATTGTTCCACACCAAACTGTTCTTGGATGGCTGGGAGAAGTTACTCTTGGAGAATGTTTTTGTACCATTCTTTATTCATAGCTGTGTTCTTAGGCAAAATTGTGAGTGATCCCACTCTCTTGGCTGAGAAGCAACTCCACACATGAATGGTCTCAGGATGCTTTACTGTTGGCATGCCACAGAACTGATGGGCACTTTTCTCCTGCCAGTAAATGCCAGTGACAGGAAAAGGTTGCCAGTAAAAAATATGGCTGTGACGCTTGGCCTGGCCAAGACCATTTGAGTGCCTTCTACAGTGTATTCGGGCAGTGCTGGCGGGTGGCAGGTCTTGTGGAAGCAGTGCCTGAGCATTTTGTGTGATGTCATAGTGCAAGAGAGCCGAGCAACCGGAACCTTGTGTGAGCAAGGCAGGCTGGGAGCAGGATTGACAGTGCTCTTTAGACTGGAGTGAACTGAAGGGATCATCTGGCTTGGAGAGAGACTGTCACTGTGACTCAGGAGGGGACTTGTCATGTCAGTGAGGTCTCATCATCATCTGTGCTGCTGCACACTGCTGTCAGTGTCACTGTGAGAGTCAATTTTATGTGTGTGCCGCCCACTCTAATTTCTTGCCCTCCTGAGTCCTGTCCCTGCGCTCATTACATACTAGTAAATCTATCGTATTTACTATAGTAAATAAAATAATAAATTTTTTTTTTGCCTTAATATGTACCATAAATCTCATTTCTAATTGCATATTGCACTTGTGTGTAGCCTAAATACTAAAATGTGCGCTTAAAACTGTAACTTCTGGAAATGCCAGTAAAAACGTGGCTGTACCAGTAAATTTTGGGTGTTGTGTCAGTAAATTTCAATCTGGTAGGTTGGCAACACTGAGGCCAATTAACCCCCCAGGATGTCTTTGGGGTGTGGAAGGAAACTGGAGTACCTGGATGCAAACACCGAGCAGGTAGCGCCGTTGTCGGGATTTGAACCAGCAACCGCTAGGGCAGGGATATGCAATTAGCGGACCTCCAGCTGTTGCAGAACTACAAGTCCCATGAGGCATAGCGAGACTCTGACAGCCACAACCATGACACCCAGAGACAGAGGCATGATGGGACTTGTAGTTTTGCAACAGCTGGAGGTCCGCTAATTGCATATCCCTGCGCTAGGGCTTCTAAGCCACTACGCGGCCCAAAGATAGATAGATATATATTAATGTATCTGCATTTCAATTTCTCACCCTTGTAAAGATATTTGTGATAAAACTTTTTTCTTTTTTTTTTTATATAGAGACAGAGTTCAGGACCAACAAGTGGCAAGGACAACAAATCAGGTGGGAATGGTAAGATTCTACTTTGTGTTTTGGAATTCTTTTGAATATTTAACAGAAAACTGTGGGAAATATGGTGGGGAGCCATTGGTGACCTTCTAGAATGACTTTTTGGCTAGCTGTTCCTGACTTCAATACTTATCTGAGTTACCAAACCCAAATAAGCATGTCAAGTGAAGACAGAACTCGTCCTGCATGCTTGAGAACTACCCTTGCTCTGTGTGTGGAAGCAGTGGCCTCTCACCAGACATGTGACATGCACACCTCCCAACTTTTTGAGATGGGAACGGGAAGATGCCTGTTAGCAAAAGTATGTAGGTATAGGACACACCCCCTGCCACGCCCTCTTAAAGGAAAATTATACCAAAAAATTAGTTAAAGCCACAACTGTTTTTTTTTTTTTTACCACTACGATTCCTTTATATTGGCTTTTGATATTTACAAATGCAGCAATGTAGAAATTGGATGAAAGGTTTAGCACTGTGTACACTTTTTGAAAGATAAAAAGTGCATTTTATATACAACTATATAGATCAGACCAAAATGAGGGACAAATGAGGAGAAAAGAGGGACAGAGGGACATTGTTCCAAATCAGGGACAGTCCTTCAAAATCAGGGACAGTCCTTCGAAATCAGGGACAGTTGGGAGCTATGGACATGCTCCCTGCTTAGTCAGACCTAGAGTTCTCCATTGAGAAGGGAGTATAAGCTTTGTTAGTTGCAGAGCTATGAGTCTGGCTCAGCCGATCAATGTCAGACAGACCATGGCTTCCAAAAGAAAACAGCAAGGGTCCTTCTCTACAGCATGTTGGCAAGGTGCAGGCTTCCCTACACAGGCTACACTGGCTTTGGCTGCTTTCTGATGAAAAGGAACTGTAATACCGCGTACACACGATGGGATTTTCCGACGGGAAATGTTGGATGTGAGCTTGTGGTCGGAAAGTCCGACCGTGTGTACGCTCCATCGGACATTTGCTGTCGGACTTTTCGCCCACAAATGTTGGCTAGCAGGTTCTCAAATTTTTTTCCAGCAAAACTTTGTTGTCGGAATTTCCGATCGTGTGTACACAAGTCCAAAGCACAAAAGTTCACACATGCTCGGAATCAAGCAGAAGGAGCCGCACTGGCTATTGAACTTCCTTTTTCTCGGCTCGTCATACGTCTTGTACGTGACGTCACCACGTTCTCACATTCGGAATTGTTGACCAACATTTGTGTGACCGTGTGTATGCAAGACAAGTTTGAGCCAACAACCTTCCAACAAAAATCCATGGTTTTGTTGGCGGAAAGTCCGATCGTGTGAATAGGGCATAAGACTTTGCACAACTTTTGTACTATTGCGCCTTGAATGTATTTAGCTGATTTAAACTGAAAATTAATTAGAGCCTACATGAAGCCAATGGATCAGCATAACATACAGGAAGCCAATGGATCAGCATAACATACAGGAAGCCAATGGATCAGCATAACAGTTAGATATTTTAGCATTTTAAGAAGCGTATTTCAGCAGGAGACTTCCACATTCTTTCAATGCAGGTTTTCTTTTAATGTCCTAGATGTGGAAATTTGTTACTAATAATGACTAAAAGTAGAAAGGGTGTGCGTAATAGTCAGCACTGAAAGTGGTTTTGAATGCAAACTTTTTTCCTTTAAAATAATAAACACGTCATACTTCTTGTTCTATGTAATGGTTTTGCACAGAGCAGCCCCAATCCTCCTCTTCTCAGGTTCCCTCCCAACCCTCCGGAGCTCCTGGCCCCTCCCCATTGCTGAGTGTCCCCAGTGCAAGCCGCTTGCTATGGGGACACTCATGCGTGCTCGCTCCCAACCTGCCTCTGTGTGTAGGGTTGCCACTTTTTTTTCAAGCCAAACCCAAACACTTTAGAGGCGCAAATTCATTTTTGTTTTGTATACACTTTAGGATTGTAACAGACCTGGGACACCTTTGGGCGCTCCAAAGAGAATAGTAATGTGGAGTGCCCCCTCGCCCTCCTGTCAGGCCCTGTTCCGAGCCACATTCCTGTCTGAATACTGTGTCCAGGTTTCAGGTGGACTGAAACCCGGACACATGATTCAAAACCCAGACTGTCTGGGTGAATCCCGGACAGGTGGCAACCCTATCTGTGCGTTTATGGGATGCGCAGAGCGTGGCTCAGTCCTGCCATCCACTCCCTCCTCACTGGCTGTGATTGACAGCATTGGGAGTCAATGGCCCTCGCTACTGTGTCTCAACCAATGAGAAGAGAGAGAAGCAGGAGAGCCACTGCTTTCGTGCACATCGCTTGATCGTGATCGCGCTTACATAGGTAATAAAGGGGGCTGCAGGAAAAGCTGCACACTGAAGGTTTTTGCTTTCATGCATAAAAAACCCTCAGTGTTTAGAAGCACTTTAAACTCATGTAGCCTCAATGTCCAACTTCCCAGTGATTCAACTTACATTATAAAGAACATGAAGGAAAATTAGTGCTAGAAATCTGCAACCAAATGCTTGCTTTCATAGTCTAATATGCACTAAAAAATGACAGGATCTACTGGGGAACACCTTCCTTTATTTACATTATATTATGTTCTACTAAACCAAGGGATTTTTTTTAATACCACCCCATCTAGCTTGTCACACCATATCTCCCCCTTCCTTTACCAGTCAAAGGAATAAAAGTGGACTGAGTAGGCAGATAATTGAAATTCAGCTTAGCATGCATTAAGATATTTTAAACCTTACGCTTTTACAGAATGAAACAGATTTGTGTAGGGTCATGTTGGGTGGTAAGGTCATGTTGAAAAGAAAGAAACCCTCATTTAGGACATTACTCACATCATGCTCAGTTTAGCGATTAACCCATGTGCTTCCAGCCTGGTCCTAGCAGCAGTGTAGCAGTATATTACTAGGAGAACTAAGCACTGCTTGTTGGTCATGTTGGGGGTGTAGTGTTCCATGTATGGAGTGTAAAAGAATTGTATTATGATAATGTCAAGTGGTCGGCTGTGTTAGAATTCTAGTGTTGAATGATTATAGTGTAATAGAATTGTATTATGATCATGTCCAGTGGTCGGCCATGTTGGAGATGTAGTGTTCTATGTATGGAGTATGATAGAATTGTATTATGATAATGTCAAGTGGTCGGCCATGTTGGAATTCTAGTGTTGAATGATTATCGTGTAAAAGAATTGTATTATGATCATGTCCAGTGGTGGGTCATGTTGGGGGTTTAATGTTCTATGTATAGAGTGTAATAGAATTGTATAATGATCATGTCCAGTGGTTGGTCATTTTGGAGGTGTAGTGTTCTATGTATAGAGTGTAATAGAATTGTATTATGATCATGTCCAGTGGTGGGTCATGCTGGGGGTGTAGTGTTCTATGTAAAGAGTGTAATAGAATTGTATTATGATCAGGTCCAGGGGACGGCCATGTTGGAATTCTAGTGTTGAATGATTATCGTGTAAAAGAATTGTATTATGATCATGTCCAGTGGTGGGTCATGTTGGAGGTGTAGTGTTCTATGTATAGAGTGTAATAGAATTGTATTATGATCATGTCCAGTGGTGGGTCATGTTGGGGGTGTTGTGTTCTATGTATAGAGTGTAATAGAATTATATAATGATCAGGTCCAGTGGTCGGCCATGTTGGAATTCTAGTGTTGAATGATTATCGTGTAAAAGAATTGTATTATGATCATGTCTAATGACTGGCCATGTTGGAGGTGTAGTGTTCTATGTATAGAGTGTAAAAGAATTGTATTATGATCATGTCCAGTGGTTGGTCATGTTGGGGGTGTTGTGTTCTATGTATAGAGTGTAATAGAATTGTATAATGATCATGTCCAGTGGTTGGTCATTTTGGAGGTGTAGTGTTCTATGTATAGAGTGTAATAGAATTGTATTATGATCATGTCCAGTGGTGGGTCATGCTGGGGGTGTAGTGTTCTATGTAAAGAGTGTAATAGAATTGTATTATGATCATGTCCAGTGGTGGGTCATGCTGGGGGTGTAGTGTTCTATGTAAAGAGTGTAATAGAATTGTATTATGATCAGGTCCAGGGGACGGCCATGTTGGAATTCTAGTGTTGAATGATTATCGTGTAAAAGAATTGTATTATGATCATGTCCAGTGGTGGGTCATGTTGGAGGTGTAGTGTTCTATGTATAGAGTGTAATAGAATTGTATTATGATCATGTCCAGTGGTGGGTCATGTTGGGGGTGTTGTGTTCTATGTATAGAGTGTAATAGAATTATATAATGATCAGGTCCAGTGGTCGGCCATGTTGGAATTCTAGTGTTGAATGATTATCGTGTAAAAGAATTGTATTATGATCATGTCTAATGACTGGCCATGTTGGAGGTGTAGTGTTCTATGTATAGAGTGTAATAGATATGTATTATGATCATGTCCAGTGGTCGGTCATGTTGGAAGTCTAGTGTTGAATGATTACAATGTAATAGAATTGTATTATCATGAATTCCAGTATACTGTGGTGGTTTGTGTCTATATAGAGTTCAATAGTTTTAATATGAACGTGTCCAACTAGGGGTTGAAATATTCTTTGTCTATACATAATGTTATAGCATTAGCTGAGGCTGCAGATGTTGTCCCGATGCATTGGTATGTGAATAGGCCACTTCATCATCCAAGGTCAGCTCTTCCTTCATTCAGTGTCTTATCTCTCTTGAGTTCCTAGTCAGTGATTTTCTGCTTTTGCTATATGAACAATTACTGTGCACTCCATTAAGTCGAAGATGGAAAAGCACAAGAATATATTTCATTTGTATTTCCACAGTGTTTAGGGGAAAGTAGATGTAAAAATATACAGTATACAGACCAATAGACAGACAGATAGGTGGACATACTGTATATACTCTACCATGAAACATCAAATGTAGCACAAATAATTGTTAAGGGGTCTGTAGGGAGCACAATTGTGGTAGCATTGATTTTAAAGGGCTAAAACAGCAGTGGTCTCTAGCAGTCTCATGTAATGTGTCTCCAGTCTATGACTTCACCAGTCTCCAACAACTCCTATAGCATGTTGTCAGTCTTTGACCATCACTTGTAGCATGTCTGTAGTCTTTAACTGACTCCTGCTGCATATCTGAGAGCTTTCTATAGCATTACAATCACTATATGTTATGTGCAGCCCTTTGCTGATATCAGGGGACCCACCAGCCCTCTGCATCAAGAAGGTAGAAGACCACCACTGCTGTAGATAATTGCACTCTTTAATTAGGCACTTTGGTTTACATCACTTTGCTGTACGTATCATTTCTAAACATGTGCACACTGAAATATTTTATTTCGTAATTTCAGTTTCGTCCGAAAAATAAACGTATGTAGTTACTTCTGAAATTCATCTTGTTTCGCCAAAAAATGCATTCGTAGGAAAATCCGAATTAATTAAAGTTGAATCTGTCAATTGAAGGCTTATGGTGTCTGTCGGATGTTCTAAGAAGATTCGAAGATGCAACATTATCGTTTTGTTAAAACAAACGCAAAAATCGCAGAAATTCGGACGAAAATGCATTCAGCTGATAACAAATGCAAATTTCTAATCGTTTCAGTAACTGTCTAAGTAAGCCATTGTCAATTAGAAAAAAAGGGAGGGGAGGGGGTTGTGGTTACATAGTTTGCCCACAACAGAGAAAAACGACGGTGGGAAACACGTCTGTGCTTTATTCAAATAACCATAAGATTCCACAGAGACTGAAACAAAGAGGAACAATTCTATTAGTGAAAACCATAGTCTTAAGCCTCGTACACACGATCGGATTTTCGGCCGGGAATTGTGTGATGACAGGCTGTTTGCCTAAAATCCAACAACGGCGGACAACGGTCTGTTGTCAGATTTACCTATCGTGTATACACAAGTCCGTCACACAAAAGTCCGAAGTATAAAAACGCATGCTCTGAAGCAAGGACGAGGTAAAAGGGGTCGGTCTTGTAAACTAGCGTTCGTAATAGAGATTTAACATTCGTGACGCGGCAAATTATGAATTGGCGAAATGCAGCGCATAATTCTCTTCTTGTAAAAAGACATTCAATCCAGATGGCTGCACTCCAACGATAATTTCTTTATTGGTTAAAAAACATACAGCAAGAGATGGAATCAACAGCTAACATGTTTCACACTGTAACTACTGGTGCTTACTCATAGCCACCTATAAGCACCAGTAGTTACGGTGTGAAACATGTTAGCTGTTGATTCCATCTCTTGCTGTATGTTTTTTAACCAATAAAGTAATTATCGTTGGAGTGCGGCCTTCTGGATTGAATTTCTTTTTACATGCTATTTTGCATACTGAGCCAGCACCTGTATCTGAGGAGGAGGAGATTTTTGTGGCCCAGACACCTGGAGCAGGTCCCTTTCTCTTGTTTGACAATTCTCTTCTTCTTTAATGGGATAATAATGAAGCTGCTTTGCTGGTGATACTGATGGAGCTCTGCCAAACGTATTTTAAAAGGCTTTTATTTTCTAGTGATATCAAGAATAATATTATTATGCTTGTTATTTTTTTATTTGGTACAAGTTACCACAATACTATTATTCCGTAGTTTTTAAGATCAAAGATACAACTGTAACTGATGTTGGTGTCCCTTGTTAATTTTTCATTGTATTTTTGAAAATGTAACTGCCTACTCCCAAACTGTCATTTGAAGTAAAACACATAGCCAAGTATTATTCTCCACTATTTTTTTATTGTGCATTAAAAAAAGAAAACAAATAAAATTAGACATGCTGTCTGCCAATAGAACTTAACCAAAAAGGGCATTTTATGCATCCAAAAATATAGAAAATATAACACATGCATGTGTCCTGCTTCTTAATATAGGGGGTCAACAATGCCAAGAGTTGTTGAAAGCAGGGGTCCGTCATCCGGAGATAATTCCGAAAATCATCTGGATTATTCTCCTGGAGCTCCCGCAGCAAAGGCATATGACATAATTGGTTACGATTATGCAACCAATTTTTGGTTCAAGAAATCCTCCTCCTCCTGTTCCTGGACTGGACTTGGGTCAAAGCAATAACTCCAAGGCCTATAGCATGTTCTCTCCTCCGATTCCACAACATGGCTGGTTGACGAACAGCCGTTCAGAAACTAACTGAAAAGCACGAAATGAAAAGCGCAAAATGAAAAACGCGCAATGAAAAGCTTGAAATGAAAAGCGCAAATCAACACTCACCAAACTTCTACTAACACGAAATTAGCAGAAGGAGCCCAAAGGGTGGCACCTGACAATTAAACTTCCTCTTTATTGGCTCGTAGTACATCTAGTATGTCACTACGTTCATGTTTGTTAGACAACAATTGTGTACCATTTGTATGCAAGACAAGTTCCCGGCACACGCCCTTCGGGCAAAAGTCTGACGCTCTGTTGGCCAACAATCGGATCGTGTGTACGAGGCTTAAGATTTAGGCTGGCCATAAATGGATCAAAATGTGGTCGGTTCAGCAGGGTTGGGTTTTTTTGCTTGATCAGTGCTGCTGGGTATAGCCGGCAACATTGATCATTGTATTCTGATGGCGGGAAAGTCTGCAGGAGGGATTACCCCCATCAACACCAAGTGTGTTGATCAGGGAATCAAATCTTTTTTTTTTTTGTTCAATCCGCTGGTTGAAGAGAATAAAATGCATCATCTATGGCCTGCCTGACTTTGCATTCACAACTAAAAACTAAAAAACAGAAAGTGTCCATTCACATTGTTGTGGTGTGTTAACATGCCTTGCGTTAAAAGAAAAGTGCGGGTTTTTGAATAAAACTAGGGTTGCATCGATAGCAGTATTGGTGCTGATAATGAGCATTTGCATGAGTATCTGTACCTGAAACCGGTAATTTCAGTCGCAGTTCTTTCAGCTGTTGGTGGGGGAAACCCTGGTAAGCAACTAGAAGCGGGGGCGTGGTCTAGTAAAATCAATTTATTAATTAATGCAGAAATTAACAATAAAGCTTCCCCTGGGCACCCCTGTTTAACGGATGAGGCCTGGGCCCAGTACAACAGGACCGGTTGTACTTCCTTATTGGCGGCCCTAGGAGTGCAGAAGTAAGTGCTCTGCCTGACGTCGACCCCCCGCTGTGCGGCCTGACTCCCAGCAGGCCATGGACCAGCACCAGTCCGTGGCCTGGGGCTTGGGGACCCCTGTTTTAGGGCATATAGAGAACGACACCACAAGGATAATTACATAAAACCACAAAAGTCTGTGGCTACAATTTCACTGGTGTAACCCCTTCCCTGCCAGTGACATTTATACAGTAATCAATGCATTTTTATAGCACTGATCGCTGTATAATTGTCATTTGTCCCAAAAAATGTGTCAAGAGTGTCCTATGTGTCCGCCATAATGTCGCAGTCACGATAAAAATCGCAGATCGGGAGGGAGAAATCACCGCTCTAAGGAGGTCAATCAGAAACCTCTCCTCCAGACTGGAAGCCTCAGGTGCCGGCAATGCTTGTAACGATGAACGTGAGAAAAGTCCTGGACAGCTGCACTCAAATAGAAATCGCCTTTATTCAGTAAAAACAATAAAAGTACATATATGCCACAGCAAGAAGAGGGGAGCTTCCCTCTTTTTTTGGACTTTTCTCATGTTCATCATAAAAATAGCAGATCGCCGCCATTACTAGTAAAAAAAAAAAAAAAAAAAAATATAAAAATGCCATAAATCTATCCCCTATTTTGTAGAAAAATTTTTTTTTTTTTTTTAATGGGGATATTTATTATAGCAAAAAGTACAAAATATTCTTTTTTTCAAAATTGTCGCTCTTTTTTTGTTTATAGCACAGAAAATAAAAACTGCAGAGAGGATCAAATACCACCAAAAGAAAGCTCTATTTGTGGGAAAAAAAGGACGTCAATTTTGTTTGGGTACAATGTCGCACGACCGCGCAATTGTCAGTTAAAGCGACGCAGTGCCCAATCGCAAAAAGTGCTCTGGTCATTGACCAGCCAAATCTTCCGGGGCTGAAGTGGTTAAATGCCTTTTGCCATACGTTATTGCAGCGCAAAAGTGTGAATGCAGGCAAAGTTCTCGTACTTATAAGAGTGAACTTGGCAGTCTATTGTGTTTATTCTGTAAGACGCGGCAAAGAACAATGGTGGCGTACAGACCCACAGCCTCCAATTCTAGACTTTTTTTTTATTAGATCACGTTTTTTTGTGTATTAATGCTCTTTGCGGCTCCTCAGCGCTCCTTACCACCTACTGTACAAGTCTATGCGACTGGCTATAAAACAAACCGCAGCTATGTGTATCAGTGAATGTAAACACTAAAAAAACAGTACAAACTGAATTAAGTAGTATTTGCGGAGTGCAGAGTTTCTTAAATCTTGTGAAGGTCAGGCAGAAAAAATATATCCCTTTAAATCATAGATAATTGCTGAATTGGACAAGCTGCCAAGATTGGGATCAGGACGGGAGCGGAGGTTGGCGCTGTTCCCAGTAAGGTGTTTCAGGAATCGATGGAAGACAGTATAGCTACTGCCGCTGCAGCTCAGCCCTGGGATGTCTCCGAGTCGATAGTTTAATAATTATGAATCTGGTGGGGTTGGTGGCGGTGCGGTGGAGTACGTGCCCAGAGAGCAGAGCGATTGCGGGGGAAGGATTCATATTCCTCCTTTTCTTGTATGGTGTTTCTTAGTGATAAAAAGTTTAATATATCTTGCACACAAAATTGTTAGTTTAATATTTATAGCAAAGCTACTGTCCTACAAAATGGATGGGAAGCTTTACAGCTGAGCAACAATAAGAACAATAAAATAATTATTCCCTGGTAAACTTTTTGGTGAGATTCTTACCCCACTCATTGCAGTTTACAACTTTCAGGGGGTTATTTACGAAAGGCAAATCCACTTTGCACTGCAAGTGCACTTGGAAGTGCAGTCGCTGTAAATCTAAGGGGTAGATCTGAAATGAGTGAAAGCTCTGCTGATTTTATCATTCAATCATGTGCAAGCTAAAATGCTGTTTTTTATTTTCCTTGCATATCTACAGCGACTTTACTTCCAAATTCACATGCAGTGCAGAGTGGATTTTCCTTTAGTAAATAACCCCCTTGGTGTTGCTGGCTCCTGTTCACTCAGTACTCCTTTCCTGAATTTCCTGTCCTTACAGGAAAGAGTTAACCGTCTTTTATAGACGAAACGCGTCAAGGGTGATGAGTCCTTTCCATGCCATTGCTCCTTTTTGAATTGTATGTTTTTGTGATTACAGAGGAGATCTTTTACTTGATGCAATGCTGCACTGAGCCGCTGGGATCCTCCTCTCTGCACGGGTCCAGCACCGCCATGTTGTCAGAAAAGCTGCCGGCCCTTCCGGGTGCAGGAGCTGCTCGGCCCGCCCCCCTCCTCTTTACTGAATGGGACTGCACATCATGCATCTCAGGAGGCACCGCTTCATAATCCTAGGTGCATTCCGGAAACCAGGGGGAGGGCCTTTGATTGGAAAAAAAGTGTGTAAACAAAAAAAACCCCGATATCAGCGTTGCGGAGGGGGAGCAGGATGGAGAAGAGAAGCATGCCAGGAGAGCGTGAAGGTCCACTTTAAATACTGTGGACTCAAAGGAAAAGGACAACTATTTTTTAAAATAACCAAATCCTCTTCTCTGGTCCCCCTGTCAGTGCTCCTGGCTCCTCCTCTCTGCCCAGTGACCACACAGCATACCGCTTCCCATGGGGACTCTCATGCATGCTCGCTCCTGAGCCCTGCTCCCCACTCCCTCATCACTGGAGATGATTTACGGGAGCTCCCACTGCTATCAATCTGCCCAATGAGGAGGGAGACAGCCGCAAGAGGGCCTCTGCTCTTGTGCACGTCGCTGAATTGGATCAGGCTCAGGTAATAATAACGGCGGATGGGGAGATCCTGCAGCAGAAACAATTTTTTTTTACCTTAAAGCGGAGCTCCACCTAAAAATTGACGCTCCACTTGTTTGCTGTCATTCTGTCAGAGAGGAAGAGAGAGATCTTGTGTTCCTGCTAATCAGGAACACAGATGTCTCTATTCCTCCAGTCAGTCCATCCCCCACACATTTAGAAATCACTCTCTAGGAGCACCTTTAACCCTTTGATCGCCCCTGCCGTTACCCCTTCCCTGCCAGTGTCATTTATACAATGGCAGTGCATTTTTTTTTGCACTGCTCACTGTATTAGTGTCACTGGTCCCCAAAAAGTGTCACTTAGGGGTTGATTTATTAAAGGCACATAGACTGTGCACTTTGCAAAGCGCAGTTGCTCTAGAGCTTAGTAAATGAAGTAAGGCTTCACTTTGCACAGAATACCCAATCACATGCAAGAAAATTAAAAAAACCTGCATTTTTGCTTGCACGTGAATGGATGATGGAAGTCAGCAGAGCTTCTACTCATTTACTAAGCTCTGGAGCAAATGCACTTGCAGAATGCAACTGTGCTTTAAAAAGTGCACAGTCTATTTGCCTTTAGTAAATCAAGCCCTCTGTGTTCAATCTGTTGCAGTCCCGCAAAAAATCGCTGATCGCCCTTACTAGTAAAAAAATAATGTCATAAATCTATCCCATAGTTTGTAGATGCTATAACTTTTGCGCAAACCAATCAATATACGCTGGGATTTTTTTTTTACCAAAAATATGTAGCAGAATACATATCGGCCTAAACTGATGAAGAAATTACATTTTTTTAATTGGATGTGTTTTAAAGCAGAAAAGTAAAAAATATTGATTTTTTTTTTTTAATTGCAGCTCTTTTTTTGTTTATTGCGCAAAAATTAAAAACGCAGAGGTGATCAAATACCACCAAAAGAAAGTGCTATTTGTGGGAAAAAAAGCACATCAATTCTATTTGGGTACATCGTCACACGATCGCGCAATTGTCAGTTAAAGTAACGCAGTGCCGTATCGCAAAAAATGGCCTGGTCAGGAAGGGGGTGAAACCTTCCGGGGCTGAAGTGATTAAAAGACTAATTCCACCTTTGCCAAAAAATAATTAATGCATCCTCACTGACCAAAAAAATGTGCATTTATCTTTTTTTTTTTGAATTGTACACTGCCAAGTATTGCCAAGTATTGCACCCGTGATCAGTGGAATGCGGGTGCAATGCTTAAAGAGGAAGTCCACCCAAAAAAAAAATATTAAAAGCCAGCAGCTACAAATACTGCAGCTGCTGACTTTTAATACATGGCCACTTACCTGTCCCAGGGTCCAGCGATGTCGGCAGCCGACGCTGATGAATCGTTTGACTCTCGGCAGCTGCCGCCGCCATCCTAGGTGAGGGAATCAGGAAGTTAAGCGTTGCGGCTTCACTTCCCGGTTCCCTACTGCGCATGCGCGAGTCGTGCTGTGCGTCGTAACTGGTCCCCGCTATCTCCTGGGACCTGTGTGTTTCCCAGGAGACAGCGCGGAGGGACAGGAAGAAGCATAGACTCCCGTGGGAGTCTATGCCAGAAGTGGGTGCAAATACCTGTCTTAGACAGGTATCTGCACCCCCCTCCCCCCTGAAAGGTGCCAAATGTGACACCGGAGGGGGGGAGGGTTCCGAAAAGCGGAAGTTCCATTTTTGTGTGGAACTCCGCTTTAAGCTCCTGCTGACTATTTCTCCAGCCCAGTTACAGGGATATAGGAGGTAACAATGGACTAAACCTGTGGTGACGTCACCAGCTTTGTGCTCCATTGAGACCTATAAGTCCCTCTGTCATGGTGGAAGATGGGTCTTGTAGACTTTTCATTCACAGATTCTACAAATTAATGACATGACTCTGAGGGCACAGCCGTGCCAAATAGAAAAATGTACAGGGCGCTCTAGGGAGGGGAAACCCCACAATCAGTAAGTGAGGGGCTGCAGATTGTGGCCATTTTTCTACCTGTATATGGGTGTTAGACCCCTTTCACACTGGGGAGCTTTGCCAGCACTACAGAGCCTAAAATAGTGCCTGCAAAGTGCCCTGAAAGAGCCGCTGCTTTGTCTCCAATGTGAAAGCCCCGAGGGCTTTTACACTGGAGCGGTGCGCTGGCAGGACAGGAAAAAAAGTCCTGCTAGCAGCATCTTTGGAGCGGTGAAGGAGCGGTGTATACATCGCACCTGCCCATTGAAATCAGCACCGTGGCTATACTGCCGGCAAAGCGCCTCTAGCGGCCCCGCTAGTGGCCGAATACCGCCGCTAAAACGACGGTAAAGCACCGCTAAAATTAGCGGCACTTTACCACCGATTCACCTCCCGCCCCAGTGTGAAAGGGGCCTAGCAGAAAGGTGGATGTTGCTTTTAAGAGTGCTTTCACACTGCCGGCGCCCGGGAAAATCGACGCCATTTTTAGCACCGCTTTACCGTCATTTTAATCCCCGCTAGCGGCCGAAAAAAGGTTAAATCTGCCCGTAAAAAGGCCGCTGCTGCGGCACTTTGCCGGCGGTATGACGGCGCTGCCCATTGATTTCAATGGGCAGGGGAGCTTTAGGAGTGGTGTATTCAATAAGAAGCTGCTTGCAGGACTTTTTGTGATGCCCTGCCAGCGCAGCGCCCCAGTGTGAAAGCACTCGGGCTTTCACACTGGGATTGCAACTGAGGCTTTTTTCAGGTGCTATTTTAAGCGCTAAAGCGCCTGAAAAACGCCTCCAGTGTCAAAGGGGTCTTAAGGAAACCTTTACAGTTAGTAATTACTGCTGTTAATTGCACACTTCTTTTGGCACTTTTGCACTCCGTTGTTATGAACTGATTTTGCAAATGATTTAACATTTTAAAGGGACAGCGCACTATTTTTGTTTTAGGTTTGATATCGATCCAGTGTCTGGATTATTTAGGCTGCAGTAGTCCAGTTAATTGATTAAAATGAATTAATTCATTTCCTTTGAGTTGAACTAAGCACGGGAGTTTCTTTTACCTTGTAGTGGGAATAGTGGCGGCCCGTCCATACGGGGAGCAGGGGTGCCATCCCCCTAATTCATGCGCCCGGCCCCCTAATCTACATGCATGGCGCCAGACGCATGGATCCCAATGTTTTTTGTTTTTTTTTAGAAGCAGAGGCTCTAACTGGCTTCAAAAAAGAGTGGACTCGGGGAGCAGAGCACTGCGCCCTGAGCCCACGCGGTTGTGTGACAATAGCAAAATAATATTTACTATTGTCTTCCTGATTCTCCTCCCACCAATCAGGAAGCAGGTGCTGAGACCCAATTGGCCGACACGAGAAGCGATCCTATTGGCAGCCGGGGAGGAGGAAGAGATGCAGGGGAAGCTCCTGTGAAGCAGAGGAGGAGACGCAGGGTGAAGCCACCCCCCGCCGCCCAGAGAAAGCGCTGCCCGCAACCTAGATAGGATAAGTGAGGGTGATCCAACCGACCGACTGACCAGGGGGGTGGTGGTCAGATGGTAAGATTGTTACCCCAAAAAATATAGCACTGAGTGGGAACATTGATTAGGGAAATAGTAATGATCACTGCTAGCCTCATGTAACATGTTCTCAGTTTCATATGGTCTTCTGCAGCATATCCCCAACCGACAATGTATCATGTTCTCGCTCTCTGACCCCCATTTCCTATATTTGGTCTGTAGTTTTTGACAGCCCTCTCAAGCATTACATGCATTGAACATTATGTGTGGCCCTTTGGTGATGTCAGGGGCCGCATTTGAGGCCAGGCCAATGTAATATTGCAGCCTTTTTCAACCAGGGTGCCCAGGCACCCTGGGGTGCCTTGAGGTTTCTTCAGGGGTGCCTTGGCAAAATGCCTAAAAATTGCCCAAAAATTTTATACAAACCGGTGTTTTGATGAAGTCTGCCTTTTAGTTACGCAAAGCCACAGGCTTTCATTATGCATCATTATGACCTTGTAGCCACCGGCGTCCTAATGAGCAATGGCAATGGGGGTATCAGGATTAGACTCCACAGTGTGCCACATCCCTAAATACGAATAAAGACATAGAGGTTCTCCAGTTGTGGGACTTAGGCACTTTAAACACATAACAGATAAATTGATAAAGAAAAAGATATTATGAATCTTCAATAAAAGACAATGACTAATGGCATCACCAGTTGAGGAGGATGTCAGTCGCCTGCATAGCATCCTTGTTTGACCCTCCCCTGCCCCTCTCATTATCAGCATTAAGAACAAGCTGAGTGATGGAGAAAAACTGAGGGAGAAGATAAACATTGGAATACTAGTCAGTACCAGTTTACAAAAGTGTATTTGCTTTGTAAGAATAAATAACCTCTAACTACATAGTTACATAGTAGGTGAGGTTGAAAAAAGACACAAGTCCATCAAGTCCAACCTATGTGTGTGATTATGTGTCAGTATTACATTGTATATCCCTGTATGTTGTGGTCATTCAGGTGATTATCTAATAGTTTTTTTAAACTGTCGATGCTCCCCGCTGAAACCACTGCCTGTGGAAAGGAGTTCCACATCCTTACCGCTCTTACAATAAAGAACCCTCTATGCAGTTTAAGGTTAAACTTCTCTTCTAATTTTAGTGAATGGTCGCGTGTCTTTTTAAATTCGCTTTAGTGGAAGAGTTTTATCCCTATTGTGGGGTCACCAGTACGGTATTTATACATTGAAATCATATCCCCTCTCAAGCATCTCATCTCCAGAGAGAATAAGTTCAGTGCTTGCAGTCATTCCCCGTAGCTGAGATCCTCCAGTTCCTTAATTAGCTTTGTTGCCCTTCTCTGGACTCTCTCCAGTTCCAGCACATCCTTCCTGAGGACTGGTGCCCAGAACTGGACAGCATACTCCAGGTGCGGCCGGACCAGAGTCTTGTAGAGTGGGAGAATTATCCTTTTATCTCTGGACTTAATCGCCTTTTTAATGCATGCCAATATCCTGTTGGCTTTGCTTGCAGAAGCTTGGCATTGCATGCCATTGCTGAGCCTATCATCTACTAGGACCCCCAGGTCCTTTTCCATCCTAGATTCCCCCAGAGGTTCTCCCCCCAGTGTATAGATTGCATTCATATTTTTGCCACCCAAATACATTCTTTTACATTTTTCTACATTGAACCTCATTTGCCATGTAGTTGTCCACCCCATTAATTTGTTCAGATCTTCTTGTAAGGTTTCCACATCCTGTGGAGAAGTTATTGCCCTGCTTAGCTTAGTATCGTCTGCAAATACAGAGATTGAACTGTTTATCCCATCCTCCAGGTCGTTTATGAATAAATTAAATCTAATGTTGGGCGTCCTACTTGTGTGGATGTTTCTGCGTTATGCAAAACTATTAGAATAGTTTTTACATTTTAGAATGGGGCGCCTCGAGACTGTCCATAGTTTTTAAAGGGTGCCTTGACTGAAAAGAGGTTGAGAAACACTGTAATATTGCACCCCTCGGGGGTGTGGCTATGACAGCCCATGTTCACAGGAAGGACATAGGCCGTAATTTAACTGGAAGAGGACCAATAGCAGAGCAGAGCTTCTGAAGGGGACTTTTGCTGGAGACAGACCGAGTATTGCAGAGAAAACTGCATTTTATATATTTAAAATGGCTCTTTACCATTGTCCAGTTCCTTCATTTATTAAATTAGAGCTTGACAAGGATTGTCTGTTTACTTAGCACGTATCAGATGTATTTTAATGTTTCTATTTAAATCTATTCAAATCCCAGTCAGAGTGATGGATGTTTTATATTTGCCTATGGAAACTTTATAAGATACAGATATTTGCATTGCGATTATGTACAGAATTCAGCAGAGATTGTATAGTGTACATAAATAATACTTTATGACTTTATTATCTCTGCAGTATGGAAAACTGTGTGGGTGGGTGCGTGTTTCTCTCTTTGTTCTGGTGTTGTGTCATGGCCTAGCAGCATGCATGTCCTTCACATGTACAGCCATGGGGTGAGGGGCCTGAACTCTTTAACCTACCCCTGCCCAGCATAGGTTGGTGTCAGAAACCATAAATCAAACTGAGACAGAAGAACAGTTAAATCACACTTGTTTAATAATATAAAAAAAAGGCAAACAGAGTAAACAGTCAAAACATAGCCAGAGTTCAGGAACTGGAACGGATAGCCAGACAAGCCAAACATCAGGGAGCCAGAGATGAGTGTAGAAAAACAGTGAGCAGGATCTGGAGCCAGAAGGCATGTCAGCCAAGCAAGTCTTTAACAGGAATGCAGAAGATAGTCTCTGTGATGTTGACCAAGGCGAAGGCAGAGATCCTCTGGGCTGGTCGACTTAAGTAGGCAGGGCTGACGAGCAGGATATCATCAACAGGTGAGTAGCTGTGGAGAGATAGAAGCTGGCAATTAGCCGACAGCTGAGCGGCCAGCTCAGAGAAGGAAGGGCTGAGCCCAGCCCTGACAGTTGGTCTTCTTAGACTCCCTGAGGTGCTTTGGGCGTGGGATCCTCCCCTGAGTGCCGATACAAAGTCACCCCCCCTGGGAGGCCCCTGGCCTGGCCTAATCAGAATCCTCCAGTTGCCCCGTTCCATACCTTCCTCAGGCTTTATAGCAATGGACCTCAACAGCAACTTCACCCAGCACCCTTTCGTTTCCAAAGGACATTCTAATCTTTAGGTTTGGAGAAAGAAAAGACTGCACAATGACCTTTTAACTGCTTACTAAAACGCAGTTACATACACCATATTGTCAAATGTATTGGGGCGCCTGCCTTTACACACACATGAACTTTAATGGAATCCCAGTCTTAGCCCGTAGTGTTCAATATTGAGTTGGCCCACCATAGAACAGCTTCAACTCTTCTGGGAAGGCTGTCCACAAGGTTTAGGAGTGTGTCTATTGAAATGTTTGACCATTCTTCCAGAAGCGCATTTGTGAGGTCAGGTTCTGATGTTGGACGAGAAGGCCTGGCTCATGGTCTTCTCTTTAATTCATCCCAAAGGTGTTCTATCGGGTTTGAGGTCAGGACTCTGTGCAGGCCAGTCAAGTTCCTCCACCCCAAACTCGCTCATCCCTGTCTTTATGACTTTGCTTTTTGCACAAGTCATGTTTATTAACAGGAAGGGGCCATCCCGAACTGTTCCCACAAAGTTGGTAGCATAAATTGTCCTAAATGTCTTGGTATGCTGACGCCTTAAGAGTTCCCTTCACTGGAACTAAGGGGCGAGGCCCAACCCCTGAAAAACAACCCCACACCATAATCCGCCCTCCACCAAATGATTTGGACCAGTGCACAAAGCAAGGTCCATAAAGACATGGCAGAGCGAATTTGGGGTGGAGGAACTTGACTCGTCTGAACAGAGTCCTGAACTTAACCGATAGAACACCTTTGGGATGAATTAGAGCGGAGACTGCAAGCCATGCAGAGAATAGTCAAACATTCCCATAGACACACTCCTAAACCTTGTGAACAGCCTTCCCAGAAGAGTTGAAGCTGTTATAGCTGCAAAGGGTAGGCCAATTCAATATTGAGCCCTATGGACTAAGACTGGGATGCCGTAAAGATAGGCGTCCCAATTAGGGTTGCCACCTCATCCCTTTAAACGCCAAACACACATGAATTCCACAGGTTCTGTGGCAAATTAAGGTGGTAATTAAACTCACTAGGTGCCTTAGCTGCATCAAATTAGCCTCAGAACCTGTGTAATTCATATGTGTTCGGGTTTAAAGGGATGAGGTGGAGACCCTAGTCTCAATACTTTTGGTAATATAGTGTATTTCATTTGTTATGGTATTTATCTATTCCAACAAGACTGTTAACATATATTTATTTTAACATTTAAGAGCAGATCCACTTTCCTTAAAAACCTTGACAGGGGAAGCTCTTTCAACAGGCATTTTGGCCAACGAAAGTCTACCAGCAATGTCTTACATTGGGATCACTCCATACGAGGTCTGTTTTTCATAGCAGAATGTTAGTCCTTGTAATAACTGTCCGATTCCATAGATCTCCAGCTCCGGCAAGCTCCGGTTTACTTATATGTCTTTAAAATGTTAATAATAGCTCTTCTGCGTAAACGGTCTTTGAAGTTATTTGGTCCTAAAGTCTGATTTTTGGAAACATTTACAAGTGTGTTATGTGAAATGGATCCACAATTCACAACACTGAAGAATGTCACTCCGGCAGACCGAGACGTCGGTGCTTTAGTATGGAGACGGAATCGTAATAATCATTTTGGATAAACATTGACTTTTCCATTCGAAGTCTCTGCAGCCCTGGACTGTTTGCAGTGTCTGTATCTTGAGATCTGACGTGATGATTCCAGTATGGCTTCAACAGTCGCTGGCATTAAATATCAGGCCGCCTGTAGCTGGCCTAGGCAGTGAATAGTGATGAGTGGCTTGGTTGGAAAATGAAGCAAATCATTGGACTGGAAATTGTTTGATTCTTCTGAATGTAGGCTTGCAAAAACGTGCCCAGTCAGCAGAGAACCGTACAATTATCGAGACGCGACTGCCTGGATTTCTCAGCGGCATGACTGTCTGCAGAGCAGAACAATCTACCTGCAGATATTTAAAGTTGACCTATTACATGTCTTCATAAATATACAGCTGATATGTCCAAATATACAGCAACTGTTTTTTAATTTTTCAGAATAAAATGGTGTGACCCTTTTATTGTTACCTATAAGAGCTTATTCACATGAGCAGAAAAAACATTGGGGGGGATTTGCTAAAACTGGTGCACAAAGAATCTAGTGCAGCTGTGCATTTTAACCAATCAGCTTCTAACTTCAGCTTGTTCAATTCACACTGACGTGACGCAAATATGCAGCCTTCGGCTTGAAGGGATTGTACCAGGGTGAAGCATGCAGCTGCACGCATGATCCAGGCAGGGCCGTCTTTAATATTGATTGGACCCAGGGCAAACATTTTCTTGGGCCCTCCCACATCCTTTTATCAACTACAGTGGAACCTCGGATTACGAGCATAATCCGTTCCAGGAGAATGCTCGTACTCGCAAAGTACTCACATATCAAAGCGAGTTTTCCCATTGAAGTCAATGGAAACAAAAATAATTAGTTCTGCATTGACTTCAATGGGATGCAATACCGCATGCGGCCAGAGGCGGGGGGGCGGCGCCGGAGAGCCTTGAAAAAGGCCGAGCACACTTCGGCTGACCTCGGCAAACCTCGGAAAGACTCCGTTCACAAGCCTTTCCGAGGTTTGCCGAGGTCAGCCAAACTGTCCTTGGGTCTTTCCGTGCATTTCCGAATGCCGACGATCGGTGCTGTTGGGCTCTGGCGCCCCCACCACTTTTGGCTTGAATCCTGCTCATTTTGCGAGACAACACTCACAAACCGAGTTAGGATTTTTATAAATACAGTGCTCGTTTTGCAAAACGCTCGTTAACCGCATTACTCGCAAACCGAGGTTCCACTGTATTTCAGGGCTGTGCGGGCAAAAGGGCCAGTTTTGGGCCCCACAGCAATGACTGGGCCCGGGGCAGCTGCCCCTTTTGCCCTGTGTTAAAGACGATCCAGGTATCATTTTTTAGAGCCAATGGTTGGCTTTCTTGTGAGGACAACCACAGCTGCTCGGCTGTTATCCAAAGCAGCCAAAGAGGATGACCCCCCCCCCCTCCTGCCACCTTCGGCGTCTCTCCTGGGCTCTCACGTCCAGTGACGGCCTGTCCGTATGGGGCACCCCCCCCCCAATCCATGCGCCCAGCCCCCATTCTACATGCAGGGTGCCAAACGCATGGATTCCAATGTTTTTTTTTTTTTTTTTAGAAGCACATGATTAGCGCCAGAGGCTCTAATTGGCTTAAAAAAAAAAGGTGGGCTCAGGGCACAGAGCACTGCGCCTCAAGCCCACCCAGTTGTGAGACAATAGCAAATTAATATTCGCTATTGTCTTCCTGATTCTTCTCCCGGCCAATCAGGAAAATCATGAAGCGGGTCCTGAGACGCGATTGGCCGAGAGGTGAAGCGCTCATATTAGAGGAGAAGAGAGAGAGAAGGAGGAGGAGACGCAGGGGAAGCCGAGGAGGAGGAGATGCTGCCTGGAGGAAGCGCTGCCCGCAACCTAGATGGGGTAAGTGCAGGGCTGGTGACCGACCGACCATTCCAGCCGCCACTGCTCCCGACCCACTGGGAGGCCGAGCGCCCAGCTGGCATGTCCGAATCGGCTTTGATCGGGTCTCGGATCTAGTAACCCGAAAACGATGCCATGACATCACTTCCGGTTTATGAAAGACTTAAAGGTGCCAAATTTTGTGACAGCATTCAATACTGCCAAACTTGGCGTTTTGAATGCTTTTAAGTGCAAAGGAGGGATTTGGGGTCTTATAGACCCCAGATCCCTCCATAAAGAGTACCTGTCACTGTCTTTAAAAAAGTGATCAGAATTTTTCTTTAAAGGGACAGTGTAATATTTAAAAAAATAACATAGATTAAAAAAATAAAAAATTAAAGTGCCCCATCCCTCTGTGCTCACGTGCAGAAACAAACGCATACGTAAGTCGTGCCCGCAAATTAAAACAGTGTTCAAACCATACATGTGAGTTATCGCCGCAATGGTTAGAGTGAGAGCAATAATTCAAGCATAAGACCTCCTCTGTAACTCTAAATTGGTAACCTGTAAAAATCTTTAGAGTGTCACCTATGGAGATTTTTAAGTACTGTGGTTCGTCGCCATTCCACGAGTGTGCGCAATTTCAAAGCATGACATGTTAGTTATCTATAGAAAAAAAGGAAAGACCCCCCTGAATGGGATTTTAAGGGCAGCAACAGCAATAATATAGAATAAAAAATGTTTATTAATATATGTAAAAAAAGATCATGTCACACATGATCACAGATGATCATATAAAAACCATAACATAACATAGAACACAAACAGAACACTACATAGCAGAAATATATAGCAAGTATGCAAATGTATATGAATCGTGGTACTCTCCAAGTTCCAATAAGATTCCAGTACCCGGGTATTGGAATCTTATATTTATGCTATGTAGTGTTCTGTTTGTGTTCTATGTTATGTTATGGTTTTTAATTGATCATCTCATGTGTGAAGTCATCTAATTTTACATATATTATTAAACATATTAATATTAGTGGTGTTGCTGCCTTTAAAATCCCATTCATCCCATTGTGGCAGCAATCTACCACTTTCTGAGACGATGAAAACATATTCATATATGTTAGGTATCTACGTATATAATCTTTGGGGGGTTTAAATAATTTTCTAGCAAAAAATACGGATTTTAAGCAGCAAGTGTCAGAAAAAGACGTAGGCATTAAGGGGTTAAGCTTTGACAATAAAACCTGGAAGCTGACTACCACGCACAGCTGCACCAAATTCTGTGTGCACCAGTATTAGTAAATCAACCCCATTGTATTTACAGTAGATGCATACTGGGGTTGATTTACTAAAACTGGAGAGTGCAAAATCTGGTGCAGCTGTGCATGGTAGCCAATCAGCTTCTAACTTCAGCTTGTTCAGTTAAAGTGTTACTAAACCCAAAACAGTAAAATCAGTCTGTAAATGCAGTAAAGCATGCTTGTTATACTCACTGTGGAACCTAAGGGGTTAATCCTCTGGATTGTGTAAAAAGAAACTGTCTTTTCTAATCCTCCTATTCTTCCACTGTCCCCAATCCATCTCCTGATAAGACAGAGCCTTTGGAGTCACTAAGCACATGCTCAGTTTGGTGTGTATTGCTAGATACACTATATTTTTTTAAAGTATTGGGACGCCTGCCTTTACAAACACATGAACTTTAATGGCATCCCAGCTTTAGTCCGTAGGGTTCAGTATTGAGTTGGCCCACCCTTTGCAGCTATAACAGCTTCAACTCTTCTGGGAAGGCTGTCCACAAGGTTTAGGAGTGTGTCTATGGGAATGTTTGACCATTCTTCCAGAAGCAGATTTGTGAGGTCAGACACTGATGTGGACGAGTAGGCCTGGCTCCCAGTTTCTGCTCTAATTTATTCCAAAGGTGTTCTATTGGGTTGAAATCAGGACTCTGTGCAGGCCAGTCAAGTTCCTCTACCCCACACTTCCTCACCCATGTCTTTATGGACCTTGCTTTGTGCAATGGTGCGCAGTCATGTTGGAACAGGAAGGGGCCATCCCCAAACTGTTCACACAAAGTTGGGAGCATGAAATTGTCCAAAATGTCTTTTTTTGGTATGCTGACACCTTAAGAGTTCACTTCTTTGGAACTAAAGGGCCAAGCCCAATCCCTGAAAAAACAACCCCACACCATACTCCCCTCTCCACCAAATGATTTGGATCAGTGCACAAAGCAAGGTCCATAAAGCAACACAATGGCTCCGTGAGAGGGATTCCCCCATCAACACTGACTGACTGGTTGATGGGGGAATCAAACAGTTTTCTTACCTGCAACCTGTGGTTTCATGAAAAAAAATCACTCCCTCTATGGCCTGCTTAAAAGGTTGTAAAAAAGCCAAAAAAACCAAACCCTGCAAGACAAAGGCGTCAGCCCTTCGAGTACAGCATGGACATCTTCCACCGGAGTTACTTCTGGGTTCGCAGCTCCGATGGTGTAATAGGCCAAATCTGCGATGATGTCACTTCCGCGCATGCGGGCAGGAGATGCTGGTCATGGCACAACTCCTGAAGAAACGGCACCAACGGCCCGTTTCTTCAGTGAGCATGCGCCGATGACGTCGGCAGAAGCGCATATACTGAATATCTCCTAAACTGTTTAGGAGATATTCAAGGTACCTACAGGTAAGCCTTTTTATAGGCTAATCTTTAAGTAAAAGTGATGTAACAGAGTTAACAACCACTTTAAGAGGTGGCCTGCACACATCCTTTTCCCAGCAACAGAATGTCTTAGTGGAACAATATCCGTTGAGCTATTCTTTCTAATCTATCCAATTACTTTGTACCCTGAGAACGGAGATTTGGATTTACTGTGTGCTGCCATGCAGATATTAGATTGTCACAGAATCCAGCCAAAAACCAGATCAGGAAACTGTCATACATTGTTTACGGGCACTTTTTGGCAATAGACATTAAATAACGGTCTAAAGAAAGACGCAATGTTGAGCAGCCCTTCTATGAACTGGCCACACATTTTACAATCCCAGTTCCTTTAACGTCATGTAGTAAGTGGGCCTATTTGACTGCCTGTCCATAGATTGGATTGTTTCAACAGGCCCTCTAAATACACATTTAATTCCAAATTGTCGGTACCAGGGTGTCTGGATCTATCCTGGTACAGGGTACAATAACTTTGTGCTACCTGCTGAGAGGAGCCTCATCTCTTTCCACACTAATGCCGCGTACACAAGACCAGACTTTTCGGCATCAAAGGTCAGACAGAACAAATCCGTCAGACAATTCGATCGTGTGTGGGCTTCATCTGACCTTTTCTGTCGAAAAATCTGACGGACCTTACAAATAGAACAAGTTTCAAATCTTTCCGACGGACTCAATTCCTATCGAACAAACCGTTCGTCTGTATGCTAGTCCGACGGACCAAAAACAACGCTAGGGCCGATATTGGCTACTGGCTATTGAACTTCCTCTTCTAGTCTGGTCGTACGTCATCACGTTCAAAACGATCGGACTTTAGTGTGATCGTGTGTAGGCAAGCCCATTTCGTTGGAACTCCTTCGGAACTCAGTCGAAAATAAATTATTGCATGCGGTAAGTTAAGTACAATTCACAAAAAAAAAATAATAATAACAATTTTGCGGTTAAACAACAACAACAAAAATACGGTAAATATCGCAAAAAATCGTGCGATAATCTGTTAAGTCCTATTCACAAATGAAACTCTAAATGGTGCAATATTTAACACCACTCTTTTAGTGGCAGTAACCAGTGCGATACCAAAAAGAGGGGCCTATTCAAACCCTCAAAAAAGGGCATTCCACCCACCGAGAGCCTAATTCAACCCACAAGAGACCAACAGAAAGGGGCCCTATTCCACCCACAGAACACACTCAGGAAGGGGTACTATTCCACCCACAGAAAGGGGTGCAATACTACCCTTTAGAGAGGGGTCTAATTCCACCCACAGAGGACTTTACAGAAAGTTGACACTATTCCACCAGCAATGGACACACAAAAATGTGGCATTATACATCCCGAGTACACAGGTGCAAATTAAATGCAAACATCGGCTGAAATTTAACATCAAGAACTTAATAAAAATAATAATATATGTATATATTTTTTTAAATAAACATTTACAAAAGTGCAACAATGGAGTATGTCAACCATGACAATTACTCCAGCTAGAAATGACCTCTTGAAGTGGCCACTGTAATACGTTTAGTTATTTACCAGCGGTGGCCCGTCCATTAGGGGCGCACAGGCCCCCCCCATCCATGTGTCCGGTCCCCGGATCTACATGCAGGGTGCCAAACTATGGATTCCAATGGGGTGGGTGTTTTTTTTTTAAGCATGTGATTTGAGCCTGAGGCTCTAATAGGCTTCAAAAAAGGGTGGGCTGATCGGGGCGCAGAGCACTGTGCTCTGAGCCTATCCAGTTGTGTGGCCATAGCGGCCAATCAGGTCCTGGCCAATCAGGAAGTATGTCTTGAGACCCGTCACCCAACTGGCTGAAAGGATCCTAGGAGGAGGGAGGAGACACACGGCGGAAGCCGCCATGATACAGAAGAGGAGAAGACGACACAGGAGCCGCTGCCCGCTGCCTGCCGGAGCTCTGCCTGCCCGCAATCTATGGAGTAAGTGACAACGAACCGACCTAGAGCGGGTGGGGGAGGTTTTTCGCCCCCCCCCCCCCCATCCTAAAAAAAAAAAAACACAGACCGCCACTGTTATATACACCATTACAACAAGTTAAACTTGGATAGGAACATGAAAAATACATAAAAATGTTTAAAAAAATGATAAAAAAAATATAGTCCAGTTTTCTTTATTGTCCACAATATAAACATAGGCAGCAGCACAGAATTGGGCCCGAAACAAAGAAAAGAGCACTTTCAACAACTAGTAGGCCATACATTTACAAAAAAAAAACATTTTTATGTATGTATGGCCTGATGGATTTAGAAACTGAGCTTGGATTACCAAGCATCAGGAGACATACATTTGAGAAGGTAGTTCACATTTCAATGCCTTCAAATACTGAGTACTGCAAAAAATGTTAGATTACAAAAAAAATAATTTTTTTTGCAAAAGAAAAATAACAAACATGTTAAAAAGTCAAATATTATAAGGAAATGATCTTAAACAACCCTTAACCACTAGCACGTGCGAAAAATTACCGCATGAGAAAATGCAGTAGTTACCGAATAGTAGAAAAAAATACTGCATTCATTATTTAACGCTAAATTCTTAGTGAATTGAACTTTACCGCATGCGTTGTTTTACCGCATTTTATTTCCCGTTATTTAATTCTTAGTGAATTGACCCCATTGACTTCACACACAAAAAAAAAAAGAAAAATCAAATATTTCTGACTTACGTGAAACCCAACATGATTTCTAATTGGCCGTTAGGGGGGATTTCTGCACTGTGTAGCCACTTTTTGCCTTTGTAAATATGTGATCTTATCTGAAACAAAAGAGAATTGTACAAACAGGTGTTGCTAAAAAGAAGCTCATTCATCCACATTACCTCCTCCGCAGTGTGTGCAATGTGGCTGAAAAGGCTATGGCAGTGCACGCCGCCAAAGACAATCACTCGGAATCAGCAAGTGAATGTATTTTGTGTGTTCTATTGAAGTGGAACAGCGCTGTTACACCATGGTGGTTCACTCAGATTCCCAGACTTGTTAAAATGAGCATTTAAGGCCCCATTCACACCTGCGCAACGTGTTTATGTGCATTTTTTGTTTTTTGTTTTTTTTTTAGCTTTCTTTGCATGTTTGTCTCGTAACAGCATAGGGAAGCTCATTAATTTGAAGAAATAATAACACTGCAAGCATGATGCACATTTTGATGTGTTTTTCAGGAACCTGCACAGAAATGCATGTTTCTGTGCGCTTCCCCAGAACGTGCAGGTGTGAGTGTGGTCTTAAAGTGTCTGCTATAAAATTGCACTGATTACTGTGTAAATGTCACTGGCAGGGAAGGGGTTAACACTAGGGGGCATTCAAGAGGTGAAATGTGTTCCCTAGGGAGGTGTTTCTAACTGTGGGGGGAGGGGACGGACTGGAGGAGGAGAGAGATTGCTGTTCCTAATCTCACTAGGAACAGCAGATCTCTCTCTCCTTCCCTGTCAGAACAGGGATCTGTCTGGTTACAGTGACAGATCCCCGTACTAGCTCTCTTTCCCACGATTGCGGGTGGCCGGTGGACATTGCGGCCGCCAGCCACGCACATCAGGTCCCCTGCCGTGCAGCGGGCGTGTACGCCTTCTATGGCTCCTAAAGGAGCCAACGTACAGCTACGGCGATTTGCGGGAACGAGCCAACCTGCCGCAGAAGAATGACGGCGGCTAGTCGGCAAGTGGTTAAGAAGACACTGATAGAAGTCACAAGACTGCTATATACTGCTAATGAGAAAAGGTATTTAGCAGTTTATATTTACTAAAATAATTGCATTTCCATGTTCTGTGTACTGTGGGAGACCAGATATAGTGAATGCCGGCTCCTGGGTTTAGTAACACTTTAATGTGTAGGCACTGAAATGCTTGCATCAAAATTTGTATTATACTTCTTTACCTTCTCTGCAGTAAGGCTGGACCAGGCTACTCAGCTCCCCCTTATATAGGCTGTGATCTATCAAGAAGATTTGGAAGGAACTCTCTTGCATTAAAAGTTCATCTGTATGCCTTCACCAGTGTAGATCAGATGTCTCCAACCTTCTTGATGTCTGCCTGATCACTCGTACTCACCCCACCCCTTAATGTTACCTAAATTAACGAGACCACACATGAAATGGAGTACAAATGGCCATAGCAGCCTTTTATTAAAAAATTATTTAAATTAACATTCTTTAACACATCAACATCTGAAAACAAACAGTCACTCACTTGTTGGTCTTTGACGGTAACCCAAAAATTCGAAATATGTTCCCCTTCTACACTGTGGGACCTTTACCATGATAGGCATCCAGCCATAACACACCAGCTCAGAGACAACCCACTACCCGCAGTGCAACCATTACCATATTCCAGCTAAACCGTGCTAACTGGAATACACCAGAGGGGCACATATCGCTGATGAGTCCCCAACACTTCCATCTCGTAATTATTTTCTTACACCATCAAAGACCAACCACCGCCGCCGGATGACGTAACCTGCTCATCTTGCTCCTGCAAATAAAGAAACTCAGACAAACACACAGGAAGGGTGGGTGGGAAACTGCCTACTTGTCACAGCTGCCCCTCCACTGCTGCCCCGGAGACCCGCCTCTCCCTTAACCTCCCTGGCGGTATGATTATTTCAGATTTTTGATGCTGAAAGCGGTACAATTATTTTGCATGGAAATTTGGCGTTTTATATTGTAGGCCTGTAATTCTTAGGAATAACTCACTTAAATCTGTCCAAACAAGAGTCTAGTAGACATCCCCGGTATGATAAAGTTTGAAACACGAAATCATAAATTATAATATAATAAATAACTATAAATAATTATACCAAATAATAATATAATAATATTAAAAATTATTCAATAATGTAATCAAATCAAAAACACTGAAATTTGCTCAGTTGCAGAATTGTCGCTGTCATTACTTTTCAGTGTTTGATGACGGATCTCCCCACAAATCACTATCGCTCAATTCTGCAAATGATTCTCATTTATTATCGCTGTTTTCTATCTGGTCTAAAACCACTTTGATGTAAAGGGACGGTTTTGGTTGCTATGGACAATCTCCAGTTTCCAGGCAGAAAGAACAGTTTTTATAATATAAAACTGCATGCAGGGCACCGGACAAACCACTAGGGACAAAAGGGATGTGAAATAATTTCATACAGTAATGTAATCTGTAAGATTACAGTATACTGTATGTATTGTGTGTGTTTCACTTTTTAAATTTGGCGCCGTTCTCTGTCCCCGTGCGTCGCAACGCTCGCAGGGAACGGAGCCCGGCTCCGTGATGAATCGAGTGGAGGACGAGCCGCTCAGACTTCGGGGAGACATTGCAGGATCCAGGGGACAAGGTAAGTAAGCTCTTCCTGGATCCTGCGATACGATCCCGAATCTGGTTCGGGGTTACCGCTTTTGGTTCTAAAAATTCCACCCCGAACAAGACTCGGGAATACCGCCAGGGAGGTTAAATAAACAAGACCCCTCCCCATCCTGCCGTTCCCAGCCAATCCTACCTATCCCCTTCTTTTTCACCTTTTCGTTCTTTTTAACCCAATCATTGCCTGCCCTTCTCACCCTGTCATGCCGGCCCTTCAGTATTTTTCATTTTATTTCTCTCACTCCGGGCCTCACTGAATGGTGCAACAGGGTTCAATGGGAAGAAAATGTTGCAAATGTGTTTTGTCACATTTTTGGGTTTGTGTTTCGATATGTATGACAGATCACTTATAAGTATAACATTTATTAAAAGTAATGACAGAAACAGATAAAGAAAATATGACAAGAAAACATAACTAAAGATGCTGTTTTGCCATGGAGTCCCATCTGCGCATGCAGCATAGCTGTTGACCAGGTCCAGACACATTCTTCCTGGCAGTTCTGGGTGAGACTAACCTATTCCAGTTTGGGCTAGGGTATTTAGACTTGTCTATAAGGAATCGACAACCTCCAAGCCAACTCTCTTTGCAATATGATCCCTCAAAGACTTGTTCAGTTTACAATCAAATCTGGTGTGAGTCATCCAAAGTAATCAGGAAAACCAGGATATTAGAGGCTTCCTTAGATATTTCTGAGGCCAACATTAAAAAGGAATGTGAAATACAGTTCCCCCATCAGAATGGCACCATCCTGAAGAACGCCAGGCTCTCTTTAGGAGGGTTAAATACTGATGTTAATAAGAGGGCTGGCTGTAGCTTTGAAGTGGACCTTCCATGTTAAACCGAAGGTCTGATTTTTTTTGTGAGACCCCTGCTTGCCCAACACAAATGGCTTTGTAAAGAAACCATTTTCCAAATAAAAAAGAAAAATCCTCAGCCTGGCCTCTGGCGCTTCTAGGAGGCACAGGTGACATCTCTCTGCCTTCCAGAGGACCTGGGAGCTCATAATCCCATTTGCACTAATGAATGCACTTATTTTAGCTATTTGTAAGGGTGGCCTTCAACCTACCACTGCAAGGGGGACATTCTGCTCATTGATCACCAACGTAAGGGGCACATTCTGTGCATTGACCACCAATGTAAGGGGGATATTCTGTGCATTGACCACCAATGTAAGGGGGACATTCTGTGCATTGACCACCAATGTAAGGGGGACATTCTGTGCATTGACCACCAATGTAAGGGGGACATTCTGTGCATTGACCACCAATGTAAGGGGGGCATTCTGTGCACTGACCACCAATGTAAGGGTGACATTCTGCGCATTGATCACCAATGTTAGGGGCATTTTCCCCACTGAACCATGATGAAGTTGCATTAGCAAAGCTAGCCTGAGAACTGAAAATTATTTTGAGCAGTGGACTCCAAACTCATGGGCTAAAATGTGGCCCTTTGCTTGCCCATGGGGCGCTGTTCTTCCCACTGCTATGTGGCACTATTCCTTTCATTGATATGAGGCATCATTCCTTCTATAGACACCAACAATGAGGCACCATTCTTTCCACTGACAACAAAGCATGGGGCATTTTTCTTTCCACTGACACCAATGATGAGGCACTATTCCTCGCACTAACACCAACAATGGGGCACTATTCCTCCCCCACTGACACCAATGATGGGACATTATTCTTCTTCTTACCGACCACAGATGTTCTATTGGGTTGAGGTCAGCACTCTGTGCAGACCAGTCAAGTTCCTCCACCCCAAACTCGCTCATCCATGTCTTTATGGACCTTGCTTTGTGCACTGGTGCGCAGTCATGTTGGAACAGGAAGGGGCCATCCCCGATAGAACACCTTTGGGATGAATTAGAGTGGAGACTGCGAGCCAGGCCTTCTCGTCCAACATCAGTACCTGACCTCACAAATGTGCTTCTGAAAGAATGGTCAAACGTTCCCATAGACACACTCCTAAACCTTGTGGACAGCCTTTCCAGAAGAGTTGAAGCTGTTATAGCTGCAAAGGGTGGACCAACTCAATATGGAACCCTACGGACTAAGACTGGGATGCCATTAACGTTCATGAGCGTGTAAAGGCAGGCGTCCCAATACATTTGACAATATAGTGTTGCTCTTACGTGAGTTGCAGTAGCAAGGTTTTCATCGTAAACTAGGTAAATAAATGACCGCTAAAGGCAGAACATTAATTAAGAAATAAAACAATACAAGTACAAATAGTTTGTTCACCTAGTTAATTGGTAGAAAACAAATCAATATATTATATGCTGCGGAGCCGGCATTGCTTGGTGGGAAGAAATATATTGTAATAAAGGGAGCCTCTCGCTTTCCCATTATGCTGTTCTTTAATAATCATCATGCCTTCTTAGAGAGCCATTTCTCAGGTGTCAGGGTAAAAATATGACTGTTCTTTTACGTTATTACAAGTGGAGGAAAGAGAAATTCATCAAGCAATTTTACTTTCCCTACACTGAAGTAACATTTGGAAAACTCATATAAACAAGCTGCTTTTTTCGGTATGCTGAGCTATTTTTCACGGCAGAGATAAGAACGTCACATTATTGAAGAAAAGGTCAGCAGGAGGGAGGATAGATAGACTTTCGCTGTCAAGTGATAAGTGCGGCCGGTTATAATGAAAATTTACAGATCAATCGTAGGAGTTCAATATTTTTTAATGTGTTTTTTGATGATATCTGTTGGGAGAGTGAGAATACTTTCAGTTTGGTTATTTCCCGCCTTGACTACTGCAACTCTCTCCCTAATGGCCTACCCTTACACAGGCTGTCCCCCCTTCAGTCTATTATAAATGCTGCTGCTAGACTCATACACTCACTAAGCGATCCATAACATACGAAGGACATATACCTCCAGTTATCTACTCAACCTGTTATCCCATAACCTCCAAACCACTTCTTTACCCCATAAATGACATGACAAGGTTTTGGAGTAAAATGGCCTTACGGCCTTTCATTTAAACAATTAACGCAGCTCAAGTAAATAACATTTAAAATAACCAACAACTAAAACTTCTCTATACTTTGGTGGTCTTTGGGGGGCAACGATACACAACTTGGTCACTGCGACCAACTTCTTTGAAAACTTAGGCCTCCAGTCGCAAGCCACCGACTCGGAGGCGGTACTCAACAAACGCAGTGACCTACCATTTTTAACCCCTTCCTGGTTAAACCCCTCGTTAACCGGAAGGTACCCGGGAACCCCATACCACAGATGGGTCCCAACCACCTTATATACCAGCCTTCTTCTGTTCCTCCAAAGATCCACCACTGCCGGGCTGCCCTGACAGCCCAACTGTCATAATGACCAAACATTGGGTGGGAGTGGGAGTGGGAATCTTCACGCTCTCTGCTCTTGACTGATGTCACTTCCTGTGTCTTCCTCGCACTAACTTCCCCCAGGATCCTCCCGACTCTTGACCAACCCCCCCCCCCTTTTCCTAAAGAAGCGCCTACCTAAATTACTCCTGTCTGTCCTACTGTCCGCTTCTGTCATGAAGTCTCTCCGCCCATGCATTTTATTCCTTTTGCTCCCTTGACTGCTGCCCCTCTCTGCCAATCCCTTCACTGGCTTCCACTACCCCACTGTATAAAATCCAAAATGCTAACCATAACATACAAGGCCATTCACAACATCACCAACCCCCATCTGCAGATATTGGCCAAATCGTCCTCTCCGCTCCTCCCAGGACCTCCTGCTCTCTAGCTCCCTTGTTACCTCCTCCCATGCTCACCTACAGGACTTCACTAGAGCCTCTCCCATCCGCTGGAACTTCCTGCCACGGTATGTCCGATCAGCCCCTACCCTGTCCACCTTTAGGAGATCCCTGAAAACTCATCTATTCAGGGAAGCCTACCCCACACCCACCTAAGGACTGTACCTGAGCCCCCCCCCCCATCAAATCATCCCCCAAGCAGCTATTACCTTTTGTACTACCTCCACCCTCTCTTTAGAATGTAAGCTCCATGAGCAGGACCCTCCTGTCCCTTCTGTATTGAACTGTGTTGTAATTGTACTGTCCCCTCTCTACATTGTAAAGTGCTGCACAAACTGTTGGCGCTATATAAATCATATATAATAATAATAATAATAATAATAATTTCCACTTCTCTGTGCAGTGGTTTTGCACAAAGCAGCCCCGATCGTTCTCTTCTTGGGTCCCCTGCTGGTGCTCCTGGCTCCTCCACCCTGCTTAGCGCCCCCAGAGCAAGCATGCTATGGGTGCACATGTGCAGGCTCGACCCTGCCCCTGCTCTCTCCTAATAGGCTGTGATTGACAGCAACAGAAGACAATGAGCCTATGAGGAGAGGGAGAGCTGGGAGAGCTCTGGATCAAGATCAGCTTAGATAACTATAAGATTAGGCTGGAGGGTAGTGCAGAGCACAGAAGGTTTTTTATCTTAAAGTGTTACTAAACCCAGGAATGTACAAGTAATGCATCCGCGCCCTCGCAGTACACACAACCCTTTTAATCCATCTGTTTCCATTAAAATAAAACCACTATATTCCTTTTCTGACAAGCGGTATACAGTGGTCACGTGACATATAGCAGTGTCCAGGCGAGACCCTCTGTCCGGCCATCGCTGATTGGAGGGAGAAGTGAGGGAATGGGTTGTCATTTAGGATCCGTATACACTCCCAAATGTGTGATGTTAATACCATGTGACCTGACTAGCTCCGAACAAACAGGAAATGTTCTCTCCAGCAATAGAGACCAAACTGAGCATATGCAGACTGACTCCACTAGCTCTGTCTTATCCGGATATGTTATGGGGACAAGCAGGAAGGGGAGGATCTGTGCATACAAGATCAGGTCTGCCCAGATCCCTGGACCGGCACCCGGATTAGCCTCTCATCGATCCACTGAGAGCCTGAGCCGGCCACTCCCGCCCCCTCCACAACCCAACGCTCCAGTGAGTGAGGAGGGGGCAAAGCAGAGAGCCGTGAGAACCAAACGATCGGCGGTGTTCGATAGCTCGGTTCTCAGTGCAGAGGTTCCCAGTCCTCCCATAACACATGAACACAGTGGTGGTTGGTGCTCAATATTTTGGGGGGGGCGGCACACCAATGCCACCCCCTCGTGGAAGACGGACAAGAAGGTGGCGATCCCCGCACCCACAACCCCCACAACCGCGGGAGACGGACGGGGCAGATGACCCCCCGAGGCAGATGACAGGGATCTCGCTCCTCACTCCGGAGCCGTTGCTTCTTCTCCCGACCAAACAGGAAGTGGGTCCTGAAACTCCCTGGCCAATCGGGTCTCAGGACCCGCTTCCTGATTGGAAGACAATAGCAAATATTAATTCGCTATTGTCACACAAGTGGCCCGAGCTCAACCTTTTTTGAAGAAAATTAGAGCTTCAGGCTCTAATCACGTGCTTCAGAAAAAAAAAACCCAGTTGAAATCCATGCATCCGGCACATGTAGATTTTGGGTCGGGCGCATGGATTAGGGGGGCGGAGCCCCTGTGCCCCCTATGGACGGGCCGTCACTGCATGAACATATAGCATCTTGTTGGACCTGTATTTCATCTTTTGCTGGAAAGTCTATACATTTTTCTTTCTTTTAACACCCATTAATCTCTGTCATTTTTGTTCTTTTCAACATTACCTTTGCACACACACATCAATCATCACCGGATGAAGTAAGATTGATCCAGCGTCTCTCAGTAGAAGGATAAATAACTCTACGTTATGTGCTGTTCACACACTAACCTTTCAGGAGAATCTCTAGTATCCTTGTATTATCTCTGAACGTGAATCCAATTCTCTTCTCCTTCCATAGAGACTTGGGTCACATACCAAGATACTTACGTTTTTTTTTTTTAATTATTTTTTGTTTTGTGGGAATTAGACATGTACTTTGGTAATACGCATTAAACAAACAATAAAGATAGGGAAGATTTTTTTTTTTCTTTTATTGATTAGTGCCTTATTTGGTGTCTTTGTTTGTAGGGAATTCCTAATCCTCTGTTGAGTTTTCAAAAGTATCTGAGTCTTTTGTAGTTCTTGGTACTGCTTAGCCTTCCTTAGCAAAATAGAAAGCCACCAAACCAGGTCTGGAATGTGAATGGGTTATCTTACTGGAAATTGGAAATCCCTTTAACCTAACCACTTGAAGACCAGGCTTTTTCTGGCACTTTTTGTTCACATGTAACAATCAGTTTTTTGTTTGTTTTTTTGCTAGAAAACTACTTAGAACCCCCAAGAATGATATATTCTTTTACAGCAGAGGCCCTACAAAATAAATTGGTGGATTTTGCAATTTTGTAAGTCACGCGGTATTTGCTCAAAGTTTTTTCAAAGGCAATTTTGGCAGCACTGATTGGCAGCACTAATGGGCACTGATAGGTTGCACTGGTGGGCACTGATAGGTGGCACTGGTGGGCACTGATAGGTGGCACTGGTGGGCACTGATAGTTTGCACTGATTAGCAGCACATGAGGGCGCTAAAGGGACCGATGTCCCTCTAATCCCTCTAACAGAAGCCGCGGCTTATTTTTTCTTCACGCTGTCAGCAAAAAGAAAAAACGCCAACCGGCATCTGTTTATTTCCGTGATCAGCTGTCATTGGCTGACAGCTGATCACGTGGTGAAGGGCCGTTGTGATTGGCCCTTTACCCGATCTATGATCAGCCGGGTCCCACGGACTCAGCGAACACAGAGTGTGTCGCCCACTCTCCCCAGGGGGCGCGCGGGAAGCGCAAGAACGGGAGGACGTCCATGTATGCCCTGCCCTCCCGTCTTTCAGCTATAGCACGGGCGGCAAGTGGTCAACGCAGGCAATGCATTAGGGTAAAAATTGTCTTGCCTTTACAACCAATTTAATGGACACGGAGGGGCTATTTCTAAAAAGCTTGATTTGTTACCCATAGTGCTCAATCATTTTCTTCCTTTCATATTTATTAACAAAAGATGTGACCTGATAGAGTATTATAGACAAGAACTTCCTTTTTAATTCTTTTTTCACCAGTTTTTTTTTTTTTTTAATGGCCCCTTGAATGTTTATAATGCTTTTACTGTACAGTCTGTTTTTAGAAAAGTCAATGGAGAGGCCCCAGATAAAAACCTTTCTCGCTCTGTGACCTTGTTACCAAGGATATGACATTACACCCTCAATCTAGAAGCACTAAAACACCGAGTGTGAAGAGCCCCAGAAGCCTGTAAGTGGCTCTAACATACCTTTATAATGGCAGCCTAACCTTCAGCAGGTCTCCAAGAGACTTATAAGACTGACTTATCAAATCCCCAGCGGAGGAAAAACGGCAAAGATTTCTCATAAAAGGTCACGTTAGACTCTGACTCCCATAAAAACGCTGTACTAGAAATATTGCATAAATCGGTCGCTGTGCTGGTGCATCGCCAGTTAAACGTGTATTTAGCACATCATATTATTATCTTGAAGCTGATCTCCAGGGAAACAGCTGAATACAAAAACGAAATACATTGAAAGGAGCTATTTTATGTGTCAAAAGAGTTGTGTGCTTCTGTCCATCCAGTCCTGAGGTTTACACAGCTGTGCCACACATAGGGTTGCCACCTTTTTTTCAAGCCAAACCCAAACTTTTACCCTTAAAAATCTCCATAGGCGACGTTTAAAAAATTCTACAGGTTGCATGTTTTGAGTTACAGAGGAGGTCCAGGGCTAGATTTATTGCTCTTGCTCTATCGATTGCGGCGATACCTCACATGTGTGGTTTGAATACTGTTTTCATATGCGGGCGCTAGTCACGTATGCGTTCGCTTCTGCATGTGAGCTCATCGGAATGGGGCGCGTTTAAATTTTACATTTTTTTTCTAAAAAAAAGCTGTACATGTGCCGTAGCCACGATGCTTTGCTTCATGGCAGCAGGAGTTATACCCCCTGTCACGTTCCTAATGCAGCCCAATTAAGCGAATGTAAACAAATAGGTACCCCCAGGTACAGTGGGACTTTAAAGTGATTGTGAAGTCTTGTTTTTTTTTTTTTTTTTTTAAATGACAAATATGTTATACTTACCTGTTCTGTGCAGTTGGTTTTGCACAGAGGAGCCCAGATCCTCCTCTTCTCGGCTCCCTCTTTGCAGCTCCTGACCCCTCTCTCCTATCGAGTGCCCCCTCGGCCAGCAGTTTTCTATGGGGACACAGGAGCCAAGTTACAGCTTTGTGTGTCAATTCAGACACAGAGCCCCCACCCGGCCCCGCCCCTTCTCTCCCCTGATTGTCTGAATGACTTTGATTGACAGCCTCGGGAGCCAATGGTGCCGCTGCTGTGTCTCAGCCAATCAGGAGGAGTGTCCTGGATGGCTTAGACGCTCGTGGACATCGCTGGAGAAAGATGGGGCTCAGGTAAGTAATTAGGGGGTGCTGCTACACAGAAGGTTATTTTATCTTAATGCATAGATTGCATGAAGTTAAAGGGGTTGTAAAGGTAAAAATTTTTTCACCTTAATGCATTCTATGCATTAAGGTGAAAAAACTTCTGACAGAACCGCCGCCCCCAGCCCCCCCGTTTTACTTACCTGACGCCTCGAAAGTCAGCTTCGCGTTCCCGACATCTGTTCCTCCGCTCACCCTGGCCGCTGATTGGCTGCAGTGGATGGATTGAAAGCAGCGCAGCCATTGGCTCGCGCTGCTGTCAATCACATCCGATGACGCGGCGCGCCGGGGGGCGGGGCCGAGTGATACAGCGAGCGGCTATAGCCGCCGGCTGTATCACGGGAGCGCGCCCGCAAGCACTCACCACCGTGCGAGGGAGCTCGCATTAAGGTGGTGAATGCTTGCGGGGAGGAGCTGAAACAGCCGCCGAGGGACCCCAGAAGACCAGGTTCGGGGCCACTCTGTGCAGAACGAGCTGCACAGTGAAGGTAAGTATAACATGTTTGTTATTTTAAAAAAAAAAAAAAAACACCTTTACAAACGCTTTAAAAAAAAACCTTCTGCCTTTACAACCCCTTTAAGGGCAACTCTTATTGAATCAAAATTGTATAAAATGTAAAACTTTTATGGATACATAAATAAAAAGTTGGTGCATACATCACCATTTTAAAAAACAAAATAAGGTAATGACTGATATGAGAGTCAATAATGCAGTGACAATATCCTCTCATTAAAACCGACGCATTTCAGAGAGAAAACTTGAATCCCTTCTTCAGGGAATTTGCATAGAGAAGACCACAAGATTAAAACACTCAACAGAGCAACCAGCACAGAGGTCATCATTGATAAAAACACCCAAAATTTTGACTGCACCAGAGTCCGGGTGGTCCCCCCACATATGTATCCCCCATGAGGAAACACTGAGGCCTCAGATGATCCACACAAGGATCCCAGGTGTGACCTCAAGCCGCAGTGATAGGTGTTTAAACATGGAAGGAGAAAGCCATGGTCACAGGAATGAGGCGGTTGTCAGCTAAGGGGTCTCATCCATATAAAGAATAAGGACCTCGGCCATCCACAGACACAGGGCAGCAGCGCTGCGGCTTGAGGTCACACCTGGGATCCTTGTGTGGATCATCTGAGGCCTCGTGTCCCCTCATGGGGAATACATATGTGGGGGACCATCCCAACTGCCAATCAAGTGAATGGGGCTGCGCTACATTTTGCCCACAACCTGGGACGATGCATGCTGTTGCGGCGGACTAGTGCGCCATTTAGGGTGCTTAAACAATGCCTGTCAAACGCCTATGAAAAGCAATCTGAGCATGGAATTGATTTTCAGAGGTGCAACAGTCCTTGCCGCTAGTGTAAATAAACCATGCATTCCAGAAAAAAATGCGTTGCCACACGTGTTCCGGGAATGCATGGAAAATGCAGGTCACACCTATGGTGCCATTAATTGTTAATGGCACCCCAAATGCAGCTAGCAAACACACATTTTTGCATGTTGCAAAATGCACAACAAACTCACCAAAACGATTGGTTAGAAAAACACATGAAGCTCAATGGCCAAGAAGGTAACAGAGCCTCTTTTGGTGCATTTGTCTAGTAAATGGACTGCTGTATACATGTCATACTAAAAGGTGCAAAAAAAAAGGCAGAAAAACGCACATTCATGTGATGCACACATGTGAATGGGACCTATGGGCAAATCTTTCTAACAGAGCCCAAAACTGCAGTAAAGATATGACACAGACACTAATCTGTCCCCAATCTAAATGTGTGTTCTGGTGCGTTGTTACAAACTTTCCAATTTTTTAGACATTTTGGTGCATTGGCAGCCGATTATTTTTACGGGCTGCCTTAATGCGATGCACATTAATGTGCAACATAATGCACATTAATGCACTGCAAAAATGGGCTCTAAGAGTTTTCCAAACAATGCCTCCCACCAGGGGCGTACCTACAGGGGTGGCAGGGGTCTCAATTGCAACCCAGCCCAATGCTGCAGGGGGGCCCATGTGGCCCCCCTGTAGACCTGGATAGGAGGTGCGGTGGCTGCATATAGATGAACCGATTTCCTTCATTTTAATTTTGCTGCTGATAGCCGCTTCTCCTCCTCTCCCTCCCGTAGGCATTTGGCTGTAGGAGGAAAATGGAGGGAATCAATTTATCTATATGCAGCTTCCCCCACCGCTCCTCCTATCCAACTTCTTTCTACTGCCCCCTTGTGTGCTTTGTCCTGCCCCTCCCCCCTCCCCCCCACAGCTCTGCTGGGTTTCCCCCTCCCCTCTCCCGCCGGCTGCTGGGGGGGATTTGTCAGGATGGAAAGCAGGGAAGGGGGAACAGTAAATGTGTCATTTACCGCCCCCTTCCTTTTCTGAATGGAGAGTCAGTGATCCGTACCGATCACGGACTCTGTCCATTCATAACTGAAGCATAGTAAACTGCGTTTACTATGCTTCAGTTTGTGAATAAAGGGAAAGCTCTGTACAGAGCTATTCCTGTGCATTCATTCTGTGCTGCTGAGGCTGTAGAGAAGGAGATTGAAGGCTGTATCCTCAATCTTCTTTCTCTGTCTCAAAGGTGGAACATCCAGATTATTACACCAAAGACCTCCAATGGGGTTTCTTAAAAAGCTGGAGAAAATAATAAAAAATAACATTATAAAAAAATAAAAATAAAAAGATGGTAAAAAAATAAAATAACAAAAATATAAAACTGCTGACACCAGTAGCGGACTACCAGGGTCACAAAGGGCGCACTTGCTACCGGGCCCTGGAGTTCACATGGAAGGGCCCTGGGCTGTGGTCAGTAAGGCCCCTCATGGTTTCTTGCACCGGGGCCCTGAAGGTTCTAGTTATGCCACTGCCTCCCACACAATGAGGCACGGTGCTCGCAGGTATGCCAAACCCCATCTTTAATTGCACTGAGTGCACAATAAGAGTGATAAATATATCATGAACAAAAGAGAGAATGTGTGCTCCTATATATTATATTAAGTACAGAAGCAGACACAGAAAAATTTATCACAGAAATATTATCCCACAAAGTTCTTTGGTTTTATTAACATCATTAATCTTCTCCGATGTGCAAGGACAATTTAAAAAAAAAAAAAAACGTTTTTTTTTTTAAATATGGTTAGAATGGTTGGATGATGGCGGTCCCAGGAACATAAATATGCATTTGGAGAAGGTCAGCAGAGGACAGGTTGGGTTTTGTAGTCAGGCAAAGATGGCAACACTTATGTATTTGTAGTCTATTTGCCTTTAGTAAATCCACCTCATTGTGTTGTCACCCCGACAGGAAGTTAGGAGCTCATTGCAGATCAGAGATAAAAATAGGGAAGTGTGCACCTATTGCAGAAATGTACTGATTTTTTTTTTTCAAATTCTCTGTGACATATAATATATATATATATATATATATATATATATATATATATATATATATATATATATATATATATATATATATATATATATATCTAATTATAATAATAATAATAATATCCACCTCCTCTCCCTCCAACCGCCTAACAGTTACACATAGAGACCTTCACCACCTCAACCCTTCTCTTCTCTACTCTGCTACTGATCACCTCTATGACAAAATCTCACCCCTGTCCTGCCCCAACCTAGCCACTTTCATCTACAACAGCTCACTGTCTTCCTCCCTAGACAAGCTCGCCCCCCTCACTACACTCAGGCCCCGACTGCTACAACCCTGGCAAACAGACGACACCAGAAGTCTCAGAAAATGTAGCCGCGCTCTTGAGCGCCTGTGGCATAAGACTAAGTTCCAGGAAGACTTCACACAATAGAAATCTGCCCTCCTAAAATACTATTCCTGCCTCCACACTGCCAAACAGACCTACTTTATCACACTCATTAACACCTTCTCATCTAGTCCACGTCAACTCTTCTCTACCTTCAACACTCTTCTCTGTCCTCCACTGCCTCCACCCTCTAACTCACTGCCCAGGAGATCGCCAATCACTTAAAAAAAAAGATTGATACAATTCATGAGGAGATCTCCAACGCGCAGAAACTTCCCCCACACAACACCCCATGTTCACAGATACAATCATTACTTCCCTCATTCAACCCTGCTAGTATTAATGAGGTTTCTAAACTTTTATCTAACACTTATCTAACCACCTGCCCCCTGGATCCTGCTCCCTCGCAAATGCTATGCTCACCCTCTGACTCGATTCTACACACTCTAACTCACATTTTCAACCTCTTCCTCCCTTGTGGCATCTTCCCAAAGTCTCTAAAACATGAGCTAGTCACCCCCATACTTAAAAAGCCCTCACTGGACCCCACCAGTTTTAATAAGCTACGTCCTATCTCCTTACTCGCCTTCTCCTCCAAACTTCTTGAAAGACTGGTCTACAACAGACTGAGCGACCATCTGACCATGAATAAACTTCTTGATCCCCTTTAGTTTGGATTTCGCCTTCAACAATCCACGGAAACTGCTCTCCTTAAACTCTCAAATGACCTACTAAAGGCTCAAACCAGCGGACACTATTCTGTACTACTTCTCCTGGATCTCTCTGCTGCCTTTGTCACAGTGGACCACCCCCTCCTCCTCAATAAAATCCACTGCTTTGGTCTCCGTGACTGTACTCTTCGCTGGTTCTCATCCTACCTATCCCACTGCTCCTTCAGTGTCACTTACAACTCTACTTCCTCCTCTCCTCTTCCTTTCTCCGTTGGGGTCCCCCAAGGTTCTGTTTTTGGACCTCTCCTTTTCTCAATCTACACCACCTCCCTGGGTCAGTTAATTGCCAACGATGGCTTTCAATATCATCTCTACACTGATGACACCCAAATCTATTTCTTCACCCTCAGCTCTCTCCATCTGTCTCCTCATGCATCACCAACTTACTAGCAAACATATCAGCCTGGATGTCACATCACTTCCTCAAACTCAACCTATCCAAAACCGAGCTCATGATATTTCCTCCCTCAGGTGCCACTTCCCCTGATTTCTCGGTCAATATCAACAGCTCAACTATCAACTTGTCCCCCCACGCCAAGGTCCTAGGTGAAATCCTGGACTCTGAACTAACCTTTCGGCCCCACATCCTATCGCTATCCAAAATTTGCAACATTTCCAAGATACGCCCCTTCCTAACCAATGTCACCACAAAGCTTCTAATCCACTCCCTTGTAATCCCTCGACTACTGCAACTCCCTCCTTATGGGCTTACCTCTAAATAGGTTATCCCCACTTCAGTCCATCATGAAAGCTGCTGCCAGGCTCATCCACCTCACAAACAGCTCAGAGTCTGCTACACCCCTCTGCCAATCCCTCCATTGGCTGCCACTCAGTCACCGGATTAAATTCAAGATACTAACTATAACTTACAAAGCCATCCACAACCTGGACCCCAGCTACATCACTAACCTAGTCTCAAAATACCAACCTAATTGTTCTCTTCGCTCCTCCCAAGACCTCCTGCTCTCAAACTCCCTTGTCACCTCATCCCATGCTCGCCTTCAGGACTTCTCCAGAACCTCTCCGATCCTCCGGAATGCTCTACCCCAATCTGTCCAATTTTCTCCTACTTTATCCACTTTCAGAATATCCCTGAAAACTCATCTCTTCAGAGAAGCCTATCTGGTCCCCACCTAATAACTGTACATTTATCTTCTCCATCAGCACATCACCCACAGTTATTACCTCTTGTATCTCTTGACCTTCCCTCTTAGATTGTAAGCACTAAGGAGCAGGACCCTCTGATTCTTACTGTGTTAAAGTGTATTGTATTTGTACTGTCTACCCTCTAGTTGTAAAGTGCTGCGTAAATAAATCCTGTATAATAATAATAATTATATATGTGTATATATATATATATATATATATATATATATAAATAATATATACAGTATCACACAAAAGTGAGTACACCCCTCACATTTTGGTAGATATATTTTATTATATCTTTTCATGTGACAACACTGAAGAAATGACACTTTGCTACAATGTAAAGTAGTGAGTGTACAGCTTGTATAACAGTGTAAATTTGCTGTCCCCTCAAAATAATTCAACACACAGCCATTAATGTCTAAACCGCTGACAGCAAAAGTGAGTACACCCCTAAGTAAAAATGTCCAAATTGGGCCCAAAGTCTCAATATTTTGTGTGGCCACCATTATTTTCCACCACTGCCTTAACCCTCTTGGGCATGGAGTTCACCAGAGCTTCACAGGTTGCCACTGGAGTCCTCTTCCACTCCTCCATGACAACATCACGGAACTGGTGGATGTTAGAGACCTTGCGCTCCTCCACCTTCCATTTGAGGATGCCCCACAGATGCTCAATAGGGTTTAGGTCTGGAGACAAGCTTGGGCTTCACCTTTACCCTCAGCTTCTTTAGCAAGGCAGTGGTCGCCTTGGAGGTGCGTTTGGGGTCGTTATTATGTTGGAATACATATAATAAATATGATAATAATAATTATAAATATCTAATGGTAGGTAACATAAAATAAATTGGTATGACCTAAAAATATATATATAATACAATAACTATTCTGCCATTATCAAACTGATAAAATATTACATAAAAAAATGTGGTATTCCCTGCAAATACTATAATTGCTTATAGACACAAAGAGTTCTGGAAAGTCGGTGCTGGAAAGAATAAAGCCTGCTACACACTAGTCCTTTTTTTATGTTTAACCTAGCAGGGCTGAACGAAAAAAAACAGACAGCTCAGGAGGAGCTGCTGTACTAACAATCCAATGTTAGTACAGCAATCTCTCCTGCTGTTCTATTGTATTCGGACAGGGGACAGCTCCTCCGCCAGAACACTCTGGTTAGAACTTTCCGCTGTTGGCTGAGAGCGCTGATCGGGAGCCGATCGCCAGACCTTTTTTGGTCATGCCCCTTCGTAAGAAGCCTGGCGAATGTCTGGCTTCTGTTGGTCTGACTCCACTACACACGGGCCAAATGTCGGCCGGTTTCTATTGAACCAGCTGATGCTGTCCGACATTCGGCCTGTGTGTATCGGGCTTAGAAATCATGAGAATTCATGAGTTTAAACAATCGATACTGAAGATAGAAACTAAAATAGAAAAAGACAGACACTGTCAACCCTAAGTACCATGCCCCTACTGTGCACCCCAAAAATTTGCCAGTTCTTCTAATATCCTAGATGAGGAGTTTTGGCACCACTATACATAGATTTTTTTTTTTTTTTTTTAGGGAAACTACAGCATTTTTGGCCCATAAGGCTATTACTTTGAGGTGGATGCAATCTACTCTACACCAATGGATCCTTTTAGTAGTAAACCAAATAATTCCATATGAAAAAATAATATATGTTAATAGAAACCATCCTCCTTCATTTTGTTGTTCCTTTCTCTTTACTCTAGTAATCACTTACATGCTGTATTCTTGGGGTATTTTTCCCACTTAGCACTATCACTGCTATTTTTATTTTTTTCATTCTGTAAAACCTTGGACATACGGGCTAAGTGTTGGGCGGCATCGGCCGGTTCAATAGAAACTGTCTGACATTTGGCCCGTGTGTACTGAAATAGGTCTGATCAGCCGGCTTCTGTTGAATAGGCATGACCGAAAAAGGTCTGCCGATCGGCATCTGATCAGCGCTCTCAGTGCTGACTGGAGTGTTATGGCATGGAGGGGGGTGGGGGAGCAGTCCCCCTGTCATTGGACATTGGATAGTTAGTACAGATAGTTAGTACAGCTGCTCCTCCTGATCTTTCAGTTTTTTTTGTTCAGCCTGGGTTGATTATGTTATTATGTACGAGGCTTAGGTTCATCAGCCTTTTTTATATAGTTGGTATACACTTATTGTACAATTTATTGTTTGCCTGCATAATCCTGCAACTGTCTAATCAGCCTATCATGCGACAGCAGTGCAATACTTCAAATCATTCAGAAACAATTTTGAAGCTTCAGCTAATGTTCACACGAAACACAAGAATGCAGGAAAAAATGTGGCAGGACTGTTAGTGCCAGATTAGTTGGTTTGATTTTTTGCTCACCTCCTGGGATGTTAACATATAAAAGTCTCTAAAGTTCATCCATAATGGCGGGAAAAACAAGAAATATTTAGGGAACGTCAGTTAAGGCAAGCCATACATTGTGCAATTTTATTTTCTTTAACCTCGGGTTAAAGGAAAGAAAGTTGTTTGATCCCCCCAGCAACACAGTCAACATTGGTGGAAAAATTCCTCCCGCAGCTCTATTGTGTTCTGCCGGAGGGGAGCCTTCCCCAACCGTAGAATACAATGATCACTGCTAGTAGTGGCTATAGCCACCGGCAGTGATTGGGTGAAAAAAACTCAATAGATCGACTTCAGTACAATCAGCCTGCCCATAGACTGATCGAAATTCAACCATTTCCTGCAAAACTGGCCAAATTTCGATCTATCTATGGTTGGCTTAAGGATGGAAACATCTCGCAGGCGAGCGAGATCAGAGGAGGGTGGCCAGACTGGATCAAGCTGACAGAAGGGCTCCAGTAACTCTGATAACCACTCTTCACAACTGTGAATGCAGAAACATGTCCAACCTTGAGGGGGATGGGCTACAATAGGACAAGAACATGTTGAGTTCCACTCCTGTCAGCCAAGAACAGAAAGCTGAGGATGCACTAAGTTCACCACAGCTGGACAGCTGGAGACTAGAAAAATGTAGTCTGGTCTGATGAACCTGTAATACGGATTTGGGTTTCATAATTGGCTGTGTTGCATTTAAAGAAGTAGAAACTGCATGCTGGGAAGGTGGTGCACCTCGCAGAAGATCCTGGGCATGTAGCGTGGGTGCTGAGCTTATTGGTCTGTGTGAATTACCATTACCAATAGCAAAATGTATGCCCCCCCCCCCCCCCACACACACACACACAAAAAATGTTGGGGCCTAAATGAAATAGTGGGCGTGGCTTAAAGGGCGTGGCTCAAAGGGGGCGTGGTTCGAGTCTTAGATGAATGAGGGATGGAGGAAAGAAAGAAAGAAAGAAAGAAAGAAAGAAAGAAAGAAAGAAAGAAAGAAAGAAAGAAAGAGAGAGAGAAACAACAGGCCCAGATCCTATACCACAATAGCAATACATGTATTCCAGAAAGTTTAACAATCAACAGATAAAGATACTCCAAACACCTGGTGTTAGCGCTTCAATCATCACAGCACCATGGTTGTTATGGTGTCAGGATGATTAAAGCGCATTATTTCTATCATTACATTGTAATATAAAATGAAATAGTTCAACTCACCATAATGCAGAACCAGTGGGAGCCCCAAGTGTGTCACTTGCCACGTCGCCTGCCACCAGATGCCATCAGGTGTCCCCAGCAGAGTCCATCCTTATATCAGACATTCACATCAGAATCCGTCCTTACATCAGGTGTCCCCAGTAGAGTCCCTCCTTACATCAGGTGTCCCCAGTAGAGTCCCTCCTTACATCAGGTGCCCCCAGTATAGTCCCTCCTTACATCAGGCATTCCCAGTAGAGTACCTCCTTACATCAGGCATTACCAGTAGAGTCCCTCCTTACATAAGGTGCCCCCAGTAGAGTCCCTCCTTACATCAGGTGCCCCCAGTAGAGTCCCTCCTTACATCAGGCATTCCCAGTAGGGTCCCTCCTTACATCAGGCATTCCCAGTAGAGTCCATCCTTACATCAGGCATTTCCAGTAGAGTCCCTCATTACATCAGGTGCCCCCAGTAGAGTCCCTCCTTACATCAGGCATTCCCAGTAGGGTCCCTCCTTACATCAGGCATTCCCAGTAGAGTCCATCCTTACATCAGGCATTTCCAGTAGAGTCCCTCATTACATCAGGTGCCCCCAGTAGAGTCCCTCCTTACATGAGGTGCCCCCAGTAGAGTCTCTCCTTACATCAGGCATTCCCAGTAGAGTCCCTCCTTACATCAGCTGTCCCCAGTTACCAGTGGCGTCACTAGGATTGGTTTCATGCGGTGCGGAAAAACATGGCGTTACCCCCCTCCCCCCATAGTCTTCCCTCAGTACACACCCTCCTCCATCAGTATAGACCCTCCTCCATCTGTACAGACCCCCCTGGACAAACCAGCCCCATCTGTACAGACCCCCCAGGACAACTCAACCCCCTCCATCTGTACAGACCCCCTCCGGAGTACAGACCCCCCCAGGACAAATCACCCCCCCAGGAGTACATACCCCCCCAGGACAATTCACCCCCCAGGAGTACAGACCCCTGCCAGGACAATTCACCCTCCAGGAGTACAGACCCCCCCCAGGACAATTGGCCCCCCAAGAGTACCGTCCCCCCATTCATGCACCTGGGCGTGCAGCCACCCGGAGAGTTACTTGCTCAGACTGTCACTGACTCTCCAGGCGCACAATGTGATAGGAGGCAGCCAGTGAGAGAGACAGCTGAGTCTCAGTCAGACAGGGATAGCGCGGCACCGGGACCCAGGACTCTCCATCAGACCTCGGTGCCGCTCAGGACTCACTGTGCTCCTCTCTGCACCTCTTACAGAACCAGGAGGCGGAGCCTGGGTGGCAAGAAAGCGGCCAATAGAAATGGAGCTCCATTTCTATTGCAGCTGCTTTCATTGCCACCCGGGCTCTGCCTCTTGGTTCTTCCTTAACTGATCTAATGTAAAGATGGCAACGGAGACAGAAAAAACCAGTGCCGTGGACCTCTAGTGGCGGCAAGGAAAAAAAAAAGTTGGCAAGTACTGTATGCATTCCTCATCCTTCCCGAGCCCCAGTCGGCTGGGGGCCCCATAGCGCCCGCGTGGGTCACTATGGTGGTAGTCCCGCCACTTTACGCATGTGTAAGCAAGTAATATATGGACCTTAGATTGTAAGCTCCTTGAGGGCAGGGACTGATGTGAATAAATGGTTGGTGCTTTGTTAATAACTGCTAGTAATCTTTTATTTAACTACTGGCCAGGAAGACATTTACTGAAAGACCCTGACCTCGTTTTATCACCTTACTTTTATATATTCAGAATTAATGATCCCCTGAAACATTTACATAATTTTCCACCAATGTTATTAGAAACTCTTTTTTTCTATCAACCACTATATAAAAAAGGTATAATTTTTAAGTAATGGTCCTTTAAATGCCAAATGGTAATGTCTGTTTAATCTTCCTTCACTGCTATTTCTAAAACATCTTTGCTTATAGTCCACCCAATTCTAAGGAAGGGAATTTTATAGCGTGTTACGAAAACTCATTGTGAGCATTAAATAACCCTTCCTTCAAAGCCGTGTCAGGATAATCATACCCCTCATTGTATTAATGGCCAATTTCCCTTCAGCATTCTGCGAAGGAAAAGAGCGCGAGCCGAGCATTTTGCCCTGCTCCCCTTGAATATCCTGACTTGTCTGCGGCACAAATCTCCTGATCCCTTTCTTCAATAGCTCATTTACACTGAGTTGTTGAGCAGGTGAAGGGCTCAGTGAATTTAACGTAGACTTACAGAAAACCTTTTCACTGCGACCCTTGAGGTAAGAAAGATTGAACCATTCGATTTTCCCCAGCTGTCATTGTTCATTTCGACTCGGGCTGAGGAAGAAAAAAATATAGGTAAACTGAATAATTTGCTGGAAGCTAGTCTGTAACTAATAACTGTGGGATGCAATTCATCAGATGAACGCAAGCCAAAGAAAAGCTAATGGGGGCTTTTAAAGTAAAGCTCTAACCCAAGCCCTGTGTTTCATAATTCCTTCCATGGCCTTCAGAATCTTTAGAAGATTCTGACTATTCTCAGTGCTCTCGTTTTGAGTGTCCATAGAAATTCTTAAAGCTGGTTGTGGTCAGTCAGGTACTTTCAAAGAGGAATTATAGCTTAACTCAGGGCTACTTGCTTCCAACCCACCAAGGACCCCTTCACCCATGAAGCCCTCACCAGCAGTTTGATATGCTTTTTTTTACTTACCCTTTTCTGATGTCTTCTGGGTGGGCACCTGACCTGCTGGGGCCAAAATATTTTTACTGCTATCCGGGGCACCATTAACACTGATGGAGGCTTTTCAAAGAAAATTCCAACTCCAGCCCTGTTTTCCATATTCCTCCCATGACCTTCAGAATCTTTAGAAGATTCTGATCATTCTCAGTGCTCTTGTCCTGAGTGTCCTCAGAAATTCTTATAGCTGGTTGTGGTCAGTGAGGTCCTTTCAAAGAGGATATATAACTTAACTCACGTGCTTCCAACCCACCAAGGACCCCTTCCCCCTTGAGGTCCTCACCAGCAGTATGATATGCTTTTTTTTTTACTTACCTTTTTCTGATGTCTTCTAGGTGGGCACCTGACATGCTGAGGCCAAAATATATTTACTGCACCATTAAAGCTGATGGAATCTTTTAAAATAAAGTTCCAACTCTAGCCCTGTGGTCCATAATTCCTCCCATGACCTTCAGAATCATTAGACGATTCTGAGAATTCTCAGTGCGCTTGTCTTGAGTGTCCTCAGAAATTCTTATAGCTGGTTATGGTTAGTCATGTCTTTTCAAAAATGAACTAAAGTCTAAGGCCCCTTTTACATGGGTGTTCCGTATGTCCATTTTTCATCCATCTGTTGACGGATGAAAAACAGACATACTGTACATGTATCTCTGTGGAATAGCAGACGTTAGCAGGTGATCATCCGCTGACTTCCACTGACATCTGTCCCTGTTGAGCTAAGCTAAGCTCAGTTTTTTAAGACAAAAGAAAACCCTATTTTTCTTCCGTTAAAAAAAAAGAAACGGACGGAAAGTGGATGTTAGCTGACGATCCGCTTACATCCTATCCATTGACATCCATTTTTCAACCCTTTTATTTTCCTCATTAAACACACTGTATATGGCTGGTTTCTAAGGATGGGGCCAGGAAGCCAGCCACCGTGTCCTTTACAAGAAATAAGTCATCAGCTGTCAGTAGGGTTCCCCGCTGACAGCTGAATGTAAAAAAAAAATTGTGAAAAAACGGTGTTGGGTTCCCCCCCAGGTCCATACCAGGCCTTTCGGATCTAGTATGGATTCGGAGGAAACCCCCCCCATGCCATTTTTTTAAAAAAATGGAGTGGGGACCCCCCAAAATCCATACCAGACCCTTATCCGAGCATGCAGCCCGGCAGGTCAGGAAAGGGAGGGGATGAGTGAGTGCACCCCCTGAACCACACCAGTCCGCAGGCCCTCAACATGGGGGGGTGGGTGCTTTGGGGCAGGGGGAGCTCTGCGCCCCACCACCCCAATGCACCTTGCCCACATGTTTTTGATCAGTTTTTTTTACAAAAAAAATGGGTGTGAACTGAACTAAAAAACAGAGCGCCCGTGTGAAACCAGCTTTTAATCCACCAAGGCCCCCCCTTGAGGCCCTCACCAGCAGTATGATTTGCTTTTTTTTACTTACCTTTTCTGATGTCTTTTGGGTGGGCACCTGAAATCCTGAACCCCTACTTTTTGTTTGCTGCTAACTGGGGCTCCATTAAAGAAGACCTTCACCTTGAACCTCCATAAACATCTAAAGGCACAACTCCAAGAAATTTTAAAATGATCCCTTGTGGTGGGGCTGTGCTTGCTCTAGGAGTATCAACTGCTCATTTTGACATCTCATTTTAGCTAGAGTAATGAAGGGTTATAACCCCTATCATTTCTTTTGCCATCTGTGTCCCATTGGAGAAATTTCCCTTCACTTCCTGTCCCATAGCCATAACAAGAAGTGATGGAATCCCTGGTTGTCACCAAGGTCACCAGAACTAATGTCCCCACTGAAAGATTTCCCCTCTATTCTAATTCTGGGGACAACCCAAAATTTTGGATTACCTTTAATTTCCACTTTCGGTGATAACAGCAAACAAGATAAACAGTGTGGGTGAATCTAATCCCTCTCCGCTCTATCCAGAAAAAAGATAAAAAAATGTTTTGCCTTTAAAACCACTTCCATACCGCTGAGCATCAAATGACGTCCTTGGCTTTTAGTAGTGATATCTGAATGATGCTTGCAGCTGCAGGCATCATTCAGATATCATTTTTTTCATCCAGCAATTCCCTTCGCCATAAGAACAATTACAGTGGCTGTTCACCTGCTTGATCGTTGTTAGAGGCTCGGGAAAGGACATCCTCAATCGGCGAGCCGGAGAAGGAATCCGCTGGCGTCGGAAGAAAGTCATAGAGAGATCCGAGAGACAGATAGTGCCGGCAATCTCTATGACTCTCGGAGGCCCGGGCGTGACGTTATGACGTCACGTCTGTGCCGGGGGAAGTAAACAATGCCAGGGGCTCAGCGGGAGAGCCTGAGATTGTTTTTTTTTTTTTTTTTTTTTTTTTATCTTTTTAGCTCAGCCTTTCTTGCATGGAGGAGATTTGTGGGATCTTATAGACCCCACATCTCTCCATAAAGAGGACCTGTCATACACTATTCCTATTACAAGGGATGTTTACATTCCTTGTAATAGGAAAAAAAATAATACTTTTTTTTTAAAGGGAAAGTATAAAAAAAAGAAATTAAATAAAATAAACAATAAAAAAAAATTGAAGCGCCCACGTCCCCACATGCTCGCACGCAGAAGCGAACACACACATGTGAGTTATCACCGCGAACGTTAGAGGGGGAGCAATAATTCTACCCAAGACCTCCTCTGTAACTCTAAACAAGTAACCTGAAAAAAAAAAAATTAAAGCTTTGCCTATGGAGATTTTTAAGTACTGAAGTTTGGTGCCATACCACGAGTGTGTGCAATTTTTAAAGCGTGACATGTTAGGTATCTATTTACTCGGCATTACATCATCTTTCACATTATTCAAAAAAATTGGGCTAACTTTACTGTTTTTTTTTTAATTTTTTTATTCATGGAAGTGTTTTTTTTTTTTAAATCGCATTTGAAAAATTGCTGCACAAATACTGTGTGACTTAAAAAGTTGCAATGGCTACCATTTTATTCCCTAGGATCTCTGCTAATATATATATATATATATATATATATATATATATATATATATATATATATAATGTTTGGGGGTTCTGTATAATTTTCTAGCAAAAAAATTATGATTTTTACATGTAGGAGAGGAGTGCTGGAATTTGCCTATTGTGGTACATAAGGCTGAACCCTGGGGCGGAAGGTTGCTTGGGTTATCTGATTGTTTTGCCTTGGGGATGATGAATAAGGTGAAATCTCCTCTGCTGTCTGACACTCCAGAATGTGGGTGGCCCTCATTCTTCTCTGCATTGTTAGTAGGCCTGCAATGTATAGGGTGACATCAGAGAACCATACCTCCCAACTTTTTGAAATGGGAATGAGACACCTATCAGCAAAAGTATGCAGGCATAGAACGCACCCCAAGCCACACCCCCTTAAAGGAGAATTGAACAAAAAAACTGATTGGTTAAACCCACAAGTGCTTTTTTACCACTACTATTCCTTTATATTGGCTTTTGGAATTTACACATTCAGCAATTTAGAAATCAGATGAAAGGTTTAGCACTGGGAAACAATTTTTGATAGATAAAAAGTGCATTTTATATACATCTATATAGATCAGACCAAAGTGAGGGACAAATGAGGAATGAGGGACAGAGGTACATTGCTCCAAATCAGGGACAGTCCCTCGAAATCAGGGACAGTTGGAAGCTATGGAGAACTGGTCAGGGCAACAAATGGAAAAGTCTTTGGGGGACCCATGGCACGAAGAGGAGGAAGACTGCGGGGACAAGCAATAAGGTAAGTATATCACCTTATTCATCATCCCCTATGCAGGCTACCCTTGAAGTGGGGACCATTCCAAGGATAACATTTTTGTTACCCCAGAGTTAAAGTTCAAGTGCAATATAGCCTGATAAAAAGAGGATTTGGAGGACCAGATACAGCTGTTTTTACAACTTTGTTAACAAGCTCTACATAAGAGGTATTTGCATTGCCCAGCACCTATCAACCAAATGTGGATTTCTTTAATGGTCTTCTTTCCCATATAGGGTAACAACTAAGTAGTTCTTATTTAGCGCACTTATAAAGACTCATAAACAGTGATTTGCTTTCCTAGGAGTTTGAAAACACAGATGTGTCTCATTTTTGCTAACTGCTTCTTGTTTTCTCCAAGTTGTGTTCATTAGGCACAGGAGCTGCTTTCAAAAACGGAACAATAAACAATGAGCAAATGCAAAATTAAATGGAAAATATTTCAATGCAGGTGCAGAGAGCGGCAGCCATAACAATGAACTATTGTACTACATTTCATCAGTTTAGGAACCGGAATCATAGGGGGGCTTCTTCCAGAAGAAGCATTTTGTATTTTTTTTTTTTTTTTTTAATTCGGATCAGCTGTGCCTGGCTTGATCCACACAGCCACGTGATCCATTCACACAGATCTGTGAATGGAAGACTACGAGTCCAATCTGCAGAACTGTGGCAGAAGAGCTCATAGTCCTCAATGGAGCACAAGTACAGTGTAGGCAAATGTTGGGCTGCGGGTGGCACTGTGCTGTTTTTTTTCAGGCTGGCAGGAGACCACTGAGGACTAATTTGTCTCCTGTTATGGGCTCCAGACAGCCATCTTTGGTAGGACAGCATATCATAGTGGATGCTGAAATACCATGTGATTTGGGTGTCCATCTTAACACAGAAGTGCTTAAATAGCAGATCCTGTGTGATTCAGCGTACTGTCAGTGTTCGAATAGGTTAGGAAAAGAGCCCTGCTGGTAGGATAGGATAGGAGCAGTGATGGTGTAACCTGCAACCAGTGCTGGGACAAGGTCATCTACCTCCCAGGGCGAACATGCCAAACTGTGCCCCCCCCCAAGATGCATGAGCATTGTGCGTCAGCAAAAATACCCTCAGTAAAACACTGAGCACTAATGTGCATGCTTACCCCTAAGCATAAATTCCCCCTCCTTCCAGTAAAAACTTACCCCCCCCTGCTAAAATCCCTCCTCTCAGCACAAATCTTTCTCCTCCCCATTCCCCCAGCTAAAATGACCCCCCTCTTTCCCAAAACAAAATCCGCCCATCCAAATCCTCTACCCCTAACATTTCCTCTCCTAGTACACATGTCCCCCACCACACGCACACTTCAAATGTCCCCCTCCCAGCACAAATTCCTCCCAAATCCCCCTTCCTAGCACAAATCTTCTTCCCCTCTCCCAACACAAATTCCCCTAAATCACCACTCTTAATACCCCCCATCCCCCACCCACCCACATTTCCCCTACTAGAACAATACTCTCCTCTACCCCTAAATTCCCCCTTTCAACACAAATCCCCTCCCCCCAATCTCCTTGTGGCGACCGCTCCCCCCTCCCCCCTCCCCCCACCTCACATAATATCACAGTGCCCAGGGTAGCTGCCCTTCCTGCCCACCCCTTGTGCCGGCCCTGCCTGCAACATATGTTGTGCTATTGCTGTAAACTGCTTTATTTCTGCTATCGTTCAGTTTATTCAATGTAAACAACATTTAAGTATCCAGGTGAAATCACGGTACTCCTAATCCATTGATTACTTCCTCCATCTCCATAACCAAACTCTGTATCTTTCTATAGACCTGGGGCTGGAGGAATAGTCTGCAGGAGCCTGTACATTGCACCCACAATGCACTGGTCAGAGTTGCAATGCTTTTCAGATTCCAATGCAAATAATTAATTAATTAACTAACTTTTTTGGGGTTTTGCAGTATGAGTACATTTAGTGTAGCAATAAAATCATCTACTTTATTAAAATACTATTGGCAACTCACTGAGTTAACAGATAAAATGCTCAGGACTGCTATAGTTCAAAACAGGTATTACCAGTAACCATTCTGGAGTGCACAGGGAAGCAGGTGCAGAAGTGATGTCACATTGGTTGTCCTGTAAGTGTGGCTACGCGTTTCAGAGTTTGCTGCTCTTTTCTCAGGCCTGCTCTTTCCTAAGTTATCAATTGTATTTTAATGAAGTGGATGATTTTAATGTTGCACTTAGTGGGTGCCCTCTTGCTACCATTTTTGTTCCATTAGAGGGGCTAATTTCTACTCTTGGGGGGCTGCTCTAAGTGAGCCTGTGGATAGCATTACAGGACTATTTTCTTGAGTTGGACTTTTATGGACTTGTGCTGCTTGCCCTATTAGCACCATTTATCCCACTTTTTGTAGTATGAGTACATTTGTCTGCAACAGGGACACCAACATTTGTTGTATGGAGGAGTGATGGAGTTAAAGGCTCTGTTCAAACCTGTGCAGGCTCAACGGTGCGCTTGATTTTGTGTGATTTGGCAAGCTGCATTTGAGGCAGTCTATTTATTTCAATGGGCTGCCCTACATGCAAAAAAATCACACAAAAAGTGCAGAACCCCTTTTTTTAACCACTTTCTTTGTTCTGACTGGACATCATATGACATCCTTCTGAACAAGCCGCCTGTGCGCGCCCAGCCCCCCCCCGGGGCGTATAGTGCAGCGATCGGTGGTGCATCTCCGATCACGGTAAAGAGCCTATGTGTCCAATTCCTCTACTTACTCTGACAGCATGTGAGGAAAGGAGAGCCGATAAGCTGCTTTCTTCAGTGGGGACATCTGCACTGATAATCAGTGCAGCCTCACTGGTGATGCCAATTAGTGCCTATTAGCAATGCCTTTCGGTGCCCATCAGTGATGCCTGTCAGTGCCCAACAGTGCCTTATCATTAGTGCCTTCTATCAGTGCCCGTCAGTGCCGTCTATCAGTGCCCATCAGTGCCGCCTATCAGTACCCATCAATGCCGTCTATCGGTGTCCATCAGTGTTGCATATCAGTGCCCATCAGTGCTGCATATCAGTGCCACCTATCAGTGCCCATCATTGCTGCATATCAGTGCCACCTATCAGTGCCCATCAGTGCTGCATATCAGTGCCACCTACCAGTGCCCATCAGTGCCACCTACGAGTGCCTATCAGTTCCACCTACAAGTGTCCATCAGTGCTGCATATCAGTGCCCATCAGTGTTGCATACCAGTGTCCATCAGTGCTGCACATCAGTGTCCATTAGTGCTGCATATCAGTGCCCATCAGTGCTGCATATCAGTGACACCTACCAGTCCCCATCAGTCCCACCTACCAGTGCCCATCAGTGCCACCTACAAGTGTCCATCCGTGCTGCATAACTGTGTCCATCAGTGCTGCATATCAGTGCCACCTATCAGTGCCCATCAGTGCCACCTATCAGTGCTGCATATCAGCGCCAACTATCAGTGCCCATCAGTGCTGTATATTATTGCCTCCTCATCAGTGCCCATCAGTACAGCCTATCAGTGCCTGTCAGTGCATCCTTATCAGCATACATCAGTGAAGGAGATAAATTACTTATTTTATAACAGAAACCAAGAAAAACTTTTTTTTTAAACCTGTCGGTCTTTTTTCATTTGTTTAGCAAAAAATAAAAACCCCAGTGGTGATTAAGTACCACCAAAATAAAGCTCTATCTGTCCCCAAAAAAATGATCAAAATTGAAATTGGGTACAGCATTGCATGACCACAATTCGTCATTCAAAGTGCGACAGCGCTGAAAATTGGCCTGTGCAGGAAGGGGGTAAAAGTGCCCGGTATTGAAGTGGTTAAATCGCACGCTAACTTTGTTAACAAGGTGCATTGGGATTCCGTTAAGGAATTAATGGCACCACCACAAGCCTGCAAAAGGGATGCACCTTTTTGTGCATTGCAGGAACGTGTACGATGATGACGAGGCCCCGCTACGCACCAATGTGAACCACACTGAAGAGTGTCATAGACAGTGTTCATGTCTTCCCCGCAATGTCATCACATATTATATGCACAAAACACTTTTGAAACATCTACTTTTGGATCATTGTATTATTTATCTTTTTGAAGTGATTTATTTGATTTTTAATTTCAGACATTGCATTATCTTCATGAAATTACAGATTTAAGACCAATTCATTTTTTTTTTTCCAGTAAAGTAGATTAAGTTAGTTTTAGATTTGATCCAAAAAGGATTGCTTTAATACCAGCAAAGAGCATTCCCAGGACTCAGCTGGGGTGGGACGAGGTACTTTTGGGTATTCTTACTGATTGATTTGGTTCTCTGGCCTGGGGACACTTTCAGCAAAGATCCTGAGAATTAAAGTGTGTATAAACTGAATACTACATGTGTATACATAGCTCTCTTTTTACCTTGTAATGTGGTTGTGCAAGAATTTTTATACTGGGATGAGTAAATATTTGATAAATACCTATTGACCCTGCTAGGTTCTGCTGTATCTGAGGCTTTCCTTTAATAGGATGACCACGCTATTCTAACCACTCCAAGTGTTGTCACCTTCCAGCGAACTTCAGGCAACTGTGCTTTCATCCAATCTGCTGCAGTCAGCGCCCCCTGCTGGTTGATTGTTATCTGCTCTGACTATTTAGAAGCTGAGAATGGGACTTCCTGTAACTGCCATCTTTGCTGAACAGCTTGGTTTATTAAAGGAAATTAAAAAATAATTGATCTACCGGCAGGATCAAAATAAATGGGCTGCAGTGCACCTCAGTGGCCCAAAAATCACATGTGCACCTGCAGGCCACCTCTGTTGGCGAGGTGTGTTAGGGTGCCCATCAGAATGAATGGCACTGCATCACATCATCGCAAATAGCATGAGGTGCCTTGGAATGCGATAACATGCACTATATTACCAAAAGTATTGGGACACCTGCCTTTACACGTACATGAAATTTAATGACATCCCAGTCTTAGTCCGTAGGGTTCAATATTGGGTTGGCCCACCCTTTGCAGCTATAACAGCTTCATCTCTTCTGGGAAGGCTGTCCACAAGGTTTAGGAGTGTGTCTATGGGAATATTTGACCATTCATCCAGAAGCGCATTTGTGAGGTCAGGCACTGATGTGGACGAGAAGACCTGGCTCACAGTCTCTGCTCTAATTCATCCCAAAGGTGTTCTATTGGGTTGAGGTCAGGACTCTGTGCAGGCCAGTCAAGTTCCTTCACCCCAAACTCGCTCTGCCATGTCTTTATGGACCTTGCTTTGTGCACTGGTCCAAATCATTTGGTGGAGGGGGGATTATGGTGTGGGGTTGTTTTTCAGGGGTTGGGTTTTGTCCCTTAATTCCAGTGAAGGTAACTCTTAAGGTATCAGCATACCAAGACATTTTGGACAATTTCATGCTGCCAACTTTGTGGGAACAGTTTGGGGATGGCCCCTTCCTGTTCCAACATGACTGCACACCAGTGCACAAAGCAAGGTTCATAAAGACATGGATGAGGGAGTTGGGGGTGGAGGAACTTGACTGGCCTGCACAGAGTCCATCAGTGCCTGACCTCACAAATGCCCTTCTGGAAGAATGGTCAAACATTCCCATAGACACACTCCTAAACCTTGTGGACAGCCTTCCCAGAAGAGTTGAAGCTGTTATAGCTGCGAAGCGTGGACCAACGCAATATTGAACCCTACGGACTAAGATTGGGATGCCATTAAAGTTCATGTGCGTGTAAAGGCAGGCCTCCCAATACTTTTGACAATATAGTATATATGTTCCAACAACATGATAGTGTGAATGGGGCCTAATGCTGGCTCCACACATACCGACAGGGCTTTTTTTTAGTGGGAACAGGGGGAAACATTCCGGCACTTCAAGCCAGTAGCGTATCCAAGGTATGGCACATATGGAAAGTGCCATGGGCGCCATATGAAGGGGGGCGCTCGTGAGTGGCTCGGCAGCAGGGATGTACTGGCCATCGGGACTATCGGGAGTTTCCCGGTGGGCCGATGGCTCAGTGTGACGGTTTCTGTATCAGACAGCCAGCCTGTGTCAAAGTACAGTAATGGCTGTGCGAACCGCACAGCCATTACTTTGAGCACCGTGCCAATGTACTCTGCAGGGCTGGGCCTGTGCAAGGAAGGGGCGGATACCCTGGGCTGGGCGGTACAATTTGCTGGAGGGAGGGGGGCGCAGGTGAAGTGCCAGCAGTCTGGTCTGAGTCTCTCTACCCTACTCTAACAATGTGCCCAGTGCGCTCCTTCACCCAGCACAAGCACCAGCCATCCCTGTCAGCACTGCCACTTCCCTCCCCCTAAGGCACTTAGTAGTCCCATCCCGGCATCACTCATGGCCGAAGGTGGAATGGGAGGAGCTTGGAGAGCTGCTGCCAGTGCCTAAGCTGCAACCAAGAGGAGCCGCCGAGGAGTATCCAGCAAGTTCAGCAAAAAGTGTGTATAAGCAAAGCTGAGTGTTATAATGAATGATTCATTGCCAAATACCATGCAGGATGCCGCCATCTGACTGACTTAATAATGAACTGTCTAGATCTGATTGGGGGAGGGGAGGAGGCTGAGGGGAACATTATCAATGCTAGTATGCTACCTACTTATAATTTCTGTTATATGCAGCATTGGGGGGGGGATTAATGTACTGCCACTGGCCAGCAATAAATGCATCACTGTTAAGGTTATCTGAAAGATGGGTTTCAAATGTTTTGACAGGAGCGCAGTTTCAGTGCTTGCCATAGTCACCATTTTCACTAGATACACCTCTATTTCCAGCACTGACTGTATGTAATGGCAAGGGGTGCTGGAGGGTCTATTGATGCTGGCTGCTGGGGGATCTACTGTTCCTGGAGGAGATCTATTTTTGCATGGTGGTCTATTGTTGATGGGGAGGTCTATTGTTTATTTATGGTCAATTTACACTGCACTTTTCCATATATATGATACATGAGTCCCTGCCCTCAAAGCGCTTACAAGCTAAAGTTCCTAGCTCACATTCATATATACTAGGGCTAATATACCTACCAGCAGGTCTTTGCAGTGTGGGAGGAAACCAGGGTACCTAGAGGAAACCCACGCGGGCACAGGGAGAACATGCCAACTCCAGGAAAGTAGTGTCATGGTTGGGATTTGAACCAACAACCCTATTGCTGCTAGGCACAAGTGCCAACCACTTAGCTGCTGTGCTGCCCGTTCTTTGTGCTTTCCCAAACTCCAATCCTCCATCTTTTTTGATTTGCAGCAGAAACCACAGCATATGGGATATACACAGGGGCGGACTGACCATTAAGCTACTTGGGCACTGCCCGAGGGCCCTAGGCTACTAGGGGGCCCCATCAGGGTTGCCAGCCTCAGTAAAACCAGGGACAGTATGTATAAATCTGTGTTTTTTTTACATCTGTCTGTGTATACTGTGTGTACATGTATGTGTATACTGTGTGATTGTATACTGTGTGTGTGTAAACTATGTGGCCCCATAATCTCTGATTGCCTGGGGGCCCCATAATCTCCTATTGCCCGGGGGCCCCATGAGTTATCAGTCCGCCCCTGGATATACATTACTCAAATCCAAAATAAAGGGGTGCTTTAAGCTCTGAAAGGAAAGGATTTCACACCAAAGGTTTGTGGCAAGTGGTGTTCCTCACCCATTACACCCTTATGTTGCATTACTGAAGGACCATCATTCGAGCTGGTCCCTACTGGAGTGGAGCATCCAAGGGCCAAAAAATGAGCCTCACACACAAACTCATTACAATGCACCACAACAAACCATAAATCCTAACCCTAAACCAAAGAACAAAAATGTCATGTTTGGCATCTTACCCATTCTGAGGGACTATGGAAAGCAGCCTGGAGCACAATCACATGGGTTGTAAGGTGGGTTAGTCTGTGTTGCCTTGAAGCAGCCCTATTCCTTTGAATGAGCTGTACAACGCACCACAACAGACCATAAATCATGCATGCACACACTATTACATTTCCACTTTCTACACGCGTGTTTGTGACATCTAAATAAACAGTTATTCTGAACCAGATTAGTAGTCTTTTAAGCCTAGGGATGTAAGCCTTAAAGAGACTGTTCATTTGTCCCACCAAGTCATACTCAGCTTCTTGGTGCTTTCGCAAACTCCGATCCTCCATCTTTTTTGATCCACAGCAGAAACCACAGCATATGGGACATACATTACCAAATCCAAAATAAAGGGGTGCTTTAAACCCCAAAAGGCATTGGAAAGGAAAGTATTTAAGAACCAAGTTTTGTAGCCAGTGATGTTCCTCACCCATCACACCCTGATGTTTCATTACTAAAAGGACCACCTCTAGACCTGGTCCCTACTGGGGTCAAGCATCCAAGGGCCAAACAAATTAGCCCTGCACACCCATTACAATGCACCACAATGGACCATAAGTCTTGCATGCAGCATTTTTTGGCTGCACACACTAGTACATTACTACTTTTCACATGCGGGTTTGTGAAAAAAAAAAATAGTTATTGCCAATAGGATTAGTAGTCCCCTAAGCTTAGGGAGGTAGAGATATGAAGCGCTCTGTTAAGATGCTGTCAGGACAAGAGAAGCTCGAATCAGTCTCATCCTTTGCAAAAAGCAGTTGTTGCATGGCAACAGCAAAAAATAATGACAATGCCGGTGAGACGAAAGCATTTTCTATATGATGGATTCTGTTGCATAGGCTAAATGCGGTTCATGGTGGTGATGTAAGCATGGAAAAGCCGAGCAGAGCTCTGCCTTTAGCAGTGCCTTTACTCCAGGCATGTTGAACAACCTTTGAAGAGCAAATTTGCATGGTGGTCCTTATTTTGAAGAGACAGTCCAACCAGATAATTTATTCATCAATTACGGCACTCAAAAAACATCCTTTGCCTAAACTGTCTAAGCCAAATCCTCCTTCATTCGTGTCTCACACACTCCCCCTCCCAGACACTGCAGCTCACAGTAGGGGGCTTATAGCAACAGAGGCAACGTTACCATTCTGGAAAGCAATGAGCAGGACTGGGTGTGGCCAGGTGCTGATTGACAAGCTACAGGTCTGTGAATCATCAGTGACAATGCTGATAGCCACACCCCCTGCAACATCATCTCCTCCCACTGTAGTGCAAACAGGCACAGCCAACATGTGAGTGACAACTCTGCTGTCAATTTGAGAGCAGTGCAGAATTGTTGCCACACAATTACCAGAAGCTTTTTAGATGGACTTCACTACCAGAATCTGCCGAGATGTGATGATGTCACTCCCTCATATGTAAAATCCATAGACAGCATGCCTTCCATTGAGAGCTCAGTGCTTTAAACTAGGGCTGAAACAACTAATCGATTAATCGACAACTAATCGATTATGAAATTAATCGATTACTATTTTTATAATCGATTAATCGGCCAGTAACATAATGGGGTTAAAAAAAAACTAAAATGAGCCCTTTATAGTACAAAAAGAGCAAATAATCGCTACTGCAAATATTACTTTCACAGTTCTACACTAAAAAAAATAACCCCTTACAGTAGTGATTATCTGCTTTTTTTGTACTATAAAGGGCTAATTTTAGTTTTTTTTTCACCCCATTATGTTACTAAACGTCTTAGGCCTGGTTCACATCTATGTGTTTTTTGGTGCTTTTTGCAGAAACGCACTACAGTTCATGCACATGGCTTCGTATGGGACACGTTCACGCAAAACGGTGCTTTTTTGGTTCAATATACTTCAATAGAGAAGCTGCAGAAAAGCATGTAATGCTTTTTTGCAGCAATATGTGTTTTTTAATCTGCCCAACAACAAATTGGCCAAAAAAAATGCAAAAACGCAAATCGCTGCAAAATCACGTGCACAAAAATCAAACGCACAGCAAAAAGCACTGCAGAAACAGATGAAAAGCAAACTGCATAGGTGTGTACTGAGCCTTATGCTGGCCACACGGATCAATTTTCAGACTAGAATATTCAGACGAAAAATCTTTATACATTCACTGAATGAAAGAACGAACGTTCTTAAAATTACATTTTTTTTGAAGGAAGACATTGTTTTTGTTTTTAATAAAAAAATGTGATTACCGAGTCTGATGATATTTACCAGATTCACCCTTTAATGGTATATACAGTATATCTCCTCTAATAGTATATACAGTATATCTCTCCTTTAATAGTTTATACAGTATATCTCCTTTAATAGTATATACAGTATATCTCCTCTAATAGTATATACCAGGGATATGCAATTAGCGGACCTCCAGCTGTTGCAGAACTACAAGTCCCATCAAGCATAGCAAGATTCTGACAGCCACAAGCATGACACCCAGAGGCAGAGGCATGATGGGACTTGTAGTTTTGCATCAGCTGGAGGTCCACTAATTGCATATCCCTGGTATATACAGTATATCTCTTCTGTCTGTTATGCTCAGAGTGGATTTGATATTTTGCTACCTAACCATATAGTTGGTTATTTATATTTACCACTGCATAGAGATATTTAAGAATAAATTACCTTTTTTTTAAAACTGTACACATTAACTAAATTATACACCACACTTTTTTTTAAGGTTATTAACCGAATAATCGATTAATCGAAACAATAAATCGGCCAACTAATCGATTATGAAAATAATCGTTAGTTGCAGCCCTACTTTAAACCCCCAAAAGGCATTGACTTACCAAAATAAGAGATTGGAATTTACACCCAAGGTTTGTACCAGATAGTGTTCTCCACTCATGACACCCTGATGTCGCATTACTGAAGTACCACCACCGGAGCTGAGCCCTACTGAAGTCATGAATCCAAGGTCCAAAAAAATGGACTCCACACACCCTTTACCTGGACCCTTTAAGTTTGGGTGTTACACCCAAATGCTAACCCATGCAGTCTTCCGGGGGGCCACCTGGCTCATCAAAGTCAGTTACAAGAGAACCTGTTACTTTGCTTAGATTCTCTATTACTGCTTGAACACTGAAAGGTTTTACCCCCTTATGACCAGGCCATTTTTTTGCTATTCAACACTGTGCTATTTTAACCACTTGCCGACCAACCTCCATCATTATACTGCACTGCGGGGGTGCCGAAGCTCGTGACCGACGGTTGCGATGACCGCCGGCCACGAGCGATCGTGGGCACGAGAGGCAGAACAGGGACACGCATGTGTGTAAACAAACAAATCCCTGTTCTGTTCTGAGAGGAGATGCAGATTGTTAGTTCCTAATAGCTAGGAACCACGATCTGTCATCTCCTATAGTCAGTCCCCTCCCCCCACAGTTAGAACACACAGTCAGGGAACACAGTTAACCCCTTGATCGCCCCCTAGTGTTAACCCCTTCCCTGGCAGTGACATTTATACAGTAATCAGTGCATTTTTATAGCACTGATCGCTGTATAATTGTCAATTGTCCCAAAAATGTGTCAAAAGTGTCCGATGTGTCCACCATAATGTCACAGTTACGATAAAAATTGCAGATCGCCGCCTTTACTAGTAAAAAAAATAAAAATAAAAATGGCATAAATCTATCCCCTATTTTGTAGACGCTATAACTTTTCAATATACGCTTATTGCGATTTTTTTTTACCAAAAATATTTTGAAGAATACATATCGGCCTAAACTGAGAAAAAAAATAGCTTTTTTTAAAAAAAATTGGGGATATTTATTATAACAAAATATTGTGTTTTTTTCCAAATTGTCGCTCTTTTTTGTTTATAGCGCAAAAAAATAAAGACCACAGAGGTGATCAAATACCACCAAAAGAAAGCTCTATTTGTGGGAGAAAAAAAAGGACATCAATTTTGTTTTGGTGCAACGTCGCAATTGTCAGTTAAAGCAACACAGTGCCGTATCGCAAAAAATGCTCTGGTCACCGAGCAGCCAAATCTTCCGGGGCTGAAGTGGTTAATTGGCAATTGCTCGGTCATGCGACACTGTACGCAAATTAATTCAGTTTAGCAAAAAAAGGGCCTTCTTTCGGTGGTATTTGATCCCCACTGGGTTTTTTTTTATTTTTTATTATATATTTTATTATAAGAAATACTAAACATTTTGAGGGAAAAAAAATATTTTCTACTTTCTGTTATAAAACATATTCAATAAAATCAAATTTCTTCATAAATTTAGGTCACAATGTATTCTGCCACATGTCTTTGGTAAAAACCAAACAGCGTAACTGTACAATTCTTTTCACAAGTAGAATGCTCCTTATGTGTGTCTATTTAGCTGTTTGACGGCAGTTTCAAAAGCATTATCAAGGACTTCTATGCTATCCCACTACATCACCCCTTCCCGTCCGTACTCTCTGAAAATCGGTCGAACAATCCCCAGTACTGAGGGAACATTGAATCTACATTACCTCTTTGATGGGTAGCAACAGACACTGTGAGCAGCTGCTAGCTGTCAGACCCAGCTGTCACTAACAGCGCCAGTCCCAGGAACCAGTCAGTTATGGCACAGTGATCACATGTGCGGTTTGAATCCCAACCAGGGCACTACCTCCGGGTACTCTGGTTTCCTCCCACACTCCAATGACATGCTGGTAGGTTCATTGGCTCCTGAAGAAACTGGCCCTAATATGTGTATATATGCATGTAGGATAAGGACCTAAGATTGTAAGCTCCTTAGGGCAGGGCTAGGGACTGAAGTGAATGCACCATAAAGTAAAGTGCTGCACTAATTGTTGGCACTATATAAATGCCTGAAATAAAAAAAAAAATGTAGGCTGGAGGCTTCATTCACAAAATGAGCCTTCAGCCTGCAGATGACACTGCAGCCTGCAGATGGCAGTGTGTCTCTTTATCTTCCTGCAATTGACAGATACAATTACAGTATGAAAAAAAGCATTTTATTAACACAGTATACGAAATAAAAGTCTTAATGTGCATGTCCAAAATATTTTTGTCTGCTTTGGATAGAATAGAGAAGGCTTAACAACTTACCTACTGGGCACTTTCACCCCCTTCCTACGCAGGCCAATTTTCAGATTTCAGACTTTGAATGACAATTGCGCAGTCATGCAACGCTGTACCCAAACAAAATTGTTATCATTTTTTGAGACAGATAGAGCTTTCTTTTGGTGGTATTTAATCACCACTGGGTTTTTTATTTTTTGCTAAACAAATTTAAAAAGACTGAAGATTTTGGGGAAAAAAAAGTTAGTTTCTGTTAGAAAATTTTCTAAATAAGTAATTTTTCTTCCTCGCTGATGTTTGCTGATGAGGCTGCACTGATGGGAACTGAGGCGGCACTGATGAGGCTGCACTGATATGTGGTACTGATGGGCACTGATACACGGCACTGATAGGTGACACTGATGGGCACTGATGGGCACTGATTGGCAGCACCAATGGGCACATATTGGTAGCACTTGTGGGCACTGTTGGGGCTGCACTGATAATCAGGACCCTGATGATCAGTGCCCTGATTATCAGTGTAGATGTCCCCTGTATGGATTTGCCGGTTATCCGCTCTCCTCTCCTCACGGGCTATAAGTGCGAGGAGAAGACTGCTGATAACTGGCAAATACTGTTTACACTGTGATCAGTGTGCTAGCTGCCATAAGCCCGGTCTCCTCTTCTTCGGCCGGCAGTCCGCTTTCCGATAGCATTGTTCTCTGTGGCGGATTCACAACGAGATTACTTCTATTGGCGGCAGGAGGGGGGCCTCCCTCCCGCCACGCTCCGGTGCCCTCCGCCGCTTACCGGAGCCGGGTATGGAGACGAGTGAGGGGAAGATGGCCCCACCTGTCTCCATACCATTGCAGAGCGGAAGCGACGTCAAACGTCACTTCCGCCCATAACTCTTAAAGGGCCATTTAAAAAAAAAAAATTTTAAATGACAATTTTTGTTGTTGTTGTTGTTGAATTTTAGTGTAAATATGAGATCTGAGGTCTTTTTTACCCCAGATCTCATATTTAAAAGGTCCTGTCATGCTTTTTTTCCATTAAAAGTGACACAATTAATTTTTTTAAAAGAACAGTGTAAAAATAAAAAGTAAAATAAATAATACAAAAATATATATAATTTTAAACGTGCCCCGTCCCACCGAGCTTGCGTGCAGAAGCGAGCGCATATGTGAGTATCGCCCGCATATGAAAACAGTATTCAAACCACACATGTGAGGTATCGCCGCGATCGGTAGAGCAAGAGCAATAATTCTAGCCCTAGACCTCCTCTGTAACTCAAAACATGCAACCTGTAGAATTTTTTAAACATCGCTTATTGAGATTTTTAATGGTAAAAGTTTGTCGCCATTTCACGAGCGGACACAATTTTGAAGCGTGACATGTTGGGTGTCAATTTACTCGGGGTAACATTATCTTTCACAATATAAAAAATTGAGCTAATTTTATTGTTCTCTTATTTTATAATTCAAAAAAGTGTATTTTTTTCAAAAAAAGTGCACTTGTAAGACCGTTGCGCAAATACGGTATTGCAACAAACGCCATTTTATTCTCTAGGGTGTTAGGAAAAAAAATATATAATGTTTGGGGGTTCTAAGTAATTTTCTAGCAACAAAAAACGTTTTTTAACTTGTAAACAACAAATCTCAAAAAAAGGCTAAGTCCTTTAATGGTTAATGTCACCCCCTGTCCCTTCGCGCCTACGTGCACGTAGGTCCTGCTTGCATATGTAAACGAGAATTGTACCACACACGTGAGGTGTCACTGCGAATGTCAAAGTGGGAGCAATAATTCATAATTAACTCTAAACTGATAACCTATAAAGGCGTTTTAAAGCATCACCAATGGTCAATTTTAGGTACCGTAGTTTGTCGTCATTTCACAGGTATGAGCAATTTGAAACTTTTCATTTCCATAATTTTGTATATTTTGCCAAAAAAAAAAAATGTGTATTGTATTGTGTTTGTGTGCACAAAAAAAAATTTAAAGTGGTTCTAAAGGCTTATTCAATGCATGAAGGTAAAAAAATCCCCCCTCCAAATGCTTACCTGAGCGATATGCTTGAGAGCATCAGCTCTCCGGGAACTCTCCCTCCTCATTGGCTGAGGCAGCAGCAGGAACCATTGGCTCCTGCTGCTGTCAATCCCAACCAGTGAGTCAATGAGGAGAGAGGGGTCTGAATGGACATGCAGAGCAGCGACTCGGGAGTGAGCCTGCCTTGGTGTCCCCATTGCAAGCTTTTTGCTGTGGGGGAACTTGGCAGGAGGGAGGGGCCAGGAGCGCTGGCGGGGGGACCCGAAAAGAGGAGGATCTGGGCTGTTCTGTGCAAAATCACTGCACAGAGCAGGTAAGTATAACATGTTTGTTATAAAAAAAAAACAACTTGCCTTTAATATCGCTACACAGAACATAGAAAAATTGCAAGATCCACTATTTTATTCTCCATGGCCTTTGTTTTCAGAAATTATATAATGTTTGGGGGCTGTAAGTAATTTTTTAGCAAAAAAAAAATGCAGATTTTTACATGGGTTTTTTTATTTTATTTTCCCCACCCAGATGACCAGAAAAAAGTCGAAGAGGATTTTGACATCGACATGGATGCCCCAGAGACAGAGCGAGCGGCGGTGGCGATCCAATCTCAGTTCAGAAAATTCCAGAAGAAGAAGCAGTCGGACTCGTAGTACCTACCTCTCACCACTAGGGGGATAAAATGATTTAATCAGGAAATTAAAAAAAATCTCTAGGCTGCATGTACAAAGGTTTTATTTATAGTCTATTAGACGACTGGCGCACCTAACTGCGGTAATGGTTATCTCAGTTCGATCTGTAACCTCCTATTTTATGTGATGTTATAATAAAACAAGATGAGATGAGATATGAAATCTGCTTCTCTGAGTGTTTTAATATAAATATAACTGTTCACATGGATCTCTACTTTTGCTTTAATAAAAACAAAAAAAAAAAAGAAGATATCTCCGGGTATACTACATATCATCAAGGGTCCCCACAAAACCTTTTATTGCAGATTCCATCCTTTTTTCATTTAACGCATGGCTTCGGGTCTACAACATATATTGTAGAGATACTAGCAAGCTTTATTACAGATTTGTACCAGCAGAAAAAAAAAAAAATCTCCTTGGGGTCTAGTAAACTTACTGCAAAGGTTATTCACACATTTTTTATTGCAGAATAGTTAAAATATTTCTAAAACCAAGAAAAAATATATATGTTGAAGCTTACCAGTCCTTGGATGTGGTGGCTGCATTTGTGTTAATTTTTTTGGCTTTTTTTCCCCTTTGTTTTCACCTGATGATCCAGCCATCCATTTCCTGTCCTAGGGTGACAATGCTTACTTACCATATTGCATTGAGAGGTGGCGTTGTCACCCTGGGACAGGAAGTGTGTTAGGACTCCAGAACACTTCCCTCTCTCATTTTTTTTCAAAACTATAGAGGGGAGGCTTTCTATAGTCTACAGCAGACTTTCTGAACAAAGGGCCAGTTTACTGTCTTTAAGACCTTGAGGGGGCCAGGCGGTGGCCAGTGGGAGTAGAAAATGGCCCAGGCATCAATGGGAGTAAACAATGCCCCCCCATTATTGTTATTAGTGCGAGGAATGTTGCCCCATTGTTAATATTAGGGAAAGGAATAGTGCCCCATCATTGGCATTAGTGGGAAGAATAGGGCCCTGCAGTTGGTGTCAGTGGGAGGAATAGTGCCCCATTGCTGGTATCAGTGGAAGGAATAGTACCCCATTGTCCTGCCTACTGTCAAGCATGGTGGTGGGAGTGTCATGGTCTGGGGCTGCAATAGTGCTGCCGGCACTGGGGAGCTACAGTTCATTGAGGGAACCATGAATGCCAACATGTACTGTGACATACTGAAGCAGAGAATGATCCCCTCCCTTCGGGGACTGGGCCGCAGGGCAGTATTCCAACACACCTTCAAGACGACCACTGCCTTGCTAAAGCTGAGGGTAAAGGTGATGGACTGGCCAAGCATGTCTCCAGACCTAAACCCTATTGAACATCTGTGGGGCATCCTCAAATGGAAGGTGGAGAAGCGCAAGGTCTCTAACATCCACCAGCTCCGTGATGTCATCATGGAGGAGTGGAAGAGGACTCCAGTGGCAACCTGTGAAGCTCTGGTGAACTCCATGCCCAAGAGGGTTAAGGCAGTGCTGGAAAATAATGGTGGCCACACAAAATATTGACACTTTGGGCCCAATTTGGACATTTTCACTTAGGGGTGTACTCACTTTTGTTGCCAGCGGGTTAGACATTAATGGCTGTGTGTTGAGTTATTTTGAGGGGACAGCAAATGTACACTGTTATACAAGCTGTACACTCACTTCTTTTTTATTGTAGCAAAATGTCATGACTGCTGAGGCGCAATGGGCCTAGGTCCCAATTAACGTAACACAATGGGATCAAATCCCCCACCACCCTTTACCCCATTAAATAAGACACCTACAACCATTAGGTTGGAAAGGGCAAGGCCACTTCACCCAACATCTTAGCACTGGAGACAAATTATAAAGTCCTAACTCGCTGGTACCTTGTACCCGCTAGAGTGGCAAAATATTCACCTAATACCTCAGCTCTTTGTTTTCGAGGATGCCCAGAAATAGGCACATATTTACACATATGGTGGACGTGCCCAGTAATCCAAACCTTCTGGAAGGAAGTCTTCGTGATTGCATCTAAAATATTTAAAAAAATAATACAACCAGATCCATATTTAACTTTACTTAACCTAAAACCGGAATGGTTAACACTCTCTCAATTCAAACTTATGATCCAACTAATAACGGCTGCAAAACAAACAGTGGCCAAGGCATGGAAATCTCCTACATTGGTACTAGCAGAAACAATTCACAGAATGAATAATACAATGTCCCATGCTAAGATGGTAGCCATCGATCAAAATCAAATTCCAAAATTTGAAAAACTTTGGCATCCTTGGATAAAACAACAGTTCCTGTCAAACTTCAATGACTCTGTCCTGTTGCCATGGTAACAGATTAAATGACTTACAGAGACACCCATTCTAAGGCTTCAAAGAGAACTAAAAAGAATAATAAACTGACGAGCGGGACAACCTTGTGGACCATACCTCTACCTTTCAACCCTTTTTCTTCTTTCTCTTTCCTTTTCTCCACCTTACGATTAAAGCTCATTATCAGAATCTATTTGACCTATATACACTCTACCTGTAAACAATATGTATAGTAGGTATAAATCATTTAAATACCTACAAAAGTAACTAAGGAAATGATATATATCTTTAATTTAGGTTTACGTGAACCCAATGTTTAATATTTGAAATTTCATGATATTTACCTATATAAACCCTACTGTAAAACAATGAGCTTACTTTATAGATCCTTGTAAACTTACTTTATGTATCTTTATAACATTGTATACTCAATAAACTTCTTTTGACAAGGAAAGGGCAAGGCCAAAGCTTTATTAACTGCCCTGACGGTATTCCCGAGTGTGGCTCGGGGTTAAATTTCAGCACCATTAGCGGTAACCCCGAGCCACACTCGGGATTACATCTCAGGATCCTGGTGCAGGTTACTTACCTTGTCCCCAGGATCCTGCGATGTCCCCCCGCGCTGTCTGCGGGCTCCGTCCTCTGCCCGAAGCCTCTCTGTGCCAGGCTCCATTCCCTGCAAGCGCCGCGACGCACGGGGACGTAGCCTGGCGGCGAATTCAAAAAAATTTAAAAATCATAACACATACAGTACACTACAAAATTCTGTTTTTTGGATCTAGAAATCCTGAAGAAAACGGATAACACATTATCAAGTAAACTATACAAAAAAACAACATGAGGCAATACCTCATTACAGGAGAAAAGCTCTAATCCGTTTCTGCTAATACATATCAAATTTTGGGCACTGTTATACGTGTAAGCACATGCAAGTGCAAACAATGGTGCAACGCCCTAAATAAATTGCATTATAGTTACAATAAACAATATGACTTGACATGTGAATAAACAGTGTCAAAAATATAAGGTCTAATAATCATAAAGAGGAGTCCCATAGTGTATATTCAATGAAAATAAATACTGTGTATAACAACACCAGTGTTCATATAGATGTTCCTCAGGAGGTGCTTCAGTGACCAGCCACCAACATTGAGTGAATATAAAACTCACCAGAGAAAATTGCTACTATTACAGGAGCGTATGCGCCCAAACCAGCATAAGGATCTCACAGGAACCACTGCAGCATGTATACTCCAATGGCATCTCCTCTTAAGTTTCCAACTAAGGGTCACCAGGAGCCAGGAGAAATTTCCCATAGTGTAATACGTTTAATAAAAAACATACAATAGCCAAAGTACAATCCAGGACAGTGAATCTCGCAAACTCACATATGCAGACACTGCCGACCTGGGATCGCACAGTGGAGTGACGTCAGCACCAGAATCTCCGCCCCCCCCGTAAGCACCTGCTGATTAGAAACAATTGGTAATGTATATACATAACAAGCACATGAAAGTGCAAAACAATATTATTATACTGTGAACAATTATTTTTTTTATATGGTATGTGCTATAACTATCCACAAAACACATCAAGATTACAATATGTACTGCCTTCCCATCATAAAACGCAACTAATGAATATATATTATCGTATTGTTTTACATAAACAGAAAAAGAACATACTTGACGAGTAAAAGGCAGAGGTGTAAGAATATGTACAGAATTCCCATCCGAAGTAGACACTGATGAATATATATATATATATATATATATATATATATATATATATATATATATATATATATATCTTTTTGGTAGTATTTTGTATAGACAAAGAAATAACATACTTGATGGGTGATAGGCCGAGGTGTGGATGAGTACTCTACAAATGCCTATAGGATTCTGTATAGGTAGGTTTACTACTTATTTCTATTTTGTTTTATTTATTTTTTTATTGGTTGTAAAATATGGATTTTTTGTCTTTTTCAACCTGACTAAACATGTAACTATGTGAATAATTTATTGCCAAACATAAAACATTTTAAAGGGCTCCAATAAACACGTTTTTTTTTTCGGTTTTGATCATTTTTTTTCTTCATTGGGATTGTTACTTTCACCAGGAGATATCTGGTTACATATTTAGATAGTTACATAGTTAGTCAGGTTCAAAAAAGACACAAGTCCATATAGTTCAACAAATTAAAAAAAAAAAATAATAATCATACAATACTATATACACAATCCCATACCCACAGTTGATCCAGAGGAAGGCAAAAAACCCAAGCAAAGCATGATCCAATTTGCTACAGCAGGGGAAAAAAATCCTTCCTAGGAAAGAATCCAGGCCTTTCTTAGAGCAATCTACTGAGCTGGCCAGAACCATCTCTGGAGAGAGTCTATTCTAACATTTTAACAGCTCTTACTGTAAAGAAACCTTTTCGTATTTGGAGATGAAATCTCTTTTCCTCTAGACGTAAAGAGTGCCCCCTTGTCCTCTGTGATGACCTTAAAGTGAATACCTCAACACCAAGTTCACTATATGGACCCATTAAATATTTGTACATGTTTATCATATCCCCCCTAATCACCTCTTCTTAAGAGAGAATAAATTCAGTTCCTCTAATCTTTTCTCATAGCTGTGCTCCTCCATGCTCCTTAACAGTTTGGTTGCCCTTCTCTGCACTTTCTCCAGTTCCCTGATATCCTTTTTGAGAACTGGTGCCCAAAACTGAACTGTATATTCCAGATGAGGTCTTCCTAATGATTTGTACAAGGGCAAAATGATATCTCTCTCTGGAGTCCATAATTCTCTTAATAAAAGAAAGGATTAAACCTTCTTCATCAGAGGCTCTGATGAAGAAGGTTTAACCTTCGAAACATGTTAGCCAGAAGCGGTTCGTATGTCCCCCTCTCTAGGACTCGGAGACTGCTATCAGTGGACAGTCTGCTTGATGTCAAAGACTGTTATAAGCGCCATTTTCTTGCTACTTTTGTGAGTAGGTTTTTATTCATGTTTTTTAAATAAATGTACTAAAGGATAATGCACTAGACTGGTGCGCCCTCTCTTTTTTCTGTTTTTGGCATTACATTCTATGATTGAGCTTATGATCTATCAGAACCCCCAGATCCTTCTCCACTATGGTGAAGGTAATGGGTAATAGGAATAAAGAGTCAGGGCCGAAAGTAAAAGTCGGTGGGGGGACTGGGGAAAGGAGATTCTGAGAACTCTTGAGGAATAAGAGTTGGGAAAACTCCTAGGAAGGAAAAACAAAAGGGAGAGGGAAGTCAGAAAACATGGATAAGGGGTAAAGATGGGACAAGAAGGGGATATGAAGGAAAAAGCGTGGGTAAATCCCCCTCGGACCTAAGCCTGGATACTAATATGCGGGATATAAGTAATTTAGGCTAGACTGGAAAGGTGTAGGTAAGCCACGGTTCCCATAATTTTCGAAATTTTGAGAGTCATTCAAGATACTAGTTTACTAGGTAACTTTTCAGCATCAAGTCTGGTTTCAGATGACAAGCTATGTGGATCATCTTAGCAGTTGGATCCAGAGAAACACTGGTAGAATCTTGCAATCATACTGCATATTGCTCAGGTTTTTCTAGTCCATTTTGAATATGCTTTGAGCTAGGCTATATAGGATTGATGTTCCATAAGGAACATAAGGATATCTAAAGGCTAGACCTTAGGTTGATGTTTTTTTCATCTTTAATAGGTGATCCCAGCGCACCCCCCCTTGATTCACCCTGAAGGCTGGGGAGGCCTTTCTGTCTTTTTCCTTTGCTTCACATACTTGTTTAGCTGCATGTATGACATATTTTTCGAATGCGTTCTGCAGTGGTATGTGCATGCATGTGTAAATGCCAATGTAAAAAAAGTATTGGCGTTTACAAGAGTACCGCCACATACAGCCATTCACTTGAATGGGGGGTTAAACCCTCCTGTGACAGACCCAACTGGGACAGGGGCTTTTTGAATGGCCTGCAGGGTAGCCTTTTGCCTACTGACCATGGGCCTGGCTTTTGAGGGGGCTCTGTTTTTAGGAGGTGTGTGTCTGGGGGACCCTTGGAGTGGTCTTGCTTCTGTTTCAGGTCCATGTCTCCCTGAAACACACTGGGAACCTAGGACGTGGATACAGATTTGGGGAGTTTGTGCCCAAACTCAGAGCAGTTGTTAATATACAAAGCTCAAAAACAGCTCAAAACAACCTGATGCTGGAGTCTCCTCCTATAATCTGTTTACTAATGTGTCTTTCTTTCATTGTATCATTTCCCCATTGTGTGCCTCCTAGGTGTGAATTCCCATTGTAAATTGAGTCACCTATTGTTTCTGTCTGCTCTGTCTCCTTTTAGAGATTTGGATAGCCCTAGGTCTCCTTACTAGGGAACTGGTGCCGATGGTCTGGGTGGGCACTGATCCACCTAGGCTTGTCTAGGTAACTAATTTTTAATTAGCTTATTGTTTAATTAGATCATTGTTTATGTTTACATTGGCTGTTCATTACTGTTTAAAGTTTGCATTGATGTAATAAAGCTCTTACCTGATTTTGTGTATGTGTCACTCGTGCAAAGGTAAATTTGTGTGTCCACACTACAAAAATTATTATTATGAATGAATAATTCTATAAAGAAAAATGAATACATACTCTATAATACAAATAGTCCCAGTGAATTACTGAATACAATAATAAAGTGCAATTGTGCTCTAAAGATAAATCTCTGGGTGCATATATAACTTCCATAAATAAAACAACTTAAAAGTCCATGAATCCAAAAGCAAGCATGCTCCCAGTGAAGGTTGTGGTTAATATAGCATCTAGAAGTGCTTCAGATAAAATGATTCATGTGCATGCAGCCCTCCACTTCCATAAGCCCACACAGTGTATAGTCCCCCACTGGGGAGCTCACTCACCAACGGTTATGGGCTTATATCGAAGTGGGTTTAGTAGGCTTGAATATACTGAAGGTTCTCTGGTAATCCCCCTAGGTGTGTCCGTTTAATAGAGAAAATGAAATGACAAGAATCGACATAGCGTGATAACATTTATTAAAATCAAATAGTATAAGATTTAGATTTCCACTCACATGTAAAAGTGCCGTATCCTGTCCTGGCACTAGGGATGATAACAATAACGATATGACCACCGCTACTCTGCGATCCTTTGTACCCAGCCTGGAGACGCCTCCTGAAACTGGATGATGAAACGCATAGGACGGGCTCTCTGGTCACGTACCCCAGTACTTCAGCCTAGTGGAACACACGCTGGCTCCCGAGGATAGCGGAGAAGAGGCGGTCATACCGATATTGTTGGCAGATCATTCCTAGTGCCAGGATATGGCACTTTTACATGTGAGGAGTGGACATCTGAATCTTATACTTATGTGATTTTAATGAACGGTTTTACGCTATGTTGATTCCTATCATTTCAATGTCTCTATGAAATGAAAAGAAAACGATTGTTTTGGACTTTATATGGGGTAGAGACCAATTAGGTCATATATCTCCATCCCTATCTAATGAAAATTACAGGGGGGGGGGGGGGACAGTTGGAACAGATGGGACTTTGTATGAAGCATACAGTCCTTCATACAAAGTCCCATCTGTTCCAACTGTCCCCTCCCTTAACCCCGTAATTTTCATCTCTATGAAATGGACACACTGAGAGGGATTACCAGAGAACCATCAGTATATTCAAGCCTAGTAGACCTACTACGGTGTGGGCTTGTGGAAGTGGAGGACTGCATGCACATGGAGCACTTTATCTAAAGCACGTCTGGATGCTATATTAACCGTGGCCTTCACTGGAAGCATGGTTGCTTTTGGATTCATGGACGTTTCAGTTGTTTTATTTAGGGAAGTTATATATGCACCCAGAGACTGAGATTTATCCTTAAATATCCTTACAACTGCACTTTATTATTGTATTCACTATTTCACTGGGACTATTTGCAGTATAGAGTATGTATTAGTTTTTCTTACCTGATTTAATGTGGTATATATTCTGTGCGATTTTACAGTAAAGTCAGGTCCAGTTTGTACCTAAGCTAGTGTCTTCTAGTTCTTGGGTGCAACATTCAACTATAATACCTGGTTCCAGAGTGGAGAAAGCCAGCGGCGGCCCGTTCATTAGGGGCGCATGGGCGTCTTCCCCCCTATCCATACGTCCAGCCCCCTGATCTACATACAGGGCATGGATTCCAATGGCGGCGATGTGTTTTTTTGAAACACGTGATTAGAGCCAGAGCAGTGTGCCCCCGATCCCACCCAGTTGTGTGACAATAGTGAATTAATATTTGCTATTGCCACACTGATCCTCCTCCCGGCCAATCAGGAAGCGGGTCTTGAGACCGTCACCCGATTGGCTGAAAGGACAGGCGATCCCTTTTGAACACCTAGGAGGAGGAGGGAGGAGCCGCATGGCAGAAGCCGCCGTGATGCAGAGAGGACACAGGAGCCTCTGTCCGCCGCCCATAGGAGTCCGCAACCTGCCTGCTGCCCGCCGCCTGTAGGAGCCCGCAACCCTGCCGCTGCCCGCTACAGATGGGGTAAGTGCCGGGGGGGTGCCGCATAGTCGACTGACCAACCTGTGGGGGGTGCCATTGGAGGAAGCTGTATCTTGACGGAGGCACCCAAGATGGGTGCCAGGTGGTCCGTCACACCTCCCTTATTCTATATAAAATTTTAAAATATGCCTTAACGCCAAACGTTCTGGAGATCAACAGCAAATTAATTCCAGTTACCATACAGATTAACAGCCTTCCTAAACCGTTTGTAGAATCCCTCAAGCGTTTCAATATGTTGTCTGCACAGTCCCTTTAATCGTCTGCTGTAAACATGCAGCAAATGTCATTTGTCACTGTACCAGCGGCCGGCATGATCTTGCCCCTAAACACTGTACAGAGAATGAAAGATGGAAGACCTGTTCTGTCTTCCTCTGTTTGCTGCCAACTAAAGTCCATCCGCTCTTCCCGTCTTCATTTTAACTGCCCAAGTCTGGCAGAAAACTTTAAATGAGTTTCACCTATAAAAGGCGAAGAATATCATCTCGCATTCAGCCAAGCTTGCTGCAGCTCTGGAGCATTCCCAGGTAAGCGATGAAGTCTAGATGCGCTTTTCCGCTACATTTCCTACTTTTTAATGCATTTTGCAGTCTCATCACGTTGTAGAGAGAACGCATGCACAATTTAAAGCAAATCTGTCACAAAAGGCGAAATCACCGCAATGTGGAAGAGTGTTTCTCAACTTTATCACTTTGTTTGCAATAGTAAAAATGTAGCAAGTACTCGCCGAGCTGTGTCTTTTCTCCCATACACTCCTTAAAGCGGAAGTACATTGCATCTGAGCACCACAACCAAAAACACAATTTAACATGATCCATCTATGTCTCAATGCTTTATTTTGTTGAGGAATAATTTTGAAAAACACCCCCTAGCATTTCTGGCCGTAGCCATCTTGAGTAAGGGCAGATGATTCCGGTACCATTTACTTCCTGGACTCCATCTGCCCTTAGTTCAGGCATGCAGGCCAGAGGGTGTGCTTAGCTAAGAAAACCCCTCCTCCCATGCACCACCACTGAAGACTCCTAGGATGGATGACATTGTTTGCTTAGGCCAGAATCCAGGAAGTAATGTAAAGAATAGAAAGGGAGGACCCCCACCATAATGTAAAGAATAGAAAGGGAGGTCCCCCACCATAATGTAAAGAATAGAAAGGGAGGTCCCCCACCATAATGTAAAGAAGAGAAAGGGAGGTCCCACACCATAATGTAAAGAATAGAAAGGGAGGTCCCCCACCGTAATGTAAAGAAGAGAAAGGGAGGACCCCCACCATAATGTAAAGAAGAGAAAGGGAGGACCCCCACCATAATGTAAAGAAGAGAAAGGGAGGTCCCCCACCATAATGTAAAGAAGAGAAAGGGAGGTCCCCCACCATAATGTAAAGAATAGAAAGGGAGGACCCCCACCATAATGTAAAGAATAGAAAGGGAGGTCCCCTACCATAATGTAAAGAATAGAAAGGGAGGACCCCCACCATAATGTAAAGAAGAGAAAGGGAGGACCCCCACCATAATGTAAAGAAGAGAAAGGGAGGTCCCACACCATAATGTAAAGAATAGAAAGGGAGGACCCCTACCAAAATGTAAAGAATAGAAAGGGAGGACCCCTACCATAATGTAAAGATTAGAAAGGGAGGACCCCCACCATAATGTAAAGAATAGAAAGGGAGGACCCCCACCATAATGTAAAGAATAGAAAGGGAGGACCCCCACCATAATGTAAAGAATAGAAAGGGAGGAACCCTACCATAATGTAAAGAATAGAAAGGGAGGACCCCTACCATAATGTAAAGAATAGAAAGGGAGGACCCCCACCATAATGTAAAGAATAGAAAGGGAGGACCCCCACCATAATGTAAAGAATAGAAAGGGAGGAACCCTACCATAATGTAAAGAATAGAAAGGGAGGACCCCCACCATAATGTAAAGAAGTATTTAGCCACTTGCCAACCGCAATATGCATATATACATTGCGGTTTGCAAGTGGTTCACTGGGATTATGGCTGAAGGTATCATTATTTTCTGCAGGCGGACGGCTTTCTTTCAGAGTTTCTCTGGCTTACCGTTTCCACTGAAGTTCTTGCAGGGGAGCGCTTTGATCATACAGGGAGTCCACGGGGCGCTCCCAGTGAGAGACCCGTCCTGGAGAGCACTAGAAAAGCAGGCTGACGGAACAGGGGATGGAGAGGGCGAATTGTCTGTGCTGGGATATCTTCACAGGCGCATTTTACCGCTCCCCTAGCCTGGCACCATAAGAAGCCTATGCTGCCTTATGGTGACACCGGTCCTGCGGGTATTTTAAAAATGTGAATCCCAGTGAGCGGCTGGGGATCGGGATTTTGCCGCCCCCCTACTCTAGCGCCCTAGGCAGCTGCCTGACCTGCCTGTTGCTAGCGCCAGCCCTGGCACTATTCCTCCCACTAATACCAATGATGAGGCACTATTCCTCCCACTAATACCAATGATGGGGCACTATTCCTCCCAATAATACCAATGATGGGGCACTATTCCTCCCACTAATATCAATGACGGGGCACTATTCCTCCCAATAATACCAATGATGGGGCACTATTCCTCCAAATAATACCAGTGATGGGGCACTATTCCTTCCAATAATACCAGTGATGGGGCACTATTCCTCACAATAATACCAGTGATGAGGTACTATTCCTCCCAATAATACCAGTGATGGGGCACTATTCCTCCCAATAATACCAATGATGGGGCACTATTCCTCCAACATGTTTACTCCCACTGATGCCAGGATGCCAGGAAAATTTCCACTACCGCTGGCTATAGTCTGGCCCCCATAAAAGTCTGAAGGACAATAAACTGGCCCTTTGTTTAGAAAGTATGGAGACCCTGCCCTAGACTGTGTTATTGGAACCGGTATGAATGAACTGGTACTTGCGGTGATGGGCAGCCTCTTTCCTGGGGAACCAGTTAATACCAGTGGCTCTTGCGGGGGTAGCGCTACATATGATTGAGTTTAGGTGTTTCCATTAAAGGGTACTGTTGATGCTGCAGCATACAAAGACATTTTAGACAGAGCCCTGACCTCAACCTCCGGGATAAATTGGAATACTGATTATGGTCTTCTTATCCAACATCAATACCTGACCTCTCAAATGCTTTTTTGGCTGAATGGACACATACTGTATAGTGTAACTCTGTCCACAATGCTGTAGATTGCTCCAAGCCAAGATCTATGAATAAAAGAAATAAAAGGCAAAGGAATATATAACAGAAAAAATATGTCCCTTATTTGGGTTAATGTCCCTCCATCCCTCATTGCTCCTCATTTGTCCCTCATTTTGGTCTGATCTATAGAGTTGTAGATAAAATGCACTTTTTATCTATCAAAAAGTGTTTTCCAGAGCTAAACCTTTCATCTGATTTCTAAATTGCTGCATTTGTAAATTTCAAAAGCCAATATAAAGGAATAGTAGTGGTAAAAAAAAGCACTTGTGGGTTTACCCAATCTTGTTTTTTTTGTACAATTCTCCTTTAAGGGGGCGTGACAAGGGGTGTGTCCTATGCCTGCATATTTTTGCTGATAGGTGTCCCTCATTCCCATCTCAAAAAGTTGGGAGGTATGGGGCACCAGACATGAAAGGCAACTGCCTGCATGAACAATGATATACTTTGTAGAGCTTCCAAGGAGTCCTTGAACCAGAGTACATGAAAATCTTGATTGCCTCTGAAATTGGAGAACACTGCTCATCATAATTATGGACCAATAAATATGAAGGGGATGGGGCCTAGGTTTTCCATCATATGAGTTATTTAAAGCTTAACTTAAAAAGGAACTGCCGTCTGCTCACATAATGTGTAATAAAAACATCTTTGCATATTATTTTATATATACTGGGATTCTGTACTTGCCAAATATGCTGCAGAAATCTCCCTCCACTGAGTCTGGCTGCATCCCTTTTACCTGTGGGCAGCTGAAGCTGCTGCCTGTTCACTTCCTGGATTTACAAAGACACACAGAGGCACACCTCCAGCTCTGCAGACCTGCAGCTTTCATTGGCCCTCTTATGACTCATCCCTCCTCCCTTCCTGGCAAACTCTCACGAGAGTGAGAGAGAGAGCTGTGCATGATAAGCCTAGGCTAATGACCAGACAAGAAACAGGAAGTGGGCTGTATAAGGTATTTACTGGCAGAAAGAAAATGTTTTACTATCCAAAGTTAAAACAACAAGAGCAGAAGATTTAACCACTTGCCCACCAGGCCATAGCCGAATGACAGCTACAGCGTGGTCGGATAACCCTGGGAGGGCGTATTATGACGTCCTCCCAGAATTGTGCCCCCCAGAGGCACGCACCCAGGAATCTTTGTCACCGTCAGGTCTCCCAGACCCGGCAGGTAACGAATCGGGGTAAAGGGTCAATGACATCGGCCCTTTACCATGTGATCACCTTGTCATTGGACGGCGATGTTATGATATTTATCCCTTGTAAACAAACCGGAGCATGTCCAGTTTGGGTCCTTCCCTCTCCTCACGCCGATTGGTACACCCTGTGAGGAGAGCAGGGAGATGGGTGCAGCAGCACTGTGGGCTGGATCTGAAGATCTCACAGCGCCGATCTGTGCTCAGTCATTGCTCATCCATCCATCCATGCTCCATCCATGCTCCATACATGCTCCATGCGTGCTCCATGCATGCTCCAGCCATGGCTCATCCATCCATGGCTCATCCATCCATCCATGCTCCATCCATGCTTCATGCTTGCTCCACCCATGGCTCATCCATGCTCCATGCGTGCTCCATCCATAGCTCATCCATCCATCCATGCTCCATCCGTGCTCCATCCATGGCTCACCCATCCTTCCATGCTCCATCTGTGCTCCAACCATGCTATATCCATGGCTCTTCCATCCATCCATGCTCTATCCGTGCTCCATCCATGGCTCATCCATCCATCCATGCCCCATCCGTGCTCCATCTATACTCCATCTGTGCTCCATCCATGGCTTATCCATCCATGCTCCATCCGTGCTTCATCCATGGCTCATCCATCCATCCATGCCCCATCCGTGCTCCATCTATACTCCATCTGTGCTCCATCTATACTCCATCTGTGCTCCATCCATGGCTTATCCATCCATGCTCCATCCGTGCTTCATCCATGGCTCATCCATCCATCCATGCTCCATCCATGCTCAATGCGTGCTCCATCCATGGCTCATCCATCCATCCATGCTCCATCCGTGCTCCATCCATGGCTCATATGTGCTCCATCCATGGCTCATCCATCCACATTCATGTCTCATCCATCCCCATCAATGCCTCATTCATCCCCATCCATGGCTCATTCATGCTCATCTGTGCCACATCAGTGGTCATCTGTGCCAGATTAGTGCTCACTCGTGCCACATCCATGCCACATTAGTGCTCATCAGTGCCTCATCCATGCCACATCGGTGATCATCCGTGCCACATCCATGCCACATCAGTGATAATCCGTGCCACATCAGTGATCATCCGTGCCACATCCATGCCACATCGGTGCTTATCTGTGCCACATCCATGCCACATCAGTGCTCATCCGTGCCACATCAGTGCTCATCCGTGACACATGCATGTCACATCAGTGCCACATCCATGCCACATCAGTACTCATCCGTGCCACATCCATGCCACATCAGTTTTCATCTATGCCAAATCCATGCCACATTTGTGCCACATCAGTTCTCATCCATGCCACATCCATGCCACATCAGTGCTCATCTGTGACACATGCATGCCACATCAGTGCCACATCCATGCCACATCAGTACTCATCTGTGCCACATCCGTGCCACATCAGTACTCATCCGTGCCACATGAGTGCTCATCCGTGACACATGCATGCCACTACAGTGGCCATCAGTGCCTTACAAAAGTGTAATAGGTAGTCAAATTAGATTTGAAATTCATGCCCTTAGAACACCTGATGGTGCTCCCTGCATGTTGGGCCTCTGTATGTGGCCAGGCTATGAAAAAGTCTCACACATGTCGTATCGCCATACTCAGGAGGAGTAGGAGAATGTATTTAGGGGTGTCATTTTTTTTCTATATACATGTGTTGGAAATATCTTATAAATGGACAACTTTGTGTTAAAAAAAAAATGCGTTTTTATTTTCTTATCACATTTTCCAAAAATTTGTGGAAAAAAATGACATGTTCAAAAGACTCAAAATGCCTCATAGATTTAATGTTGGGGTGTTTACTTTCCAAAATGGGGTCTTTTTTTGGTGTTTCCATTTTCCTGGTGCTTCAGGACTTTCAAAAGTGTAAGAGGTAGTCTAGAAATTATTTGTGTAATTTATGCTCCTAGAACGCCAGATAGTGCTCCCTGCATGTTGGGCCTCTGTATGTGGTCAGGCTGTGTAAAAGTCTTACACATGTGGTATCGCCATACTAAGGAGGAGTAGCAGAATGTGTTGGGGGTGTAATTTGTGGTATGTATATGCTGTGTGAGAGAAATAACCGCAAACGAAAAACACTTCATTTTGCAAAGAATTGTGGGAAAAAATTAAACTTAAAAAACTCACCATGCCTCTTACTAAATATCTTGGACTATCTACTTTTTAAAAAGGTGTAATTTGGGGCGTATTTGTGCTGTCCTGGTTTGGTAGGGTCTCAAGAAATGAGAAACGAGAGGCTGTCCGAATATCAAGTGTGATCAATTTTCAGTGATTGGCACCATAGCTTGTAGACTCTATAACTTATAAATACCAAATAATATACAGGGGGTCCCCTAGTTACAAACATCTGACTTACAAACGACTCCTACTTACAAACGGAGGGAGACAACAGGAAGTGAGATGAAATCTACCCCTAGGAAGGGAAATTCACTCCTGTAAGAGCTATTATGGGGAAAAGGTACCTCCACTGATGCATTATCACCAAGGCTTGTTTCCACAACAACCCAAAATTTTCTAAATCCAATTGTCATTGGTTCAGAAAGTGAGGTGAAATCTTCTGAACAGGGGCACACACAGCAAAACAAATGTTACTGGGGTGTTAACCCTTCCCTATGCTATCCAAAAAGCTTAAAAATAGTTTTTTTGGCTGGAGCTACACTTAAAAAATGTACCTGTTTCGACTTACAAATAGATTCAACTTAAAGAGGAGTTCCACCCAGGGGGGGCCGTCAAAAAAAAAAAAAATTAAAAGTCAGCAGCTACAAATACTGCAGCTGCTGACTTTTTATTGGACACTCACCTGTCCCTGGGTCCAGCGATGCGGGGGATCGAAGCCCCGCTCGTCCCCCCCCTCCGCTCGTCGGCGCCGGCATTTTAACTGTGGGCGCCGGGCTGTGGCTTCACAGCCTGGCACCCACTGCGCATGCGGGAGCGGCGCCGCGCGCCGTGATTGGCCGCTCAATCACCTGGGACCTGTAATGGGTCCCAGATGATTGACAGGAGGGAGGGAGCAGAGCGGAGCCCTTCCTGTGCCGAGGGGGAAGTGATGTCACCAGCCCAGGCAAAGGAACAGGCAGACTACGAGGGACCACCTAGCAACAGGCATTTAGAGGTAAGTGAAAAAAAAAAAATATCCAAATGTTTTTTTGGTTTTTTTTTTAGAATTTTTCCAGGTATTTTTGTTTTTTGGGTGGAACCCCACTTTAAGAACAAACTTACAGTCCCTAACTTGTTTGTAACCCGGGGACCCCCTGTACACTGATTTGGGTTATTTTTACCAAATATATGCAGAAGTATACATTTTGGCCCAAACTTATGAAGAAAAATGACTCATTTGCAAAATTTTTAAAAAATTATTTTTTTTACCAAATTTCAGTCTTTTTTCATTTATAGCGCAAAAAAGTAAAAAACCCAGAGGTGATCAAATACCACCAAAAGAAAGCTCTATTTGTGTGAAAAAAGGACAACATTTTCATATGGGTTCAGTGTTGCATGACAGAGTAACTGTCATTCAAATTGTGAGAGCATGGAAAGCTTAAAATTGAACTGGTTAGGAAGGGGGTTTAAGTGCCCAGTGTGGGCAAGTGGTTAATAGATGGAAAGTTGAAAAAATAACTGAAGGTCCACTTTAAGTTTTAACTTCAGTCTTTCACAGTTGTACAGGCTCTTCTCCTGTACTGAAATAAATTACTCTGATTTTATTGCACACTGTAAAAGTATCACAGTGTGCATTGAAAAATGTACCAAGTCAGATAAAGCCCACCTAATTTTCTCACTGGAGGATGTCCAGCATCATCTAGCTCTGTCTCCTTGCCAGCCTGACTGTCCCTGGCCCTTTCATTTATTGGGCTTCAGACCTTTCATTCATGGAGGCTCAGCACCATTTGTGGCCAGGATGAGTCTGCATGCAAATTAAGCCTGCTTAGGAATTCCCAGTCCTCCAGACTGATAGCCAGTCATTAAGGCAGTTTGATATTTGCATTAGTCTTCCCAAAAGCCGGCCTAGTTGTAGGTGGGATGCATTGAGGTGCAGCAGCAATAACACACACAGTCCAAGTGCGATGAAAGAACTTCAAAAGTTGAGATCCCTATGCTTTCCCTCCTTGTCAGGAACCTTTCTCTGCTGCTAGTTCTGTCCCCATCGGGCAGAGCCTTAAATAAGCTCTGCCTGACCCAAGATGGCTGCTAGGGTCACATGTAGTGGCAGCATCCATTGGATAGCTGACCCAGGAAACCATAGAGGAACGATGTTCTAGACTTAACTTCCTCCCCAACTGCAATGCCGTTGTGAAGAGCGCCACCTACAGTGGAGAAAGTAGACTGCACCTGCCTACATACTGCTTGCATCAGGACTGAGGGCTATTCAGAGTGCTGCCAGCCCCTACCACCGGCCATCATCTGCTTGCATTGTGCAGAGAACACAAAGACCCACTAATGACATCACTGGGTCTAAAATAAACTATGTAATTAAAATGGAAAAGTTTCATTTAAGAAATGTCATTAGCATGATGATGAGGGGAGAGAACCAGGAAAGGCAAACTATAGGCAGAATAAACCATGGCTTTAACCTCTACATAACTAACCAAAGTACCCATAGGCATACAGTGGGGAAAATAATTATTTGATCCCCTGCAGATTCTGTAAGTTTGCCCACTTACAAAGAAATGAAGGGTCTATAATTTTTATCATAGGTGTATTTTAAAGACATGTACAAGGAAAGGCGCAAAAAACTGGAGAATATCTAGCAACATCACAATGAACGGCATACAATTTTAAAACATATGTACAATGTATAGGAGGAAGAGAATCAGCATGAATAGTCCATTAGGGGTCCATGTAACAAGTCTGTAAGGAAAGGTATAGGTATATAGTCCACAAGCAGGGCTGCCTTCCAAGGAACTGAAACCAAGCTCCAGAATCTATAGAAAAAACACAAGGGGGGGAGGCGCCTCTGGGTGTAGTATAAAAGGCCGTTTTTTATTTTAAAACAATGTGCAAACAACTCACATTTCAGTAGTGTAAAAGAAAGCATCTGAGAAGCCAGAGGAATAATCCATCATGGGGCAGTTCATCCGGTGGGTCACAGTGGTGCTGGCAGGTCTGCGTGTAGCTCCTGGTATACCGCTAATGCCGGCCGCGGTAGTGGTGTACATCCAGATGAGGCTTGGAACGCAGATGGAGGGCAAGCGCACAGCTGTGACGTCACAGGGCCGCAACGCGTTTCCTGAGCGTACGGGCTATGGTATTCTGGTAGCCGCGCTCCTTCGTCAAGCTGAGCTTGACGAAGGAGCGCGGCTACCAGAATACCGTAGCCCGTACGCTCATAGCCCGTTTGCACATTGTTTTAAATTAAAAACGGCCTTTTATACTACACTCAGAGGCGCCTCCCCCCCTTGTGTATTTTAAAGACAGAATATCAACTGAATATCCAGAAAAAACTAATAAAAGAAATGCTATAAATTAAGTTGCAGTTCAGTGAGTAAAATAAGTATTTGATACCCAAGAAAAACATGACTTAGTACTTGGTGGAGACACCCTTGTTGGCGAGCACAGAGGTCAGACGTTTCTTGTAGTTGGTTACCAGGTTTGCACACATCTCAGGAGAAATTTTGGTCCACTCTTCTTTACTGATCTTCTCTAACTTCTTAAGGTTACTTGGCTGTCTCTTGGCAACTCAAAGTTGCCAAAAGACTGCCCGTTAAAGTCTGTTACGGGCACCGGTACCCATAAAAAAGATGGCCGCGAGACGACCATGGGAATTCGCATGCGCCATTCCGAAGGCGGCCGGGCTGCCCTGACCTGTGGAAAGGTGATAGGGGCACAGGAGGAGGACACAGCACACTGATGATGTGGAGAAGTTATATGATGGTCGGCAGAGGAGGAGGCTACTGTGAGGGGGTGAGGAGGAGGACACTCTCATGTCCACAGCCTCTGTCCACCTCCTGTAGTATGTCCGAAGCCTCTGTCCACCACCTGTAGTATATCTGCAGCCTCTGTTCACCTCCCGTATCATGTTCGCAGCCTCTGTCCACCTCCTGTATGATGTCCACACTCCGCAGCCTCTGTCTACCTCCTGTATCATGTCTGCAGCCTCTGTCCACCTCCTATATCATGTCCGCAGTCTCTGTCCACCTACTGTATCATGTCCATAGCCTCTGTCCACCTCCTGTATCATGTCCATAGCCTCTGTCCATCTCCTGTATCATGTCCACAGCCTCTGACCATCTCTTGTCTTTTATCATGTCTGCAGTCTCTGAGGGGATCTTAGAAAGGAGTCAAGAGTGGGAGCGCCGCCAGGATGGGGGTTATGTGAAGAGACAGACATGTGCGGACTGAGTAGAGGAGACTATAGAATAAAACCAGAGCCGGCAAGCTTGAGCTGTCTGACTGAGGTGCACCTGAGAGGAGGTCAGTGACAGCGCCGCCAGGCCAGTCTGAGGGGGATCACTGATGTAAGGGGGAGTGAATACAATAATGTAAGGGGCACTGATATAAAAGTTCCCCCCCTATATTAGTAATCCCCCCTTACTTTAGTGTATTCACTCTGCAGAAGGTGGTCTCTGGTCACCATCCTGCAGACTCTGATGTAAGGGAGAAATCTGTGCTTGCTGGGTTATAGTATCTTGACCTTCATGTAAATTGAGAAATATGTTTTTTGACTTTTGTTTAACTTAAACACATTGCTAATAGCTCTAGCTATGTGTTTATAGTTCAAATATTGATATTTGCACTTTTTAGCACTAAAAACAGTCATTTTAGGTACTTTTTTGCAGTGCCAGTAAAGAATGCGGATCCGTCAGTAAATTTCATGATTTTTTGCCAGTAAAAAAAAATTGGTGCCGTTTGTAAATGTTGGGGTTCTGCCAGTAAATTTCACATTGGGTGGGTGGGGGAGGGGGGGGGGGTTGTCAACACTGGTGTAAATCCCACAGTTTCTGCAACTTTTTTTTTATACCTCTGACACAACGCAGAAAGCTGCATGGAATATAAAGCTCTGGACGCTGCTCTGTGCCTGGAATTATTCAACAGGACTGTATCCAGGGGGAATTCTATATGACATTGTACCATTAATCCAGACTCAGCATAAACATGGTGATAAGAGGCCTGCAGAATGTCCAGGTTGTTTGGCTGATGCCAACTTTTTTCAAAAAAAGGGAAGACTTCAGAAAAAAAGAAAGTATTCAAAGTGATTTTAAAGAAATCTGTCACGGAAGAAATATGTATGCTGCCATTGATGACCTCTCCGGAGATTGCCAGCTGGCTACCTGTCATGATGATGCTTTGGCTTCCATGAGTCACTGACCCAGAACAGAGAAATAGATAAGGGATTCTGAATTGTCTCTAAATTGTATTTGCGGCATGCTTGTACCATGCCAGTGACTCCAAAATATTAGGACTGGGCACAGCCAGCATTCTCAGAAAGAGCCTTACTCTTGCATTCTATGTTATTTACTCATGACATGTATTTTAATGACCAGTGATAGAGAATTTGTCAAAATCCTTTAACGCTGATGGATTTTTTTTTCAAATTTGCATTTAAAGCCGAATTTTCAAGTGATTGTAAAGTCATTTAAAAAAAAAATAAAAAGCATGTTATACTTACCTGCTCTGTGCAATGGGATTGCACAGAGCAGCCCCTGATCCTCCTCTTCTCGGGCCCCCCAGTGGCGCTACTGGTTCCACCTCTTTAGGAAGTCGCTTCTAATGGTGGCACACCTGAGAGCTCGCTCCTGAGCCACGCTGCCTGCCTCCATAGACACAGACAGCACAGCTCAGTCCCCCATCTTCACAGCATTTGACTGACAATCAGTAGTTCCCACTGCTTCAGCAAAGCGTAAGAGAGCCAGTACAGATGGGCATGGCATTGGATCGAGTGGGGTAAGCCTATGGGGGTGGGGGGCTAAGGGGTCAACACTCTTACCTAAACATTTTTTACCTTAATGCAGGGAATTCTTGACTATGGTAAGGCAGATTCAAACTTCCCTTTACTTGTTGTACCCCTTAATAAATAACCAAACAACACCTTTTGGAGTAAAATTGGCTGTACCGGTGATTTATTAACTAATAACCAAAACACATTTTATTTACAAAATAATTATCTCACAGATAGAAATTAAACCAGGTTGCTTTGAAGGTACTGAAAAGACCCCAAATCGATTTAGTGTCAGTGTGACTACACAAGGTCCCCAGTCGCAACACACCGACTCAAGGACAATATCAAACTCTCCACCTTCCAACGCTGATAACCATATGCCCAATGCCCAATGCCCAGTTAAACCTTGGTTAACTGGCATCTTCCCGAGGACCCCATACCATAGACGGTTCCCCACTATGCCATATCGGTATTAATTTAGAAGGCCTACAAAGATCCCAAATGCCACACCACTACAACAGTCATTGCAGGACGTCCATTCCACAAAAAAAGGGGGCTAGTGGGCAGGAAGCTGCTTCTTCGTCCGATGACCTCCGACTGACCACCGGACACTTGACCCCTCCCTTCCTGGACCTGCAAACCCCTCCTATGCCACCCCCACCTAACTGGACATCTAAACAGTGAGTTAACCCCCTGAGTCCTGCTTACCCTGCTACCCAGTCATGCCAGCCCTACGCTTATTTCTTTCTCTTTTTTTGCTATGGGCTTATCTGTATATGCATACCTCCCAACTTTTTGAGATGGGAATGAGGGACACCTATTAGCAAAAGGTACGTAGGCATAGGACACGCCCATGCCACACCCCCTTAAAGGAGAATTCTACAAAACATTAATAGGTAAACCCAGAAGTGCTTTTTTTTTTACCACTACTATTCCTTTATATTGGCTTTTGAAATTCACAAATGCATCCATTTAGAAATCAGATGAAAGGTTTAGCACTGGGAAACACTTTTTCAAAGATAAAAAGTGCATCTTATATACAACTATAGAGATCAGACCAAAATGAAGGACAAATGAGGGGGAAAGAAGGACAGAGGGACATTGCTCCAAATCAGGGACAGTCCCTCAAAAGGGACAGTTGGGAGCTATGGTATATGTACTGAATACTGTCGATTACTTCACACCTAGATGTAGGAAAGATTTAGGGCTCATCTATAATATGTTGCTGTGGTAATGTGGGAGGATAATTCACATTTGAGCGTTGTGGCAATGCACAAGTTTGTAGGCAACTGTAGTGCAGCGCAGCCTAGTTGGCTGCAAGAGGTAGTGGGTTAGCAAGTGTATATTCCCACTTTCCAGCCTATTTCATATGTTTATGTGTATACATATGTTCAGAGCTGTTTGGCCTCTATAATTGTCTCCAGCACCATTTTGGAGAAGCCTGGTGTCCTGATAGGACAAGCAAATCTCGGGAGATTTGGTCAGCCATTTTTGGGTGGATAGTTTATATAAGAAAGCCCAGCCACGTTTTTAGTTCAGTTCACATGTGTGCATAGACAGGGAGAGAGAACCGCTTGTCAGGGAGTGTTAGGAGAAGATAGGGAGAGTGTTCCGGCCGGTGTGGGATAGCCCAGGGTTCCTACAGACTCCTATAGCAGCAGTCCTGGTCAGATGAAAGACTCCCCATTGCGGATAATAAATCTAGTGTCCTCGCTATGAGGGAGGGACAAGTGTATCAGATTCCTATATCCATCTGCTGAAGGAATACCGCTGTTACCGGGTAACGTGTGTGAATATCAGCCTCTACAGATACGCATTGTGTGCTTGGGTTTATACTGTGTCAGTCAGTGGAAAGTGCCTATAGTGCTGACGAATACAATTACCGCTTATATCAGAAGTGACTGTGCTGTGTATCTATGCTTCCATGTCTGGAGTGCAGTCTATGTGCCTTACTGCTGTAAATACTCTTCCTACTACCGTCTCTCGGGTAATAAACATCGCCTGGTTTAGGAAGCCAGTACGTGTGATTCCCTCTGTGAAAACGCTACACTCTACCCCCGCTTACACGTTAACCACTTCAGCCCTGGAAGGTTTTACCCCCCTTAATGATCAGGCTATTTTTCAAAACAAGGATTCAGACTCGCTTTGTTAAAGCTCTCTGAACGCCAGTCACTAAAAAAAAATGGTTGGCTTACAGTCCTGTTTACACTTTGCTTTTGCTTTGCTTTGCTTCAGATTATCATACCCCCATGTAGCTTTAGACCCCTTTCACACTGGGGCGACGCCAGTGTTAACGGTAAAGAGTCGCTAGTTTTAGCGGTGCTTTATCGCTGTCATAACGGTGCTTTCCGACCGCTTTTAACCCCCCCAGCAGCCGAAGAAAGGATTAATAGCGCCCATGTTGCTGTTTGGCCTCTATAATTGTCTCCAGCACCATTTTGGAGAAGCCTGGTGTTGCAGGCGCTTCGGCAGCGTTGCCCTTTCATTTTAATGGGCAGGGCTTTTTGGGAGCAATATATACACCACTCGCGCACCGCCCCAAAGATGCTGCTTGCAGGCCTTTTTTTCCCGTCCTGCAAGCGCACCGCTCCAGTGTGAAAACACTCAGGCTTTCACACTGGGGTGGCTTGAGAGGCTCTTTACAGGTGCTATTTTTAGCGCTAAAACGCCTGAAAAGCGCCACAGTGTGAAAGGAGTCTTAGTGGGGCTTCAAAGCGTTTTCAAAGCCTCCACAGAACTCTATGGCAAAGCTCCCTTTAAGCACCTGCAGCTTTTGAGAGGCTTTAATTCAGCTTTAGCTTAGCTTTGTTTTGGAGAAATTGCAGGTATGAGATATCCACACACACACACACAGGGCATCTGCCAAGCTTCAACAAAGCTTCAAAAGAGCATCACCAAAGCTTCTTCAAAGCACCACTGAAGCATCACAAACACATCATAAAAGAGTGTTGAAGCGGTAGGCGCTTTAATGTGTGTTGAAGCCGAAGCAAGTGTAAATGAGCCCTGTCTGACAATTGCACGGTCGTGCGACGTTGTACCCAAACAAAATTGATGTCCTTTTTTTCCCACAAGTAGAGCTTTCTTTTGGTGGTATCACCTCTGCGTTTTTTTTGGTTTCTTTTTGCGTTATAAACAAAAAAAGGCCAACAATTTGGAAAAAAAAAAACAATATTTTTTACTTTCTGCTTTAATACATATCCAATAAAAAGATGTAAAAAACCTAATTTCTTCATCAATTTAGGCCAACATGTATTCTGCTACATATATTCTTGGTAAAAAAATCCCAATAAGCGTATATTGATTGGTTTGTTATAGCGTCTACAAACTATGGGATAGATTCATGGACTTTTTTTTTTTTTAATTGTTTTTACTGGTAATGGCGGCCTTCAGCGATTTTTAGCAGGAATGCGACATTGCGGGGGACAAATCTGACACTAAGTGGCACTTTTTTTTGGGGGGGGGGAAACCAGTGAGACCAATACAGTGATCAGTGCTAAAAAGAACTGTTACTGTATAAATGACACTGGCAGGGAAGGGGTTAACATCGGGGGCGATCAAGGGGTTAAGTGTGTTCCCTGGGAGTGTTTTCTAACTGTTTTGGGGATGGACTGACAGAACACAGATCTGTGTTCCTGCTTATAAGGAAGAGAAGATCTCAGTGTACTTCCTCGTCAGAACGATGATCTGCCTTGTTTACATAGGCAGATCCTCATTCTGTCTCGCTGTGGAGCGATCGCGGGTAACCAGCGGAAATCGGGTCTGCCAGATCCGCTGATTGGCTCCCCTTCCGTGCAGCGGGCGCACACGCGCCCACAGTATTTATTGCACGAAATGACGTACAGGTACGTTGTTTCGCACAATAGAGCCTCCTTGCTGCAGTATATATGTGGTGGGCAGTTTTTAAGTGGTTAATACACATTGTTCCCACACAGGACAAAGCAACCGGTAAATTAAAGTGCCATTTATAGCAAGCACCTATTCAGAGAACACACTTACTGTGGTTATTTGGTACCCCGGGGGGTGGACAATAACTACTATGGGATGTCATGAAACCACAAGACCAGCTTGAACACCAGACATGAACAGCAACTGCCTGCATGAACAATGATATACCTGGCTGAGCTTCTGGTATTCGAGTATACACTCACCAGCCATTTTATTAGGTACACCTGTTCAATTGTTTGGTATCGCAAATTGCTAATCAGCCAATCACATGGCAGCAACTCAGTGCACTTAGGCATCTAGACATGGTGCAGACGACTTGCTGAAATTCAAACTGAGCATCAGAATGGGGAAGAAAGGGGATTTAAGTTACTTTGAACGTGGCATGGTTGTTGGTGCCAAACAGGATGGTCTGAGTATTTCAAAAACTGCTGATCTACTGGGATTTTGAAGCACAACCATTTCTCAGGTTTATAGAGAATGGTCTGAAAAAAGAGAAACTATCCAGTGAGCGGCAGTTGTGTGTGGGGGGGGGATGCCTTGTTCATGTCAGAGATCAGAGGTCGGAGGAGAATGGGCAGACTGGTTTGAGATGATAGAAAGGCAACAGTAACTCAAAAAAACACTCGTCACAACCAAGGTATGCAGAATACCATCTCTGAACGCACAACACATCGAACCTTAAAGCAGCAGCAGAAGACCATGCTGGGTGCCACTCCTGTCAGCTAAGAACAGGAAACGGAGGCTACAATTTGCACAGGATCACCAAAATTGGACAATAGAAGATCGGAAAAGCATTGCCTGGTCCGATGAGTCTCAATTTCAGCGGCAACATTCAGATGGTGGGGCCAGAATTTGTCTTAAACAACATGAAAGCATGGATCCATCCTGCCTTGTATCAACGGTTCAGGCTGGTGGTGGTGGTGTAATGGTGTGGGGGGTATTTTCTTGGCACACTTTGGTCCCCTTAGTACCAATTGAGCATCGTATAAACCCCATGGCCTACCTGAGTATTGTTGCTGACCATGTCCATCCCTTTATGACTACAGTGTACCCATCTTCTGATGGCTCCTTCCAGCAGGATAATGCACCACGTCACAAAGCTCAAATCATCTCACCACTGGACAATGAGGTCACTGTACTCCAATGGTCTCCACACTCATCAGCTCTCTTCCAATAGAGCACCTTTGGGATGTGGTAGAATGGAAGATTGGCATCATGGATGTGCAGCCGACAAATCTGCAGCAACTGTGTGATGCTATCATGTCACTATGGACCAAAAACTCTTGTTAAATCTTTGCCACGAAGAATGAAGGCAGTTCTGAAGGCAAAAGGGGGTCCAACCGGGTACTAGCAAGGTGTACCTAATAAAGTGGAAGGTGAGTGTACATGCTCTTATTGTATATTACCAGGTACCTCCCATCCGATCATGCCAGAGGTCTGTCATTAGAAAGGGGGATACTATCTATAGGGACTGTACCCCTCTACACTCTTCTGTTCCATTTCATTAGTCACGTAGACCCTACATCCATTTTTCTTTTGGCTCTAATATTATAGTAAGACCTCCCATAACTCCTAATTATTTAATTGCTCATCTTTCAATCCTCTCCAAATCACATTTTCTTCCTTTGCCCAAAACTGTATTTCATATTCAAGATGTGGCTTAACAAGTGATTTGTAGAGGAGCAGTATTAATAACTCCAACACATTGTTTTATGCTGAGCCAATATTTAATGTGCTTTTGCAGCCACTGGTTGGCATTGAAATACTGTTAGGCAGTATTCCCGAATCTTTTTTCAGGTCTATTTTTCACAGCTGTGTTCCATTAAATATTTCAAGGCCAATGCTATTACCGTGGCTTAGTTACATACAACCTTATATTTACCAGCATTACACTTTATCTGGCCCATGTTGCCATTTTGTTTGGATTCTGTAAGATTCCTCTCTCCCACTGCGTGTTAATTATACTATAGCATTTTATTTCCCTGTAGCACCCCCTAGCGTGGCTGGAGTGCTAAAGATAGGATTGTTGTTAGTGTAGGTAAATTGTCAGGCTTGGCTGGTAGCCAAGCCTGTGTGTTTTTTCTGGGTCAGGGGTTTTGAGTGACTCAGGTAGGCTGGATGACTCAGCAGAAGCTTCTCTGGCGACTCCTCCCTGCTTGCAGGAAACTTGGAGAAGGTTCCAGAAGCAGTTGGGAGTAGGGTTGCCACCTTTTCTTCAAGTCAAACCCGAACAGTTTAGCAGCGCACAGCAATTTTGTTTTGTAGTATAAACTATACATATATTTTGCTATTAAATAACATTTCTAATCATAAGAAGTTAATAACAAGAGTCCCCCTTTACATCAGAGTCCACAGAGTACCCCTTTTACATCTGAACTCACAGAGTTCCCTTTCACTGTAATGCCCCGTACACACGGTCGGATTTTCCGATGGAAAATGTGTGATAGGACCTTGTTGTCGGAAATTCCGATCGTGTGTACACAAATCCGTTTATAGTCCCGACGTACGTGTTTTACGTCACCGCGTTCAGAACGATCGGATTTGCAGACAACTTTGTGTGACCGTGTGTATGCAAGACAAGTTTGAGCCAACATCCGTCTGAAAAAATCCTAGGATTTTGTTGTCGGAATGTCCGAACAAAGTCCAACATTGTGCATGGGGCATAAGGGGGGACCCGGCAGACTCTGATGTAAGGGGAGAACTCTGGGGACTCTAACATAAGGGATGCTCTGGGAATCCGGATTTAAGAGGGAACACTGAGAACTCTGATGTACGGAGAGGACTCTGATTGAAGGGGGGACACTGCGGCCTCTGATGTAAAGAGGAACTCTAAAGTAAGGGGTGCTCTGAGAACCCTGATTTGCCTTAGTGTACTCACTCAGAGGCAGGAGAGAGAAGGGGGGAGACTTCAGTCAAAGACAGGGATGGATGGTGAGCTCACTCACCCCTTGGCAGTCACCACCTCTCATCCAGATGTATCTGAGGCTGCTGGACTTCATATTTCCAGCCCGCACTTTCCTTTTTTCTAAGGAGTGTGGGCAGACACAGAGGGGTAGAGCCGAGAGGAAGAGGTGCAGATCAAGCCATCTCTCCTCTCCCGTCTGTGTGGGGGGAGGGGGGATTGTTAATGCTGGCTTTGGGCAGCATGAAAAAGAGTGTAACAGACACTCTCAGCTTAGACAACTGCAGCCAGCAACCCTGCTGGGAAGCCATAGTCCAGTCTGAATAATGTGTCCGGGTTTCAGGGAGTCTGACGCATGATTCCAAACCCGAACTGTCCAGGTGATTCCCGGACAGGTGGCAACCCTAGTTGGGAGGGGTCTAAGAGGAGCTGGCTGGAGTATTCTGAGGGCCCTGACCAATCCCCAACTAAAGAGTTGGCAGGGGGCAGGCCTCCTCAAATACTGAGGGTCAGCACAGCTGGGGGGTGTGGATTTTGGGTAAAAGATGGAGATGGAGTGTTGGGGCATTTGAGAGTAGCTCCATAGCCTGGGGGGGAGGGAGTGAATTCAGGCCTGGACTCGGGTTCGGAAGGGACCCTTCTTCATGACACACAGAGAGATCCTGTCCAGGAGGTACGGGAGCAAGGAAAGGACAGCAGGAGAACACTGCCGGGCAAATCTCCAGGGAGGGAGACAACCAAGAGGTCTGGTGAGTGTTGCAGTCTGAGGACTGAGAGGAATGCCTGAAGGGACTGGGTGCAAGCAGTCTGGGATGGATGCAGAGTCAGTCTGGGAGGACTGTGGAGAACTAGCCAGGAGGGCTAGAGAAAGGGGCAGCTGCAGGCAGGCGGGTTGGCAGTGCCTGAGGAGGTGGTACTGGGAGCAGTAGCCACAGGAATAGGACAGCTAGCACCAAAGACCTCTATTTTTGCTGCACTACCAAAGGGGCTTACAGTCCCTGCCTGCAAAGGGTATTTTCTATGGTCTGATTACGCTCTTGTCAGACCATCCTGTCAGTGCTAGCTGGTCCTGGGAGTTGTAGTTCTACAAGCAAGTCTGTGCTGGAGTTAGAAGGAGAAGTGTGAATATACCGGATGTATATAGTTGAATCCCTGAAGACTTCTTACTGATCAAGTGGGCATCACATAACAACCCTTCCCCATCCAAGTTAATTTCCCTTGAATTAGAAAAAAACAAAACAAAGCTGTAAGGTCTGCTTCTTGTCTACAGAGTGAATGGAAAATTCATGTGCCTGGCTATTCAGGGTGGGAGATAACCATATTCACAAGCGGTTCCTGCAGGGGTAGCGCTACATCACCAACAGAAATGCCACCATTATTTCCTCTCCCATCCATAAGGCCATTTATGAACTGATCTGAATCCAGTACTAATTTGTATGTTATAACCACGACTTAAGGAGAACCAGTCATCTTGGCTATTGTTATAATCCAAATCTCCATTCTTCAACTGTTAATATAGTGCAACCTTATGTTTTAGGAATGCTTGATTTTGTATTAGTTATTTGTATTCGCCTTATCGGAGCTAAAGTGTCAAGTTGAGTATCAGTCTACAGCAGTGGCGGCTGGTGCTCCATTTTTTTTTGGGGGGGGGAGCAGCAAACAAACCCCCCAACACCCCCCCCCCGTCCGTTTGGTCGGTTCGTCAGTAAAAATGCCCCCTCCCTCGCTTGCCAAACCCCGCACTTACCCCATCTAGGTCGCGGGCCTGCCTCTCCTCCTCAAAATCTCCTCCTCGCCGGCTTCCCCCTGCATCTCCTCCTCGGCGGCCAATACGGTCACTTCTCCTCTCGGCCAATCAGGTCTTAGGACCGATTCCTGATCAGGAGGGCAATAGCGATAATGAATTCACTATTGTCACACAACTGGGTGGGCTCAGGACGCAGTGCTCTGCGCCCCGAGCCCACCCGTTTTTAAAGCCAATTAGAGCCCTTCGGCTCTAATCATGTGTTTCAAAATAAAAAATAAAAAAACCCATTGAAATCCATGCCTCTGGCACCCTGCATGTAGATTAAAGGCCGGGCGCATGGATTAGGGGGTCGGCACCCCTGGTCTACAGGGCATTTCTTGCCTGTGTAATTATTAACTCCTTGCTGCAGTGCTTCTCCTGGTTCTCTGATTCCTTTCACATGTGTTGTTTGGCTCCTGTGCTCACCTATGGGCGTCACCTGTGATTTTGTGGGTTAATATTTCCTTGACTCTGGTTGGGCTGAGAGGGCGGAGTGATATTGAACATCAAACAAATACATTAAACATCATAAATAATACAATAGGACACCAGTCATTTTTATTGGATTATTATGGCCACAGTTTTTATTGGATAAAAAAATAACAACATCATTTGGACACCAATTCTTCAAAACAGATACAAGAATTCAAATACAACCATTAAAGCCAGGTCCTCGACAGTGCCACCCAATGTCATGTTGCGTTGGAAACCCATACCAGCCACCAGCCATTCACAACCAGCTTGATGGGTACACACCAGTAATTTATCACCATTATTAACCTGGAATAAACTTTAGTACTTCCTTCATGAACACCAATCATACATATTTGTGACCATTAAGGTTAACTGCTTGCCGACCGTCCCACGTACATATGCTGCGGGGCGGCGGCTCCCCCACAGGTGAAATCACGTACCTCACGTGATCGTCTCTGCCGGGTTTGCCAGCAACCAGCTCCCACTGTGATTGGACACAGCAGGAGCCAATCAGCAGGGCCGGTAGACCCGATGTCCGCTGGGACCTGCTGAACGTTCACGAGAGAGAGGCAGAACTGTGGTCTGCTATGTAAACAAGGCAGATTGTCATTCTGCTAGTAGGGGAGACAGAGAGCCTGTGTTTCTGCTAAGCAGTAACACGGATCTCTGTCTTCCCACAGTTAAAGCACCTCCCCCACACAGTTAGAAATCACTCCCTAGGGACACATTTAACCCTTGGATCGCCCCGGATGTTAACCACTTCAGTGTCATTAATACAGTGACAGTGCATTTTTTTAGCACTGATCGCTGTATTGGTGTCACTGGTCCCCAAAAAATGTCACTTAGTGTCCGATTTGTCTGCCGCAATGTCGGAGTCACTCTAAAAGTGGCTGATCACCACCATTACTAGTAAAAATGAAATAAATTTTAAAAAATTCCATAAAAATATCACATAGTTTGTAGACACATGTAGCAGAATAAATATTGGCCTAAGCTGATGAAGAAATTTGATTTATTCAATTTTTTTATTGGATAGGCTTTATAGCAGAATATATATATATATATATATATATATATATATATATATATATATATATATATATATATATATATATATATATATATATATATATTTTTTTTTTTTTGGTTTATAGCTCAAAAAATAAAAACCGCAGTGGTGATCAAATACCAGCAAAAGAAAGCTCTGTTTGTGGGAAAAAATGGACATAAAATTTTATTTGAGTACATCGTTGCACGAACGCAATTGTCAGTTAAAGTTACGCAGTGCCATGTCGCAAAAAAAAAATGGCCTGGTCATGAAGGTAAACCTTCCGGAGCTGAAGTGGTTGTAGTGTGTGTGGATCACTAGTACTTGTGTATTGTGTGTGTGCGCGTGGGTCTGCGGTTGCGCGTGGGTCTGCGGTTGCGCGTGGGTCTGCGGTTGCGCGTGGGTCTGCGGTTGCGCGTGGATCTGCGGTTGCGCGTGGATCTGCGGGTGCACGTTGGTCTGCGAGTACCTGTCTATTGTCTTGTTGAGTACCTGTGTATTGTCTTGTTGAGTACCTGTGTATTGTCTTGTTGAGTACCTGTGTATTGTCTTGTTGAGTACCTGTCTATTGTCTTGTTGAGTACCTGTGTATTGTCTTGTTGAGTACCTGTGTATTGTCTTGTTGAGTACCTGTCTATTGTCTTGTTGAGTACCTGTGTATTGTCTTGTTGAGTACCTGTGTATTGTCTTGTTGAGTACCTGTGTATTGTCTTGTTGAGTATTAGTGTCAGGAAGCTAGTTGTTAGGTAATTTGGACAGGGTATAATCCCCAATCCTCATTAAATTAGTAGGTACGATGCCCGGCAGGTGTGGAGATGCGACTTGGTGTAAATCTTGCGGCATGTATGATCATCCGATCGAGGACGAATATTGCTATGCAAAATGTAAGCACATTGTTTCCCTGGAAGCCCAGATTCTGAATCTGGGGAAGCAACTGTCAGCACTGAGAAGTCCCTCCATACTAAAGGAGAGCCAAGAACGTACACGGCAGGGGCTGACAGGGGCCAGCACAGAGGCGGGTGGAGACAAAGAGGTGCAGGCACTAGCAAAGAGTAGATGGGTGGCAGTCAGGAGGGGTAGGGGGGGAAGTGCCAGGGAGGCCGATCCAGGACTGGAGCATCCCAATAAGTACGCTCCATTGAGTGACATTGGTGAAACCAGTCAGGAACCAGCACTGCTGGAGCTGAGGAACTCTCCTAGCTGCCAGGGGAAGAACTCCTCCAGTGGGGTGGGGGGGGGGGGGGCGCAGCGAAGGGAAAGGAAAGACAGATTCTGCTGGTAGGGAACTCAGTTCTTAGAAGGACAGAGAGGGCAATTTGTAACAAAGACCTTAAGCGCCGAACAATATGTTGTCTACCGGGCGCTCAGGTTCGGCACATCACAGATCCGGTGGACAGATTACTGGGAGGGGCTAAGAGAAGACCCGGCTGTTGGGGTACACGTTGACACCAATGACAAAGTCAGAGGCAGATGGAGTGTCCTAAAGAATGATTTTAGGGACTTGGGAGCTAAATTGAGGAAAATGACCTCCAAGGTAGTATTCTCAGGAATACTATCGGTACATCGAGCCACACCAGAAAGGCAGAGGGAGTAAACAAGTGGCTGAGGAGCTGGCGTAGTAAGGAGAGGTTTGGATTCCTTCTCAATCGGTCATCAGTACTATAGAAGGGACGGACTGCACCTTAATGAGGAGGGTGCAGTTCAGCTAGGAATGAAGATGGCTGAAAATTTAGAGGGGTTTTTTAACTAGGCAACGGGGTCAGGGCCCAGAGGTAGAGATAGTCAGCGCGGAACATATTCCAGAGGGTAGTATTGGGGGCATTAGTGGTAGGTTGACTAAAGCACATAAACCCAAGGTAAGTATAGTAACAAGTCCTAGTTGCAATCTCGGAACAACCAATAAGAGGATAATATGGGACCGGTCTAAACTACGTGGCATGTTCACCAATGCCAGGAGCCTGGCAGACAAGATGGGTGGACTAGAGATACTGTTGTACGAGGAGGATTTCAATTGGTGGGAATTTCAGAGACATGGTTAAACAGCTCTCGTGATTAGCTGGCAAACATTCAAGGGTATACCCTTTATCGCAGGAATAGAGAGGGTAAAAAAGGGGGGGTATGCCTATATATCAAGAATAATGTACAAGTGAATGTGAGAGATGACATCACTAAGGGAGGGTTCTGTGCTGGGACCAATCCTGTTTAATTTGTTCATAAACGACCTGGAGGATGGGGTAAACCGATTAATCTCTGTATTTGGAGACGATACTAAGCTAAGCCTGGCAATAACTTCTCCGCAGGATGTGGAAACCTTGCAAAAAGATCTGAACAAATTAATGGGGTGGGCAACTACATGGCAAATGAGGTTTAATGTAGAAAAACGTAAAATAATGCATTTGGGTGGCAAAAATATGTATGCGCTCTATACACTGGGGGGAGAACCTCTGGGGGAATCTAGGATGGAAAAGGACCTGTGAGTCCTAGTAGATGATAGGCTCAGCAATTGCATGCAATGCCAAGCTGCTTCTAACAAAGCAAACAGAATATTGGCATGCATTAAAAAGGGGATCAACTCCAGAGATAAAACGATAATACTCCCACTCTACAAGACTCTGGTCCAGCCGCACCTGTAGTATGCTGTCCAGTTCTGGGCACCAGTCCTCAGAAAGGATGTACTGGAGATGGAACGAGTACAAAGAAGGGTAACAAAGCTAATAAAAGGATATTAGTTATGGATATTAGTTATGAGGAAAGGTTGCGAGCACTGAACTTATTCTCTCTGGAGAAGAGACACTTGAGAGGGGATATGATTTCAATTTACAAATACCGTTGACAATAGGGATAAAACTTTTTCGCAGAAGGTAGTTTAACAAGACACGTGGCCACTCATTAAAATTAGAGGAAAAGAGGTTTAACCTTAAACTGCGTAGAGGGTTCTTTACTGTAAGAGCGGCAAGGATGTGGAATTCCCTTCCACAGGCGGTGGTCTCAGCGGGGGACATCAATAGTTTCAAAAAACTATTAGATAAGCACCTGAATGACCACAACATACAGGGATATACAATGTAATACTAACACATAATCACACACATAGGTTGGACTTGTTTGACTTGTGTCTTTTTTCAACCTCACCTACAATGTAACTATGCACTATATAACTATGTGGTGGAGGATCTTGACTGGCCTGCACAGTCTTCAACCCGATAGAACACCTTTGGGATGAATGAGCGGAGACTGCAAGCCAGGCCTTCCTGTCCAACATCAGTGCCTGACCTCACAAATGCTCTTCTGGAAGAATGGTCAAACATTCCCATAGACCAGTGATGGCGAACCTTGGCACCCCAGATGTTTTGGAACTACATTTCCCATGATGCTCATGCACTCTGCAGTGTAGCTGAACATCCTGGGAAATGTAGTTCCAAAACATCTGGGGTGCCAAGGTTCGCCATCACTACCATAGACACACTCCTAAACATCGTGGACAGCCTTCCCAGAAGGGTTGAAGAAGTTATAGCTGCAAAGAGTGGGCCAAATCAATATTGAACCCTACGGACTAATGCCGCGTACACACGATCGGATTTTCCGACAACAAATGTTGGATGTGAGCTTGTTTGCGGAAAGTTCCGACCGTGTGTATGCTCCATCAAACATTTGTTGTCGGACTTTCCGACAAAAAACAAATGCTGGCTAGCAGGTTCTCAAATTTTCCACCAACAAATTTTTGTTGTCGGAACTTTCCGATCGTGTGTACACAAGTCCGTCGCACAAAAGTCCACGCATGCTCGGAATCAAGTACGAGCTGGAAGCGCTCGGTCTTATAAAACTAGCGTTCGTAATGGAGATATCACATGACTATTGAACTTCCTTTTTATCGGCTCGCCGTACGTCTTGTACGTCACTACGTTCGTAATTGTTGGCCAACATTTGTGTGACCGTGTGTATGCAAGACAAGTTGGAGCCAACAACCTTCAAACAAAAGTCCACGGATTTGTTGTTGGAAAGTCCGATCGTGTGTATGGGGCATTTGACTGAGATGCCATTCAAGTTCATGTGTGTGTGTAAAGGCAGGCATCCTAATACTTTTGCCAATATAGTGTACAGTATATACTGTAGATAGATAAATAGATACTAACATTAATATATTACTCACTATTTCCCATTGAAGACTTAGTGCATGTCATTTAGCCAACTAAATACAGAATGAATTTTAATGAAAAACACTTTGAGTAAATGCTTTTCATAAAATATGAAAGACTTTGGGGTAAATGGTGGACAAATTGCCCATCTAATGTTTGATAAACTTACCCCTATGTCTTCCTTTTTAAAATGCAAAAGAAATCTAATTGCAAAACAAACTTCAAAATTATGGAGAGGGTTCATTGCTTCACTAAAAATAAAAACTCATGAAATCTTCCTGAATATTCAGAATTCTGACTTTGAAACTCAGAATTCTGACTTTTAATGTCAGAATTCTGTTTATTTATTTATTTTTTTTAAACTCATGATTCTGACTTTGAATCTCAGAATTCTGACTTTGAAACTCAGAATTCTGACTTTTAATCTGAAAATTCTGACTTTGAAACTCAGAATTCTGACTTTGAATCTCAGAATTCTGACTTTTAATCTCAGAATTCTGTATTTTTTTTTCTTTAAACTTACAATTCTGAATTTCAATCTCAGAATTCTGAGTTTCAAAGTCAGAATTCAGTTTTTTTTTTTTTTATGATGGCCCCAGGGCTCTTCCATATTTACCAACCATCTGATGAACGTATTTTAGTAGTCCTTGTAATATAGAAAATAAACAGCTCTCCTGTAGCCATTTACGAAATTGGTGAAAAATGCAATATCTTTTTACAGCTCTCTTTTGTGACACACTTTTTTATTTGTAAATGAGAGAAAAAAATGACATTAATGTCTTTGAATTACATAGTGCCAAGGTAACAGCTTTAATACACGGAGGGGAAGGAAGATCATTGTTAACATACATTGTTTAATAGAAGGAACCTTATTGAAGAGAGGAGATATTCAGACACTTCCGTCCTGTATAAACATGTCTGTTTTGTCCTTTATAGCACATATCTAGTACCGGTTATCCAAATAAAGAAATGATGAAAAAAATATGACCTTCACTATATATACTTCTAACTATATATGAAAAAAATGTGTATATATATATATATATATATATATATATATATATATACACACTGAGCAAAATTATAAACGCAACCCTTTTGTATTTGCCCCTAATTTGTCATGAGCTGAACAGAAAGATCTACGACTTTTTCTATGTACACAAAAGGCCTATTTCTCTCAAATATTGTTCACAAATCTGAGCCCAGGTTCACACTGAGCTGCGGGAATGAAGCCCTGCAAGTTCAGCTGAACGTGCACAATTTCACTCCCGCGCGTCAGTCCCGATTTTGGCGGCGATTTCACAGACATATGTGCGGGAATTCTGCACAGATGTCAATGGAATTCGCACCCCGAAATCGCAAAAAGTAGTACAGAAACTCTACTTTTTGAAATCGATGCAGCACCGCAAATGCAGCGTCGCACCAATTAGGATGGTACCATTCCCGGCAATTGCCGCCGATTTGACATGTCAAAACGCACCAATGTGAACCAGGGCTAAATCTATGTTAGTGAGCACTTCTCCTTTGCCGAGATAATCCATCTACCTCACAGGTGTGGCAAAACAAGATGCTGATTAGACAGCATGATTATTGCACAGGTGTGCCTTAGGCTGGCCACAATAAAAGGCCACTCTAAAATGTGCAGTTTTATCACACAGCACAATGCCACAGATGTCACAAGTTTTGAGGGATCGTGCAATTGGCATGCTGACTGCTGGAATGTCCACCAGAGCTGTAGCCCTTGAATTGAATGTTCATTTCTTTACCATAAGACATCTCCAAAGGCGCTTCAGAGAATTTGGCAGTACATCCCACCAGCCTCACAACCGCAGACCACGTGTAACCACAGCAGCCCAGGACCTCCACATCCAGCATCTTCACCTCCAAGATCGTCTGAGACCAGCCACCCGGACAGCTGCTGCAACAATCGGTTTGCACAACCAAAGAATTTCTGCACAAACTGTCAGAAACCTTCTCATGGGAAGGTTCTCATTTGCATGCTCGTCGTCCTCATCGGGGTCTCAACCTGACTGCAGTTCGTCGTCGTAACCGACTTGAGTGGGCAAATGTTCACATTTGATGCTGTCTGGAACTTTGGAGAAGTGTTCCCTTCATGGATGAATCCCGGTTTTCACTGTACAGGGCAGATGGCAGACAGCGTGTATGGCGTTGTGTGGGTGAGCGGTTTGCTGATGTCAACGTTGTGGATCGAGTGGCCCATGGTAGCGGTGGGGTTATGGTATGGGCAGGCGTATGCTATGGACAAGGAACACAGGTGCATTTTATCAATGGCATTTTGAATGCACAAAGATACCGTGACGAGATCCTGAGGCCTATTGGTGCACCATTCATCCACGACCATTACCTCATGTTGCAGCATGATAATGCACGGCCCCATGTTGCAAGGATCTGTACACAACTCCTGGAAGCTGAAAACATCCTAGTTCTTGTATGGCCAGCATACTCACCGGACATGTCACCCATTGAACATGTTTGGGATGCTCTGGATCGGCGTATACAACAGTGTGTTCCAGTTCTTGCCAATATCCAGCAACTTCACACAGCCATTGAAGAGGAATTCCACAGACCACAATCAAGGACCTGATCAACTCTATGTGAAGGAGCTGTGCTGCACTGTGTGAGGCAAATGGTGGTCACACCAGATACTGACTGGATTTCGGACCCCCCTAACCCCCCCCCCCCCCCCAATACAGTAAAACTGCACATTTTAGAGTGGCCTAATCAGCATCTTGATATGCCACACCTGTGAGGTTGGTGGATTATCTTGGCAAAGGAGAAGTGCTCACTAACACAGATTTAGACAGATTTGTTTTCCATTGACATCTGTGCAGACACCCACACATATGTCTGTGAAATCGCCGCTGAAATCGGGACTGACGTGCGGGAGTGAAATTGTGCGAGTTCAGCTGAACTTGCAAGGCTTCATTCCCGCAGCTCAATGTGAACCTGGGCTCGGATTTGTAAACAATATTTGCAAGAAATAGGCCATCTGTGTACATAGAAAAAGTCGTAGGTCTTTGAGTTCAGCTCATAATAAATAGGGGAATTTGCTCAGTGTATATACACACACACATACACAGTATGTTGTATATATAGATAGATATATTATCAGTATAAAAATATTTATATATAAAAAATATATACGTATATATATATATATATATATATATATATATATATAGCCCTGGTTCTACAAGTATATATATAAAAGCACTAATATCAAATACCCACAGCAAAAAAGGAAAAAATGAACACAAAGGCAAAATACATAGGACTATCAATTTTACCAGTATAAACAACCTACAAAAGAGCAGTGTTTTTTTTCTTTTTTTTTGTGTAGCATGCGCAGTGCATGTCGCCCCATCTGTAAAATGGGGAGTGAAGAAGCCAGGTGTTGGCATAATGTACTGTAACTGAACCTGTAACATCATCAACGGCCACCCAATGACTGATAAAAGAAGACACTCTAAAGAAAATAATACATAAATAAATGAAACATTCATACCACTGAAATGTAGTAATAGCAAGTGGAATTGTATTTTTACATTTTAACGGGGTGAAAGTTTTATTTGTTTATTTTCTTTGGAATTAAATTATGTACTGTATATATGCATGTAAGGCATTGTTTTGTGTTACTTAAATATGGTATATTAACATATATATAAATATGTATGTTATATAAAAGAGAAAAATATAAATATATATATATATATACACACACAAGTATCAATTACCCACAGAAAAAATAAATAAACACAACTACCAAGACAAAATATACAGGACTATGAATGTTAGTGGTATAAACAACCTACGACAGAGTGAACGTCTTTCTTTTCTGCCAGCAGTTTTTGTTTTTTATCGTAGATTGAGTTCAGAACATGCACAGTGCAGTGTACACTCCTAAAAGATGCCAAGAGTTGGAGTCATATGTCGGGATAATGTAACATCAGCAATTGCCACCCAATGGCCGATAAAAGTAGACACCAGGCTTGAAGAAGACCAGGAGGGCTTGCAAGTGGATGCAGTGAAGAGGGATAATGTAAACCTTTCATCACTGTAGGAAGCCAATGGCCAATAAAATAAGATGCCAGGCATGAAGAAGACCAGAAGAGGTTGGCAGCAGATGGAGTGAAGAGGGGTAGCATGGACCTTTCATTACTGGAGGAAACCAAAACTTGGGGTTAGTCTGCCATAATGTGCAAGCATGCTGCTCCTACATGCCAAGAATAGGAGCCAGGTGTCAGAATAATGTAACATCATCAATGGCCAAGAAGCCAGGCTTGAAGAAGATCAGGAGAGGTTGGCAGCGGATGGAGCGAAGAGGGAGAGCATGGCCCTTTTATCACTGAAGAAAGCCAAACTAGGGGTAAGTCTGCCACAATGTGCACAAATACTTGCCAAGAGTAGGAGCCAGGTGTTTTGATAATGTTACATCTTCAATGACCAATTAAAGAAGATGCTAGGTTTGAAAAAGATCAGGAGAGGATGGCAGCAAATTGAGGGATAGAATAGACCTTTCATCACTGGAGGAAGCCAAACTAGGGGGTAATTTTGCAATAATGTGCAAGCATACTGTTCACACTTGGCAAGAGTAGGAGCCAGATTTCAGGATGATGGAACGCCATCAGCGACTACCCAATGACAAATAAAAGAAGACTCCAGGCTTGAAGAAGACCAAGAGAGGATGGCAACGGATGGATAGTATGGACCTTTAGTCATGGGAAGAAGCCAAACTAGTGGGTAAGTCTGCCATAATGTACAAGCATGCTGTTCATATTTACACAGAAATGGAAAATGCTTTGGGGATCGCTTTCGGTTTTAGTTCAGCAATACCAAAAATTACAACTGCTAATTGGTTTTGTTGGATTACTGGACTATTCCCATTGCTATTTCCCTTATTAATTGAGGCAGATTGTAATAATTTAAAATAAAAAATCAATGCATACTTGCAAACTGTGACAGTAGTGGATGGGATTCGCTTCCCAGGTGCCAAAACAAACATTAACTACATCGGCACAGTTATTAAACAGATTGGGGACATCCAACTGCTGAGGGAAACACTTCCTGTAATTATATCAATGAATTAGTAAGCATAAAAATGTTTTAACATCATTTCAAGCTCGCTGCACCTAGAGAGCTAGAAAATAATGAATCAATGGATGCTTTAATGCCTGCGAGAAGCTACTTAGTGCATGGAAAGGGTAGATCAAGGCAGCCAGTGCACTCAGCCAACTGATAATACTGTCCAGGACACAATTTATTTATTTAATTTTTTTTTTGTTTAACCCTTTTGCCCAGAGATCCATTTTTGGTTGTTTTGTACATATGTTTAAAAAATAATTTTAGGCCTGAAGATTACATAAAACCCCCAAACAATATATATTTTTGGAAATTATACACCCCAGAGAATAGAATAGTGGTAGATGCAACGGAAACACAGAAATTTTATTTTAGGGCACACAAATGCATAGGTTTTTTGTTGTAAAATATAAAAGATGAGGTTGCACAGAGTAAATAGATACCCAACATGTCAAACCTTAAAATTTCATGTCCATGTGCCCGTGAAACAGTGACCAAATTCAGTATCTTATACACTATATTACCAAAAGTATTGGGACGCCTGCCTTTACATGCACGTGAACTTTAATGGCATCCCAGTCTTATGCCCCGTACACACGGTCGGATTTTCCAATGAAAAATGTGTGATAGGACCTTGTTGTCAGAAATTCCGACCGCGTGTAGGCTCCATCACACATTTTCCATCGGATTTTCCGACACACAAAGTTTGAGAGCAGGCTATAAAATTTTCCGACAACAAAATCCGTTGTCGGAATTTCCGATCGTGTGTACACAAATCCGAAGCACAAAGTGCTACACATGCTCAGAATAAATAAAGAGATGAAAGCTATCGGCTACTACCCCGTTTATAGTCCCGACGTACGTGTTTTACATCACCGCGTTCAGAATGATCGAGTTTTCCGAGAACTTTGTGTGACCGTGTGTATGGAAGACAAGTTTGAGCCAACATCCATCGGAAAAAATCCATGGATTTTGTTGTCGGAATGTCCGATCAATGTCCGACCGTGTGTACGGGGCATTAGTCTGTAGGGTTCATTATTGAGTTGGCCCACCCTTTGCAGCTATACCAGCTTCAACACTTCTGGGAAGGCTGTCCACGAGGTTTAGGAGTGTGTCTATGGGAATGTTTGACCATTCTTCCAGAAGTGCATTTGTGAGGTCAGGCACTGATGTGGATGAGAAAGCCTGGCTCGCAGTCTCCACTCTAATTCATCCCAAAGGTGTTCTATTGGGTTGAGGTCAGAACTCTGTGCAGGCCAGTCAAGTTCCCCCACCACAAACTCGCTCATCCACACACTATTGCCAAAAGTATCGGGCCAACCCCTCTAAATCATTTGGGGGAGGGGGGATTATGGTTTGGGATTGTTTTTCAGGGGTTGGGCATAGCCAGGGCCGTCTTTAGCGCAGGGCAAACGGGGCACTTGCCCTGGGCCCAATCTTTGTTGGGGGGCCCGCGCTAGCCGTGAATTGGGGCCCCGATGACCGCTTTGCAGAGCGCACAGAGGACACGGGAGGATGTATTCCTCGCTAGCCAGCTGAGAAGGGGCGGCGCCGGGAGCTCCACTGACGCTCTGACCCCGCCCACATGCAGCCTGTGTACTGGGAATAGAGCGCCTGTAGTGAGAGCCAGTGATCGGAGTGGGAGTGGCAGTGGAGCTTCAGGCCCCGCCCCCTCTATACTGGCTGGTGAATACAGAGGTCCGGGGGCGGGGCCGGGAGCTCCAATGACACTCCCACTCCGATCACTGGCTCTCACTACAGGCGCTCTATTCCCAGTACACAGGCTGCACGTGGGCAGGGTCAGAGCGTCAGTGGAGCTCCCGGCCCTGCCCCTCTCAGCTGGCTAGCGTGGAATACATCCTCCCATGTCCTCTGTGCGCTCTGCAAAGCTGTCATCGGGGCGACCATTCACGGGTGATGTGGGCCCAGGGCCCACCCAACAAAAGATCAGTGGAGCTGCCAGCTGCTTTAGTGAGAGCAGAGAGTGGAAGCCCCGCCCACAGTCCTGAATGTATGTAGTAAGTTTGGCTGGCCAGGTATGTCCTTACAACCATAGAATGCCTGACTATTTAAACCCTGAGCTGTGTTATTCAACTGTAAAGCTGTGCATTGCTGAAAGTTCTCTGACCATCTCCTGTATAATGTCTGCAGTCTCTGATTGTCTCCTGCAGTATGTCCGCAGTCTCTGATTGTCTCCTGCAGTATGTCCGCAGTTTCTGATTGTCTCCTGCAGTATGTACACAGTCTCTGATTGTCTCCTGCAGTATGTCCGCAGCCTCTGATTGTCTCCTGCAGTATGTCCGCAGTCTCTGATTGTCTCCTGCAGTATGTCCGCAGCCTCTGATTGTCTCCTGCAGTATGTTCGCAGTCTCTGGTAATCTCCTGCAGTATGACCGCAGTCTCTGAGTGTCTCCTGCAGTATGTCCACAGTCTCTGATTGTCTCCTGCAGTATGTCCGCAGTCTCTGGTAATCTCCTGCAGTATGTCCGCAGTCTCTGAGTGTCTCCTGCAGTATTTCCGCAGTCTCTGATTGTCTCCTGCAGTATTTCCGCAGTTTCTGATTGTCTCCTGCAGTATTTCCGCAGTTTCTGATTGTCTACTGCAGTATGTACACAGTCTCTGATTGTCTCCTGCAGTATGTCTGCAGTCTCTGATTGTCTCCTGCAGTATGTCCGCAGCCTCTGAATGTTTCCTGCAGTATGTCCGCAGTCTCTGATTGTCTCCTGCAGTATGTCCGCAGCCTCTGATTGTCTCCTGCAGTATGTCCGCAGTCTCTGGTAATCTCCTGCAGTATGTCCGCAGTCTCTGAGTGTCTCCTGCAGTATTTCCGCAGTCTCTGATTGTCTCCTGCAGTATGTCCGCAGTCTCTGATTGTCTCCTGCAGTATGTCCGCAGTCTCTGATTGTCTCCTGCAGTATGTCCGCAGTCTCTGATTGTCTCCTGCAGTATGTCCGCAGTCTCTGATTGTCTCCTGCAGTATGTCCGCAGCCTCTGAGTGTCTCCTGCAGTATGTCTGCAGTCTCTGGTAATCTCCTGCAGTATGTCCGCAGTCTCTGAGTGTCTCCTGCAGTATTTCCGCAGTCTCTGATTGTCTCCTGCAGTATTTCCGCAGTCTCTGAACCTCTCCTGTAGTATGTCCGCAGTCTCTGATTGTCTCCTGCAGTATGTCCGCAGTCTCTGATTGTCTCCTGCAGTATGTCCGCAGCCTCTGAGTGTCTCCTGCAGTATGTCTGCAGTCTCTGGTAATCTCCTGCAGTATGTCCGCAGTCTCTGAGTGTCTCCTGCAGTATTTCCGCAGTCTCTGAACCTCTCCTGCAGTATGTCCGCAGTCTCTGATTGTCTCCTGCAGTATGTCCGCAGTCTCTGTCTCCTGCAGTATGTCCGCAGTCTCTGATTGTCTCCTGCAGTATGTCCGCAGTCTCTGATTGTCTCCTGCAGTATGTCCGCAGTCTCTGATTGTCTCCTGCAGTATGTCCGCAGTCTCTGAGTGTCTCCTGCAGTATGTCCGCAGTCTCTGATTGTCTCCTGCAGTATGTCCGCAGTCTCTGTCTCCTGCAGTATGTCCGCAGTCTCTGATTGTCTCCTGCAGTATGTCCACAGTCTCTGATTGTCTCCTGCAGTATGTACACAGTCTCTGATTGTCTCCTGCAGTATGTCCGCAGTCTCTGATTGTCTCCTGCAGTATGTCCACAGTCTCTGAGTGTCTCCTGCAGTATGTCCGCAGTCTCTGTCTCCTGCAGTATGTCCGCAGTCTCTGATTGTCTCCTGCAGTATGTCCGCAGTCTCTGATTGTCTCCTGTAGTATGTCCGCAGTCTCTGTCTCCTGCAGTATGTCCGCAGTCTCTGATTGTCTCCTGCAGTATGTCCGCAGTCTCTGATTGTCTCCTGCAGTATGTCCACAGTCTCTGAGTGTCTCCTGCAGTATGTCCGCAGTCTCTGTCTCCTGCAGTATGTCCGCAGTCTCTGATTGTCTCCTGCAGTATGTCCGCAGTCTCTGTCTCCTGCAGTATGTCTGCAGTCTCTGATTATCTCCTGCAGTATGTCCGCAGTCTCTGATTGTCTCCTGCAGTATGTCCGCAGCCTCTGAGTGTCTACTGCAGTATGTCTGCAGTCTCTGGTAATCTCCTGCAGTAGGTCCGCAGTCTCTGAGTGTCTCCTGCAGTATTTCCGCAGTCTCTGATTGTCTCCTGCAGTATGTCCGCAGTCTCTGATTGTCTCCTGCAGTATGTCCGCAGTCTCTGATTGTCTCCTGCAGTATGTCCGCAGTCTCTGATTGTCTCCTGCAGTATGTCCGCAGTCTCTGATTGTCTCCTGCAGTATGGCCGCAGTCTCTGATTGTCTCCTGCAGTATGTCCGCAGTCTCTGTCTCCTGCAGTATGTCCGCAGTCTCTGATTGTCTCCTGCAGTATGTACACAGTCTCTGATTGTCTCCTGCAGTATGTACACAGTCTCTGATTGTCTCCTGCAGTATTTCCGCAGTCTCTTATTGTCTCCTGCAGTATGTCCGCAGTCTCTGATTGTCTCCTGCAGTATGTCCGCAGTCTCTGAGTGTCTCCTGCAGTATGTCCGCAGTCTCTGAGTGTCTCCTGCAGTATGTCCGCAGTCTCTGATTGTCTCCTGCAGTATGTCCGCAGTCTCTGTCTCCTGCAGTATGTCCGCAGCCTCTGATTGTCTCCTGCAGTATGTCCGCAGTCTCTGATTGTCTCCTGCAGTATGTCCGCAGTCTCTGATTGTCTCCTGCAGTATGTCCGCAGTCTCTGTCTCCTGCAGTATGTCCGCAGTCTCTGATTGTCTCCTGCAGTATGTCCACAGTCTCTGATTGTCTCCTGCAGTATGTACACAGTCTCTGATTGTCTCCTGCAGTATGTCCGCAGTCTCTGATTGTCTCCTGCAGTATGTCCGCAGTCTCTGAGTGTCTCCTGCAGTATATCCGCAGTCTCTGTCTCCTGCAGTATGTCCGCAGTCTCTGATTGTCTCCTGCAGTATGTCCGCAGTCTCTGTCTCCTGCAGTATGTCCGCAGCCTCTGATTGTCTCCTGCAGTATGTCCGCAGTCTCTGGTAATCTCCTGCAGTATGTCCGCAGTCTCTGAACCTCTCCTGTAGTATGTGTATTATGTGCCCCTTTACTTGCTCAATTATTTGGGATTGCTCCACTGCTCAGTGAGAGGTAATGATATGTATGAACCTCTAGCAACTAATCAGCAAACAGTAGTGATCTGCTTTAATCTCTAGCAACCAATCAGTGAGCGCTAATAATGTACATTAACTTCTAGCAACCAATCGGCAAGCAGAAATTATGTGTTGTAACCTCTAGAAACCAGCCATTGAGCAGTAAGGATAGGATGTAACCTCTGGCAAACAATTGCAATCGCTGCGTGATCTGCTGCAGTAAACTGATTTTGAGTCTACCTGCTATTTTTTGTATGTCTCAGAATGGAGGTGGGCCCCAAGAAAATGTTTGCCCAGGGCCCATTCAAAATTAAAGACAGCCCTGGGCATAGCCCCTTAGTTCCAGTTTAGTCTTAGTCTAGTTTGCTTTGTGCATTGGTGTGCAGTCATGTTGGAACAGGAAGGGGCCATTCCCAAACTGTTCCCACAAAGTTGGGAGCATGAAATTGTCCAAAATGTTTTGGTATGCTGACACCCTAGGATTTTCCTTCACTGGAACTAAGGGGCCAAGCCCAACCCCTGAAAAACAACCCCACACCATAATCTCCCTCCACCAAATGATTTGGAGAGGTGACCCAATACTTTTGGCAATATAGTGTAGATGAGTGAGTTTGTGGTGGAGGAACTTGATTGGCCTGCACAGGGTACTGGCCTCAACCCAATAGAACACCTTTGGGATAAATTAGCCAGGCCTTCCCGTCCACATCAGTGCCTGACCTCACAAATGCGCCTCTGGGGGAATAGTCAAACATTCCCATAGACACACTCCTAAACCTTGTAATTCTCAAAGAGGATGCAAACTTTTGGGACAACTGTACCTAAATAAAACCAATCATCGTAGGCACCCTTGCTAGTTTTGGATGGTTTGTCTCATTCCTGTAACTCATACATCTACAGAAAAGCTTGTTCGTTTGAAAAACAACAGACTAACTGGCCATATATAACCAGATGAAAAAAGAAGAAAAAAGCGTAAAAAAGAAAATGAATGCAGTCATCACATCTAAGAACTGCTAAGCTGCAATATAATAAATGAGGCCATATGTGTTTGGGGCCTCCTCCTGTCCCAAGCACACTAGGCTTTATCTGTACTCCTGCTCCAAGCACACATGGCCTAATCTGTCCTCCCCCTGTCCCAAACACACATGGTCTCATCTGTCCTTCTCCTGCCCCAAACCCACGTGGCCTCATCCATCCTTCTCCTGCCCCAAACACGCATGGCCTCATCCATCCTCCTCCAGCCACAAAAGTTCATGGCTTCATCTGTCCTCCTCCTGCCCCAAACACACATGACTTCATTCATCCTCTTCCTGCTGCCCACATGCAGGGCTTCAAGCATCCTCCTCCTTTTACACACATACAAAGCCTCATCCATCCTCCTGCCATATATATGTGGGGCCATTTCTATAAGCCCTTCCTCCTGGCACACAGAGATATATTTAACAAACGCAATGCAGTGTGGACAATGGACAATGGCAGTTAAAGCAGCTGTCCATTATGTTTCAACCTAACAGAATGTCGGGTCTCCTCCATATGTCCATCACCCTGCCAGGCCTAATTCATCTTGCTTGTTTTTCTTGTTAACTGATTCCATCAGCCACTTTGTTTAGCATATTATACAGGCGCCCAGTGTATTCAGATAACATGCCAATCAGTCAAATATGAAAAGTAAGATATGGATGGAGAGATAAGACAGATGACGAAAATCCTTCCCTTAAATTGATAAATAGCGACCAGCAAAGCAGACAAAGCAATTTCTAGTTGAATCTCCCCATCTCAAAGCCTCCTCTCTAAATTATCTTTTTTTTTTTTTTTTTACTGCATAAACAGTTTATTGAGTTTTCACAATAATACACAGGAAAGAAAGGTTACATGTAGTTTACAAAGTTATAAGTGCAAGTAATAACAGTGGCGCTCTGACTGAGAAAGTCCAGAAGGTGAACAGCCAAACAAAAAAAAAAGGGGAAAAAAAAGGGAGGAGACCAAATGAACCAGTGCTAACCAGTAATAATACTCCCCTCTGAGAACTGATGAAGTCCATACAGAGCCCTTATGGGTTCTGGTCAATTAAGCTGAGCAGGCACGGTTGGAGAGAGGGAGAAATAAAGGGGAGGGGAGATGAAGGGGAGGTTGGGGGGCAGAGGGAGGGGTGAGAAAGAGAGCATGGGCAGAGAAGGGAGAGGGGGTGAGGACAATCACCAGCTGCCCTCTCCAGTGTCTAGCAGATCATACAGTAAGGCGTGTCACACCCGGCGTGTAACACAAAGGTGACCCACAGGGTCAGTGGTTAAATAATCCTATGATAAATCACATTGCGTCTCGTGTAAGCTCCTTGTAAAGTTAAGAGCTTTTGAAGGTTGTCCACGGTTCCCATATGGCAGTGAACTTTGAGATCTTATCTAAAGTAATGTAGATCAGCTCCTCCATCCCCGCCAACTGGTTGATTCGTTGAAACCATTCGGCAATGGAGGGCAGGGATGTGGACTGCCAATGAACTGATACACACATCCTTGCAGCGTTGACCATATGCATCGCAACCGATTTGTAGTAGCGCTTTTTAGAGATTTTAGACAGGTGTAGCAGAAACTGCGCTGAGGAGAACTCTAGCGGGAGAGAGGACACCTTCATATCATAATCACATTATGAACTTTATGCCAGAATAGCCGGAGGGATGGGCAGCTCCACCAGATATGGAGGAATTTGCCCGCCTCTCCTCAACATCACCAGCACCGATCAGAAACTGAGGGGGAGAACTTGTGGATCAGGTCAGGGTTTCTATACCAACGTGTTTTCAGTTTATAGCCATTTTCCTGTATGGTGACATTCAAGGATCCCTTGTGAATATAAAGATTGATATGGTCCGAGCGATTCCTAATAGGCATGCTCTGAATGAATGTGTGCAGAGGGCTTTTTTCAAACAATGAGGCGTAAAGTGTCGATATGACATGGTTCTGGGGGATGTGCGGGAGCAGGGTTATTACAGCATTGTAGTGGGCGCGGTGAAACGTTCCCTATGGGACGGGACATCTAGGAAGTCCTAATTTGCATGTAAGACCAAAACGGGAAGGAGCCCCTGTTTGAGAGTTTTGCAAGTTCGATTTGCTGCATAAAACAGCCTCTGCAAAAAAAATGTTTTGCTAACATCTCTGTATATGGCCATTCTGGTTTCGCAAAGGCCCCTAATCGGGGTGATAGAGCAGATTTTAGCCGAAACTGAATGTATGGTGCAAGCCCTATCAAATGCTTGAAGAGTGGCACCAATAAGAGAATGGGTCAATGCATTTAGGGATACATGTTCCCTGGATAGCCATGGGACATAGCGTAAGTCAGAGTTCGAGATCAGGTTTGCAAGGATCACCCAGCCTTTGCATCGGGCATGTCATTTCCAGTCAACAATCCGTGTAAGATGGATCGCCCAATATTAGCGCTGAAGGTCAGGAAAGCCAATACCTCCACATGCTTTTGGCAGTACCAACTTAGTCCAGCATATTCGAGCAGGTTTATTGCACCAAAGAAATGTCCTACAGATAGACCTGTATAGCCCAAAGAAGGAAGGCGGTAGGTGGATCGGTAATGTTTGGATTTTATATAGTAAACCTGGGAGGATCATCATCTTAACGATAGACGAGCGCCCAAACTAGGAGCTGGTGGACTTGTCCCACCTCTGGAGATCCTGAGGTATACTCTGCAACTCAGCCAGGAAGTTGTTTCTACTGTAAAGCTCTGATAGGGTGGCAGGGAGCTGGATACCTAAGTACGTGATGGCATCAGCTTTCCACTGAAAGGGAAAATGCTGTTGGCATAGTTTCGTCACCTCTAGGGGTAAAGAGACGTTTATGGCAAAAGATTAAGAATAATTAATTTTCAGGTTGGAGAGGGTTTTGAAACATTCCAGGACTTGCAGGAGGTTAGGTAAAGATGTAAACGGCGAGAAAAGGAAGAAGAGAACATTTTCCGCAAAAGCTGCAATCTTGAATTCATGATCCCTCACATGTATGCCCCCAATGTCCGTATTAGCCCGGATGCACCGGAGGAGGGGTTCAAGCGTGAGGATATAGAGCAAGAGAGAGAGGGGGCAGCCCTGTCTGGTTCCGTTCTGGATGGAGAAGGTGTCCGACAAGCGACCATTGACCTTGACTTTCGCGCTAGGGTTAGCATATAGGGACATAATAAAGGCTTGTATATATGGCCCGAGCTCCAGGAAGCCCAGAGCCGCATCCATATAGTCCCAGGCCACTCTGTCGAATGCATTATCTGCGTCCATCGCCAGAAAGAAGCCCTCTTGTTGGGTAGACGTAAGCCAGTGGTGCAGGTTTTGGGCTTTAATAGCGTTGTCCCTGGCCACCCTACCAGGGACAAACCCTACTTGGTCTAGACCGACCCATGAAGGTACGTGGAATGATAGATAGTTGCAAGGATTTTGGCAAAGAGCTTAACATCCACGTTAAGAAGCCAGATCGGGCGGTAGCTAGCAACATTCGTAGGATCTTTCCCTTCTTTGGGGATCACAAAAATATAGGCTTCTAGCAACCTCTCCGATCCGCAGTGATTAGCCGAAAGCGAGTTAAGCGCCTTAAGGAAGCTTGGTGTTAGTATGTCCGAAAAGCTCTTATAGTATTGAGCCATGAAGCCATCTGGGCCTGGGCTCTTGTTTTCAGTGCCGCCAGAAATTCTTCTGATGACAGTGGAGCTTCCAGAGACTGGGAGTAAGCAACCGCTAAGGCCGAGGGGCTATAGCAGCTCAAGAAATCTCGTATTAGGGTAGCCCGTGTAGAAGGGAGGACAGGATCTGAGTTCCCTGCCTGGAGATTATAAAGATTGTTATAGAAGCACTGGAACTGGTGAGCAATGTCTTCATTCTTAGAGTGAATCTTACCGCCGGCATCAACACTATGATGAATTGTGGAATTAAGTTTACGCTGCTGAGTGGTCCTGGCAAGTAGTTTGCCTAGTTTGTTCCCCTGTTCATAGAATACTCTTTGTGTTAAGATATTGTGAAGGCGCCCTTTTAAATAGTTCTTCTGATAAAAGTGAGCGCAATTCCACTAGTTCCTGCGACGTCTTAATCGCTAGCGAACGTTTATGTTGAGCTTCCAAAAAGCGTATCTTGGTAGAGAGTGACTGAACTAATGCTTGATGTTCCCTCTTTTTCCGCGCCGAGATGGATAGCAATTTGCCTTTAATGACACACTTGTGGGCCTCCCATTGTGTCATGGGGGAGACATCCGGTGTGTCATTACGGAGGAAAAAGTCCCTGATCTCCTGTCTCAGGACAGTGGCATTGCCAGGATCGGCGAGAAGAGATGCGGCCAACCGCCAGAGCTTAGTAGAAGTGACCTTATCTGGAAATACCAGGGTGATTGTAATAGCGTGATGATATGATAGTACCATGCACTCAAAAGAAGCGTCATGAAGATAAGACAAGTCCGATACGGTTATAAAGAGATAATCTATCCTTGTATACTTATTGTGAGGTGGGGAAAAGGAAAAGAAAGTGTAGTCCCTGTCTCAGGGATATAGGGTTTTCCAAGTGTCATGTAGGGTGAGGGAGATTAACTTGAGTTTGATTTGGCGGAGGGCAGAAAGGGGAAGGGAGGACGCCCCCATAGAGGAGTCTGACAGAGGGTCCATTAAAATCACCTCCCAGTATCAGGAGCCCTGACCGTAAAAACGTGAGTTTCGTTATGACCTCTCGCAAAAAGGTTGACCTGTTTTGAATTGGGGCAATACACATTAGCTAATTTAACTGGCTTGTCGTTCCACTTGCCCTTCAGGAACAAAATCTCCCCGCTGGATCTAGTAGCTGATCAGTGATGTCAAGGTGGAAGGTTTTGGAAAGCAGGCTGGAGACACCTTTGGATTTGGACTCGGGACAGGAGGCATGAAATGCTGTGGGAAAGCGATCATTATGAAAGCGTGGGACCGCCCCTGATTTAAAATTAGTTTCTTGGAAGAAAAGGACCTATGCCCTTTGTGGGTGTGCTTCTGCTAGGATACTTTTGCGTTTTTCTGGGACATTTAGTCCTTTAGCATTAAGCGAATAGACTTTAAGAGAGAGAGGAGCTGAGCGTGGTTATGTGCCATGATTGACTCTAAAAAATCTACAAGCTGGGTCTGTATATGGACAACCTGAGTACTGTATGACTGTAGAGGGCAGTTAGGGGGGGAGGGGGAGAGCTAGAAGGGGGGAAAGGAGAATAGGCAGGAGAGGAGAGAAAAAAAAAAGATGAGGGGTCTATAGGAGGGAAAAATAAGGCCAATGAGTTATTCTAGCAGTCAGAACACGCGAGTTAAGCTGCCATCATAGTCTGGTGCTAGGCCACGCCTACTAAATTATCTTTTACTCATCTGCAACTAAGGAAATTTTCCCTCTTAAGCACAATGGAACAGATACAATGCCTGATCCATATTTAGAGGAAAACCATTCTCCTTCCTCTTATACTTCAAAACATCAACGTCTGCAGCGATTAGATTCGTTTATACAGAAAACTGCTGGGATGCTGTCATCCATCACCTCTTCTCTGTGTGAAAGAAATGCATTAAAAAGCTTTTTTTTCTCAGACAAAAAAATGATATATGTATTTGCCAACTTTGAAGCCAGTAAATAGCATATTCTGCGATTATACAGAAGAGTATGGTCCGATTAAAGAGGAAAAATGCAAAAACTCACCTTCACTTTATGTATATGTGTATATATATATATATATATATATATATATATATATATATATATACTGTATTATATGTAATATATTGTGAAAATAGGCAGTCAATGTTGGTGGGACGCAGCCTAACTTTTCTAAAGGCTTTCGGAGATACCATAAAAAACAACAAATAGTACAAAGCAAAGAGTACCCCCCCCCCCCCCCCGGTAATAGTGCGACTTTAAAGGCAAACAATTGAACACAAGAGTACAAAAATAACACATTTTATTATACAAGAAGGATATAAAGCCGGTGTAGTACATCACCAATAAAACAGATATAAGAACAACTATATATGACTGTAGTCGAATCAGTGCAGTGGTCCTAGAGGCCCTCCCCCCCCCCCAGCTGTGTATGACCCAGATCAAACCCATTTGGACACCCGTGTGGAGATACCAAACAATACAACAAATAGTAAGTAAACACAAAAGTCAGGCATCCGTCACTATTAAGCAGTTAAAGCAGGTATCTAATAGCACTATTATCATATATCACATACCAGGAGTGGAGAAATTAGAAAAGAAAACAAATACGAGAGTGAATTAATGTACATAGACAGCATGAAATAACATTTTTGAATACCTAATCATGATACAGTAAAACCTTGATATGAGAGCTTTTTGCAAGACAAGCAACATTTTTAAATAAATTTTGAGTTGATAAATAAGTGATGTCTTGATATACAAGTAGTGTCATGTCACAACAGAGTATAAAAGAGAAGAGAGGCGCCTCTAAGTGTAGCAATATGGTTACATTTAATGAAGGTACAACATTTAGCAACTTACATGGTTGATGATTAAAAGCAGCACATCTAAGTATGCAGGCATCCGGGGTAAAGCTGCCCACATAGACCGTCCTCCGCACCACCATCGACGTCATCCCTTCCACGCTGTGTTCCATGAGCGCTTCAAACCTCGCTTTCCGATCGCTCTACTGCAGGGTAGTCTTCCCGCTCATGATTGCAGACTGACAGCAGTGAGAGCTGGCGGTGCGGAGGATGGTCTATGTGGACAGCTTTACTCCGAATGCCTGCATTCTTAGATGTGCCTCTTTTAATCATCAACCATGTGAGTTGCTAAATGTTGTACCTTCATTAACCACTTCAATACCGGGCACTTTCGCCCCATCCTGCCCAGGACAATTTTCAGCTTTCAGAGCTGTCACACATTAAATGACAATTGTACGACCATACAACACTGTACCCAAACTACATTTTTTAAAATAATTTTCTTCCCACAAACAGAGCTTTATTTTGGTGGTACTGTATTTGATCACCACTGGGGTTTTTATTTTTAGCTAAACAAACTAAAAAAGACAGACATAAAAAAAATAGTTTTTCTTCGTTTCTGTTATAAAATTTTGTTTTCTCCTTCACTGATGGGCACTGATGAGGCTGCACTAATGGGCACTGATGAGGTGGCACTGATGGGCACTGATAAGATGGCACTGATAAGGTGGCACTGATGGGCACTGATGACGAGGCACTGATATGTAGAATTGATGGGCACTGATAGGTGGCACTGATATGCAGCACTGATGGGCACCAATAGGCTACACTGATATGCAGCACTGATGGGCACTGATAGGTGACACTGATAGGCAGCACTGATGGGCACTGATAGGCGGCACTGATGGGCACTGGTAGGTGGTACTGATGAGCACTGAAAAAAGGGAACTGGACAGGCAGCATTGATGAGGAGCTACTGACAGGCATTACTGATTGGCATCTGAAGAGCACTGACAGGCATTACTGATGGGGCACTGATTGGCACATTTATGGGCACTGATTGGCACATTTATGGGCACTGATTGGCACTTTGGCACTGACAGGCGTTTTTGATGGGGCACAGACTGGCAGCTGATGGGCACATCTGATGGGGCTGTCGATCGCTCTCCCTGTCAGCACTAACCGAGGAAAGCTGTTTACCGGCACTTCCTGGTTCACGCGATAATCAGCTGTGATTTGTCACAGCTGATCATGTGGTAGGGAGCCTCCGTCAGTGGCTCCATACCACGATCAGAGGTGCGGTGTGCGTCAGACTGACACACAGCACAACTGATTGCCCTGCACTGCATGCCCCCGCGGGCACGCGTCGGCATGTTATCTTGCTGGACATCATATGACGTCCAGTCAGGATAATAGAACAACTGCCCGGCCGTCATTCTGCTATAGGCCGGGCTGGAAGTGGTTAAATGTAACCATATTGCTACACTTAGAGGCGCCTCTCTTCTCTTTTATACTCTGTAGCTCCTGCTGGATTTTGCTTCTAATCCCCTTGTGGAGGATTCCATTTGTGGATGGACATTTTATGGTTACACAACCTGGTCACATTGTTATAATCTTTTTTATATGGACTTTAAACTGAAGGACTTATGAACAAATTGTTGTGGAACTAATCATCTGAGTTTCCATGATTTCTTATGGGAAAATTTGCTTTGATATACAAGTGCTTTGGATTACAAGCATGTAATTCTGGAACAAATTCTGCTTGTAATCCAAGATTTTACTGTACTTTTTTGAGCTTGTTGGACATTCTATTTCAAAACCATGGGTATCAATATGGACTAGCATTGCCCCCTCCCCCCTTTGAGGCTTTAGCCTAAACTCTTTTGGGTAGATTTTGGAGGGTGTCTGTGGGAATTTGTGCCCATTAAGTCAAAAGAGCATTTGTAAGTTTAGGTGCTGATGTTGGAACTGCCTAATTCAAATTCATCTGAAAGGTGTTCAGTAGAGTTAAGATCAAGGCTCTGTGCACGTCAATCGAGTTCCTCCACAACAAACTCATGAAACCATGTCTTGTGCAAAGGGACACAATCAACCTGGAACAGAGAAGAGCGTTACCACAAGGTTGGGAATGCACAATTGTCTAAAATGTCTAAATGTAGCCTTAAGAGTACCTTTCACTTGGAAACGCCTAAACCCAATATTTTGGAGAGGTGTCCACATAGTTAGCCATATAGAGCCTGGAGTAAGGAAAATGGTCTATGAAAAAATAAAAAAAAATCATGTTTTATTCTGGGACTAACTGTTACTCAACTGGAAATTATCTCCCCCAAGACCCACTATAAGGTGGTGAGATTTAACCATCTCCTGCCTTGGAAGGTCCTTCCATAAAAACAAACCCTCAGCTTGGACAAGCATATATGTTAGGTACCTTAAAACCAGCCATTCTCAACCAGAAATCCTTGGAACCCTAGGATTCCTCTAATGTTTGCAAGAGGTAGCTTGAGCTGTGGCTGATTGACTTTGCATTTGAGGGTGCCTGAATAGTTCTGAGGTGGGTGGCATTCTAACCATGACTGTACGGGGGGACATTCTTCCCAACGGCCACCAATGATTTGTTTTTAGTAGGGGTTCCTCTAGACCTGAAATTTATTTCAAGGGTTCCTTTGGGCTAAAAAGGTTGAGAAAAGGTGTTTAAACTATACTTTTCTCTGCTTCGTTACACATAAATCAACCATATTTTTTGGTACAGTACATACAGACTTTTGCTTAATGTGTCCACACTTTTGCTCTGGAAAATCTGATTACATCACTTTTGAAATGACAAATTTTATGAAAAGACTAAGTAGCCAAAAACAGCCAATGAGGCAAAGCTGCTCTGTAGATGACAGAAGTAAGTCGTAATTTAAAGCGGCGTTCACATCCTACGAGGGGAAACATGTAATTTGGAAACATTATCCTCATGACACGAGTGATCAGGCTGGAAAATGTGTTGACAAGCAGACGGAGCCGGCTGTCTTTCCAGGCAGGCCTGCTCTCCCCCAGTTCATTAGATGTTCTCAATGCACCGTTTAAAAATATTCTGTTTTGATAGTCTGTCACCGCAAGGTTAAAAGAAAGGCCTTTTATGATTTCACTATTGATTATTATATACAAATGAGACCATAGGTGGAACCATCACAATCAATTAAGGGTTTTATTGCTAAAATACCACCAAGCTAGAAGATGTCAGTCTGATTCTATACAGGGGAGGACTGAAAAGTTACTTATTGCAATGCATTAAGTATATTCAAACCCTAACTGAACGGCATTTAGATTGCTAAAGCGCTATGGGGTTGATTTACTAAAGGAAAATAGACTGTGCACTTTGCAAAGTGCAGTTGTATTCTGCAGGAGCAGTTGCTCCAGAACTTGGTAAATGAGCAGAAGCTCTGCCGACTTCCATCATCCAATCATATACAAGTTTTTTTTAATTTTCCTTGCACATGATTGGGTATTCTTTGCAAAGTGAAACTTTACCTCATTTACTAAGCTCTGGAGCAACTGTACCTGCAAAGTTTAACTGCACTATGCAAAGTGCACATTCTATTTCCCTTTAGTAAATCAACCCCTATGCCTCATTGCCATTTTGGCATTTTTTCTCTAACCCCTTCATGCCTACGCCTTTTTCTGACACATGTTGCTTACAAGTTAAAATGTTAAAATCAGTATTTTTTCCTAAAAAATTACGTAGAACCCCCAAACACTGTATATATATATATATATATATATATATATATATATATATATATATATATATACACCGTATTTATCAGTGTAAAACATGCACAGGCATATAACACGCACCTTCAATTTAAGAGGGAAGTTTCAGGAAAAAAAACTTTTTTTTTTACTTTTTTTTTTAAATAAACTACTTTGAAGCAAAATAATGGTCAGTGCCCATCAATGCAGCCTGATTAGTGCCCATCTGCAGCCTTAATGCAGCCTGATCTGTGCCCATCTGCAGCTTCAATGGAGCCTGATCTGTGCCCATCTGCAGCTTCAATGGAGCCTGATCTGTGCCCATCTGCAGCCCATCTCTCATCAATGCAGCTGCCTGATTAATGCCCATCTGCAGCCACACCATCTCTCATCAGGGCAGTGCAGGAAATCACCGAGCCGTCATCTCCTGTTTACTCGGCTCTCAGTCGGCAGTCACATACACAGTCCTGCCTCAGCCATCGGCATTGGACCAGCTCCTGTGATAGTCAGAACACTGGTCCAATACCGATGACAGAAGCGGAACTGTGTGTGTGACGTGAGAGCCAAGTAAACAGGAGATGACGGCTCAGTGATTTCCAGCGGCTCTCGTCCCCCTCCTTCCCCTTCGAGGTAAACTATCGGTGTATTATACGCACCCGTGATTTGCCCCCAAACAACGTAGTACGTCACTACGTTTGTATTTGTTGGCCAACAATTCCTTACTGTTTATATGCAAGACAAGTTTGGGCCAACACCCTTCGGACAAAAGTCCACGGTTTTGTTGGCCAATAATCCAATCGTGTGTATGAGGCTTAAGGGTCTGCAAAAGACTTAAGACTGGGTTGGAGGTTCACCTTCCAGCAGGACAATGACCCCAAACATAGAGCCAGAGCTACAATGGAATCGTTTAGATCAAAGCATATACATGTGTTAGAATGGCCCAATCAAAGTCCAATTTGAGAATCTGTGGCAAGACTTGAAAATTGCTGTTCACAGACATTCTCCATCCAATCTGACAGAGCTTGATCTATTTTGCAAAGAAGAATTGACAAAAATGTCACTCTCTAGATGTGCAAAGCTGGTAGAGACATCCGCAAAAAGACTTGCAGCTGTAATTGCAGTGAAAGGAGGTTCTACAAAGTATTGACTCAGGGGGGCTGAATACAAATGTACCCCACACTTTTCACATACTTATTTGTAAAAAAAAAAATCAAAACCATTTATAATTTTCCTTCTACTTCACAATTATGAGCCACTTTGTGTTGGTCTATCATATAAAATCCCAATAAAATACATTTACGTTTTTGGTTGTAACATGACAAAGGCTTAAAGGGGTATGAATACTTTTTCAAGGCACTGTACATAGAAGCCCACAATACTACAAAGGAAAAAGGAGAAAGGGAGAATTCGAAATATCTGTATACATATAATGTATCAAGTTATAATGGATATAATAATAGATATCCAGAAATGCATGCTTCAATCCCTATGTATATAGAAAAAAAGAGAGGTTCGGGACTTTAAATGAAGCATAAGACTTAGGAAATAGAATGTCTCCATCCCTAATTGATGAGAGAGAATGTGAGGGGGATTGGGAATTTGAATGAAGCATGCAATTGGAAAAAAGCAAATAAAGCACTATTAATCTGTAAGGATTTTCTTTTTTTTTTACAACAATCAATGCAAAAATGTTTACAACATAATACAGGTAAAAATTGTATATTATTGTTATAAAAAATGAATTCATTATATGTACACAATAAAAAAAAAACATGGTACTTCATAGTAATAAACTTGTAACACACCCTGTTTCTAAAGAGTTACAGATGAGGTCTTATACTAGAATTATTGCTCTCACTCTAACGATCACGAGGATACCTCACATGTGTGATTTGCAGGCGCGACTTACATATGCGTTTGTTTCTGCACGCGAGCACAGAGAGATGAGGAGCTTTACATTTTTTTTTAATTCTCTTATTTATTTTATTTTTTTATTTTTATACTGTCCCTTTACATTTTTTTTTTAATGTAAGCATCCCTTGTGACAGTAATAGACAGTGACAGGTACTCTTTATTGAGGCATTTGGGGTCTATAAGACCCCAAATCCCTCCTTTGCATTTAAAAGCATTCAAAATGCCAAGTTTGACTGTTTTGAATACTGACTTTTTTTAAGTTTGGCGCCTTTAAGGTTTCAAACGTTTGAGTCTCCAGCCAGTCGGCAGATGTGCCGGCTGGTCATTCGGGCCTCCTGGTGGGACGGGAGAGGCCGAGTGAGACACAGAAGGGAAAACGTCATCTCCCACTGCTTACAATAACAGCCGAGTGGCTTCTTAGCCTCATCGGTTGTTTAGTACAAGAAATCCGACCGTCAGCTCTAAAAAACCGTACCGGGGTTGATGCCTGCAGCTTCACGCATCACCCCGGTACAACCCCTTCAAGCCGAAGGCTGCATGTTTGCATTGCGTCGGCGTGAAGGGGTTTAAAATATATTTTCACAGTTTTTGCATCTCTGTGCTGCTCAGTGCCCCTCCCACCTCTTTCGGTCATTTCCTGTCTACTTGCCCTTCCCCCATCCTCAGCTGCACCTCTTTGCTCTGCACCGGTTCCCTAATTAGTGACAACAGAGGATTGTACTTGTGCATTATTTGTGTGGGTGCAGCAGCTTGTAGTCACAATCATGTGTCAGGGTGACAATGCATGAGCACACCCGGGATAGTGTGCCGCGTGACAACTGTTTAACAGGAAGTGCTTGTACAAGGACCTTAATGGGAAGATCACCAGGTATTCTTTTAATAAAAGATGCATTCTTTAAAATTAGAAATAACCTTTGAACTTACATTAACCTCTTCATTCTTATATGAGATATCAGTGATTGAGTTAACTTGGAAGTGAATATGTGTTTTGTCTACAGTGGACTATGTAAAAAGTACATTACTGTACAGAGCGTACAATATGAACACATGCCTTGCCCACACTTCCTGCTACCCAACCTCTTGAGAAAAACCCAGTACTCCCAGGTATGGAGTAACACATGGTACCCACCCTGCCTTCAGCGCTCTCTGCCTGAACAGTCTCCAGAAATCAGCCTTCTCATATAGGGACAGGGGAAACATACACTCACCAGCAACTTTTTTAGGTACACCTTGCTAGTACCGTGTTGGACCCCCTTTTGCCTTCAGAACTGCTCCTAAATTCTTCATGGCATAGATTCCACAAGGTGTTGGAAACATTCCTCAGAGATTTTGGTCCATAGTGACATGATTTGCCGGCTGCACATCCATGATGCAAATTTCCAGTTCCACCACATCCCAAAAGTGTTCCATTGGATTGAGATCTGGTGACTGTGGAGTACAGTGACCTCATTGTCATGCACAAGAAACCAGTGGTGAGATGATCTAAGCTTTGTGACATGGTGCATTATCCTGCTGGAAGGAACCTTCAGAAGATGTGTCACTGTAGTCATAAGGGGATGGACATGGTCAGCAACAATACTCGGGTAAATGATGCTCAATTGGTACTTATGGGGCCCAAAGTGTGCCAGGAAAATATCCCCCACACCCTTACACCACCACCACCAGCCTGAACCGGTGATACAAGGCAGGATGGATCCATGCTTTCATGTTCTTTATGCCAAATTCTGACCCTACCATCTGAATGTCGCAGCTGAAATCGAGACTCATCAGACCAGGCAACGTTTTTCCAATATTCTTTTGTTCAATTTTGGTGAGCCTGTGCGAATTGTAGCCTCAGTTTCCTGTTCTTAGCTGACAGGAGTGGCACCTGGTGTGGTCTTCTGCTACTGTAGCCCATCTGCCTCAAGGTTCGATGTGTTGTGTGTTCAGAGATGGTTTTCTGCATACCTTGGTTGTAACGAGTGGTTATTTGAGTTATTGAGCCTTTCTATCATCTTGAACCAGTCTGCCCATTCTCCTCTGACCTCTGACATCAACAAGGCATTTTTCTCCACACAACTGCCGCACACTGGATATTTTCTCTTTTTCGGACCATGCTCTGTAAACCTTAGAGATGGCTGTGCATGAAAATCCCAGTAGATCAGCAGTTTTTGAAATACTCAGACCAGTCCGTCTGGCATCAACAACCATGCCACGTTCAAAGTGACATCACTTACATCGCCTTTCTTCCCCATTCTTATGTTTGAACTTCTTCAAACATCAGAATGTTTTTCTTGTAAAACCTCAGGTAAATGTTTTCCACAGTCATTAAACACATTCACCATCCATGCCAACCCAGTGGTGGAACTGAAGATACAAACAAATTACCTTTATTGGCCTTAAAAATAATCGCCATCCTTCACAGCACACTTGGTAATGTTCATAAAACTTTTGGAAACTGTCAGCAAAGGCCCCTTTAGGAATCAATCGCAGAACCGCTGTCACACGTTTTTGGATCATGCCATCGTTGTCAAAGAAGGCAATCAACATTGTTTTGACCTTGGACTTTTGCAGGCCATTGTCTTTTTTCAACCTTACCGACTATGTAACCTTGAGTATCCTGCACAGATTTCTGAACTTTGGGATGACTGGAAACATGGATTGTAAATCAGGTCCAACATCAGTACCTGACCTCTCAAATGCTCTTTTGGCTGAATGGACACAAATTCCCACAGGCACACTCCAAAATCTCATGGAAAGCCTTCCAGAAGAGTGAGGGCTGCAACAGCTAGGGGTTTGGGATGGGATGTCCAACAATCTCACAGAGGTGGGAAAGTCCGGTATCCACAAACATTCGGCCATATAATGTATAAACTGTTTCCCTGGGGGGGGGGGGGGGGGGGATCTAGAATCTAGGACTTTTGGCAAAAGCTGACTGCTGAGTGATTATATTTGTTGCTGTAGTAACTTTTTAAGTTACAAAACATATGTTTTGTTCATTATGGTGACATTTTCCATTTAGAATAATAAAGAGAAGTCCCGTCCCCCCCACCCACCATGAAAAATTAAAAGTCAGTAGCTATGACTACTGCAAGTGCTGGCACAAGATCAGTGACTGACTCTACGATTGTTGGCGGAGGAATTGGGCATTAGCGAGGATGTAGTGAGCACCATCGTCCGCAAAGATTTGGGTAAGCGGAAGATCTGTTTCCTATTTGTGCCGCACAAGCTGACAGAAAACAAAATGGATGAAACCTCTGAAGATTTTATTACCGTGTGTGACCAGAATCCATCCTCTCTGTGAACCATCATCACAGGGGATGAGACCTGGTGCTACCAGTTCGATCCAGAATCCAAGCGGCAATTGATGGAATGGCATTCATCCAAAAAGGGTCGCCTGCAAAAGTCCAAGGTCAAGACAAAGTTGATTGCCTTCTTTGACGACGATGGCATGATCCAAGAATATGTGACAGCGGTTCTGCGATCGATTCCTAATGAGACCTTTGCTGACAGGTTCCAGAAGCTTTTATGAACATTGCCAAATATGTGTTGTGAAGGATGGCGATTATTCTGAAGGCCAATAAAGGTAATTTGTTGGTATCTTCAGTTTTGTTTGTTTTCTGATACTATTCACAGAACTTTTTAGACACACCTCGTACATTATAATAGAGGCACATGATCAAAGATAGCACCAGGAGAAGGATGAGAAGGGAACTGGAAAAGGAGGAAGAGTGCTGTGGGCTTGGCCAGAGAGAAGGCAGTGGGGATCCTGGTGTGAATGCCAAGAAGCTGTGTGACATGCGATAATTGACCTTTACACACACCAGGTGTCCAACAAAGAGCAGTATGTGGGCAGAGTAAAGAACTCCCCATTACACATTCAAACATTTCACTAGGTTACTAGAACACTAGTTAATAACATTTTTGATTAGCTATTTGAAAATAACAAATATTTAAAAGAAATTAAAAAAAAAAGTAAATCTATATTTGGGCACAGAGTTAATGTTATTAAGACAAAGATTTCTCTAAGAATAGGAATAACAGATGTTGGACGTTTGGCAGCAAATGCGACTCCACTGGGTGGGCATGGATGGTGAATGTGTTTAATAACTGTAGAAAACATTTACCTGAGGTTTTGCCAGAAAAACAGTGAATTATAATAAAATTATTAAAGTGGAACAGCTAAATTCACAGCTAAAGTACAGAAGGGTGAACTATCTGTCCAAAAAATGGGTAATTTTGTTCAGTATTCTAATTCAAAGATGCCGTCAGACATCACAGCCTGTTTCTGACCTTACTTTTCATCTGCACTTACGTGACACAGCTTGGTCATGGAGCGTCCCAGCTTGTGATTAGAAAATGTACAGAACTACACTGAGGAAGTCAGCTCTGTGACCTCCGATTGGCTTGTAAAGCTGCCCTTTTCTCTCCTGGTCTAAATTCTGCTGTTTAGGGAACTACATGAATTAATATATAAGAAAAAATAGAATACAGTATTATTTAAAGCAGCTATACTCATCCAAGGTTCCATGGAATCCTAGGGTTCCTCCAGGGGTTGCTAGGGGTTTCTTGAGCTGTGGCTGATTGACCTTCTATCTGATGGTGCCTGAATAATTCCTAATCCAACGACACTTGGCAGAATCAGAAGAATGATCCTGATGATCTTATAAGCTCTCTGTAAGGATGACATTCTGAAAATTGCAGGGGATGAGAACTGGTGTTACCAGTTCAATCCGGAATCCAAGCGACAATCAATGGAATGGCGTTCACCCAAAAAGAGTGGCCTGCAAAAGTCCAAGGTCAAAACAATGTTGATGGCCTTCTTTGGTGACGATGGTATGATCCAAAAATGTGTGACAGCAGTTCTGCAATCGATTTCTAAAGAGGCCTTTGCTGAGAGTTTCCAGAAGTTTTATGAACGTTGCCAAGCATGTTGTGAAGGATGGCGATTATTTTGAAGGCCAATAAAGGTAATTTGTTTGTATCTTCAGTACCACCACTTGGTGGGCATGAAAGGTGAATGTGTTTAAGAACTGTGGAAAACATTTACCTGAGGTTTTGCCTGAAAGACAGTGAATTATCATAGAAATATTAAAGTGGTAGGCTAAATTCACAGCTGAAGTACAAAAGGGTGAACTATCTGTCCAAAAAATGTGTAATTTTGTTCAGTATTCTAATTCAAACATGCCTTAAGACATCACAGCTTGCTTCTGACCTTACTTTTCAACTGCACTTACCTTCCATTGGCTTGTAAAGCTGCCCTTTTCTCTCCCGGTCCAAATTCTGCTGTTTAGGGAACTACATGAACTAATAAATAAGAAAAAAGAGAATATGGTACTATTTAAAGCAGCCATTCTCAACCAAGATTCCATGGAATCCTAGGGTTCCTCCGGAGGTTGCTAGGGGTTTCTTAAGCTGTGGCTGATTGACCTTCTATCTGTTGGTGCCTGAATAATTCCCAATCCAATGACTCTTGGCAGAGTCAGCAGCATGACCCAATGACCCGATGATCTTTTTAGCTCTCTGTAAGGATGACATTCAGAACATTGCAGCAAAAGGAGCATTCTTTCCACTGACCACCAATATAAGAGGCATTCTTCAATCTGATCTCAGTTATTTACTTCCAGCTAAGGTTCCTCTAGATTTGAAAATTATTTCAAGGGTACCTCTGGGGTAACTTATAGAAAAACTCAAAGATGAGGGCAAACCCCTCCCCTAGTAGTGATCAATCCTATGGGTCACCGACTCGCCAATACATCCCGATGGTGTTGTCCTCTAAACTAAAAATGATAATGCCACAAAAAGGAGATTAGAGCATAAGAAGCCCACCAAAAAATAGTTTTCAAGTGAGGTCAAACGCAGTGTAACCCAAAGATACACTTTATTGCAAAAAATAATAAGATATCAAAGCACTTGATTATAGGCAATAAACACAATGTAGTGACCGGTCAATAAGAGATGGTGGTACTAAAGTTTAGGCACTACAGGAAATGAACCCTAACTACCATAATTGCGGCGTTCCACGAGTATACGCTTTGGTACTCTTCATGTGAAGTTCCTTTATTGGACTTAATTGTTGAAGTCTTGCTTTGGCATGTTAGCTGTTTATTATTTCTGGTACTATCACTGGTTGGGCACCCCTTAGATGACAATAGCATTACAGAGGTAAGTGCGGCGTGGACTGTCTGCATAGATTTTTATGCACTTTAATAATACATTAGAGAATTTTTTTTCATGAATACATAATGGAGTTAAATGTAAGCACTTTATATATGCCATCACTTCTGCTTCAACTTATTAATATAACGTGAGTCATAACACAACAAAATGTAACAATAATTAATAAAAAGCGCTCCAGTGGTAACTTTGTAATAATAATAAATGCCGTGCTAAATAAAATACATCAAACAAATTAAGCTGGAGTACACAAGAACACAGATTTATTGAAAGTGATGTTTATTACAACCAGCAAATTCAATTATATTAAAAATTACACAAACATTGCCAACCAGAGAAGAAAAAACTGAGGACATATATAACCAAACTGTTTTACAGCTTGGTTAGGATTATTTAAAGCTGAACTCCAGGCTTGTCAGACCAAACCCAACACAAAAAACCTCTATTCCTTCTAGTTTTCAAGGTGCCGAACCTCATAGGTTCTCCCTTGTTCTCCCTTGTTCTCCCTTGTTCTCCCTTGTTCCTCCCTTGTTCCTCCAGCTGTGAGCAGATCCTAACCACCCCAGATGTCAACATCACATAATGGCATGGCAATGCTTTTTTGTAGGGTTTTCCTCAGAGTCAAGGGTAGGGGATGGAGCCCTGACACCTTGGGCCCACAGGAAGTGCGTTAAATATCGCTGGACACCATTCAACCCAGGGATTAGGCAGTGCTGGACTGGTGAGTGGGAGAGTATGCAGGGGACAGCACCAAAGATGGAATAAAAAAAAAAAAATAGACCTTGCCTGGGCTAGTTTTATTCAATTTATGCCCAAGCTTGACTTCTGCAAATCTCCCCAAAGCAAGGATAATCACCTATTAGACAGTTGTCACCATAACTAGTGTCTTCATTGGAAGATATTGAAGATGTAGCCTTATGTCCCCTTCCTGACAAACTATAAAAAGTTTGATTTCCAATGACTTTTTGCTCTGCAGACAACGGTCACCAAGACAGGGACTTTAACAATTCCTCATTTTAACCAAAACTTTAAAAAAAAAATGGGCTTTACATACACCAAATATATAAACATTTTAAATCAATGTTCACTCAAGATTCATAATTTTTTCCAATTGGATGTAACTGGAAATTCCACGAATCATGGGTGAAAGTTGTGTGAATCTTGTGTGAAAACATTTACAAATAGACCCAAAGTTAGAAACTTTAAACCTTTCACTTTAAACGGAGTTCTATGCAAACAGTTTCAGCCAGAATTCAGAAAATACCCCACAGGCTAATTGTCAGGTATCTGGTAGTGGCTGAGCTTACAAGATGGCTCCCTTTAAACATCCTATCCATAACCCCCTAAATTTGGTCTGCAGTAGAGATGTGCATGATGGAAAAATTTGTTTTGTTTCGGATTCATTCATATTCATTATGTTAGAATGATTCGTTTTCGGAATTTGTTTTGTATATTCAAACTTATTTTGTATATTTGTTGTTCCAAATCGATTCGTGTTTCGGAAGCTTATTTAGAAGATTGGCTATATTCATTTTAACCACTTGCCGACTGCTGCACGCCAATATACATCGGCACAATGGCAGCGGTGGGCAAATGGGCGTACCTGTACGTCCCCCTTAAGAGCCGGGGGTAGCACGCGTATGCGCGCCACTGCATACAATGTGACCATGCCCGCGGGTCCAGTCTCCCAGCAATCGTGTCACGGAACCTCAGAACGGGGAAGTGCCTATGTAAACAAGGCATTTCCCTGTTCTGGCTTGTGTCATGACAGAGATCACTGCTCCCTGTCATTGGGAGTGGTGATTGCTGTCATGTGACTTGAAGCCCATCCTCCCCACAGTTGGAATCACTCCCTAGGACACACTTAACCCCTTCATCGCCGCTAGTGGTTAACCGCTTCACTGCCAGTGTCATTTAAAAAATGAAGATGAACAGGAAAACTCTGGACAGCCGCAGTCCAAAGAAAATTTCTTTTGCCTTTATTGAAAAATCGGGATCACACTGTACAAGCCACAGCAAAGCAATACAGACAGGATCTGACGTTTTTCACACTACGGAGAGTGCTTAATCATGAGCTATGGGTAAGCACTCTCCGTAGTGTGAAACGTGTCAGTTCCTGTCTGTATCGCTTTGCTGTGGCTTGTGCAGTGTGATCCCCATTTTTCAATAAAGGCAAAAGAAATTTTCTTTGGAGTGCTGCTGTCCAGATTTTCCCATTCTTCTTCATTTTCTATACGCATTAGCCAGCACCTGGGGCTCTTCAATTCCAGAGGAGAAGTTTTTGTTTCAGCTGACCGGCCTGAAACGGTGGTATCCCTTTCTCTATTTGGATTTCTGGACTTGTGCCAGTGTCATTTGTACAGTAATCAGTGCATTTTTATAGCACTGATCGCTGTATAAATGACAATGATCCTAAAATAGTGTCAAAAGTGTCTGATGTGTCCGCCATAATGTCGCAGTCACGATAAAAATTGCAGATCGCCGCCATTACTAATAAAAACAAATTAAAAATAAAAATGCCATAAAACTATCTCCTATTTTGTAGACGGTATAACTTTTGTGCAAACCAATCAATATACGTTTATTGTGATTTTTTTTTACCAAAAATATGTAGAAGAATATATATCGGCCTAAACTGAGGAAATTTTTTTTTTTTAATATTTTTGGATATTTATTATAGCAAAAAGTAAAAAGTAATGCGTTTTTTTTTTTTTTCAAAATTGTCGCTTTTTTTTGTTTATAGCGCAAAAAATAAAAACCACAGAGGTGATCAAATACCACCAAAAGAAAGCTCTATTCGTGGGGAAAAAAAAGGACATCAATTTTGTTTGAGTGCAAAGTCGCACGACTGCGCAATTGTCAGTTAAAGCGACACAGTGCCGAATCGCAAAAAGTGCTCTGGTCAGGAAGGGGGGTAAATCTTCTGGGGCTGAAGTGGTTAATGTGTTAATTTGTTATTTTGGGAGATTACTTACTGTATGCACTCTGTTTGGTTTGGTGGAGGGGGATCCATCAGAATCTCCAAATCATAATATAACAAATGGAACAAAATTAATTTTGAATTCATTTGTTATGATTCAGAAATTCTAAAGGATCCACCTCCATCCAACCCAAAACACAATAAGTAGGAACCATCATCTTATTTCCCTTTTATACCGTATTTACTGTATTTATTGCAATACGTTTTCATTTTATATGTAATGCATTTTTTTATAATAATGAAAAATGTTAATGCAACATAAAAATGAATCAATTCGGAGCATTCGTTATGTTGTTAGATTATTTTGGATTCAAATGAAACAAATTAATTTGTTGTTTCATTATAATTTATTTCGGATTAGTTAAAACTTGTTACTAATGTGATTCGGAGATTCAGTTACCACAAAATCTCTGAAAAATGAAAATTTCGTCTAAACTTTGATTTGTAACAAAACAAGCTATGATTAAGCATCTATATTGATGTGAAACGCGTTAGCCTGTCTGTACCTTTCATCACCATGATGTAAGAGATTTTGGATCTTCTACACTGTTTTGCCACAAATAAAAGGTGTTATTCGGAGTGCGGCCGTTCAGCTGTTTTCTTCAATTTTTGTAATAAAACAAATCACATGTGTCTAGTCTGCAGTAGGTTCTAGTACGGTGGGTGTGTAGAAAAGAGTCTGCATGATGCTGAGATGCTGAGGACAATCAGACTGGAACTTGTGTAGGATGGTGGAATACAGATGGAGCATAGGAACTTGCAGGTGCAGGAAGCAAAGCCATAGTCAAGATGAGCCGGAGTCAGCAACAACCAAGTGCCAGAGGTACCAAATCAGAAGAGAGGAGCAGGGTCAGAAGCCGACCCAGGGTCAATATCAGGAGAGCCATAGACGTACCAAAATAGCAAGCAGGAACAAAGTCAGGATACAAGTCAAGGTCAACAACAGGCGATCACGATAAATCAAGGTCAAGGAGCAAGCCTGGTCAGATACAGGATACCAACTTTCCTTAGCTGTACTGAGCTTTAAATAGGCCTCTAGACCAGTGTCAGACATGCACACTAATTCACTTCAGTGCATGAAGGCCTACACAATCTTGACTCTATGTACTGGTCCATGAGTTGCACCATGAACAGGTACAGATCTTCAGGCATGGCCATGCATTCAATCTTCCTGACAGTCACTAGGAATGCAATTCCGGAAGCCTGTACAGTGTTACTTTCTGTATAACATTCAAACTTCCAAGACAGATGTGAGTTTGACATGCACACCTACAGTGGGTGTTTGGGAATAACTCTCCAGCATCACCATCAGGGGTTCTCAGTGAGTGAGATGGACTGGTGCACTACACCCATGCCTGTATGAAAAAATCAATCCCTGAGCATCTCAAAACTAATTTCAAAGTTCCAACTGGACTTATCCTTAAATGAGCGTAAACAGAACTTTAAATATAAAAGTATTGATCCTTTCCAGTGCCCTTATTAATGACATTGAGCTTAATTGGCCACTCAGAAGAACTTCTGTACACAAAGCCCCCATCAATCTTATCTCATTGACAAGCGAAGAATGCGGATCAATCCTGGTGATGTCTGAATTTTTCCTTCCTTCGTAGGACCGGGAGCTGCTCAATACTGAGGTAACCAGTGATTGGTCACAGCCCGGCACACACAGCTCAAAACTCCTAAGGCAGTGCTGTATCCAGAGAATACGGTGAAAATATAAAAAACTTAAATGTTTATTCCCGCTTGAGGGACTCCTAATCGAGAGGCAGGAGGTGACACCAGTGAAGTGTTAAATTACTTGCAGGGAGCATGGTTCCTGGAGGTTATTGTACCTAATCTGCTTGTACCTCGAGTGACACTTCATACAGGGCAATCTCCCGCTGTGGGTTTAATTAGTCAAAGGTATCTTCCGATTAAAGTGGAAGCGTGCTGGTGCTCGGTAGTTGTTCAAACATACAGTGCTGGTTATATTTAACTTTAGGTAATTAAAGGGAATTCGTCATTTGTGAAGCAGAATTGGTGTTGTAGTAATGATTTCAGTTTTCTCATTCATGCCGGCGTTGCTAGTCAGTACAAAGTCTACAGTTTTAGTGTCTTTATTTTAAAGGGTATTTTGACAGGGTGACAACACAGGGGCACAACTGGGGGAAAGTAAAAAAGTGTGGTCATGCTTTAACAGGAAGTGCCTATTAAAGTATTATTTTAATAAAAGCTACATATATTAAAAGATTGAAAATGACCTGCTTGGGCTAATTTAGCTATGTATACAGTATACCATACCTGGTTTATCCCACTGGAAGCCGGAAATCACTAATGTAGACACCATTGTTCCAGTGATCTTCACTTGCCTCAGGGACCCAAACCAGGCAGCTGCCCTGCTGCATTCTGAACACAGGAGGTCAGCCGCTGTGAATGAATGCAAAGCATTCCCTGATTGGATGAGGTGCTGGGAACACTTAAGACGCGTGCACACGATCGGATTTTTTTTTCCCGACGGGAAATGTGTGATGACGGGCTGTTGGCGGAAAATCCGACCGTTTGTATGCTCCATTGGACAATTGTTGTGGGATTTTCCGTGGACAAATGTTGGATGGCAGGCTTTTAAATTTTGCCAATGAAACTCCTGCATGAAGTCCTGCATCCAACTCCTGACGATTGGCAAGAGGCCATGATATGCGTTGAGTGTTCATCCATGGATGACAAATACAAGTTTGCCCTGTTAATTGTATTATATTACAACCTCCATCAATTTCATATATTAATGCAATCATGTATGGATTATTTGTATGTATCTGATTGCTTATCATTCACTTTGTTTGTCACAAACCATGTTCTCTAATTAATTGCCTGCCATTAAATGTATTTTTATTATTATTATATATTGATTTTTTTATGACTACATTCTGTATCATAAATGTTTCATTATTATCAGGTTTATTATAATCATAGTAGGTGAGGTTGAAAAAAGACACAAGTCCATCAAGTCCAACCTATGTGTGTGATTATGTGTCAGTATTACATTACATATCCCTGTATATTGCGGTCATTCAGGTGATTATCTAATAGTTTCTTGAAGCTATCAATGCTCCCCGCTGAGACCACCGCCTGTGGAAGGGAATTCCACATCCTTGCCGCTCTTACAGTAAAGAACCCTCTACGTAGTTTAAGGTTAAACCTCTTTTCCTCTAATTGCAATGAGTGGCCACGAGTCTTATTAAACTCTCTTCTGCGAAAAAGTTTTATCCCTATTGTGTGGTCACCAGTACAGTATTTGTAAATTGAAATCATATCCCCTCTCAAGCGTCTCTTCTCCAGAGAGAATAAGTTCAGTGCTCGCAACCTTTCCTCATAACTAAGATCCTCCAGACCCTTTATTAGCTTTGTTGCCCTTCTTTGTACTCGCTCCATTTCCAGTACGTCCCTCCTGAGGACTGGTGCCCAGAACTGGACAGCATACTCCAGGTGCGGGCGGACCAGAGTCTTGTAGAGCGGGAGAATTATCGTTTTATCTCTGCAGTTGATCCCCCTTTTAATGCATGCCAATATTCTGTTTGCTTTATTAGCAGCAGCTTGGCATTGCATGCCGTTGCTGAGCCTATCATCCACTAGGACCCCCAAGTCCTTTTCCATCCTAGATTCCCCCAGAGGTTCTCCCCCCAGTGTATAGATTGCATTCATATTTTTGCCACCCAAATGCATTATTTTACATTTTTCTACATTGAACCTCATTTGCCATGTAGTCGCCCACCCCATTAATTTGTTCAGGTCTTTTTGCAAGATTTCCACATCCTGCGGAGAAGTTATTGCCCTGCTTAGCTTAGTATCGTCTGCAAATACAGAGATGGAACTGTTTATCCCATCCTCCAGGTCATTTATGAACAAATTAAATAGGATTGGTCCCAGCACAGAACCCTGGGGGACCCCACTACCCACCCCTGACCATTCTGAGTACTCCCCATTTATCACCACCCTCTGAACACGCCCTTGTAGCCAGTTTTCAATCCATGTACTCACCCTATGGTCCATGCCAACGCACCTTATTTTGTACAGTAAACGTTTATGGGGAACTGTGTCAAATGCTTTTGCAAAATCCAGATACACCACGTCTACGGGCCTTCCTTTATCTAGATGGCAACTCACCTCCTCATAGAAGGTTAATAGATTGGTTTGGCAAGAACGATTCTTCCTGAATCCATGCTGATTACTGCTAATGATATCATTCTTATTACTAAAATCTTGTATATAGTCCCTTATCATCCCCTCCAAGAGTTTACATACTATTGATGTTAGGCTAACTGGTCTGTAATTCCCAGGGATGTTTTTTGGGCCCTTTTTAAATATTGGTGCTACATTGGCTTTTCTCCAATCAGCTGGCACCATTCCAGTCAATAGACTGTCTGTAAAAATTAGGAACAACGGTCTGGCAATCACCTGACTGAGTTCCCTAAGTACCCTCGGATGCAAGCCATCTGGTCCCGGTGATTTATTAATGTTAAGTTTCTCAAGTCTAATTTTAATTCCGTCCTCTGTTAACCATGTAGGTGCTTCCTGTGTTGTGTCATGAGGATAAACACTGCAGTTTTGGTTACTGAAGCCCCCCGATTCACTCGTGAATACTGAGGAGAAGAATAAATTCAATACCTCTGCCATCTCCCCATCCTTTGTAACCAGATGTCCTTCCTCATTCTTTATGGGGCCAATATGGTCTGTCCTCCCTTTTTTACTGTTTACATACTTAAAGAATTTCTTGGGATTTTTTTTGCTCTCCTCCGCTATGTGTCTTTCATGTTCTATCTTAGCCATCCTAATTGCACCCTTACATTTCTTATTGCATTCTTTATAAATTCTGAATGCTGTGGATGATCCCTCAACCTTGTATTTTTTGAAGGCCTTCTCCTTTGCTTTTATATGCATTTTTACATTGGAGTTAAGCCATCCAGGATGTTTGTTCGCTCTTTTAAATTTATTACCCAATGGGATACATTGGCTAATGCCCTTATTTAATATGCTCTTAAAGCAAACCCATCTCTCCTCTGTATTCTTTGTTCCTAATATTTTATCCCAATTTATGCCTTTTAGCAAGGTTTGTAGTTTAGGGAAGTTGGCTCTTTTGAAATTCAGTGTCTTTGTGTTCCCTTCATGTCTCCTATTTGTGTGATTTATACTGAAACTAATTGACCTGTGATCGCTGTTACCTAAATTGCCCCGTATTTCCACATCTGTTATCAGGTCTGTATTGTTGGTAATCAGTAGATCTAGCAATGTTTTATTTCTAGTTGGTGCGTCTACCATCTGACCCATAAAATTGTCCTGCAAGACATTAAGGAACTGGCGAGCCTTAAATGAATGCGCGGTTCCCTCCGCCCAGTCTATGTCTGGATAATTAAAATCCCCCATTATGATAACACTTCCCATCCTTGCTGCTAATCCAATTTGTGATAGGAGATCCGTCTCCACTTCCTCCCTCAGGTTAGGGGGCCTATAGCATACTCCCAGTATTATTTTCCCCTTAGCTTCATCCCTTTGGAGCTCTACCCATAAAGATTCCACCTCCTCCCTAGCCCCCTCAGTGATGTCATCTCTCACATTCACTTGTACATTATTCTTGATATATAGGCATACCCCTCCCCCTTTTTTACCCTCTCTATCCTTGCGGTATAGGGTATACCCTTGAATGTTTGCCAGCCAATCATGAGAGCTGTTGAACCAGGTCTCTGAAATTCCCACAAAATCCAAATCCTCCTTGTACAACAGTATCTCTAGTTCACCCATCTTGTCCGCCAGGCTCCTGGCATTGGTGAACATGCCACATAGTTTAGACCGGTCGCATATTGTCCTCGTATTGGGTGTTTCAAGATTGCAACTTGGACTTGCTACTATACTCACCTTGTGTTTTTGTGCTTTGGTTAACCTACCACTAATGCCCCCAATACTACCCTCTGGAATATCTTCCGCGCTGGCTATCACTGTCTCTGGACCCTCCCCCCCATCGCCTAGTTTAAAAACCCCTCTAACTTTTTGGCCATCTTCATTCCCAGCAGATCTGCACCCTCCTCATTTAGGTGCAGTCCATCCCTTCTATAGTACCGGTTACCGACTGAGAAGTCGGCCCAGTCCTCCAGGAACCCAAACCCCTCCTTACTACACCAGCTCTTCAGCCACTTGTTTACTTCCCTAATCTCCCTCTGCCTCTCTGGTGTGGCTCGATGTACCGGTAGTATTCCTGAGAACACTACCTTGGAGGTCCTTTTCCTCAATTTAGCTCCTAAGTCCCTAAAATCGTTCTTTAGGACACTCCATCTGCCTCTGACTTTGTCATTGGTGCCAACGTGCACCATGACAGCCGGGTCTTCCCCAGCCCCTGCCAGTAATCTGTCCACAAGATCCGTGATGTGCCGAACCCGAGCGCCCGGTAGACAACATACTGTTCGGCGCTTCAGGTCTTGGTTACAGATTGCCCTCTCTGTCCTTCTAAGAATTGAGTCCCCTACCACCAGAATCTGTCTTTCCTTTCCCTTTGCTGCCCCCCCACTCTCACTGGAGGAGTTCTTCCCCTGGCAGCTAGGAGAGTCCCTCAACTCCAGCAGTGCTGGTCCCTGACTGGTTACACCAATGTCACTCAATGGAGCGTACTTATTGGGATGCTCCAGTCCTGGATCGGCCTCCCTGGCACTTCCCCCTCTACCCCTCCTGACTGTCACCCATCTACTCTTTGCTAGTGCCTGCACCTCTTTGTCTCCACCCGCCTCTGTGCTGGCCCCTGCCGGCACCTGCCGTGTACGTTCCTGGCTCACCTTTAGTATGGAGGGACTTCTCAGTGCTGACAGTTGCTTCCCCAGATTCAGAATCTGGGCTTCCAGGGAAACAATGTGCTTACATTTTGCACAGCAGTATTCGCCCTCGATCGGATTATCAAGGAACGCATACATGCGGCAAGATGTACAAAGAGTCGCCTCTCCACACCCGCCAGGCATCGTACCTATTAAATTTAGTGAGGATTTGGGGATTTTACCCTGTCCAAATTACCTAACAACTAGCTTCCTGGCACTAATACTCAAGACAATACACAGGTACACAATACACAAGTACTAACGATCCACACACACTACTCAGACAACACTCAGATACTCACACTACACAGGTACTATGACCCCTGTTATAACCTCCTGTTTTAAACTCTTGTTTATAACTCCCACTTAAAAAAGCTCCACTTACACCAAGCTCCACAGCTTCAAACTGAGCACGCTCAACTGAGTCCTACAACAAGTTAAATAGTCACCTGGGAGCAATTAACCACACCCTTAATTGATAGACTGATGAAACAAAAAAAAAAAAAAAAAAAAAAAGAAAAGCTATTTAAAAAGTGACAGCAAAAGGCAAGATAAAAACTAAAAGGAAAAGTCCCCAAAATGCAACCCAGCAAACACCAACAGACAGCAGCAATACACACACCAACAGACAGCAGCAATACACACACCAACAGACAGCAGCAATACACACACCAACAGACAGCAGCAATACACACACCAACAGACAGCAGCAATACACACACCAGCAGACAGCAGCAATACACACACCAACAGACAGCAAGACTTGTATACTCTAACTCTTGTTTATAACTCCCACTTAAAAAAGCTCCACTTACACCAAGCTCCACAGCTTCAAACTGAACACGCTCAACTGAGTCCTACAACAAGTTAAATAGTCACCTGGGAGCAATTAACCACACCCTTAATTGATAGACTGATGAAACAAAAAAAAAAAAAAAAAAAAAAAAGAAAAGCTATTTAAAAAGTGACAGCAAAAGGCAAGATAAAAACTAAAAGGAAAAGTCCCCAAAATGCAACCCAGCAAACACCAACAGACAGCAGCAATACACACACCAACAGACAGCAGCAATACACACACCAACAGACAGCAGCAATACACACACCAACAGACAGCAGCAATACACACACCAGCAGACAGCAGCAATACACACACCAACAGACAGCAAGACTTGTATACTCTAACTCTTGTTTATAACTCCCACTTAAAAAAGCTCCACTTACACCAAGCTCCACAGCTTCAAACTGAGCACGCTCAACTGAGTCCTACAACAAGTTAAATAGTCACCTGGGAGCAATTAACCACACCCTTAATTGATAGACTGATGAAACAAAAAAAAAAAAAAAAAAAAAAAGAAAAGCTATTTAAAAAGTGACAGCAAAAGGCAAGATAAAAACTAAAAGGAAAAGTCCCCAAAATGCAACCCAGCAAACACCAACAGACAGCAGCAATACACACACCAACAGACAGCAGCAATACACACACCAACAGACAGCAGCAATACACACACCAACAGACAGCAGCAATACACACACCAGCAGACAGCAGCAATACACACACCAACAGACAGCAAGACTTGTATACTCTAACTCTTGTTTATAACTCCCACTTAAAAAAGCTCCACTTACACCAAGCTCCACAGCTTCAAACTGAGCACGCTCAACTGAGTCCTACAACAAGTTAAATAGTCACCTGGGAGCAATTAACCACACCCTTAATTGATAGACTGATGAAACAAAAAAAAAAAAAAAAAAGAAAAGCTATTTAAAAAGTGACAGCAAAAGGCAAGATAAAAACTAAAAGGAAAAGTCCCCAAAATGCAACCCAGCAAACACCAACAGACAGCAGCAATACACACACCAGCAGACAGCAGCAATACACACACCAACAGACAGCAAGACTTGTATACTCTAACTCTTGTTTATAACTCCCACTTAAAAAAGCTCCACTTACACCAAGCTCCACAGCTTCAAACTGAGCACGCTCAACTGAGTCCTACAACAAGTTAAATAGTCACCTGGGAGCAATTAACCACACCCTTAATTGATAGACTGATGAAACAAAAAAAAAAAAAAAAAAAAAGAAAAGCTATTTAAAAAGTGACAGCAAAAGGCAAGATAAAAACTAAAAGGAAAAGTCCCCAAAATGCAACCCAGCAAACACCAACAGACAGCAGCAATACACACACCAACAGACAGCAGCAATACACACACCAACAGACAGCAGCAATACACACACCAACAGACAGCAGCGATACACACACCAACAGACAGCAGCAATACACACACCAACAGACAGCAGCAATACACACACCAGCAGACAGCAGCAATACACACACCAACAGACAGCAAGACTTGTATACTCTAACTCTTGTTTATAACTCCCACTTAAAAAAGCTCCACTTACACCAAGCTCCACAGCTTCAAACTGAGCACGCTCAACTGAGTCCTACAACAAGTTAAATAGTCACCTGGGAGCAATTAACCACACCCTTAATTGATAGACTGATGAAACAAAAAAAAAAAAAAAAAAAGAAAAGCTATTTAAAAAGTGACAGCAAAAGGCAAGATAAAAACTAAAAGGAAAAGTCCCCAAAATGCAACCCAGCAAACACCAACAGACAGCAGCAATACACACACCAGCAGACAGCAGCAATACACACACCAACAGACAGCAAGACTTGTATACTCTAACTCTTGTTTATAACTCCCACTTAAAAAAGCTCCACTTACACCAAGCTCCACAGCTTCAAACTGAGCACCAATCATTAACATTTATTATGATGTACCCCTAGGGGACTGTGACATTCAACTCATTCATGTTTATTCTACATACCATTTACACACCAACATGCCTCATGTAAGGTCCCAACCCCATCTCTGCTGTTTTCGCATAGTATTCAGGGATGGAGGCATCTTGGTGTTTTTGCTCCAGGCTGAGACAGGTCTCACTCATTTCTAAACCACTTTAAGGTAGTTCCTGTATCTGAATGGGCTTTCAACCCAACAGAATGGACCAAAAAACAAACCTGTACCATTCATCCTGATGAAGCCCACCACAACTCTCTCTGTAGTGTGTTGCAGTGTGTTGTGGTGCTGCTTTAGAGTGATGTGTTTTTCATATGTGATCTATACTCTGCCAGCTTCAGTGCTGAAGCCAGCAAAGTAGAAGGCAGAGTGCAAAAAAATGAATTAAAGTAAAAAATTTAAAAAAGCAAGGTGGTGAAGTCAGTCATGTGGCCTGTCAGATTCACATGACCGACTCTTCTCCAGCCATTGAGCTTTCTCTCTCTTGTGGGATGATGTTTGAATTTGCACTACCATAAGACTCATGGACTTTTGCCAGAAAAATTTGAAGGTTCTCCATCAGAACAAATGGAACATCCAAAAATGCAGAGCCAATAATTTGAAGGAATGGATAACCTAACCCACACACTTTAAAAGGGTGGGCTTACAGCAGTCATATTGTCAGTGTATGTTGAAGAGAACTGACAGTTCTGTGTTTTTAACCGCTTCAGATCCGGGCCATTGCCAAATGACGGCAACAGTGTGGATCTAAATTGCCGGGACTACGTCTATTGACGTCGTCCCGTGCACGAGCGGCCTGCGTGCCCCCTGCAGGGCGCGCGCGGCGCGCTCGGTGATCAGCGAGTCTATGAGACTCGCCTGATCACAGATCAGAGTAAGGGGTTGGTCCCTACCCCTTACCACATGATCAGCTGTCAGCCAATGACAGCTGATCATGTGATGTAAACAGAGCCGGTAATAGGCTATTTTTCCTCCTCGCGCTGACAGGGTGAGGAGGAAAAAAAAAACCCGATCACCGGCGGCCGCGATCGGGACATCAGTCCCGATCACGGCGATCTTCTAACACAAAGCAATAGGCAACAGTGCTGCCTACCAGTGCCCACCAGCGTCACCCATCAGTGCCCACAGTGCCATCAATCAGCGCCACCCATCAGTGCCCACAGTGCCACCCATCAGTGCCCACAGTGCCACCCATCAGTGCCCACAGTGCCACCCATCAGTGCCACCCATCAGTGCCACCCATCAGCACCCACATCAGTGCAACCTATCAGTGCCCATCAGTGTCACCTACCAGTGCCCATAAGTGCCCATCAGTACTGCCCATCAGTGCCACCCATCAGTGCCCCCCATCAGTGCCGCCCATCAGTGCCCCCCATCAGTGGCACCTCTCAGTGCCCATCCGTGCCACCTATCCATGCCACCCATCCGTGCCACCCATCCGTGCCGCCCATCCGTGGTCATCAGTGCCGCCTTATCTGTGCCCATCAGTACCGCCTTATCTGTCCCCATCAGTGCCGCCTTAACTGTGCCTATTAGTGCCGCCTTATCTGTGCCTATCAGTGCCGCCTTATCTGTGCCTATCCGTGCCTATCAGTGCAGCCTATCAGTGCCCACCAGTGCTGCCTCATCAGCGCATATCAATGAAGGAGAAAAATTACCTGTTTGCAAAATTTTATAACAAACTATTAAACATGATTTTTGTTTTTTTTCAAAAATTTCCATCTTTTTTTGTTTGTTTAGCAAAAAATAAAAACCCCAGCTGTGATTAAATACCACCAAAAGAAAGCTCTATTTGTGGGATAAAAATGACCGCGCAATTGTCATTCAAAGTGCGACAGCGCTGAAAGCTCAAAATTGGTCTGGGCAGGAGAGGGGTTTAAGTGCCCAGTAAGCAAGTGGTTAAATGTTGCCATTGGTATGTGTCTTCCATGGCAGTGCCCAAATTCCCATGCCAATTGTTTAACAATGGCTTGGAATGGTCGTTCTATTTTGATGTACATGGCCTCTTTCGCGGCTTTTGCGAGCCAGTTGTTCTCTCTGGCCAAAATGTACACATCACTGCCCTTGATAAAATCTCCCTTTTCCTTTAGATGTTGGAAGACTGTTTGGCCTGTAGAATTTATAGGAAGAAGTTACTTTGCTTGTGTTTGGGTGTTGGAACTTTAGGATGTACAAGCTTCTCAGTGTATTGCTGGGCTGAAAGACACAGTATTTGTTAAAGATCTTTCTGAGTTCTTCCTATATATTACCGTTACACAAATACTGTAATGGGGTTATATAACGAGAACAGGATGGACTTTCACAACTGCCATCCTGCTCTTGGACAATCACCATCTGCACATTTACATGATGATTGGATTAAGGTGTTCTAAGGTGTGAATAAATGCTGGTGTATCCTCCTGACACTCTAGAAGAAGTGGCTTGGCACCCTGAAGAAGTGGCTTGGCACCCTGAAGAAGTGGCTTGGCACCCTGAAGAAGTGGCTTGGCTAGCAAAAAAATGTCTTCCACAGTAAAGAACAAGTCTAGTTGAATGTGACTGACTACTACTAGATGGTGCTTAGGTACATATATTCACCCACTTATTAGTTTTTTTTTTTTTCTCCCTAGTGATGCCACAAAGGGAGAAGACATCAAGTTAAACTTTTTTTGGACATCAGGCGCTCCTCTCCAATCACACTCCATATTAATTTTAATTTTTAATTGGTTTTGGAATGGGATGTCCAACAAGCTCATACAGGTGTAATGGTCAGATGCCCATAAACTATTGTCAAATACACTATACTGTCAAAAGTATTGGAACACCTGCCTTTACACCAGGGGTCACCAAACTATGGCCCTCCAGTTGTTCAGGAACTACAATTCCCATCATGCCTAGCCATGCCTGTGAATGTCAGAGTTTTGCAATGCTTCGTGGGACGTGTAGTTCCGCAACATCTGGAGGGCAATAGTTTGAAGATCCCCGCTTTACACGTACATTAACTTTAATAGCATTCCAGTCTTCGTCCGTAGGGTTCAACATTGAGTTGGCCCACTGTTTGCATCTATAACAGCTTCAACCCTTCTGGGAAGGCTGTCCCCAAGGTTTAGGAGTGTGTCTATGGGAAAGCTTGTTCATTCTTCCAGAAGCGCATTTGTGAGGCCTGGCTTGCAGTCTCTGCTCTAATTCATCCCAAAGGTGTTCTATTGGTTTGAGGTCAGGACTCTGTGCAGGCCAGTAAAGTTCCTCCACCCCAAACTTGCTCATCCATGTCTTTATGGACCTTGCTTTGTGCACTGGTCCAAATCATTTGGTGGAGGGGGGATTATGGTGTGGGGTTTCTTTCAGGGGTTGGGCTTGGCCCCTTAGTTCCAGTGAAGGGAACTCTTAAGATGTCAGCATACCAAGACATTTTGGACAATTTCATGCTCCAAACTTTGTGGGAAAAGTTTGGGGATGGCCCCTTCCTCTTCCAACATGACTGTGCACAAGTGCACAAAGCAAGGTCTATAAAGACATGTATGAGTGAGTTTGGGGTGAAGGAACTTGACTGGCCTGCACAAAGTCCTGACCTCAACCCGATAGAACACCTTTGGGATGAATTAGAGAGGAGACTGTGAGCCAGGCCTTCTCGTCCAACATCAGCGCTTGACCTCACAAATGCACTTCTGGAAGAATGGTCAAACATTCCCATAGACACACTCCTAAACCTTGTGGACAGCCTTCCCAGAAGAGTTGAAGCTGTTATAGCTTCAAAGGGTGGGCCAACTCAATATTGAACCCTACAAACTAATGCCCTGTACACACGATCGGACATTGATCGGACATTCCGACAACAAAATCCATTGGTTTTTTCCGACGGATGTTGGCTCAAACTTGTCTTGCATGCACACGTTCGCACAAAGTTGTCGGAAAATCCGATCGTTCTGAATGCGGTGACGTAAAACACGTACGTCGGGACTATAAACGGCGCAGTAGCCAATGGCTTTCGTCTCTTAATTTATTCTGAGCATGCGTGGCACTTTGTGCGTCGGATTTGTGTACACACGATCGGAATTTAACCAATCGGATTTTGTTGTCGGAAAATTTTATATCCTGCTCTCAAACTTTGTGTGTCGGAAATTCCGACAGAAAAAGTCCAATGGAGCCCACACACGATCGGAATTTCCGACAACACAATCCGATCGCACTTTTTCCGTCGGATAATCCGACCATGTGTACAGGGCATAAGTCATAAGTCTGGGATGCCATTAAAGTTCATGTGTGTGTAAAGGCAGGCGTCCCAATACTTTTGTTAATATAGTGTATTTTATCTGTTTTGCTGGTGCTGGCCATAGAAGTTTGTGAAGAAAAAGACTCATTGAGAGTAATAAAAAAATCCAAAAATTTGAGGACAGAGGGAAATCCGATGTTTGGAGGTAAACTGCAGCCTAAATGAGAAGATCAAATATAGATGTTTCTGTTTTTAGAACTGTAATGGATGTCATAATATAAAAATGCAATATTAAACTAATCACAGACCCCACTTTTCTATAGTTCAGGTTGCAGAATAAATTCACTTCCTAACTGAAATCAATTGTTGGTAAGCCTGAACATTCACACTAGGGACATTCTCAGAATTAAGATCAATGGGTTTTAATCAAGCTAATGTACATATGTGGAATAACCTCATTGATGTTTAACTGACATTTTAGTGAAATAATGTTATTACACTGAAACACAGACCTGAGGTCAATTTTACTTTTTTACTGAAACCGTATACATAAATTCAGCCTCTGCTTAACTGTATATATTTTTCTAATATTGATAATATTAAAAAAATTAACAAAAAAATTAAAAGTGTAGCGCTATAAGCTCAGTAAATGTGTATGATAAACAAATCTATCAAAATAATGTGAAAAATGAAAAACCTTATACAATTAATGCAACTACTAAATAAAACTGTGGTGTATTAGATACACAAATATAACAGTGACTGTTATAAAAAAGCAATAACACATATGTGTATATAACACCTCAAATAATTGGTGAATAACATCAAAAAATATAATAGTCCATATCATATAAGTGAAAAAGATCAAAGAAGTCTATGGTGGTAGTGCAAAAGCGATGATGGGCGAATGCCTCCCAAATGCACAGGGGGATGATTAGACCCAATCAGGCAGGTAAGTGGACCGTGGTAGAACCGAAGGTGCACGAAAAGCTGAAATCAGTGCCAGGACCATCACCAGGAGAGTGTGGAGGCTTACCAGAGTTAAATGGCCTGAAGTGGCATACGCCATACAGGTCAAAAAAGCTTGATGACCAACAGGTCTAGGTAGCTTGTCTGGTCAGATGTCATCTCCTCTCGGTAAAAAGGAAAATCCGCACAGCATCCACATCAATAGATACACCACCATAGGCCAAATTCGTATTGCATGGAAATAAAAATACTCACATAGCGTGATAACGTTTAACTTGGATTTATTAAAAAGTATTAAAAAACAAACTCACATTTTCAGAAGATATGGAACAGCATAAAAATCATATAACGGCAGTAGTGAGGGATCCACCCGACATGTTTCAACTAAACAGTCATCATCTCATCAGAGAGATGATGATGTGCTCTCCCCCCTTTTTTTTTTTTTTTTTTCAGCGCAGCGCTGTACTTATCCTTTCCATCAACCTTTTAATATTGATAATATATCATGTAGAACAATAGCTTGCAGTATATACAAGCCAAAATTTTTCTTTTTTTTTTTTTGGGTAGTGTCCCACTGGGAAGATTTCTCTGTCCCAGAGAAAAAATAGAAGTGACAGTAAATATCTCAAAAGCAAGGGAATCTTCCCAATGGGACAAAAAAAACAAAAAAAAAACAAAAAAAAAAAAACAACTGTTTCCTACTCTATCCTTAAAAAAGAATTTTAAAAAATCCTTAAACTGTTGAAAAATGATCCATCTATTCCTGTTCTGGTGACAACTGCAAACTTTTTTAAATTCTCCTTTCTATCCAGGTGACAATTGGTCAACAGGATTTATAAAGTGGATGATTCTACCAAATGGGGACACAGACCCAAAATATAATAAAAGCATGAAAGTATCACACCAACATTTGTAGGGTCCAGAAAGGATTTTAATGTTTTCTTTTTTAATTGATTAATTGAATTGAACAGCCAAAGGGTTTTGGGTTTTAAGCACTCCCCCTTCATCAGGGTTTGATGCTGTATAATCTCAATGGCTTACAACCTATCACAATGCTACTAATGCTGCAATACATGTAAAACATTTGGGCACCAGCTGCTGGGTTGACCTGTTTATATCATGGACTAATCCAAATTACATTACCTTGCCTACACCCAAGCTCCAGCAAAATATATATTTTTAATTCAGCTCCATTCCCTTTATTCATTAGTGTTTTTTTGGGTATTTCCAAAAAATACCTTATCATTGCATTACTTTTGCATCTTTGTATTTTTGTATTGTATGCCTTTTTTTTTTTATTTGTATATATAGAGTTTACCATCTAGAGTGCACATTGACCCGAATCTGCCCAGCTGGACAGAGGGGTGACGAATGTCTCAAAGTCAGGAAAGTCAAGTTCATATTAACATGATGAAATCAAGATCAAAAAACCCCAACAAAGAGGTAATAGTAAGGACCTTGTAGAGCGTTTGGGATATCTACAAAAACTTGTAAAAGTTTATATTGGCTGACAGGTCTTTTTTGGGTTTTCTGGCAGACCAGTGTTTGGTTTAAATAGCCAATCAATGTAGAGGAAAGAGTCTTTCTATATTTTTATATATGTTCCCTTAACTGTGTACAAGTGGGCCAAAATTCCTCTACAGCGATGTGAAAGACTCATTGCCAGTTATGGCAAATGCTTGAGTGCAGCTGTTGCCGCCAAGGGTGGCACAACCAGTTATTAGGTTTAGGAGGCAATTACTTTTTCACAGCACTGTACATTAACATCAAAACTTTAAGATGGCAATATCAGTGAGATAACCCTGCGGGTTCAGCAGTATTTTTCCATTTTTCACAACAGGTATAAAAACTCAACAGCAGCTCCAAAACTGTCCTGCTCTATTGAAAACGAAATTATAGGTTTTAGCAAGAGTTGGCCTTCAAAGTGAACCTGGCTAGAGTTGGCCTTCTAAAGTGACCACAAATCCGTAGAATCATGGAGGTACCTGCTCATATCCTTGGTTTATCTTCAAATTTTAAGGTATCTCAAACTCAACTATTTTATGCAAATGTCAACCACAGCATTCATGATGGATCCCTTGTTCACCTCCTTCTGCAAACCTGTACTTTATTATTATTATTATACAGGATTTATATAGCTCCAACAGTTTGTGCAGCGCTTTACAACAACTGTATATTTCCTATTGGCTACCAAATGAGTGTAGGTGGAAGAAAGCACGTCTGGGGTCAACTGCCAAAGGTGTGGTTAAAGTGGTTGTAAAGTCAGAAGGTTTTTTATCTTAATGCATTCTACGCATTAAGATAAAAAGCCTTCTGTGTGCAGCAGCCCCCCTCAGCCCCCCTAATACTTACCTGAGGTCCCTCTCTGTCCAGCGATGTCCACGAATGTGTCAACCGTCTCCTACCTGAAAGTCAGCTAGCCAATCAGGGGAGAGAGGGGTCGGGGCTCCATGTCTGAATGGACCAGGGAGCTGTTACTTGGTTCGAGTGCCCCATAGCAAGCTGTTTGCTGTGGGGGCACTCAACAGGAGGGAGGGACCAGGATCACAGAAGAGGGACCCAAGAAGAGGAGGATCCGGGCTGCTCTGTGCAAATACACTGGCAAGTATAATATGTTTTTTTATTTTTATATGGAAAAAAAAAAGAGCCTTTACAATCGTTTGCATGTCAAAGGCCCATATTTTGTACTTTTACGGACCTGGGACAACCTTATTAGATACAATGAAAACAGAGATCAACACAACTAAGTAAGCAATGAATACTATTCACCAAGTTTATGAGTTTGTTGACCTGCTTTACTTCACTGAAATTTTTCACAAGTTACCTCATTATGGTTAAATCTGCAAAATAACAATTTCACAGCGGAATAATGAGATTTTTTTTTTTTAATTTTGCTAATAACTGTAGCCTGGAGATAATTAGATCTAATTATTCAGTTCCATTAAGAGAAGAAATGACCTGGTGTGCAGGAACAGCAAGGAATGAGGAAAGTTTTGCACGGTACTCCGATCACAACATCTATACCATCTCACCGTTGCCAGATTCTGTTCCTGTATAATTACATCAGCCTGGGTGCTCGCGTAAACTGCACTTCCTAACCCCCATAATAGTTTTCCTTCATTACGCTTCTGATTCCTGCCAGATAATAGACATCAGCAGAATTTCTTGGAACTTTTGTTTTTTGGCTGGCGTGCAAAAAATGATAAAATACGTGTTTTTACAAATTAATTTTACGAAGTGCTTAAAAGAGGAAACACTTACATGTCATCTCTTTTATCAAAGAATTGGAAAACAAGGGGCTAGTTTTATTCAAAGCCAACTCTAATTTTAAAGTGAACCTATGCTCAAAAAGTGAAGATTTTCTGTCTCATGGGGTATAATTACAGTAGTTAGGTCTAATTATTGCAATGTTGTATCCTGAAAAAAGCTACAGTACTTGTTCTGAATTCCTTCTGAGAAGTTGCAGAGCACATCCTGATGTTGGGTTCCCAAGGCCCTCCAGTTCCCAGATCATGATAGCTTTACATAGTTAGTCAGGTTGAAAAAAGACACAAGTCTATTTAGTTCAACCAAAAAAAAAAAAAATAAACAATTACAATCCTATATACACAATCCTTCACCCACAGTTGATCCGGAGGAAGGCGAAAAACCCCAGCAAAGCACGCTCCAATTTGCTACAGCAGGGAAAATATTCCTTCCTGATCCCCTGAGAGGCAATCGGATTTTCCCCGGATCAGCTTTACTTATAAATGTCAGTATCCGGTTTTATTCTGTACACTTAAGAAAGAATCCAGGCCTTTCTTAAAGCAATCTACTGAGGGAGTCATTCCACATTTTCACAGCTCTTATTGTGAAGAAACCTTTCTGTATTTGGAGGTGAAATCTCTTTTCCTCTAGACATAAAGAGTCCCCCCTTGTCCTCTGTGATGACCATAAAGTGAATAACTCAACACCAAGTTCACTATATGGACCACTTATGTATTTGTACATGTTGATCAGATCCCCCCTTAATCTCCTCTTCTCAAGAGGAAGTAGATTCAGTTCCTCTAAACTTTCCTCATAGCTGAACTCCTCCATGTCTCTTATCAGTTTGGTTGCCCTTCTCTGCACTCTCTCCAGTTCCCCGATATCCTTTTTGAGAACTGGAGCCCAAAACTGAACTGCATATTCCAGATGACGTCTTACTAATGATTTGTACAGGGGGGCAAAATGATGTCTATCTCTCTGGAGTCCATACCTCTCTTAATACAAGAAAGGGCTTTGTTCACTTTGGAAATGATCCACCAAAACCCCCAGATCCTTCTCCACTATGGATTCCTCCAGTTGTACTCCCCCTAGTATGTATGAGCTTTAAATCTGCGAGATCACCTAGGCAAATCTCGCCTATGCCTGCTGTTGACCCTTAATCTCACCAGATTTAGATTGTAATGGAAGAGGTGTCCTTGGTGGAAAATTACCACTCATCTCCTGTTTTGGTGACAGTTCTAAAATCTGGAATTACTTTCTGCCTCAGAGATAACCCACCAGGGCAAATAGAGATGGTGGATCTCCCCAGCAGAACACAAGGAGCTAAAAATCTTGCCCTGCTCTATTGAAAATTAAGGAAAAAAATGTTGTCAATAAATTAACTTTAACTGCTTTGAGAAAAAAAAAATGTTCATGGAGCTGAATAGCCTTCCCATTCCTCCCTGCTCTATTCACAGGGGGTCATATGCAGATTTAATTAAGCAAGAACAGTCACAAAGGCGGCAGCAAATGCTAGGCTCTCATCAGGGAGCCCAGAATACTTAAGATTTTATATACGAAAAGATAGAAAACATTTGTTTTAAAAAAAGTCAAAACTTTGACCCAAGCCATCAAAGCTTAATTTTAAAAATTAGGAAGGGAATAGGGAGGATGTGTGGTGGAGTAACCCTCAGATATTCGCACAAACACATTCCAATGTACCTCTTTATGAGACTTTTACACGGCAACCAATATAATCAAAAAAATGTTTTGATTAAAAAAATATAAATGCTATTGTTCAAAATTTAAAACAGGCTGTGCACTCTCCAGAGCTTAGTAAATGAGCAGAAGCTCTGCTGACTTCCATCATCCAATCACGTGCAAGCAAAAATGCATTTATTTATTTATTTTTTTTTTACTTTCCTTGCACGTTATTGGGTACTTTTTGCAAAGTGAAGCGTTACCTCAATTACTAAGGTCTGGAGCATAAGTTCAACGGCACTTTGTAAAGTGCACAGTCTATTCGTCTTTAGTAAATCAATCACTTCATTTTATAAGTTAAAAAAAAAAAACACAGTTCCATCAAGTTCAATCAAAAGACAAAACTAAGTAAATAAAATACAAACACTGTGGGTTATTTACTAAAACTGAAGAGTCCAAAATCTGGTGCAGTTCTGCATAGAAATATAAAAAAAGTGAAAACAGTGCAGCGCTAGGAATCAAATGTTGAGTACTGACATATCAACATACTGTGATATGCAAAATAAATTGTGATTAGCATATACAAAAAACTCTAACACCATCATCTGATTGATAGTGTCTCTAAATAAAGTTCACCGTGCAAATTGGAAATCAAATTGGTAGTATAGTACCATTCGTGATTAAAACATTAATCCATTAGTATATATTGATGGGAAGGAATCCAGGAGTGTAGGACTAAAGGAGTCACCGCGGTGTGTGCCTCCACCACCCAGGGGAGAAGATTAAATACTCTTACAAGAAGGTAGCATCAATCAGGCATCTGATATCAAAGCTCTGAATAGCAAGTGGTGCAATTCCTCCTCCTCAGCTGAGCCACCTCAGGCAACCTGGACCCGGCATGTGAGAATATGCAGGCCCGGATTTACTCCCTTTGCCGCCCCAAGGCCGGGTCCTTCAATGCCGCCTCCCCCCCCCCCACACACACACACACACAACGTCCTTTATCGATGACTTCTACAATAGATTGATTAAAACATATCTCCATACACGAGAACACTGAAAATAACTGGCTTTAAATGTACAGACTAAAAATACTTCAGGGTAAGCGCGCGAGGGGTAAGGATTTTTCGCAGGCAAATTTTCAAGGCAATGGCTGGTGTTAGTGCTTCAATCATCCCCGGCACCATGGTTGTTATGGTGTCAGGATAATTGAAACACATTACTTCTATCATTACATTGTAATATAAACTGAAATAGTTCAACTCACCATAATGCAGAATCATTGGGAGCCCTGAGCGTGTCACTTGCCACCATCTCTTGTCACTTGCCACTATGCCTGCCACCAGATGGAGATGTCATTTGCCACCATGCCTGCCACCAGATGGGGATGTCACTTGCCACCATGCCTGCCACCAGATGGGGATGTCACTTGCCACCATGCCTGCCACCAGATGGGGATGTCACTTGCCACCATGCCTGCCACCAGATGGGGATGTCACTTGCCACCATGCCTGCCACCAGATGGGGATGGCACTTGCCACCAGATGGGGATGTCACTTGCCACCATGCCTGCCACCAGATGAGGATGTCACTTGCCACCATGCCTGCCACCAGATGGGGATGTCACTTGCCACCATGCCTGCCACCAGATGGGGATGTCACTTGCCACCATGCCTGCCACCAGATGGGGATGTCACTTTCCACTATGCCTGCCACCAGATGGGGATGTCACTTGCCACCATGCCTGCCACCAGATGGGGATGTCACTTGCCACCATGCCTGCCACCAGATGGGGATGTCACTTGCCACTATGCCTGCCACCAGATGGGAATGTCACTTGCCACCAGATGGGGATGTCACTTGCCACCATGCCTACCACCAGATGAGGATGTCACTTGCCACCATGCCTGCCACCAGATGGGGATGTCACTTGCCACCAGATGGGGATGTCACTTGCCACCATGTCTGCCACCAGATGGGGATGTCACTTGCCATGCTCCCTGCCACCAGATGGGGATGTCACTTGCCACCAGATTGGGATGTCCCTTGCCATGCTGCCTGCCATCAGAAGGAGGAGGGCGGAACAGCGGTGACATTACTAGCTACTCTCGATTTTTTTTTCAAAATGGCGCCGGGCGGCGAAATCACGCTACTGCACATGCGCCGCCCAGCCGAGCGCTTACGAGCTTTCCCGAGCCCGGCCGGCTTCGGAACGGCGCATGCGCAGTTGCGTGGTCGGCTCGCGGCCATCTTTTCTATGGGCACTGGTGCCCATAATAGACTTTAATGGGCAGCACGAAGAGGGGGTGGGCGCGAAGTCGCTGCAGGAGCGGCGCCGCCCCTACACCACTGCCGCCCCGAGGCCTGGCCTCGGTGGCCTTGTGGCAAATCCGGCCCTGAGAATATGGATTAGGATGACAATATGCCAGATTGTAAAAAATCTCCTTCCACCACAGAACCGTTTGGTAGGTTTATGGTTAACAGCATCCATAAAAAAACAACAGAAAGCCTCCACATAGTGAAAAACCGTATGGTTACGGGTTTATTTGGAATAAAAAGGCTTTACATAGATTCCAAGATGTATTGCATCAAGTAAAAAAATCTCCTCTGTGATCACAAAAGCATAAAATTCAAAAAGGCGCAATGGCATGGAAAGGACTCATCAAACCCGACCTGTTTCGTCTACAATGACTTCCCGAGACTTCCACTGGGGTATACCCCAGTGGAAGTCTCTGTAGATGGAAACACGTGGGGCTTATTGAGTCCTTTCCATGCCATTGGGCCTTTTTGAATTTTACGCTTTTGTGATATTCGTGGTATTTGATCACCTCAAAGGGTTTTTATTTTTTGCGCTATAAACAAAAAAAAGCGACAATTTTGAAAAGAAAGCAATATTTTTTACATTTTGCTATAATAAATATCCCCAAACAATATATAAAAAAACAAATTTTTTCCTCAGTTTAGGCCGATATGTATTCTCCTACATATTAAGCATATATTGGTTGGTTTGCCCAAAATGTATAGCTTCTACAAAATAGGGGATAGATTTATGGCATTTTTATACATTTTTTTTTATTAGTAATGGCGGCGATCTACATTTTTTTGTCGTGACTGCGACATTGCGGCGGACACATCGGACTCTTTTGACACTATTTTGGGACATTTGTCATTTATACAGCGATCAGTGCTATAAAAATGCATTGATTACTGTATAAATGACACTAAGGGGAGAGAACAAAGGAAGCGCCAGAATATATATGAACACTCACAAGAAGTAGATAGGGTATAAGCTCATCTACTTCTTGTGAGTGTTCATATATATTGTGCCATTAAAAACCAGCTTTAATACTGCACTTAGGTGGCGCTTCCTTTGTTCTCTCCAGGGCTGGACTGCGACAAAAATTTGGCCCTGGACTTCACCCAGACTGGCCCACTTTGACAGGTCTCTCCCATGCCGGCTTGCCACCCAAGCCCCCCCCCCCACTAGCTATTAGCCGTTTTACATTATTTCTCTTATAGGCAGTATCAGTGGGGAAGCTAGACATTATTTCACCTGGGGCAAAGAATCAGTTTGGCGCCCCCCCCCAATGGAACAAGATTAGGCAGGAAAGTGAGGCCGCCCTCCTTCCAGATCGTATGATGAGCTTCTAAGTGTTGACTCCTGAGCATCATGTCTGTATTCAGGCGCGCTGCATAACTAGCCAGGGAGAGGAGGTGAGCACTGCGGGGGGGGGGGGGGGGGGGACAGAGGACTGGAGGGAGGCAGCGGTCCACTGTCACTGAAATCGGCCCACTGAGCCATCGGCCCACCGGGAAACTCCCTGTAGTCCCAATGGCCAGTACATGCCTGGTTCTCTCCTCTTATTTTCCTGCATACAGAGCCAGCTTTCTGAGGACAGCAGCCGCCCTAACTACCTCATTACTCCCTGTATTTTTGGACTACCACCATGGTGCTTATGGACTCATGATCCCCCTTCCAATACATACCGAGTAATAGGGATCTTACCACTGCTACTTTAATTTATTTTATATTACACTGTATTCTGCGCTGACAGTTATTATTACCATTGTGTAAATGACACTGGCAGGGGTTAAACACTAGGGGGCGATCAAGGGGTTAAGTGTGTTCCCTCACTGTGTTCTAACTATAGGGGGGATGAGCTCACTAGAACATAACAGAGATCACTGCTCCCGATGACAGGGAGCAGTAGATCTTTGTCATGTTGCTAGGCAGAACAGGGAAATGCCTTGTTTAAATGCATCTCCCCGTTCTGCCTCTCTGTGTCACGATCGCGGGACACCGGCGGACATGGAGTCCGCGGGCACGCGCCCACTAGCCCGCGGTTTAAAGGGGACGCAGCCATGGCATTGTGCTGACGTACATCATTGTGCGCTGATCGGCAAGCGGTAAATACAAAATGTACACCAGACTGAGCCATTGGCACCTTTTATATTACATAGTTACATAGTTGGTGAGGTTGAAAAAAGACACAAGTCCATCAAGTCCAACCTATGTGTGTGATTATGTGTCAGTATTACATTACATATCCCTGTATATTGCGGTCATTCAGGTGATTATCTAATAGTTTCTTGAAGCTATCAATGCTCCCCGCTGAGACCACCGCCTGTGGAAGGGAATTCCACATCCTTGCCGCTCTTACAGTAAAGAACCCTCTACGTAGTTTAAGGTTAAACCTCTTTTCTTCTAATTGTAATGAGTGGCCACGAGTCTTATTAAACTCGAAACTGCGAAAAAGTTTTATCCCTATTGTGGGGTCACCAGTACAGTATTTGTAAATTGAAATCATATCCCCTCTCAAGCGTCTCTTCTCCAGAGAGAATAAGTTCAGTGCTCGCAACCTTTCCTCATAACTAAGATCCTCCAGACCCTTTATTAGCTTTGTTGCCCTTCTTTGTACTCGCTCCATTTCCAGTACGTCCCTCCTGAGGACTGGTGCCCAGAACTGGACAGCATACTCCAGGTGCGGGCGGACCAGAATCTTGTAGAGCGGGAGAATTATCATTTTATCTCTGCAATTGATCCCCCTTTTAATGCATGCCAATATTCTGTTTGCTTTATTAGCAGCAGCTTGGCATTGCATGCCATTGCTGAGCCTATCATCCACTAGGACCCCCAGGTCCTTTTCCATCCTAGATTCCACCAGAGGTTCTCCCCCCAGTGTATAGATTGCACTCATATTTTTGCCACCCAAATGCATTATTTTACATTTTTCTACATTGAACCTCATTTGCCATGTAGTCGCCCACCCCATTAATTTGTTCAGGTCTTTTTGCAAGATTTCCACATCCTGCGGAGAAGTTATTGCCCTGCTTAGCTTAGTATCGTCTGCAAATACAGAGATTGAACTGTTTATCCCATCCTTTGTTTATGAACAAATTAAATAGGATTGGTCCCAGCACAGAACCCTGGGGAACCCCACTACCCACCCCTGACCATTCTGAGTACTCCCCATTTATCACCACCCTCTGAACACGCCCTTGTAGCCAGTTTTCAATCCATGTACTCACCCTATGGTCCATGCCAACGCACCTTATTTTGTACAGTAAACGTTTATGGGGAACTGTGTCAAATGCTTTTCCAAAATCCAGATACACCACGTCTACGGGCCTTCCTTTATCTAGATGGCAACTCACCTCCTCATAGAAGGTTAATAGATTGGTTTGGCAAGAACGATTCTTCATGAATCCATGCTGATTACTGCTAATGATATCATTCTTATTACTAAAATCTTGTATATAGTCCCTTATCATCCCCTCCAAGAGTTTACATACTATTGATGTTAGGCTAACTGGTCTGTAATTCCCAGGGATGTTTTTTGGGCCCTTTTTAAATATTGGTGCTACATTGGCTTTTCTCCAATCAGCTGGTACCATTCCAGTCAATAGACTGTCTGTAAAAATTAGGAACAACGGTCTGGCAATCACCTGACTGAGTTCCCTAAGTACCCTCGGATGCAAGCCATCTGGTCCCGGTGATTTATTAATGTTAAGTTTCTCAAGTCTAATTTTAATTCCGTCCTCTGTTAACCATGTAGGTGCTTCCTGTGTTGTGTCATGAGGATAAACACTGCAGTTTTGGTTACTGAAGCCCCCCGATTCACTTGTGAAGACTGAGGAGAAGAATAAATTCAATACCTTTGCCATCTCCCCATCCTTTGTAACCAGATGTCCTTCCTCATTCTTTATGGGGCCAATATGGTCTGTCCTCCCTTTTTTACTGTTTACATACTTAAAGAATTTCTTGGGATTTTTTTTGCTCTCCTCCGCTATGTGTCTTTCATGTTCTATCTTAGCCATCCTAATTGCACCCTTACATTTCTTATTGCATTCTTTATAAATTCTGAATGCTGTGGATGATCCCTCAACCTTGTATTTTTTGAAGGCCTTCTCCTTTGCTTTTATATGCATTTTTACATTGGAGTTAAGCCATCCAGGATGTTTGTTCGCTCTTTTAAATTTATTACCCAATGGGATACATTGGCTAATGCCCTTATTTAATATGCTCTTAAAGCAAACCCATCTCTCCTCCGTATTCTTTGTTCCTAATATTTTATCCCAATTTATGCCTTTTAGCAAGGTTTGTAGTTTAGGGAAGTTGGCTCTTTTGAAATTCAGTGTCTTTGTGTTCCCTTCATGTTTCCTATTTGTGTGATTTATACTGAAACTAATTGACCTGTGATCGCTGTTACCTAAATCGCCCCGTATTTCCACATCTGTTATCAGGTCTGTATTGTTGGTAATCAGTAGATCCAGTAATGTTTTATTTCTAGTTGGTGCGTCTACCATCTGACCCATAAAATTGTCCTGCAAGACACTAAGGAACTGGCGAGCCTTAAATGAATGCGCGGTTCCCTCCGCCCAGTCTATGTATATTAAAGTGCCAATCATAAGCCTCACACATTTATACAGCTATCTCAGCATCTAGAAGGGGTAATAGTATTCATGAAAGTTATGTGGACAAAAAAAAGATATTTGTTGGTTTTGCAGTTTTTCTGCACTGCCCCACTGTCTATATCGCCTGTGCCTAGCTTTACAATAAAAAATGCTGCAAAGCCACTTTCATAGATGGGATCGATAATCACAAGTCACATCTTAGCAGAAAGCGCTTCGTAAGACAATTAGCTCTTCTGTGGGCAGGATAAGCATATTCTTATCTCATTAACAAGTTTCTAATTACCGGCTTTAATCATAATCCTGACACTTTACCAATGGGGTTTTCACAAATCTCCATCTAATAGAAGGCCTTAAAGTGGTTCTTCGCTCAAAACTAAGAAGAGTTTTGTTTTAAAATAAGAAGAAATCTTACTATATGACAATGTATAAGAAACCACACCAGTCTGAAACCCTGCATCTTACTGCTTATAAAAAAATGGTGTACCCAAGAAACGGGACAGAGGGGAACAAAAGACGACCTGTAGGGGCTTTTAAAAGGTCATCTATGGAAAATTCAGGGTACCAGGGTAAAATTTGTCACCGTTTAAAATCTTGACATATTTACTCAACACAACCTCACCTTTTATATTTTACCAAAAAAAAAAAAAAAAAATCGGGTAATAGATTGCATTTGTGTATCCTTAAATTAACTTTAGTGTGTTTTATACTGAAAAGTTGCGATAGTATAGTATGATATAACAAAATTGGAACTACCACCACTTTTCTTCTCTAGCTAAAAGAAAAAATCGGTACAGTAGGAAAGGAAACAATAGGAAATAATGGAAACTCAGATAATCCGTTTCACAGCCACTGCTTGTCTATGCAGTACCACATTTGGCCAGAGGTGTAGGGGCGCCAGAGGCACTCAGAAACACTCGGAGATGCTCGGAGAGCACTCGGGAACGGAGTGTTTTCCGAGTGTCTCCGGGTGTCTCTGAGCATCACCGGCACCCCCGCACCTCTGGCCAAATGCGGTACTGCAAATACAACGGCTTGAATCCTGCTCGTCTTGCGAGACAAACAAAGTGAGTCAGGATTTTTTTTAAAAATAGCTCTTGTAGCAAGGTCCCAGGCCTCCTTCAGTCTGATGACCTCCAGGGCAAGAGATAGCTGACATCCTTCTGTATATGGTGGGTTGTGAGGCATAGTGAGTGCAAGGTGTTAAAAGTTATTGGGCGCCAGACACTTCTTGAATGCAAAAGAGATTTTATTTCTCTTAACAGAACTTTTGGAAGAGAGGGTTAGGGCCAGGACACCCTTAGGTAGTTGCAAGATTAATTGGCAGTCTCCGAGACTTCAACAGGAGGACCGCCATGCAGGGAAAAGCATCCAGCAAGACGCCACATCTGCATGTGTAGGAATGCTGTCTCCTATGGCAACAGTCTTTAACAGTTCCTAACACAAAGCGTAACAGTTCTTTCACTTCCACTGCAGTCGCTTCTTGTAGTTCTTCAGTCCACTGAGCTCCCAATCTCTCACTAGACTAGATGATTCACTGCCACGGAATCTCTTGAGCTCCTCCAATGTTCACGGTAGTATCTTCCACAAGTGTCACCCCCGCTTCCCTGCTGGGTCCCTAGCTTGGCACTCCAGATACTTCTCAAGCTTCACCCCACTGGCCCGCTCGGTCCCTGGCTTGACACAAAAGGCTGCTCTGCAATCACCTCCACTGGTTGGGTCCCTGGCTTGATACTCACTGAAGTTTCCCGATTCTTCACCGTCCCCGGTTGGTGAGAATACTGCTCTGGTACTTGCTTCAGTTACTCATTGTGGTCCCTGGTAATAAGGTGGTTGGTCCCTTAGTGGCGACAGCTTTCCCCCCACCTCTGACCACGACAGGTTCTCTGGCTGGCGGAACCGTCACTTCTGGTTGGGCTGCAAGCCACAGTCCCAACCCTGCGCTGCTCTCTTGCTTCTGGATAGGCCCTCAGACAGCCTAGCAGCCAGATGTGTCCGGGAGAGGCCCAAACTCTGACCTAGCAGTCATGGCAGTACAACACACGTCCACCTAGACAGCCGTCCAGGTGGCACAGAACACAGATCACCTGACCTCACCCGAATATATAGGTTCTCCCAGTAGGCCAAGGGATAGAAGAAAACCCCTGCCTATTGGCTGAGATACCCCACATACCCGTAATCTAACCCTGCATACCCTTCTCGTATCTACCCTGTTTCCCCGAAAATAAGACCTAGTGTGAGTGTCGGTGATGACTGCAATATAAGCCCTAGCCCCCAAATAAGCCCTACCCTGTTTCCCCGAAAATAAGCCCTACCCTGAAAATAAGACCTACAAGGACTTTAACTAGGGCTTATTAGGGGGGGTAGGGCTTATATTGCAGCTATCACCAACAATCATGCTAGGTCTTATTTTCGGGGAAACAGGGTAGTACCACCAAGTACCCGGCCACCTAGCGGTAAAAGAGAAAAGTGCAACAAGGCCAAACTTAGGGAGATATCAATTGATCTCTAACAATTAGCCAAGATGACTATTTCTGGCAAGTAAATTTTGGGCAGCAACCCTGCCTAAACTCCAGGGTGCTACACCCATACTGCGAAACGCTCGTAAACTGCGTTACTCGCAATCTGAGGTTCCACTGTATATGTTTTGGGAGTTTTAAGTAATCTTCAGACCTAAAATGATTTTTTAACCGGTTGCCGACTGCCCCACATACATTTACTGTGGGGCGGCGGCTCCTGTGCACAGAATCACATGCAGATACGTGAATCTGCACTTCCGGGTCTGCGGCGCGCATGCTGTGATTGGACACACTAGATACCAACTAGTGGGTCCGGGAGGCACAATGTCCACCGATCATTCACGACAGAAGCAGAACAGCGGTCTGCCTATGTAAACAAGGCAGTAGACATGTGCATATTGTTTCGTTACAAATTCGTTTTCGGACGAAATTCGGCATATTAGTTCATTCAGAAGCATCCGAATGAATGAAAGACTCTTTTGACGAATTGTCAGAAAGAACGAATATCCGAAATAATGAAACCACGAAAACCCGAAAGAATGAAAACCCAAAAGAACGAAAATCCAAAAATCCAAATCCAGCAATCCTGTGATTCTGCTAAGCAGGAACACAGATCTCTGTCTTCCCACAGTTAAAGTACCCCCCACCCCCACACAGTTAGCAGCACTCCCTAGGAACACATTTAACTTATTGATCTCCCCTGATGTTAACCCCCTTCCCTGCCAGTGTGATTAGTACAGTGCCAGTACATATTCTTTAGCACTGATCACTGTATTGGTGTCACTGGTCACCAAAAGTGTCACTTAGTGTCCGATTTGTCCGTCGCAATGTCGCAGTCCCGATATAAGTCGCTGATCGCCGCGAGTAAAAAAATAAACAAAAATTTCATAAAAATATCCCATAGTTTGTATACGCTATAACTTTTGCGCAAACCAATCAATATACACTAATTTAGATATATATATATTTTTTTTTTACCAAAAAATATGTAGCAGAATACATATTGGCCTAAATTGATGAAGAAATTAGATTTTTTTATTGGATATGTTTTATAGCAGAAAGTAAAAAAAATATATTTTTTTTTCCAAATTTGTCTGTCTTTTTTTTTTTTGTTTATAGCGCAAAAAATAAAAACCGCAGAGGTGACCAAATACCAACAGAAGAAAGCTCTATTTGTAGGGAAAAAAAAGGACATCAATTTTATTTGGGTACAGCGTCGCACGACCGCGCAATTGTCAGTTAAAGTAACGCAGTGCCGTATTGCAAAAAAATGACCTGGTCAGGAAGGGGGTAAATCTTCCGGAGCTGAAGTGTTTAAAATGTGTGCAAAAACTACAAAAAGAAAAAAGGTTAAACAGGGTACTTCCTTAAAACCTTGCAAATCATTGAAAGAACGAGGTACAGCCTCTAACCTCCATCTTTCTTCCCAGTATTTTGATTACTACTAGATCATGGCGCTCTCTGAGACACGTGAAAACTCCGCAAAATATTCTAAAGCAATGGAATACTCGTACAGTAAATAAATATAGAATATAAATCTACAGACTCCTATAACATACGACTGTATATTACCATATACTTCTGTAATCAAGATTTTTGGATTTAATCCCCCCCCGGAATTCTCTTGGAGTTTACATTGCTGTAAGTCTCTGTAGACGGGAATTAGGCCTTCTGAATTATGCAGCCGGAGAGAGATACCTTAAAAGTAATTTAGACCGCGCCGGAGACAAACAATAGAGCACCGGATAGGACAGCACACGCGGGCTAAATCCCCAACCACTGGCAGCTCCGTATTATAGCGCAGACATTGTTGTAGAATGACTTTAAGAGGATTACTTTCTCCTGCCACTTCTGGTCTGTATTCAAACTCTGCTTTTTTTATTAAGAGTTTCCACAACCTAAATATAGAGCCGAGAGGACACTTTATATATCTGCCGCTCCAGCCAGCCAATAGATTTGTGCGGTGAAAACACGAAAAGGGCCAAAATAAAAAAATGTACCCTTAAAAAAAAACATGAAAGGGCCTGATAAACTGTATCCGTAACGTCAGAAAGCAAAGCCGCGTGTTGGCGTTACCGGTTTTCCTTGTGAAATTTTTTTTTTTTTTTTTAGAGTTGTATTGGCAGGAAAATCTATCATTAACTACTTCAGCTTCGGAAGGTTTACCCCCCGCCCTTCATGACCAGGCCATTACAGGAGTGAGATCTCAAACCTTTGCACATGTGCGGTTAACTATCTCCGGCTAAAGAAAGAGCATAAGAGGTTTGGATCTGAGAAAGAGCTCACTCCTGTGATGGTGGGGGTGAGCAGCAAAGGCTACAAGGCAGGATGGGAGGATTTCATCTCATGGGGATTTTTCAGCCAGGCTTTGATAGGTACATACAGTGGGTATAGAAAAAAAATCACCCCCCCTTTTGAAATAATCACATTTTGTTGCTTTGCAGCTGAAATGAAAACAGACACAGCTTTTGTTTTATCCAGCTGTATTTACTAGTGCATCTTATAACATCCAAGTGAAAGATATAACACCAACATGTCACAAAAAAAAAAAAAAAAAATCAAAAACAGAATTGCTGGATTGGAAAAAGGATCAACCCCCCCCCCCCCCCTCTTAAAATTGACTTCTTTTTTTTTTATTATTCTTTATTTATGCAAAAAGAGGACAATGTAAGAAATATTACATCACATACCCACAGGAACATACAAAACTATTTTCTTATAGTCTTATGCCCCGTACACACGGTCGGACTTTGTTCGGACATTCCGACAACAAAATCCTAGGATTTTTTCCGACGGATGTTGGCTCAAACTTGTCTTGCATACACACGGTCACACAAAGTTGGCGGAAAATCCGATCGTTCTGAACGCGGTGACGTAAAACACGTACGTCGGGACTATAAACGGGGAAGTGGCCAATAGCTTTCATCTCTTTATTTATTCTGAGCATGCGTGGCACTTTGTCCGTCGGATTTGTGTACACACGATCGGAATTTCCAACAACGGATTTTGCTGTCAGAAAATTTTATATCCTGCTCTCAAACTTCGTGTGTCGGAGAATCCGATGGAAAATGTGTGATGGAGCCCACACACGGTAGGAATTTCCGACAACAAGGTCCTATCACACATTTTCCGTCGGAAAATCCGACCGTGTGTACGGGGCATTACAGTTTAACCACTTGCTTACTGGGCACTTAAACCCCCCTCCTATCCAGACCAATTTTCAGCTTTTAGCACGGTCACACTTTGAATGACAATTGCGCGGTCATGCTACACTGTATCCAAATGAAATTTTTATCATTTTTTCCCCACAAATAGAGCTTTCTATTTGATCCCCTCAGCGTGAGTAGAAAAAAAAAACGATTACGGATCTTTTGTTTACATCATGTGATCAGCTGTCATTGGCTGACAGCTGATCACATGGTAAGGGGCCAGGACCGGCCCCTTACTCAGATCGGTGACCACCCAAGTCTCAGTGACTCGGTGATCACAGCACGCTCGGGGCGCGCACAGGGGAGGTTGTCGTATGACGGCCTTCCCGGGAATTCAGGTCCGGGCTGTGGTCGTCATTCAGCCATAGCGCGGATGTCAAGTGGTTAAGCAAGGTTAATATTCCTCCATTTATAACCTTCAATATACATACATTTTCTTCTTATAAACCCACATATTCACCTCCGTTCATCCCCAGATAATTAAATTCTTATCTTCACATACTAAGCAACCAAATACTTCCTGATCCTCCCTTCTATTTTATCTTTTATAGAAAATACCCCAAATCATAATCCAAACCACTAAAATTGACTTCTAAACTCAATCAGTTTTAGCTAATCACCATCTCAATGGCACATAACTGTGTGACTTTTGTGTGATAATTTTATTTTATTTTATTTATTTATTTCAGGTACTTATATAGCGCTGTCAATTTACGCAGCGCTTTACATATTCATTGTACATTCACATCAGTCCCTACCCTCAAGGAGCTTACAATCTAAGGTCCCTAACTCACATTCATAAATACTAGGGACAATTTAGACAGGATCCAATTAACCTACCAGCATGTCTTTGGAGTGTGGGAGGAAACCGGAGTACCCGGAGGAAACCCACGCAGACACAGGGAGAACATGCAAACTCCAGGCAGGTAGTGTCGTGGTTGGGATTCGAACCAGCGACCCTTCTTACTGCTAGGTGAGAGTGCTACCCACTACACCACTGTGCCGCCCGATTGACTTTCAACTGTGATCAGATGTGGTCATTTTGATTAGCTCAGCATGAAAAGAGCTTTTCTGGAGGATTTCAGTCCCAGGTAGTGCAACCGAAGCAAACAATCAACTATGGGGTGTCAAGTAGGGGTGTGGAATTTAATCGCTGCATCGATGCATCACGATTCGGGGGTCCCCGATGCGGCATCGTTGCAAGCACCCCGAAAAATCGATGTCGGGTGTTACGTCATCCCGACTTGCCCCGCCACTCCCGGAAGTGTGCTCCGAGCGTTTTTGGCAAAATGGCTTTTGCTATTAAATGCTATTGTAATCCATTCAGTGGTGATCGTCGTATGTGTTTTTTTTTTTTTAAATATATGTAGCTTCATACCTTGTTTTTACTCTGTGTATATAACTGTATATCCCGGCGCTCATGTGACTGGTCGGTCCGACCCGCCCCTCTCTTCTCTGTCTCTCCTGACATCAGCCCCGCCCGCCTCTCTTCTGATCCGATAGCTACAGTTGGTGGGCGGGGCTGAGAACTCCCACTGACGTCAGGAGAGACATGAGACTGAGAGGAGAAAGATGCGGACTGGACTGAGCAGTCACATGACCGGCTTATACAGTTTTATTCACAGACTAAAAAAAACGAGGTATGAAGCTGCATATATTTAAAAAAAAAAACACATACAGCGATCACCACTTAATGGATTACAAATGCATTTAATAGCAAAAGCCATTTTGACAAAAACAGTTATATACACAGACTGAAAAATAAGATACGAAGCTGCATATATTTTAAAAAGCACATACAGCGGTGGGCACTTAATGGATTTTAACTGCATTTTTTACCCCTCAGGTATTTTAACAGCTGTATGTAGAGTACAAATGTGTTTGTATACTACTTACACTGTCTTCTACATGTGCTGTGTGACATTATTTCTCCGGCCCCCCCTCCCAGTTTGCACATTCCACTAACTCCTAGTGTGCTGGAAGGTGCAAACGAGGGAGCCCAGAGAAATGTCATCACAGAGACAGTACAGGAACTTCACAGGGCTGTTTGTCAGTTGTGGATTGTAATCCCTCCTGACATCCCAGCAGCCATGTGTGTGAATTCCTGTACCTTGTAGTGCACCGGATTAGTGCACTATGTAAAGTGGAGTTCCACTCGTTTTTTAGTTTATTAAAAGTCAGCAGCTACAAAAAGTGTATCTCCTGACTTTTAATAATCAGACATTCACCTGTCCCACGGTCTATCGCTCCTCTCCCTCTCCTCTGCGCCGTCATATCTACTGTGGGCAGTGACACCCGCCCGTGACAGCTTATGGCTTCACAGCCGGGCGCAGACTGCACGAGCCGCACTGCGCTCTGTCATTGGCCAGCCAATCTTCTGGGACCCAGAAGGCAGGGAGGGGCCGCCTAGTAAATTTTTTGTTTATTAAAAGTCAGCAGCTACAAAAAAAGTGTATCTTCTGACTTTTAATAAAAAGACACTCACCTGTCCCACAATCCAGCGGCGTGGCCACCCAAACCCTCCATTTTCTCCCCTGCCTGTCCACGGCGCTGGCAATACTACTGTGGGCATCCGGCTGTGACAGCTTGCAGCTTCACAGCCGGGTGCGCCTGTCTCACTGCGCTGTCCTGCACAGCCAGCCAATCTTCTGGGAACTGTGATGTGTCCCAGAAGATTGCAGGGAGGAAGGGCCGCCTAGGCGACCCAAGCGGAAGTGGGAGCTCCTCGGTAATCGTGATGCATCGCGGATCGAATCGTTGACCAGATAATCGTAATTGAATCGAATCGTGAGACCAGTGAAGATGTGCACCCCTAGTGTCAAGGCACTGTCACCGGGATCTCCGATATAAAGTTGTGGACGGGCACAAGTCAGGAGATGGATACAAAGGCTTTATCAATGCCTAGAAGCACAGTGACGTTGATTATTAAGAAGTGGAAGGTATCTGGTAGAACACAGACCCTCCCTGGATCAGGACGTCACTCCAAACTGGAGGAAAGAGTCAGGAGGAAACTGGTTACCAAGAGGCCTACAGCAATTCTAAAGCAGTTGCAGGAATTTATGACAAAGAGTAGTCATGTGACAAAATCACAAATTCTCCACAAATGTGGCTTGTATGGGAGGGGTGTAAGAAAAAAAGAAGAAACGCCACATGCAGTCACAACTGAGCTTTGCCAAAACACACCTTGAAGATTCTGAGGCCACATGGAAAAAGGTGTTATGGTCAGATGAGACTACAACACCAAATGATATGTCTGGTGAAAATCCAATACAGCTCACCATCCAAATAACACCATTCCTACAGTAAAGCATGGAGGGGGTAATATCCTGGTGTGGGGGAGTTTCTCTGCAGCAGGGACTGGAGCATTGGTCAGGATAGAAGGAAAAATAGATGGGGGGGGGGGCAAAATACAGAGGAAAATCTGCTGCCCTCTGCCTGTCAATGGGAAGAAGGTTTACCTTCCAACATGACAAGGACCCAAAGCGCACAGCGACAATGACCACACAGTGGTTGAAGGAGAAAAAGGTGAATGTCCTTGCATGGCCTAGTCAGAGCCCAGACTCAAACCCCATTGAAAATCTGTGGAATGACTTGAAGACTGCAGTTCACAAATGGTCACCATCAAATTTAACTGAACTTGAGCAGTTATGCAAAGAAGAGCGGGCAAATATTGCAAAGTCTAGATGTGCAAAGTTAGTAGAGACAAATCCCAACAGACTAAAGGCTGGAATTAAAGCAAAAGGTGGTTCAACAAAATACTAACACAAGGGGGTGATCCTTTTTCCAACTTAGTGATTCTGTTTTTGAATTTTTTTTTTTCCCTGACATGTCTTTCACTTGGATGTTATGGGTTGCACTAGTAAATACAGCTGGATAAAACAAAAACTGTGTCTGTCTTCATTTCAGGCTACAAAGCAACACAATATGATTATTTTAAAGGGGGTGATTTGTTTCTATACCCACTGTAAATAGCCTACATGTATAGCAAGGCTATTACACAACTTTAGTCAAACCTGCACAGTTTGGTTTGTCTACAGGTGCCCCTTATGTGCATAGGCGGCTTTTTTTGGTACAGGTGAACTACTTAAAAATGTTGTTAGCTTTTAATATTTAGTTTTGGAACAAATGGACATTCCTGAACAAAACCACATTGTATTTTTCAAGATGGTGGTGCCATAGGGGCCGGCATTATTGGGAATTGAAGTTCCCCTCTTCCGGACCGCCCGCCGTTGTTATACGTCAATACTTTTATCGGAGGAGGGAGAGGTGCCCACTTCTCTCCCACCACGTTCCGGTCGTCTCCGCTGCTTACCGGAGCCGTCAGTAGCGGCAGAGATGATACGATCGATACAATCCTTTCCCCTGAGGCACTGTGTCGAGTGAGGGAATGATGGCCCCCCACTCGACTCAATGACATTGGATGGCGGAAGTGACGTCAAACATCACTTCTGCCCAACGGCCTTTTTTAATTTTTTTATTGCATCTTAGTGTAAATATGAGAGAGAGAGGTCTTTTTGACACCAGATCTCATACTTAAAGTGCTACGTAAACTGTTGGCGCTATATGAATACTGTATAATAATAATAATAATAATAATACTTGCCGACCGCTGTACGACGATATACGTCGGCACATTGGCAGTGGTGGGCAAATGTGCGTACCTGTACGTCCCTTTTAATTGGCGGGGCTAGCAGGCACACGCGCGCCGCGTACAGCGTGACCATGCCCGCGAGGACCTGTGGACTCGATGTCCGCCAGGCTCCCGGGGATCGTGTCACGGAACCGCAGAACGGGGAGATGCCTATGTAAACAAGGCATTTCCCCGTTCTGCCTAGTGACATGACAGATATTACTGCTCCCTGTGATCAGGAGCAGTGATTGCTATCATATGAGTGGAAGCCCATCCCCCTTACAGTTAGAATCACTCCCTAGGACACACTTAACCCCTTGATCACCCCCTAGTGTTTAACCCCTTCCCTGCCAGTGTCATTTACACAGTAATCAGTGCATTTTATCGTGTTACAGTCACGATAAAAAACGCAGATCGCCACCATTACTAAAAAAAAAAATAATAATAATAAAAATGCCATAAAACTATCACCTATTTTTGTAGACACTATAACTTTTGCACTGAAAAATATGTAGAAGAATACGTATCGGCCTAAACTGAGGAAAAAAATAGTTCTTTTATATATTTTTGGGGATATTTATTATAGCAAAAAGTAAAAAATATTGCGTTTTTTTTCAAAATTGTCGCTCTTTTTTTGTTTATAGCGCAAAAAATAAAAACCGCAGAGGCGATCAAATACCACCAAAAGAAAGCTCTATTTGTGAGAAAAAAAGGACGTCAATTTTGTTTGGTTGCAACGTCGCACGACCGTGCAATTGTCAGTTAAATTGATGCAGTGCCGTATCGCAAAAAGTGCTCTGGTCAGGAAGGGGGTAAAATCTTCCGGGGCTGAAGTGGTTAAGAGGTCCTGTCCTGCTTTTTTTCTATTAACCCCCCTGATGGTATTTCCAAGTCTGGCACGGGGTGGATTTTCAGTACCAAAAGCGGTAACCCCGAGCCACACTCGGGATTGCATGGCAGGATCCAGGTACAGCAAACTTACCTTGTCCCCAGGATCCTGCGATGTCTCCGCGCTGTGTGTGCGGCGGTTGTGTCTCCGCTTGATTCATCACAGTGCCGGGCTCCGTTCCCTGCGAGTGATGCGACGCACGGGGACAGAGAACGGCGCCAAATTCAAAAAGTGAAACACACAATACATACAGTATACTGTAATCTTACAGATTACATTACTGTATCAAATCATTTCACCTCCCTTTTGTCCCTAGTGGTTTCTCCAGTGCCCTGCATGCAGTTTTATATTATTTATACTGTTCTTTCTGCCTGGAAACTGGAGATTGTCCATGGCAACCAAAACCATCCCTTTACATCAAAAGCGGTTTTAGACCAGATAGAAAACAGCGATAATAAATTAGAATCACTTGTAGAATTGAGCGATAGTGATTTGTGGGGAGATCCGTCATCAAACACTGAAAGTAATGACAGCGACAATTCTGCAACTGAGCAAATTTCAGTGTTTTTGATATGATTACATTATTGAATATTTATTATTATTATTATTATTATTATTATAGTTATTTATTATATTATAATTTATGATTTTGTGTTTCAAACTTTATCATACCCGGGATGTCTACTAGACTCTTGTTTGGACAGATTTGAGTGTGTTATTCCTAAGAATTACAGGCCTACAATATAAAAATGTTAGATTTCCATGCAAAAGAATTATACCGCTTTAAATATCAAAAATCTGAAATAATCATACCGCCAGGGAGGTTAAAAGGGATGTTTACATTCCTTTATAATAGCAATAAAAGTGATCCAAATTTTTTTTTTTTTTTTAAAGGAACAGTGTAAAAATAAAAAATAAAAAGTAAAATAAATAAGAAAAAAATTATAAATTTAAAGCGCCCTATCCCTCAGTGCTCATGCGCAGAAGCGAACGCATACGTAAGTCGCGCCTGCATATGTAAACGGTGTTTAAACCACACGTGTGAGGTGTCGCCGTGATCGTTTGAGCGAAAAGACCAAAAGACCCCCCCTGTAACTCAAAACTGGTAACCTGTAGAAATTTTTAAACGTCACCTATAGAGATTTTTAAGAGTCAAAGTTTGCCGCCATTCCACGAATAGGCTTAATTTTGAAGCGGACTTGTTGGGTATCAATTTACTGGGTGTAACATTATCTTTCACAATATAAAAAAAAATTGGGCTAACTTTCCGGTTTTCCTTTTTTTTTTTATTTAAAAAAGTGTATTTTTTCCCCCCAAAAAATTTTTGCGTTTGTAAGACCACTGCGCAAATACGGTGTGACATAAAGTATTGCAACGACCGCCATTTTATTCTCTAGGGTGCCTGGAATTTTTTTTTTTATAATGTTTGGGGGTTCTAAGTAATTTTCTAGCAAAAAAAAAAAAACTGATTTTAACTTGTAAAGTTTGAAAAATAGGCCTGGTCCTTAAGTGGTTAAAGTGTATGTCCAAGCATTACCAAATTTGTACCTAAACCTCCCTCTCCCCCTGTAGAGCATGTCCCAGCTTCATTTTTTTTTTCTTTTACTTTGTTATTGTAGTTGGAAAAACAGCAGGGACAGCTGCTGGCAGCTTATTTCCTAATGACGTTGGCATGCCTACAGAACTACATCTCCCAGGAGCCCTTTTCCCTACATACAGTGTCAAGGCAACAGAATTGTTTTGCTGGGATAGAAATCAATTTATACAAGTGAAGATGGGCTAGGGGTTAAGCTGGCTATATACTAGTAGACTTTCATTCAAATTATTTTTTTGTTTTCACTTGTAAATGTAAACCATAATTATGAGAAAATTTGGAGGCGCAGGATGGAAATTCTAACAGTAAATGTTTTCATTCAGGAATATCTATTTGTTCCAAAACTGAAAGTTAAAAGTGAACAAAATTTTGAAGTACTTTTTTGCACAACACTTGTATAAATATTCATATGAATTTTTATTCAAATGTTTGTTTAAAAATCTAGTAGTGCAGGGCCCAGTTTACGATCGACTTTAGGGGGGGGGCATATTGTGCGGCGTCCGTGAAAGTAAACAATGTCTCCGGCTTGGTGGTCAGTGGTTAAAGACATGCATAGTGCCTGTGCTCAGTAAGGATGGGCAGAACACCCCCCTGTTCGGTTCACAGCAGAACTCCCAAACAGGGGAAATGTTCTAACCCGAACGGCGAACCCCATTGAAGTCTATGGGAGCCGAACAGAAAAAAGTGCTCATTTTGAAGGCTTATATGCAAGTTATTGGCCAAAAAAAGGGGTATGGGGGTCTGGGTACTGCCCTGGGGGACATGTATCAATAATTTTTTTTTTTTTTTTTTTAACTATTGTTTTTGCATTGATTTTAATTATGCTTAAAGTGCAACAGTAAACATGAAATAGTTCCTGGGGGGTCCCCTTAATGTGCCTGCAAAGTGGCACTTCTGTAGCATGCATAAAACAGGCTGCAGCAAAAATGACATTTCTAAAGAAAAAAAAGACAAGTCAAATCCCATTTAAAATGACTCGCTGTTACAATTGTTAGCACCCGGCTATTGAAAAAATGAAAAAAAAAACTGGCGTGGGGTCCCCCTCAGTCCATAGCAGACCCTTTGGGTCTCCACTTTGGCATTTCTTATATAGGTAAGGGGTGGGGCCACCTAGCCTAGCTACGTCACCCCGATGGTACCGCCCCCTTCTGACGTCACGGCCTTGTGCACAATTGGTGTGTAATGTTACATGGGGCGGGGCCACCAAGTGACGTAGCTAGGTGGCCGCCCCTTACCTATGTAGCGCTGGTAGATTTATGATCTACCGTCTGATAAGTAAATTTAGTGAATTTCTCGTTAGGGGAGTTAGATTTGCCTCTGTTCCTCTGTCACGGAGACGACTCGGTGGAGGTGGTCCTCCGAGTTGCATTCTGGGAGAGGGTATTTATGGGACAGATGCCATGTTTTGGGGTTCGTTTTACAGCCACCTGCTGGCCCTCCTGGCCGACAGGTATGCGTTAGAGTGCTACCTCGTGGTCCTCCGTTCAGGAGGCCGGCGCCACTGCAGCACGTGGGTGGGCCCAGAAGCATGTCTGGGGCTTATCACAGCAGCTGAGGACTGGTCCTGAGCTGTCTTTCCAGAGTGAAGAAGCTGGACAACTGAGAAGATCCCAGGGGAGGACCCGTCATGGAAGGATCATGCAGAGTGCTGGTCTGGAGAGGGGCCTGGTGACTCGGTTGGAGGACATATCCTAAAGTAGTTTTATAGCATAGTACTGCCAGGTTGGCTTAGAGGTCCAAGTACTGTATCTGACATTCACCGCAAAATTGAATACATCCTGTGGCAGAGGATCGTACGGGTTTATTTGAGCAAGTCTGCGGCAGAGACTTTTGTTCGTGCTACGTACTGGCTGCTAAGCAAGTGAGAGAGGCCGATCCAGGCGAGCAAAGATTGTGTCCCACAAGGGGATTGCATCCGATTACAATATTCAACTTTAAAGGACGTTCTCAAGAATCCTAAAGAAAGGTATTTGAGCTTCCATGCAGCTTCCCTCCTGCCGCTTTCCTGCTACTTCCTTTGTTACTTGGTTCACTAAAGCATTGAAAACGTACTCAAGTGTTGGTGCTTTTATCGTCCAGAGGTAAACTCAACGGAACCCTAGACCCGGTGCCGGTGAAACAGAGGTGTCGAGAGTGAAGGTAACAAGCCCGCTTAAACCAGCAGCTCCCCCGAGAGTTATTGCTACATGTGGGTGCGTCGTCCGGGATTTGTTGACCATCAATTCTCGCAACCCAGAGAGGTGTTTCACCGGGAGTTTACAGTGAGAGCCGGACTTTGTCAAATTTTTCAGGAAGAGAAGAGGTTAAAAGTCGCAGGACTTTATTTCTGAATGCGTAGGCGGCGGGAGCCAGTGAAAGCCCGGGAGCTAAGTGATCAGAAGAACAAGTGGGAGGAGCCTACCCTACTTGATACCACGTGGGACGCGTGTATGTGTTTGGCGCCAGAGAAGAAGAGAGGCCTTGTGATCGTGCTGAGAAGATCAGAGTGTGGCTATGTCTTTTTCGGCAATGCAGCCAATCATGGGACCAAGAATGCTCCCTGCAAGCACCGCGTTGAATACTGTGCTGACCGGAGCCCTGCTTACAGATACTGGTGTTCGTCTGAAGCCACAGGGGAGGTTTGTTCTGTATACCTCAGGAGATATTGAGGGACTGGGCATGATTTGCCATAGATGTGAAGGACTGGCCGTACATCTCCGTCCATTCGATGTCCGCAATGTGGAGAGTATTTGTTTGTGGAGGAGCAACCTACCATGTCGCCCCGTGCTTATCGGATGGATTGGGCAACAGGTATTACCACAATAGAAGCTGCTACTACTACAGAGAGAGAGCGGCAGGCCGTCACTTTGCCTGTTGTTGCCGAAAATGTTCCGGAGAGAGACACTGCTGTTGCTGTCTCATCAGAGGACATTGCTTTGAATTCTGAGTCCACCATGCCTGTCTCTGTTGTGCCTGTACAGAGGAAGGTGGGATATGTGAAGGCTTCCCGCGGCCGTGGCAGAGGCCTACCCCCGAGGCTACCCGAACCAGATCCAGCAAAGTCCACGACAGGAACGGGTAAGCAGCTGGTGGGGAATGTATCAGGGACTGTAAATAAGTATCTGCCAGCGGAAGAGTTGGGAGATTCGGAAATAGAATCCATGTCGGATCTTTCCGGTGATGATGATGTTTGAGACTGTCACAGGAGCTGTTATGGTCACAAGGCGAAGACATCGCCTCTGCTATGACTTTCTCTGAATAGACAGCCCTGAGTTCTGGGGGGACGTCACCCTGTGTGGAGCCACACAGCACTGTAAATGAAACTTTGTCAAAAGTTGTTAGTTCACTTCAGACACCGGCTGGGTCTATGGTGAGCATATCCTTGGATTCCTGTGTGCCTCCTGGCATGGGAAAGAACAGATCCTTGCCCAAACTTGCACGTTTGCAGAGAATGTTAAACAAGCGTGTAGCTATGGAGTATGGCTTGGAGTTCCCCTATGTCCCTCAGGATGTAATGCAAGTGATTGAAGTTAACCGGGAACTTTGGTACAGTGAAGCTGTTTGGGACTATTTGTCTGTGCCTAAGCCTTTCCGAAAGACTGGATGTTCTGTTAAAATGGATAAACGTTTTAGTGGATGTTTTATGCACTAGTACTTCGGTCGGCACATCTATGCTGACAAAGTGGTCATCTGCAGGCCCGGAAAAGATGACGCTGTATATTTCATTACCACAGTGGATAAACTGGGAAAGACACTGACCTTGCCAGATCCCCGGTTTTATTGGTAACTATGGACAAAAGAACTTTGAAGTTAGTTAGTTAGTTAGTGTCAGTATAAAGGGATCTTCGTGGTCAAGGTCTGGATATTCATCTCAGTGTTTTAAATCCAAGGACTTCTTTTTGCTAGCCGGATTTCTCTCATGTGAAAAAAAAATTTATACAGGGATGGACTCCTAAAGATTATTTTTTATAATAGATTATGGGAAGAGAATCTCATTTTTAAATGAGGCTTTGCTCCTGAAGTTGTACAGGATATATGTGTGTTTAATATGTTTTCCTTTTCAGGAACCATTTGATCTCCTATCAAGCTGTGAGGCTTTTCAGCTAGATAGATAGTGAGATTGTGTACAGTCATAGAATGGTTTTGTTTACGGACGTGAACATATTGTTTTATAGATGCTAATCTCATAATGTCTTTCCACTGTCTTTCCTTCTTCTCTATCTATCCAAGTTTTAAGCTCAAATACCTACTCCCAGGCTTGGGAGTTATTATCATAATTTTTGGACAGACGTTGGGGACAACGTCTATTGTAGTGGGGGGAGTATGTAGTGCTGGTAGATTTATGATCTACCGTCTGATAGGTAAATTTAGTGAATTGCTCGTTAGATTTGCCTCTGTTCCAGCTTGGCTGACGTTGCGTGTGGTTCCACACTGAGCCGGTGGGTGTCGCTGTTACCATTGGCTAGTGTTGGAAGGGCAACGTGTCGAAGCATATGGGTGCTCCTCTGTGCCGGAGATGACTCGGTGGAGGTGGTCCTCCGAGTTGCATTCTGGGAGAGGGTATTTATGGGACAGACGCCATGTTTTGGGGTTCGTTTTACAGCCACCTGCTGGCTCTCCTGGCTGACAGGTATGCGTTAGAGTGCTACCTCGTGGTCCTCTGTTCCGGAGGCCCACGCCGCTGCGGCGCGTGGGTGGGCCCAGAAGCATGTCTGGGGCCTACCACAGCAGCTGAGGAATGGTCCTGAGCTGGCTATCCAGAGTGAAGAAGCTGGAGAACCGAGAAGATCCCAGGGGAGGACCCGTCATGGAAGGATCATGCAGAGTGCTGGTCTGGAGAGGGGCCTGGTGACTCGGTTGGAGGACGTATCCTAAAGTAGTTCTACAGCATAGTACTGCCGGGTTGGCTTAGAGGTCCAAGTACTGTGTCTGACATTCACCGCAAAATTTAATACATCCTGTGTTAGAGGATCGTACGGGTTTATTTTGAGCAAGTCTGTGGCAGAGACTTTTGTTCGTGCTACGTACTGGCTGCGAGGCCTATCCAGGCGAGCAAAGATTGTGTCCCACAAGGGGATTGCATCCGAATACAATATTCAACTTTAAAGGACGTTCTCAAGAATCCTAAAAAAAGGTATTTGAGCTTCCCTGCAGCTTCCCTCCTGCCTCTTTCCTGCTACTTCCTTCGTTACTTGGTTCAATAAAGCATTGAAAACGTACTCAAGTGTTGGTGCTTTTATCGTCCAAAGGTAAGCTCAATGGAACCCTAGACCCGGTGCCGGTGAAACAGGGGTGTCGAGAGTGAAGGTAACAAGCCCGCTTAAACCAGCAGCTCCACCGAGAGTTTTTGCTACACCTATATAAGAAATGTCAAAGCGGAGAGAAGGCATTCGCCGGGAGGCCTTCCAGGAAGCGGGAGCAGTTCTAATTTTTCGGGTCGGTGAGCGAGGTGATTGACAATGGATTTATTTTTTTTTTAAAATAAAGGATTTGTCAAAACTGTCTATTGTCTTTATTACTTTTTGACACTTTTTTGGTGAATGGGTAGGGGTATTATGTACCCAATACTCATTCACATGGGGGGGCGGGATCTGAGCGCCCCCTTGTTAAAGGGGGCTTCCAGATTCCAATAAGCCCGCAGACCCTGACAACCACAGCCCAGTGTTGTCAGGAAGAGGCCCTTGTCCCCATCAACATGGGGACAGGTGCTTTGGAAGAGCCCCCTGCCCCAAAGCACCCACCCCCATGTTGAGTTTTTTCGTCATGGCATTTTTTTTTTTATTGTTCAGCTGTCATTGGGGAAACCTATTGACAGCTGATGACTCATAGTTACATAGTTACATAGTTACATAGTAGGCGAGGTTGAAAAAAGACACAAGTCCATCAAGTCCAACCTATGTGTGAATATGTGTCAGTATTACATTGTATATCCATGTATGTTTCGTTCATTTAGGTGCTTATCTAATAGTTTCTTGAAACTATCGATGCTCCCCACTGAGACCACCGCCTGTGGAAGGGAATTCCAAATTCTTGCCGCTCTTACAGAAAGGAACCCTCTACGTAGTTTAAGGTTAAACCTCTTTTCTTCTAATTTTAATGAGTGGCCACGAGTCTTGTTAAACTCTCTTCTGCAAAAAAGTTTTATTTCTATTGTAGGGTCACCAGTACGGTATCATCGGTTGTTAAGTATGCCGCGGCTGGCTTCCCAGCCCTGTTCCTTAACAACCAGTGTACACTGCCACTGATTGGGCAAAGCTTTGCCCAATCAGGGCGCAGAATGCACTGTGCAGCGCTTAGTGCATTGCAGGGTGTTCGTTGGGCCGAAAACCCTGCATATTTGGGTGTTCAGCGAACGGTTGAATGGGCAAATGTTTGGCCCGTTCGCCTATTCCTAGTGGTCAGCAGGAGGGGAAATAGTGCCCCATTATTGTTGTTAGTGGGAAGAATAGTGCCTCATTATTGGTATTTGTGAAGGAAATAGTGCCTCATCACTGGTGTCAGTGGAAGCAATAGCGCCCCATTGTTGATACTAGTGGGAGGAATAGTGCACCATTGCTGGTGTCAGTGGGAGGAGTAGCGCCCCATCTTTTGGTGTCACTAGAAGGAATAGTACCCCATTATTGGTGTTAGTGGAAGGAATAGTGCCCCGTTATTCATATTAGAGTGAGGAATTGTGTCCCATTCATTGGTGTCAGTGGCAGGAATAGTGTCCCATTGCTGATGTCAGTAGAAGAAATAGTGCCCCATCGTTGGTGTCCGTGGGAGGAATAGTGCCCCATCATTTGTGTCACTTGAAGAAATTGTGCCCCATCATTAGTGTCACTAGAAGGAATTGTGCCCCATCATTGGTGTCTGTGGGAGGAATAGTGTCCCACCCATCATTGGAGCACAGGTGTGTCAGGAGGAGGCTGTCTCTCTGGAGCTGCTGCAGATCTGTGTGAGAGGGGACTGGTGAGGAAATCTATCCCAGCTCTCCTGGCCCCTTTCTGGGGAAGCCATGGAGGCCAGCAGGGCCTCTCCTGCTGGAAGCTCACAGCCATCTCCTGGGCCATCAGGTAACATACCTGCCCCTATACAACCCATGGTTGGTGATCTCTCTGCCCCTGGTGAAGATGAAGGTTCCGGGGCCATCCGGGAGCGAGTGGTGGCCGGGATTAAGGTCCTGAATAGGGAAAGAGACAAGCTCTACAAGCTCAGAGCGGAGCTGAAGCGCCTGAGAAGGCAACGTGAGGGCTTGCATAGCCAGAAACATGGATCCATGGATCCGGAGATCCAACTGGCCAAGGTTCGGGTGGAACACCAGGAGACCATTGTGTCCATGATGGAAGGCAGAGATGGGCCATTTAAAGAAAAGTTTTGTAACGATAAAAGATTTGCGAGGATGACAAAGATGGAGGTGGAGGAGGAGACCCCCAGTTCTGACCCCCTGCCCCCTCAGGGAGAGGTAAGCAGCCCCATGCCTTCCCAGGACTCAGGAGGCATGCTCAGGGCCATCCAGGTAATGGAGTCTCCTATGCGGGGGGATCAGCTGGCATTTAATGATGAGGACATTACAGACAATGTGCCTGACAAGGTAAAGCCTGTCAAGTCCCATATTGTGGATAAAACAATTTTTGTGCCATTCAACACTGTGACTGATACAGACAATGTGCCCAGTGAGAGTCAGGCTGCTAGTCCTATGTGTAGTAATGCTGTGCCTGCTGATACTGCAGTACAGCAAAGTTTGCTTTTTAAAAATGACATTCCTGCAGATGAACTACAAGATTCAGCAGAGCCTATTAACCCCCCTTTGGCTGAAGCTGTTTGCCCCACAGCTGCTGAGGACTCTACAGCACAGCTTCAGGAGACAGCTGGTATTGCATCAGAAACTGTGACTATTCCTGATGGGAATGTGAAGTTTTGTGTGACTGATAAAAATCATCCCAGTACAAGTGTGATGAATAATGGTCCCAGTTCAAGTGTGATGGACAGTCCTACCAACTCCGTTCAAGCAGTGAATAATAATAGTAATGTACAGACTGCTATGACTTCAGTGTGGGGCCTTGGCCCTGAAAAACTTACCTTTGCTCAGGTGGTACGCTCTGCTCCTGGTAGCTCTGCCCCCAAGCGGGGTTTTCCCCTACAGGCTACCACTTTGAGCACCCCAGGATCTGGTCTTGGGTCTCTGGCTTCTGCTGGGGGTCCCAGACGTAATGTTGTTATTCTGAAATGGGAAGGTGGTGCGATCCCTCCAGCACGGCGTGCAGTGGTGGACATGATTTTAGAGATGGGTTTTGGGGCAAATGATCTGTATGCCTTTATACATGTAGCTGGGAGCCGGGATTATACAGTTAGCTTCACCAGGCCAGAGGGTCTTGACCTGTTCTGGGAGAGATATGAGGCTCGTTGCAGGTCAAGACCTGAATGGGAAGGTCTGGCCCCAGTTGCAGTTTCTCAGAGGTCTACAGTAAAAAAAATCACAATTATCCTCACTAATGAGAGTGTCCCTGCCCGGGATCTAGAGGTTTGGTTAAGGAACTATGGGGAGGTTTTGACCAAGCCCAATAAAATCCTTGATGAGCGTAACATCTGGACTGGGGGTTGGTCAGTTACAGTCAGGTTGGCCAGGGATGGGAATGTTGTCCGTCACCTTCCCTCCTCAGCTTTTATAGGGAGGGATAGGATGACTGTTTTTTACCCTGGTCAGCCGAAGCTGTGTCACCGCTGTGGAGAAAAGGGGCATTTGAGTTCCTCCTGTTCAGCCTTGATATGTTCAGTGTGTCGAGGTCAGGGTCATATGGCTAAGGACTGCACCGAAATGATCAGGTGCAACCTGTGCCTGCGCCTTGGCCACCCCTACAGCAGATGTCCTGAAGCCTGGCACAATATGGAGAAGGAGGTAATAGATGACTTGTCAAGGCTGGACAGGATGGAGGGTGAGGCCCCTGGTGTACCATCCTCCTCTGCGGTGACTGACTCCCCTGGTCCTGCTCAGGATCCCTCTCCAGTTCCTGTGGCCACCCCTCATGTGTCTGTAAGTATTCCTTCTGTATCTGTATCTGTCTCCCCCCAGCCTACTGTACCCTCTCCTCTTGTGTCAGAACCTTCCAAGTCTGTGCCCCCTGAGTCAGTTACCCCCCAGGAGTCTACCCCTCCTAAGTCTGATTCAAAGGGAGCACCCCCCCAACAGGAGTGGTAGTGGGTACTAAAAAGGTTGCTTCTTCCTCTGTAAAGAAGTCTTCTGTAAAGACTTCACAGAAAAAAGTAAGAGATGAGGGCATCTCTGAAGCTGACCTGCAGTACCTGGAGGAGAGAAGGAAGGTTGGGAAGCGGAAGAAGCAGGTGGTGAGGACAGAACAGGCTCCAGTGCCTGTCTCCAACCGGTATAGGTCCTCTAATTGGGATATCTCTTCATCTGGAGCTTCTTCGGAGCGAAGTTCTGATTCCGAAATGGAGTTTGAGGCGGCCTCAAGAAAGAGAGAGGCTTCTGGTGATGAGCAGCAGAGGGGGGCTAAGAAGCAAACCACCCAATAACCCAAATGGCGGTTCCCCCTCCGTTAAAAGTGGTGACAATAAATGTCGCCAGCATTAAGTCAGTAAGAGCTCGTTCTATGGCCTTCTTTTTGTTCAGCCAATTAGATGCTGAAATTTTATTTTTGCAAGAGACTAGGCTCACCTCCTTGGCAGATATTCATATGGCCAAGAGAGAGTGGAGGTATGGTCCATCTTACTGGTCTCTTGCGGCCGAGCCTTACGGCGGTGTGGCGGTGTTGTTTAAAACCGGCATGGTAACTGTCCGGCGGGTTATTGAGGTGGAGATTGGGAGATGTATGGTCTTAGACGTCCTTGTGGGAGGGCAGGACCTGCGCCTAATTAATGTTTATGGACCGCACACAAAGTGGGACAGGAAATGCCTTTTTACAAGGATCAAGCCATTTCTTTTTACATCCCGGCAAGTGGTCTTTGGAGGTGACTTTAATACAGTAACTAGGCCCAAGGACAGGAAGGACTTCAAGGACAGGCTGGGATATGATAGCGTTTTTTTAAATAGTATGGTTAGGGATGCTGGTCTTGTGGATGTGCACATTAAGCACCTCCCGGATGACACTGGGTTCACCTTTCATCGAGGTAATAGTCAGAGTAGAATAGATAGGTTTTTTTTGAAGGAGACCTCTGCTTTCTCACCCCCAGTGGTGCAGGCAGTAGAGTTCTCTGATCACTGTATGCTATCTGTGGTCCTGAATGCTTCAGACGCCCCTCAGAGGGGCAAGGGCATCTGGAGATTGAATTTGACTCTACTCAAGGAAGAACATGTTAGACAATCCTTTGAGGAATTCTTTCAGGCACAGGTGACCATCCTGGACTTTTGTAGCAGCAAGGCTGAGTGGTGGGAGCTGACCAAAAAGAGGATTGCTGGATTCTTCAGGGGCCTAGCCAATAGAAAGCAGTTTAATAAATACATGACCTACCAACGTTTACGGAGGAAGCTGGATATTCTTGTCTCGAGAGGAGGAGATCCTGGGGCAATCTCCGAAGTGAAACTCCTTCTCAGGAAGTGTCAATATGACCGGCATGCCTCTTTGGTTCTGGAGAGGGACTATGGGAAGTACCACTCGCCTGACCCTTACCAGAACTGCAAACAAGGTGTAGCTGTTAAAACGGTCGTTGGCCTTAAGGACAGTACAGGTTCCTTGACAAAGTCCAGGTCAGGGATTCTGGAGGTCGTGAGGTCCTTTTATGCTGACCTTCTTGGGAGGAAAGAGCTTGACCGTGACAAGATGGAAAGCTTTTTGGACTCTACTCCAGGTCTAAATGATGAAGATGTCCCATTGATGAATTTGACAGAGGAGATCACAGTTGAAGAGGTGATAAGGGCAATTGAACAGCTTGCCATCAAAAAGTCACCTGGACCGGATGGCTTGACGGCTGAGTTTTACAAAGCTTTTAAGTCTATTCTGGCCCCACATTTGGTAGAGGTTTTTAACAGTTGCCTTGCTGAGGGGGTACTTCCCTCTTCCATGAGGCACTCAGCTGTGATTCTTCTTTCAAAGGGTAAAGATCCTTCGATGATTGAGAATTGGCGCCCCATCAGCCTTCTTAATGTCGATAGAAAGATACTGGCAAAGATCATTTTCTGGCGCCTATCGTCAGTAGCAGAGTCTTTGCTTTCTCGCCATCAGCACTGTTCGGTCCAGGGTAGGTGCACCTTCACAGCAGTTTTAGCTGTCCGGGAGGCCTTGGAGCGGTGCAGGGCTGCAGGCTGGGGAAAGTATTTGCTGACATTGGATCAGGCAAAGGCTTTTGATCGTGTTAACCATGAGTACCTGTGGTTGCTCCTTAGTAAGTACGGTCTGCCGGGTGGTTTTGTCGATTGGTTAAAAGTCTTGTATGAGGGGGCAGAGAGCTTTCCTCTTGTTAATGGTTGGGTTGGGCAGTCCTTTGAGGTTGGCTCCGGGGTGCGCCAGGGTTGTCCCCTGAGTCCCCTGCTCTATGTGTTTGCAATCGACCCCTTCATCAGGAGGCTAGAGAGCGGCATGTTGTGTGGGGTGCCAGTGGGGCTTCCGGGTGAGCCGCCTTTGAGGGTTGTTGCCTATGCGGACGATGTGTCGGTGATTGTCACTGGGACGGATGAAGCAGAGGAGGTGGTCTCTCTGACATCACGGTATTCTGAAGCATCAGGCTCCAAGATCAATCAGGAAAAGAGTGAAGTTTTCTGGATGGGAAAGGAAGGTGAGGGGTTTGATCTCCCGGACACCTTTCCAGTGCCCCAGGAAAGAATTAAGATTTTAGGCATTGAATTTGGACCTGGCGATTATGGCCTAAAAAACTGGGAAGGCAGACTGGAAATTGCCAATACTAAGGTGGTCAGCTGGAAGAGATGGAAGTTATCTATGAGGGAAAGGGTTGATCTGATTAAGACTTACCTGATTCCGATCTTCTTGTATGTCAGCTTTGTCTGCATCTTGCCAGTGTCTCTCTATGCTAGGGTCAGTAGTGTGTTCTTCCAGATGTTGTGGGGGAACAGACTGAACCCCATCAAGAGGAATGTCACCTATCTATCCAGGAGGGAGGGTGGCTTAGGTATGGTCAACCCAGTTCTTTTCTTTTCACTGCTTTTTCTCAAGTTTAATATTGGTAATATGCTTGCAGTGGAACCTCCTGGATGGGCAGGCATATTTAGATCTTGGTTTAGGCCTTTTCTACGACTTTGGGAAGAAGGTGGCCAAGTGAAGAATCTCAGGGGTCATCGTGGTCAGCTACCAGCCTATGTCGCTCCGTGCCTGAAGTTACTACGGCAGTGGCGATTGTCGGCTGAAGATCTCAGATCGGTTCCGAGGAAAGTCCTTATGAGTCGAGTCTTGAGCGAAGTCTTTCATGACCCACTGGCCTTAAGGGATTGCCCAGGCCCAGTTTTGAGGGCAGGGTTAAGACTTATTAATTTGGACAGAGTACCCCCTAAATTCAGGGATCTGGCCTGGTTGTGCTTCCATGGGAGACTCTATGTTAGGGGCAATTTGAAATTCCGCAGTGGGGTGGATCGTAGCTGTCCTCGGGAGGCGTGTGCAGGTGAGGAGGAGACTATGGACCATTTTCTGCTTCATTGCCCTTTTAACATAGAGGTGTACAAACAGGTGGGAGGGGCCCTCGGTGTCCCTTTCCTCTCCAGGCTGGGTTATGCTGAGTGGGTGTACGGAGCATTCAATACTGGTGGGGTTTTTTGTTTAGATACACTTTTTCTAGTTAGCCTAGTAGTCCGTTATTTCACTTGGAACGCACGGTGTCAGGTCTGCATTCGGCGTAAAATCCTTCCTGTTCAGGTGGTGGTGTATGACATTCTGCATGAGGTGGAGAAGATTCGGGTGCTCGAGAGAGACAAGCGGAGTCAGGGGGCTTGGTTGAAGGCGTGGAGGGGTTTCAGGCCTCCCTGACTGCCAGGAGTCTCTTTCCCGGGTGTGGCTGTCTGTCTCTTATCACCCTAGATTATTTATTTTTTTTTTTTTGGATTAATTTTTGACAAATGGCTGCGTACATAGGTGATGGGTTGTGCCTCTTAGGCCCTCTCTGCTGCTTTTATGTAAATAATTTTGGTAGTGGATTATGTATATATTGTATATATTCTGAACATGGATGTGTATTCCTTGGATTTCTGTTGAAGTTTTGTACTATGGTTTTGTTTTTTACTTTTGTATAAAATTGGTTGCTTGATTCTTTTAATAAAAGATCAATAGTGCCCTATCATTGTGTAGCACCCTGGTGTTTAGGCAGGGTTGCTCACCCGTATAGTTTGCCAGATAGTAAATGTTCTGGTTAATTGTTAGAAGATCCACTGATCCCTCTCTAATTCTAGAGTTGCTGCACCTTTTCTCTACTGTCATTGGGTGGCACTGTTGCTGGTGACATTAGATCGACAAGGGCATAGCAATGTCAGATTATGAATGGATAGGGTATCTTAGCCAATTGGCAGGGGTTTCTTTAGTCCCTTGGCCTGCTGGGAGAGCCTATTTATTTGGGTGGAGTCAGGTGATCGGTGTTCTGTGCCACCTGGACGGCTGTCTGGATGGACGTGTGTTATGTCGTCCCGGATTGCTGGGCCAGAAGCCTGAGGCTTATCCCGGGGACACCTGGCTGCTAGGCTGCCTGAGGCCTATCCAGGAGCAGGAGAAGCATCGTAGGTTTAGGACTGCAGGATTGGAGTCCAACCAAGTTGCAGAGGTTTAGCCGGACAGTAAACCAGTTGTGGTCCGAGGTAAAGGGGAAGTAGTCACCACTAAGGGACCATCCACCTTATTACCAGTGACTACAGTGAGTAAGCCTGAAGAAGTACCAGAGCATTCTTCTCACTAGCCAGGGACGGTAAAGAAGTGAGAAAGCTTCAGCAAGTACCAAGCCAAGGACCCGGTGGGTTAGCGGGGGTGACGATTGAAAAGTATACAGAGAGTTAGCTGTAGAAGAGCTCAGGGGATCCAGAGGGCAGCTGGAATCTAGAAGGCTAGTGAGAGACTGGGAGCTCAGTGAGTGAAGAGCTACAGTGGGAAACTGAGATAATAAAAGAACCATACTGGGTTGCCAATGCCTATGTATGAAGATCTTTGGAAACTGTTAAATGCTTAGTTGCCATAGGAGACAGCGACCCTGCCAATACAGAAGTTGCATCCGGCTGGAGGCTTCAAACTGTATAGCTGTCTGCCTATTGTGTCTCGGAGTCTGCATCTACCTAAGGGTGTCCTGGCCCTAACCCCCTCTCCCACAGTTCTTGTTAAGAGACAATAAATCTCTTTATTTTCATTCAAAAAAGTGACTGGTGCCCACCATTTCATCTTGCATTTCACCCACCATGCCTAGTAACCCACTCTACGAGGATGGATGCCAGCTCTCCCCAACTCTGGAGGTCACCCGTAGGCCTCTAGGGGTCGGGCCATTGCTACAATTAGTAAAAGGGGGAGGAATAGTGGCCCATCATTTGTGTCACCAGAATGAATAATTCCCCATCGTTGGTGTATCTGGGACATAACATACATATATAGATATTGTATATAACATACAATATATTACATATTATTTCTGACAGTATCCTTGTCTCCAAGTGCAGTTTTGGGTTGGATGAGATAACAGCGGTATTTCATGCTGATGCAGCTGATTGGGAAGTAGCGGAATGATCGGCCCTGTCTAAATGAAGAAGTGTGGCCTATTGATTGGGACATCAATTGCCTCTGACTTTTGGAAATCGTTACAGTCACTGTTCCTGAGTGCCAGCCTGTGATCCATAGCGCATCCTTCAACGTTTATCAATACCCCATGGTTAATTTAAAGATTTTTCTAAATGAAGACGTTAATGAATTCAGCTAGTGTATGCATGGCGCACCTTCTAGAACGAACTCTTTTGTTAACTTCAATTATTCTCTGAACACTTTAATACACCTTAAAGTATATGTGAACCAGTCATTAAAATTGAATTTTAGCATAGGGTGACAAAGCTTTGTGCCTGTTTGCCAACAGTGCTTCAATGTTGCCACTCTGTGACAAATGGCCATTTAGCCCTCTTACCACCCTGAGAACACCTACACTATATTGTCAAAAAAATTGGGACACCTGCCTTTACACGCAAATGAACTTTAATAGCATCTGAGTCTTAGTCCGTAGGGTTTAGTATTGAGTTGGCCCACCCTTTCCAGCTATAACAGCTTCAACCCTTCTGGGAACGCTGTCCACAAGGTTTAGGAGTCTATGTCTATGGGAATGTTTGACCATTCTTCCAGAAGCACATTTGTGAGGTCAGGCACTCATGTTGGATGAGAAGGCCCGGCTCGCAGTCTCTGCTCTAATTCATCCCAAAGGTGTTCTATCGGGTTGATGTAAGGACCTTGTGCGGGCCAGTCAAGTTCCTCCACTCCAAACTTGCTCATCCATGTCTTTATGGACCTTGCTTTGTGCACTGGTATACATTATTTGGTGGAGGGGGATTATGGTGTGGGGTTGTTTTTCAGGGGTTGGGTTTGGCCCCTTAATTCCACTGAAGGGAACTCTTTAGGCATCAGCATACCAAAACCTTTTGGACAATTTCATGCTCCCAACTTTGTGGGAACAGTTTGGGGATGGTCCCTTCCTGTTCCAACATGACTTCCCAATAGTCTGAGCCAAGCTGGCTGCCAATTTTTACGGGCACTTTTCCCTGTTACGGGCAGGGGAAAAAGTGTCAGGTTTTTACGGGCTGCCTGTAAAAACACTGACTTGTATAAAGATGCCCACACTATACAATCTGACTGTACAACCTCTGTACAATTTCCTTTAGCTTTACCAGAACTATGGAAAAGGAGGAAAAACCTGAGCAATCCATTTAATTTGTACCAAATCACACAGGCCCTTGTACTACATAGCTGATGGGAGATCTAAAGGAGATTGTACAATCAATCAGATTGTATAGGGAGTGGGGGGAAGGTAGTATTGTAATGAGGGAGATGTGGTCCAGAGGGGTGAACACACCCTATCACACCCTCTTCTGTAATGCAACAAGGAAGTGAAGGCTTCTGGGAGATGACCTAACAGGAAGTGAAAGCTGAGGAAGTGATGGAATCCAAAAATCCTTTCAAAAATACAAATAAACTGACAAGATTTGAAACCTCCTGTGGATGAGGTAAGTGAGAGAAAAGCACATTTGGGATGGCTGGGCCAGAAATGGCATGCTTCTATTTATTATGAAAAGTGAAATTCTGTCCGAAAAGGTGAACTTATTCTTTTATCACTTGACCTCCAAAAGATTTACCCCCTTCCCGACCAGGACATTTTTTGCGATATGGCACTGCGTTGCTTTAACTGACAATTGTGCGGTCATGCAACCCTTTACCCAAACCAAATTTATGGCCCTTTTTTCCCGCAAATAGAGCTTTCTTTTGGTGGTATTTGATCACCTCTGCGTGTTTTATTTTTTGGGTTATAAACAAAAAAAGACAGACAATTCGGACAGGAATTGCACCGTATTCCTGTTCAAATCACATGCAATTCTTTGCAGTGCGATTTGAGCCCATTCATTTTGTATGGGCTTAAATCGCACCACAAAGGTAACGGTTTCGGTATCAGGAGCATATGCACGAGTACTTTAGCACCAATACCGATACCTGTATCGGTGCAACCCCACCTGAACGCACACTGCATTTACTCATCGATGGACCAAAAGTCCATTCACACAGGCCCTTACTTGGCCCTATGATGTTCCTACATGACAATCTTTTCAAGCAAATAAACAGTCAACACACAAGAAGCAAGTGAGAAACTTTTAATTACAGTATTAACGCAATTAGAATTGGAAAACTGAGGCAGAAAGGGATGAAAATTCGAGTGAATATGTGAATTATTGGATTGAGACTTGAATCTTGAAAATTTCACATCTTACAATTCCTGCCCCCATCGAATACCTATTTTCCAACCACACAGTGAAAATCGTTAGAAGAAAAAAAAGAAAGTAAGAAAAATGGCTAATAATCATGGAAGTCATCATACATTGGTATCATTTAAAGAGATAGGCATAGTGCATAGTGACTTTTAAAACAAGTATTGGAACAGAAGGGAAGAGACCTAGTCATAGTCCATCATTTGGCATCAATTCACATCACCATTACAACTTCTAAATAGGAGTAACTACCACAATAATGCCGCGTACACACGGTCGGACTTTTCGTCTACAAAAGTCCAACGGACGCCGACGGACTAAAGCTGGCTGGTAATCCGATCGTGTGTGGGCTTCTCCGGACTTTCAGCAGACTTTTTCAGCCTCAAATCCGACGGACTTTAGATTTGAAACATGCTTCAAATCTTTACGTCGTAACTACGACGGACCCCGAAATCCGCTCGTCTGTGTGCTAGTCCGACGGACAAAAACCCACGCTAGGGCAGCTATTGGCTACTGGCTATGAACTTCCTTATTTTAGTCCGGTGTACGTCATCACGTACGAATCCGTCGGACTTTTGTGTGGTCGTGTGTAGGCAAGTCCGTTCGTAAGAAAGTCTGCTGCAAGTCCGCCGAAAGTCCGCCGGAAGTCTGTCGGACAGGCTGTCGGACTTTTGTAGACGAAAAGTCCGACCGTGTGTACGCGGCATAAGAATTATTATAATGTTTTAAAGCTTGTGCTGGAAGTTTGGAGAAACAACAGAAGTGGAATTTTAAACTGTATTCATTTATAGGTTTTATTTCATTGTAGATTTTAGATAAGCTGTTTCTGGAAATGGGTACAAGTTGTTTATTGACCACTATTTCTATGGCATCTTCAAGGATCGTTTGTGTTTCATTAATGGCACAGTTGTGGACAATCTCAGATCATCTACACAATGTGCCAAAAATGGAGTGGAATTCATATAATGGCACCATAAGGACAGTCAAGAAAAGCCTTGCAGCATTTTCCAGAGAGAACTTAGCTGGAACAATAACAATGAGTGTAATAACTGTTAGAGAAAGAATTGACAGGTTTTCAGGTAAATAGGTGTTAGGGAACAGCATGTCATTAGGTCCTTCATCATATGATTGGATGACTTGTACTAAAGCTTTTTTTTTTAACTCAGTGTGGGTTTGTGATGGCGCACGTATTAGGATTACAACACATGGAATACATTGTTTTTACACATTGACGTCCCCCCCCTGTGATTAGTGTGGGAACCATTTTATAGAGCAAACCAATATTCATGAGAAGTCAGAGAAAGAGATAGGCTGGGTGGCTTAGTTTGAGTTGCATGGTTTATAAAGACTTGAGGAGTTGGTCATTTCTTGGAAATTGTGGTTGTGGAATAGCAAAAGACGATGACTTAAACAAACAAACAAAAAAAAAACTATAGCATTTATATTTTTCTTGGATCTGGTCTACCTTGTATATGAATTGAATTTTATAGATAGACTTTCTTACAATGTAGTCATTGGTACATTGGTAATACAACCTGAGAACATTTGATTTCATACAGTACAAATTTAGATGCAGTTTCAATGAACAGATATTTGTATTTTTTCATAAATACACCCGTAAGACATCAACTCTAATAAGACACAAAAGACTTGGTTGTCCTCTCTAAATCCTTCTAGCAGTGTACTTTGTTGAATATTGGTTATCTCTTGAAATGGTTTTCCATTATCATACTTATCCACAGTACGAACACATTCGGAATCGTAAAGCGATCAAAGGAAGGAACCTCCCCCAAAGTTTGATCTGTCTAACATTGGCAACGGGTGGAGAATGGAGAGATATCAATTCAGTGTGGTCAGAGGCATGTGCCAATTCATTTCACATTTTCTAAGGAATGTTGGTAAATGTGTGGCTCCTGTGGGTGTCACATCCAATTTAAATAAGTTTTAATCTAATAACAAATGCTTAACTCTGCCAAGATGATAAGGGCACAATACATTTATACAGTGGAGAAGACATTTTGAGCATATAGAAGGCTCTTCTGGACTTTACTTTTTATATTCTTCCAGTTGTGTGGACATTGCATTGGAATTTAATCTTGTACAATATTTGAAATTTAATTTGTTTTTTAAAAGGAAAGAGTTATTATATAACAATGGGCTATGAACATAAGCTGCAAAGTGTTTTCATTGGTTTATTTAGCTGTTCTTTTCTAAACTTTCTGACATGCCTTAATGTAGATATTTTTGTTAACAGACAAGTTTAGGAAACATATAAAGCTCTTTATTCTAAAGGTGCTATGCAGAGACACGCTTACTTCCTGCATTGTCCACAGTCTGGTCAGTAAAAATTGAGTACCTGCCCACTTTTGTCCCACTTATGCCACGTACACACGACCGTTTTTTCCGTCGGAATGAACTCTGACGTTTTTTTCGACGGAGTTCCGCTGAAACAGACTTGCCTACACATGATCACACCAAAGTCCAATCGTTTAGAACACGATGACGTACGACGGGACTAGAAAAAGGAAGTTCAATAGCCAGTAGCCAATAGCTGCCCTTGCGTCGTTTTGGTCCGTCGGAATGGCATACAGACGAATGGTTTTCCCGATAGGAATTGATTCCGTCGGAAAGATTTAAAACATGTTCTATTTCTAGGTCCATGAGAATTTTCTAAAGAAAAGTCAGATGAAGCCTACACACGATTGGAATGTCCCATTGAATGATTCCATCTGACCTTTTCTGCTGGAATGTCTGGTCGTGTGTACGCGGCAATAGGACATATCCGTCTGGTGGGACCAACATCTCATTCAAATCTATAGGACATTACTGCACAGACATGGTCATCCCAAAACTAGATTTTTTAATAGCTGAGATGTGGATCCATCCCAGGACTAGATTTTAATAGCTGAGCTGTGGACCAGTGGTTCTCAGTGGGATTGTGGCTGCAGCCTCCCTTCTCCTGAGCTTCCATGCAGCTGCAGATGTCTTATCCTCCCACAGCTTCCCAGGTTCCATAGTGCCCCCAGCCTCCTGTAGTTACCCCACAGTGACACCAAGGGAGCCTCAGCACTCCCAACTTCAAACCGTGCCACCCAGCCTCCCACAGTGCACCCCCCACCTTGCTGCAGAGCCTCCAGCCCTCCATAGTGCCCCAAACCTCAATCGGCATCCGACAGTGCCCTCCAACCCCCCATAGTGCTTCTCCCCCCAGCCCCCTCCAGAAACCTCATTCTCTCAAGGGCCACTAAGTCTGAAGCAAAGTCCAGCAACCCTCTCCACAACCTCCACCACCCCCCCCCCCGCAGGGACATCCATCCCAATCCAGAGCCTTCCAACATTTCAATGCACGTTTTTCATTCCCTTACTTTTATTGTGCGAGTATAAACTTTAATTTTTACTGTTGGGGCATGGAAGGTTCAGGAAGAATTTACCAGACCCTGGTCTCAAAAAGTTTGAGAACCATTCCTGTAGACAATGCAAGAGGTTGCTGTGGTCAGAAGAGGTATGTTTGCACCTGCCAGGAGTAGGTAGCATATTAATGGGTCTAGGGAGGCATGGCTGGGGTGTTTCCAGAACTTATCCTTTAACTCTTTTTTGTTCCTATGTAAAAAAATAAAAATAAAAGGATATTAAAAAACATTCATACAAGCTTTATTTATCCTTATGATCTAGACCCACTAGGAATTTAGGCCTTCCATGTTTTGGTGAAAATGGTTACCTTCGGTCCTACAAATTTATGTCAAAATTTTGAAAGATTTGGTCAAAGTTGCAGTGTGGAAAAAAAAAAAGGAAACTACTTGTGAACAGATATGGAATAGGAATATTTTCCACAAAAAGTTAAACAGCTGCATTTATCACAAAACAGTTCTTTGTTAATATTTCTCTCCTTTATATCCAAAGACAATGGGTCGCGTACATTATACATACAAATTTGAAACCAAAGAAAAAACACGTACATCGTTTTCTTTTTTTTTTTTGTTTTGTAAATCAAGACAGTTCAGTGTATGGACAGATCCTGTACAATCCCACAGATCGATTCAACCGCTTTCCAACACAAGTTACGTTATTAGACAAAATATAAAAAGAAGACATCTACTCTGTTACAAAAATATATATTAAGTCATGGATACCATAAGATCAAAAACTTCACAGTCATTGGTTCAGCCGGGAAAGGGCTGACCTTATCAGGTTGCACCACAATATGCGTCACAATTTTGTAATAGTCAATATCTCCTCTATATATTTTTTTTTCTTTATTATTTTCTAACAACCTAATTTGTGTTGCACCATAAGCATGTTATTTGAAAATATTCAAGGTTTCACATTTGTAGGTTTTTAAAAATAAGAGGGCAGCAAGAGCATGGCAAGCAATATATTGTGTTTGGTGTGAAACCAGTGTATTTAAAATAAAGTATATATAAAGTAAAATAAATATTTCATAATCTCTTTGTAAACTTTATTATGAATGGCTACAATTTAAATTCTGTGATTTGTTTTGCAGTTTAATGACTGACATTTACTTAGAAGCAATGGCAAGCAACAGGCCCGGAAAGTTCAGACAGGAATACCGGCTGAATGTGACATTCCAAATTTGGCATTATCACAGCACAACAGTTTGAGTACTTATCATATTTTATATTGTTTTCACATTATTATTTAAAAATTTAAAGCTGAACTCTTGGCAGTTATAAAAAGACACAAAATAAATGCAGCTCTGTATTCATTTATACATCCCTAAATGTATTTTTTTTCAATGCAAATAGTGTAAATTTCTGAATTTGAATGTCTGTAAGTTCCCGAATTTGAATGGGTATCGATTTCTTGCATTGAACTGTACAGCAGAGCTCAGAATGCAGGAGGCAGAAGCAGAACAAGGAACAGTTGTGCTGCAGTGCAAGGAAATTTGTGATTGGAAGACAGAGCAGAGTGACAGAGAGATGAGCTTGTTACTCTGCTGGTTTTCCTTTCACTGTCCAGTCACAGGCTGGGGGAGCGGACAAGACCTCTCAGTCAGTGGATCTCAATCATCAAGCCATGGCATTCCCTTTCCCTGGCCTCCAGCCAGCTGCAGATCCCTTAAACTCCCACGGTGCCTTCCAGCTCCCATAGTGCCACCCAGCCTTCCATAGTGGCTTACTGTGCTCCCAGGCCCCCTGAGAGCCCTGAGCCTCCCCACTGTCACCCAACCTTCCATAGTGACCTACAGTGCTCCCTGGCCCTTGAAAGTCCTTGGCCTTCACGGTGCCCCCCAACCCTCCACAGTGGCTTATAGTGCTCCCAGGCCCCGAGTGCCCTAAGCCTCCACAATGCCACCCAATCTTCTATAGTGGCCTACAGTGTTCCCAGGCCCTCTGAGAGCCCTCAACCTCCCCACTGCCATTAAAATTTCCATAGTGACCTACAGTGCTTCCAAGCCCCTTGAGAGTCCTGACCTTCATAGTCCCCCCCCCCCCGCAGTGGGAGTCCTCAGCCTTCACAGTGCCACCCAACTTTCTTTAGTGGCCTACAGTGCTCCCAGGCCTCCTGAGAGTCCTCAGCCTCCCCACTGCCACTTAACCTTCCATAGTGACCTACAGTGCTTCCAAGCTTCCTGAGAGTCCTCGTCCTTCACAGTTCTGCCGCAACCTTCCATAGTGGCCTACAGTACTCCCAGGCCCCCTGATAGCCATTAGCCTCCACAGTGCTGTCCAAACTTCTATAGTGGCCTGCTGTGTTCCCAGGCCCCATGAGAGCCCTCAGCCTCCATAGTGCCCTTCCCAAACTTCCATAGTGACCTACAGTACTCCCAAGCCCCCTGGGAGCCACTAGATCCCACAGTGCCTCCCCAACCTTCCTTAGTTGCCTAATGTCCTCCCAGGCCCCCTGAAAGTCCTTGGCCTTACAGTGCTCCAAGGCCTCCTGAAAGTTTCCAGTTTCCACAGTGCCATCCAATTTTCTTTAGTGGCCTACGGTGCTCCCAGGCCCCCTGAGAGCCCTTAGCCTCCACAGTGCCAATCAACCTTCCATAGTGACTTACAGTGCTCCCAGGCCCCCCTGAGAGTCCTCTGCCTTCGCATGAAAGGTGTTGAGAACCACTGCTCTAAGCGTTGCTGAACTTCAGCAGAGAAAAATAAGGTCTATTGCCCTGCAAGACAGGAGTGTGCTGTGTCAACTTCATGACTGGATGAACAGTAATACAAATCTCTTGGCAGGTAAAACAGCTCCCTTATATGTATTTCTTCAGTGTAGCTAGCTGTTTGCATGGAGTTCAACTTGAAAGAGTTACGAAATAATATAAAGCATCATCAAAAAAGATATTAATGAGAAAATAGTTGCAGACTGCAGTTGTATTTTAATATATGCGTTTCATCAAAAAATAATGAAAACATTTTCCCCACAATCTAATTATGAAAACAATGTAAATTCTGTAACCTAGCGTATTGTGTTTGTATTTTGGAAATGTACTCTATTCAACAGTGGACAGATTTAAAATGAAAGAATAGACTGTTTGCCATTGCTTCAAAAAGAGTCCTTGAAAAGAAAAGAAAAAGTAAAAAAAAAAGGAAAAGGAAAAAGAAGTCTAAAGTTTTGAATAGCTGAAACGTCCACAGTCTAACTGGTATGGATGTGTGATGGTTGCGGTATTTTCATTTTACTTTCCCAGAGGCATAAGGCTGAGTGTGAAACCAACAGATTCGGGCTCTTTAATTTGAAGTCAGTATTAGATCTGAACACAGTTGAATACAGCATCTGTTCGTACTAAAGGGCATCAAAAATCCAATTTATTTTTTAACGGGGCTGCATACGTTTACTTGAGAAAGTCCTATAAACATGTGCTTACTTTATGTTCTTTTACGAAGGCAATATTGTGTATCAATTCAGTGGAAATTCAGCAAAATGTACCAGTATCATACCTTCAAAAACTATTTTACATCTTTATAAATGAAAAAAGGAACTATTTTCAAACCTCTAAGATAAGTTTTCAATTACAGAATTATTTTATTTTTGTTAAATTCATCCTTATTTAATAATTTTAATTTCCTAGCTGTCAAATCTTTATGTTTATCTAAACTCAAAAACAAAAATCTAATATATTGCCAACTCTTATAAGTGGTGGCTGTATTATTTTTCCTTTTGTCAGGCTTTTTTCCAAGTAGTAATCCAGCAATAACACACTTCTTGTCCTAAGGCAGTGATGGCGAACTTTGGCACCCCAGATGTTCTGGAACTACATTTTCCATGATGCTCAACTACACTGCAGAGTGCATGAGCATCATGAGAAATGTAGTTCCAAAACATCTGGGGTGCCAAAGTTCGCCATTACTGTCCTAGGGTGACATCGCTCACTCCACTAAGAGAGCCATGATCGTCACCCAGGTTGAACTTCAAACATGTCTTCCACTCTTCATCTCCATTACATGGGGGGAGGGGCGAAATTAATAGTTTACAGAAGATAACATGGTCCATGCTTTCAACTCAGCTCATAAAAAAAAGGACAAGGACACAATTTCTTGCAGGATCAATTGGTATTTTTTGTACTTTCTGAAAATGTTCTCAGTTTGAAAAAAGAAAACAAATGTAGACAATGGATTTGAGAACTTGCAAAGTGCAATCTATGAAATTTTAGTTCTTGGGTTTGGATAGCTTTTAAATGCAATACTGGTCTGAATTCACTTTGCCGATGTCAGACCAGTACATGATTCATTCTGATTCGTTGTTTTGGGTTACTTAAGAATTAACACAAATTAGGAACTTTTTGAATAAAGCCGTATGTGTTCTAAATGTAAAAAAGAAAAAAAAGAAAAAAAAAAGAAAAAAAAAAAGAAACTTACTGCTTGTGATCTTTTGGAGCCTTATTCACCATCACTTTCCATTTGCTCTAGTCTTTTGCCAGGTTAATGTTCTGCTTTATGTCACAGCTGTGCCTTATAGCACTATTAAGATCAACTGATATTAGTCTAGAAAAATTATTAATATTAGACTAAATTAAAGTGAAGAGTTTGTCATTCTACTCAACAGTTCCTCGCAGGGAGATGTGGTTAATATCATTTTAGTATAATATCAATTATTAGTATTAGTCTAAATTAAAGTAAATATTTAAATTACTTTTGCCAGAACAACAATAATGTAATAGCAGTATTAAATAAAAAATAAAATAATTTAAAGGAGTTTTGTGTTTTTGTTTTTTTCACAATGTAATTTCTACTCCATGGAAAAAGTGATGATTGTAGTATTTTGATTGAAATATAGTAGATTTTATTAAAAACTGTTTTTGATTTTCTATTTTTGCCGGGTTTGTCGTTATACTCAACAGTTCCTCCCAGGGAGATGTGGTTAATATCATTTTAACAGTATTTAATTGTTCAGGTTTGTTTAATGGTTCAGGGATTTGGGTTATAATTATGGAATTAACAATATGTTTCGTACATTACTGATTTTTGGTTTTGTGTTAATGAAGCTCTTCATATATTGTTACTTCCATGATGGCTCAGCAGGTCTGACCAAAGGCTGTTTAACTTTGCAATTTTACATGCAGTTGTGTAATTAAAATAAGGTAACCATTGTAAACTTGAGGCCTATTTACTACTCTTTGCAAAGGCAATATTTACTCTGTTTCACCTCATTTACAAATATATGTAAAACTTCACTTTTGAAGTGAACATGCCCTTCTTTATTAGATCATCAGGGTCACAGTGTTTAACATAAAAACATACTTGTTTTCCCACTTTTTTTTTTTTTTTTTTTTAATTGTAGGCATAGTAAAATTTTTTTTTTTTTTTTTTTTTAGTTTTGCATAGAGTGGGGAAGGTTTCAAACCCCTGTTTTTTTTGTTTTTAGGGAGGGGGTTCCTTTACTTCATGTCCTAATGATGCTATTAAAAGAAGAGACAAAAAAATCCCTACAAAGTTCCTGTTGGAAGATTTACCACCACCTCTGGTCTTCATCTGATAACAACTCTAAAATTTTGGACTTCCCATTGATTTCCATCAAATAGAGAGTGTGGGGTTGATTTACTGAAGCCGGAGAGTGCAAAATCTGGTGCCGAAAGCGGATTGGTTTCTATGCAGAGCTGCACCAGATTTTGCACACTTCCATTTTAGTAAATCCACTCCACAGGGTCTTCCTAGCTGGGACACAGACAGCAATAAAGACATGACAGGAGTTCCCATCTTTCCCTACTTTATTCAAAATGAAAAAAAAAAAAAAGCTGCAATACATTATGTTTTAGTTTTGGGGTTTAGTTACACTTTAGGTGAACAGAGAAGACCTAATTACCTAGCCGTGAGAGACTCAATTTAATGCAAGTCAAATGTTTATTGGTAAATTACAGGTCAGGGCAGCTACTATAATTGCAGCCTGCATGTTTAACTCAAAAGTTAAAGTAGAATTAAAGGCAAAATTTTCTTTTTATTATTTTGGATAGAGTAAGGGAGGGTTATAACCCCTGTATGGTTTTTTTTTGCCATCTGTGTCCCATTAAGGAAATTTACCTTAACTTCCTGTCGCATAACCAAAACAGGAAGTGAAAGAAAATCCCTGCAAATTAAGTGAATCTCTTGGGGATCTCAGTTTAGCAGAAATAGTGTCCCCATTGGAAGATTTCCCCTCTATTTCCTTTCTGGGGAAACCCAAAATTAGGGATTTTCTTTTACTTTTACTTTCAATGATAACGGGGGGGGGGCACAGACAGCAAAAAAAAAAAACTGACAGGTGTTCTAACCCCTCTCTACTCTATCCAAAACGAAAAAAATGTTTTGCCTTTAGTTAAAATTAAAAGTTAACCTAAAAGTTAAAATCTTTCAATACATCACATAAACCTTTTCAGATATAGTCTTTTTTTTTAGGAAAAGTAAAATTATAAACAAATGAATCTCTCAAAAAATAGATATATAGTACATATATATATAGGAATACGTAAAATATCTAGCGTAATTAAAATAAATACAAAAATATACATCGTAAATGTTGAGAAAGATGTGCCAAAATAAATATATTGGTACTAATAATAACACAAACCACATTAATAAACTGAAAAACGTATGTGAAAAACAATTTATAAATAATAAGTCAGTTTAAAATGTGCATACATGAAACCACAGTCCCAATCAAAAAGTGACATCCACCGCTGTGTGATGAGGAGTGTCAGAAAGCTTACCAATGATGTCAGTTATGACAAAACGCGCCGGGCAGAGCGAGCGCAAGTTTTTCAGTTTATTAATGTGGTTGTATTATTACTAGCACGGCAGAATTTTGTTTAGTTCACACTAGGGTTGATTTACTAAAGGCAAATCCACTTTGCACTACAAGTGCACTTTGAAGGGGAAGATCTGAAATGAGGGGAAGCTCTGCTGATTTCTATCATCCACTCATGTGGAAGCAAAAATGCTGTTTTTTATTTTCCTTGCATGTCCCCCTCAGATCTATAGCAACTGCACTTCCAAGTGAACTTGTAGTTTGCACTTGTAGTGCAAAGTGGATTTGCCTTTAGTAAATAACCCCCAGTGTGTCTGACAGTCTCTGCCAGCGGTTTTCTCTGTATATACCAGCGTTTTTTCCTTTTTTTTTTATTTGAATATTTATGAATTTAATATTTTAAGATTTCAGCCCTATATTTAAGTAGACAGAATTCTATTTTTCCTTCATTTCTGTTAGTTTCAAACATCATTTAGCCCTGGAAATTATGTAGCATGTAAGTTGTATACCCATTTGGTTTCTCTCTGTAGAACTCTCCGATCAAAATTGCCCTCTCGTGGATCTTCATATATCCTGTCGCGGGCGGCAAATTTGAACACAAAGGGATCATACCTGCATTTGAAGGCCACACGGTGGCCTATAGCAGTATTCAGAATGCCACATGTGGCATAGTACATATGGTCTTTCATTCTTATCCCGAGTGGTCTGAACGCTTTGCCAATGTAAAAAGCTCCACATTGGCAAAGGATTATGTCGATTATTCCCTTAGTTTGACATGAAATGTGATGGAGAATTCTATATCTCAACAGGATATATGAAGATCCACGAGAGGGCAATTTTGATCAGAGAGTTCTACAGAGAGAAACCAAATGGATATACGACTTACATGCTACATCATTTCCAGGGCTAAATGATGTTTTGAGCTGTAGACCATTTTTATAGTTGCAAATAAGTATGTGATTATGCCTGTGTTTGCAGATTTTTCATATAATATGTGCTTCATCAGTGCACATATAGTTCTTACCTGTCCCTTGTTTGTTTTTGCTTTTCTGTTTTTTTGTCTCCTCTGTTTAACCGTTATGTTATTCTTGTTGCCTCTGTAGATCTGTCCCTTGATCAGTACCATTACTATGTATACAATGTATACATCTGCTAATATATATTTAATACTTAATATTATTTCATATTTAAAAGAAATTGCTGATATGTATATATATATATATATATATATATATATATATATATATAAATTGTGGACGAAAATTAGAGGTATATATATTAAATAATGTAAACTATTCTTCTTTAAGCTGTTTGTGATATCCATTTGACATGTGCTTCATACCTAACTGCCTGAACCCATCTATATAGGATGGCATTTTTTTGTCAGTTTTTGGGGTGTTAGCTGTTCTGTGTCTGGACTAGTAGGTTAGACATGCCAGCATTCACTTATGTTTTTGGTCTGCTATGCACGGTTGGCCGTGAGTGTTTGCTTCCCGGGTTAAAGATGGGTTTTACTTCCACTTTTGCTCCCCGCAAGGCCTGCAAATTAAAAAAGTGCATCTACACTTAAAAAATTAATAAAATAAAGTATTAATTAAAAAAAAAAAAATATATATATATATATATATATATATATATAAAAAACTGTAGATATGGGGCAGACTAGATGGACCACCTGGTGTATTATCTGCCACTTTACTATGTTTCTCTCTGGAAAATGGAATCAAACATTCTATCCTACAATGCTTTTATAGTATCACATTTTTATTTATTTTTTGCTGTAAATGATGGGCCTAATGTGTAAGAGGTTTTGCAAAGATCAGCACCCACTTTAGCCATTAACATCTATGCTAGAAGGTGCTGAATTTCCACTGAATGACCAAAAAAACCCCCAAAAAACAGAAAACCTGCCTGTGAGTAGCAATCTAGGTAGATACACACTGGGTAATGTACAACATGTGGATCTGAGAGCCCTTAATGATGTTTAATATAGCCCTTCGTCATCACACGTTTGACTTCACAAAAAAAACATTTCTGAAGATTTTCACCTGATAAATTAAAACATCAGAAAAGGAGGTATTATTGAAATTGTTTTCAACATACAGAAAATCAGCAAGCTGTAGTAAAAAAAAAAAAGAAAAGAAACCTATTTAAAGCCTTGTATAGTGCATATTCTATCTATTGGTAAACAACCAAAAAAATAAAAATTAAGTCAGCAAATTAAAGCAGGTATCACAGCAGAAGGCAAGAGACCCTTTATTTCTCAAGGACAAAATTCAACGAGTCAAAGATAATTTAAATGAGAAAAAGTCTATCTTCTCTGATAGAACTCTATGTAACAAAAAATAATGACTTATGAATATTAGTTAAAAAAAGGAATGTTATCTAAATCATTTTTCTCCATAACAATACCATTCAATGTCTGGATATTTTTTTTTACTAATTATTATTTTTTTTTTTTTGTAATTTGGGTGTGCTGGAAATTTTCAAGTAAAATGTTCTCATGCACCAGACTGTAGAAAAGTGGTACAAATGTGGCAATAAAATAACCCAAATCCTTTAAAGAGTTTGACATCCAGGAAGATGAATGTTGTATAGGTGATCCAAAGGGGTAAAATAAAAATAATGAAGAGTCTTTGCACTGTCTGTAAATTCCTCTTTTAAATGTTTTGGCAATCCTTTTTTTTTCTCTTTTGTTTAAATTATAAATGTTGGAATTTCGTAGAAAAAGGTAGCTTTGATTTGCATTTGTTTGTTTTTTTAGTATTTACAAGCTTTTTTGTTTAGTTGTTATACCAGGGTATAGGATTTTGTGTAAGGGTTGTTTCCTTTCAAGTGACCCCTGGAGTCCAGTAGCGATTCTTGTGAACTGCTAATTTTAGCTGCCTGTCCTAGCTCTGTGGCTTCTCGTGGCGGTACCGGTGCAGCCGCCGTCGCCCCAGCACTGGACTGCCATGACTGTACTTCCCTTGCTGATGGGTTTTCCATGGGTATTGGTTCCAGAACTGTGGGCCGCTTCAGGGTTCGGCTTTTTTGAGGTTCCAAGCAAGCCTGCCCTAAGCCCAAGTCTCTGCTAGTTCCTGAAGCACCTCTATTTAATAAAAAGTCCATCCTAAGGTACGGCGGTAAGTTCATCACGTCACCTTGGAAAGAACCAGAAAGAACACAGAGGTTAGACAGTCAATAATTACATTAAAAGCTTGTTAAAGTGCTGGAACTACAGACTTGCTAATTTGTCAAGATAAAGATAAAACTATTCTTCTGTTGTATTCCACTATCTCATTGTCCAATCCTCTTGTAGACCAGAAGCCCAGGAAAGTTAAGCCTTGGCTAGGGTGAGTGAAGAAATGTCATCACCACATCAAGGATTCCACGAAAGGTTCCAAAGCTTTAGTTCGTGGTCACATGATAAATATACAGCTGTATAGTTATCACGTGACCACGGAATAAAACTTTGGCCACTTTCAAGATGTGCTAATGATATTTCTTCACTTTGATCATCTACGGTTTCCAGCCAATGGTCATTACAGCACCCAGCATCACTGAACAGCTGTTTTTCTTGAATGTGTGCATGTAGAACATTGCATTTGGATTGGCTAGATGAGGGATATCTATGCAGTAACAAACCCTTTGGGAAAATAAGAACTGAAGGTCCCGGGAGCCGCACATCAGAACAAGACCTGCTATGTGTGAACAAGTAGCATTCTCAGCCCAGATCCCTGCCAGCCCACGCCCCCCCAACACGTTTCGCTCCGCCCACCAGAGCTTACTCATGGAGACCCATGGCTCCTGGGACCTTCAGTTGTTGACTATCATTGTCTGGAGCAGTCTGGACCAATTCCATGCAGTCTGAGTGGCTCACATACACACCTTGGGTTTCCTTTGGGAACATACAAATATATAAACAAATATAACAGATACATTGATAAAAACAGATATTTATTATGAATCATCAGTAAAAGACAGGAAACATGAAATATACATGATATGAACAACTGAAAATACACCAACTAAAACAGCAAGATGATGATACATCCTGGTATCCTCCACCCGGTGCATTTCAGAGACTATGTGGCTCCTTCATCAGGTTATAAGAGGTAACCTTGTAGTCGTTCATTGATGTATCAAAGAACATCCTATGTTTGGTTTGAAAACAGAGTCTCAGAACTTTCTGCCTTTCCACCCAACCTTGGAGGTAATGTATGTTGTACTAGATAGAAGAGCCAATTGTAAAGAGGAGCAATCAAAAGGAGGCAAACAGGGTCCTGCACCTAAGGACCCATTATGGAATGGCTGACCTCACATTGAGTAGTAATATGAGTATGGGCCGGCTTTAGACAGCAAGCTAAAATGAGGTGTCCTCCATAAAATTGTGCAGCAGGGACTGTTTACCAGGTCTCAGTGCCCCCTGGTTTCCCTGGTGCTCCTCTTTACGATTGGCTTTTCTATCTAGTACAACATACGTTACCTCCAGGGTTGAGCGGAAAGGCAGAAAGTTCTGAGACTCTATTTTTAAACCAAACATGGAATGTTCTTTGATACACCAATGAACGACTACAAGGTTACCTCTTATAACCCTGATGAAGGAGCCACATAGTCTCTGAAACGTGTCGGGTGGAGGATACCAGATTGTATTTTGATACATGATACTTGAGTTGCAGCAGTCCACATTATTTCCTTTAGGCTGAGCGCAAGAATATATTTTATTTTATTTATTTGTGACTTTATTTGGATACATTATTTTTTTCAGCTGGCCAATAATGGATACCTTTAAATATCACAGTACACGTAAAATCAACGTGGAAGAAGTATTTGATAATGCCACTTCCGAATCTTAAAAACATTCTAGTAGCAGAAATGCATGCCTCTTGAGATATCGCCTTTTTAGAACGAAAAAAGGATCTCCAATCCCAGAGGACTCCATTTGTGGGGAAATCGCTTCGGGCGGAGTCTGACTGTGACGTCATCACATGGCGGCAAGTCGGCTGATACCGCGGACAAATCGTTTACCATTGCTGCCTATTTGTATCTGCCTTAATAAGTGCAATTCCTTTTTTTAATAAAGTTGACTTGCCTGTACTACGCTATGAGACTTCTCCCTATTTGTACTTTTTATATGCCTTTGTGGAGAGCGGCATTCTGATCCTAAAGGGCTGGTTCATGCAATCCATTGATGGAGGTATACTATAAGAGGTCTTTTGCCAGTGAGGGAGATAATCTTGGAGATGGCGATTGTGCGCTTTTGATCTCTGTAATTTACAGAGATAATTTCTATTTGGTAAGAGGCCCCTCATTTTCTCTAATGAGTCCCTTTGAGCACTGGAGCAGTGTTGAGTGGAATTCTTTTAAGCACTGAGCACCTTGTCACCATCGACTGCATATGGATTATTACTTTATTAGATTTTTTTTTGGTTGACTTTAATATCATATTGAGAATTACTGTATACTTTTATATTAGGATTTTTTTCACATTTGCCGATATATTTTTTTAATATTTGTGTGTGTGACTTCAAGTGTTAACACATATTAATTGTATTTTTTATATGTGCACTTTTGCACTTATTCGTGAATTTGTTTATTACGGTTTTGAGGTTCAAAGGGACAACGCACCTTTTTTTATTTTAGCATGGTTTATGGGCCTTATATTCCAGATACTGTACTTGAGTTGCAGCAGTCCACCTTATTTCCTTTTGGCTGAGCGCAGGAATTTTATATATTTGTAACAAAATAGAGTCAGGCTGAGCACAGCTCATCTATTTACAGGAAGCTTTGTATTTTATGAATGATTACAAAGATTCCTCTGATTGGCTGACGCAGAGATCAGTGATGAGTCAGCAAATCAATTCATAGAATGCAAAGCTTCCAGTGAAGAGCTGAGCAGTGCTCAGCCACTCTATTTTGTTGGGGTAGTGGGATCGGAAATCTCTGTCCAACTGCCGGAACACTATATGTACTTGAGGCTATGTACAATTAATGTAGTGCGCCTAGCAAGCGCACCTGATAATGCAGTAAATAGTTTGCTTGGGCCAGTTTGGACTAAAACAAACTTTTTAAAAGGACATTAAATGTGGAGTTTGGCTTTAAGGCTATGAATAAGGTTGAGGAGGGGCAGCATTTGTGATATGGAGTTAAGATCAAGAACATGAATTCAGAGTAACAGGAGGAAAGTTCAAAACTAACCTTGGAAAGTATTCTTTTACCGAAAGGTTTGTTCATTTTTGGAACAGACTTTCAACAGAGGTAGTGAGTCTTTCAACAGTAAGTATATTCAAACATGCTTGGGATAGCCATAGATCTATACTTAGACAAAAAAAGTTTTATATCTATGTAGCCAGGTGCAGTTAGCTACTTTGCCACTAGGTGGTTCTGTACCAAAATAGTGTCTGGTTACAGAAGAGAGTCTCATCAGATGCTAAGCCCCTTCTAGGTAGAACCCCCTGCAGTGATGTCAGGGGTTAGTCAGCACCCACATATAAGTCAGGTAGGGAGGAGCACAGACACACTTGGGACATGGGAGCTAAACACCCCACACCTATGTGGATGTAACTGGCAAGTATAGGCCCTGGACAGGAGAGGAGGCCAGGAGGGGAGGGCCTATACTCAGGAGGAGCTGGCTGTAGTATTTTATCCCTTATGAAGGAGGGGCTAGGGTGGATTGCCAAGCGTTCCCTGTGTGAGACTGCTTTCCTGGAGGGTTCGGGCAAAAGAAGTGACTAGTGAGGAGGTGACTACAGAGAGCATGGTCCTATTAGAACCGATGACACTGGATAGAGGAGAAACGTTCAGGGAGATGGCTGCTGGGGTGCTGCATATGCTTTCACTTGTGGCTACTGCGGACAATCCACTAAATGTGATTGTGAAATGTCAAGTGACTTCAGAATATATGTCCTTGTGATGCAACAGTAATGCCATTTCCTGACTTCCACCAGTAAAGTGCAGCAAAACTACTTCTAGGTGTGGAAATTCCTTCCTTTGGGGATATGAAGGTCAACAGCTGGGAAGGTCATGTGGAGGTCTCAGGCATGAAGTGAGGCACAGGATGGTGGAGGGTTCAGCCTCAGCAGGACGGACAGTGTTCTAGCAGGACAGAAGCAGGGTTATGGACTTGTGCTCTTGGTGCCAAATACAGCCAACCACAAAGCCCCTCTTACATATACAATATATTACCAAAAGTATTGGGATGCCTGCCTTTACATGCACATGAACTTTAATGGCATCCCAGTCTTAGTCCGTAAGGTTCAATATTGAGTTGGCCCACCTTTTGCAGCAATAACAGTTTAAACTCTTCTGGGAAGGCTCCACAAGGTTTAGGAGTGTGTCTATGGGATTGTTTGACCATTCTTCCAGAAGCGCATTTGCAAGGTCAGGCACGGATGTGGATGAGAAGGCCTGGCTCACAGTCTCCTCTCTAATTCATCCCAAAGGTGTTCTAGTGGGTTGAGGCCAGGACTCTGTGCAGGCCAGTCAAGTTCCTCCACCCCAAACTCGCTCATCCATGTCTTTATGGACCTTGCTTTGTGCATTGGTGCTCAGTCATGTTGGAACAGGAAGGGGCCATCCCCAAACTGTTCTCACAAAGTTAGAAATTGTCCAAAATGTCTTGGTATGCTGACACCTTAAGAGTTACCTTCAGTGGAACTAAGGGGCCAGGCCCAACCCCTGAAAAGCAACCCCACACCATAATCCCCCTTCCACCAAATGATTTGGACCAGTGCACAAAGCAAGGTCCATAAAGACATGGATGAGCGAGTTTGGGGTGGAGAAACTTGACTGGCCTGCACAGAGTCCTGACCTCAACCCGATAGAACACTTTTGGGATGAATTAGAGTGAAGATGGCGAGCCAGGCCTTCTCGTCCAACATAAGTGCCTGACCTCACAAATGTGCTTCTGGAAGAATAGTCAAACATTCCCATAGACACTCTCCTAAACCTTCTGGACATCCTTCCCAGAAGAGTTGAAGCTGTTATGGCTGCAAAGGGTGGGCCAACTCAATATTGAACTGTGTGTAAAAGGCAGGTGTCCTAATACTTCTTTTGATAATATAGTGTGTGTGTATATATATATATATATATATATATATATATATATATATATATATATATATGAATGTATATATATATACTGTACAAATAAATATATAGAAAGTGGATGAACCACTTGGTCTTTTTCTGCCGTCACTCTTCTATTTTTCTAGAAGTCATTCCTCTGTCGTTTGCACACAACAATCCATCACATCAAAATTGCAATTATATCAACGTTTAAAATGGCGGTCTTATTGGTTACAGATACATCAAGCCAAGAAGTCAATGTACACAGGAACAGCAAATTTCCACCAAATGAGCTGTTCTTAATGCTAATCGGATTTCCATTTAAATATTATCAATCGCTACTTCTCTTAACACGATAAAATAATTATAGGGGCTGCTGAAAGTAGCAAGGACGACACAATAAGAACTTGCGCTTACGTCCCTGAATAAAAGAGGATTTATCTGTCTCATTCTTCCGGCAATTTGTTATAGCACAATGAGGCTGGGAGATCTTGTTTTCTCAGACAAAGCTTTTATTAAGTTTTGTGGCACGGTTGAGTTCCCCGAAGTTCTAATTACCTTCTTTCAGCGTCTCGACATCTTATTACCAAAGAGAGTAAACCTATCAACCACTTAAAACCTGCAGAAGAGCAAATTTCAATAATTCATGCGTTAAAAACTAATTAGCAACAAAATGATAAATGATAAATTGAGCCTAAACTTTTAATTTGATTCGGAGGTGGACAAAGCCTCGCAGCCCGGAGTGTATCAACAAAAAAGGTGACGCGTGCCTACTGCTGTCCACTGAAAGAAATTATTTTAGGCGCTCCAATGGGTTTTAACCACTTCAGCTACTGAAGATTTTACCCCCTTAATGGCCAAGACATTTTTTTGCGATTCAGCACAGCGCTATTTTAACTGGTAATTGCGCGGTCATGCAACATTGTACCCAAACAAAATGTATGTCCTTTTTTTCCCCACAGATAGAGCTTTCTTTTGGTGGTATTTGATCACCAATGAGTTTTATATTTTTTTATAAATTAAAAACAAAAAAAAAAAAAACGACCAAGGTTTTCCACATGACCCTGGTTGAGAAAGACTGAATCTACACTGTCCCAAAGAAACCCAATGTGTGAGCCGCTCAGGCTAAGAGGAAGGCCATAGTGTCCACTGCTGTGGGTGCTGGCTTGGGAGGGAGCTTGTCTCAGCTCCTACCATCGCTTAGTACAGAAGAGAAACCTCCCTACAGCAGCACATAGAAACGATCCCGTCAGTCTATGGTGTGTGGCAAACCCCTCAAAATCATGAAACTGCGTTATCTTAATTAATGTGACAAACTACACAGCCGCAGCTTTCTTTGCGAGACACACACAACACCAAATCACTTATCTATAAAGCTGCGTTCATGATATAGATTAAAAATATAACTTGTAAAAAGAATATATAAAATATATTGAATGAAGGGATCCGTGAAAAAGTCTATTCACTATTGAGTGCACCTCCCATCACCATTCAGAGTGTCTGCTTACCGGAACACATTGACCTCCTATTATGGAAGGTCAATCTCGCCTGTAGCCAGGGCCTTTATCCCTCCAGAACAGATGGGAACACACCTCTTTGTTGGTAATCGAGGTTAGAAGCTCCCCATGCAAGAATAATAAAAGCTTGCCATGGTATAAAATCCTTTATACATTTATTATGTATTTCAAACCTCGGATACTGATCAGATGGCCGATCCTAATTGATCAGTATCCGAGGTTCAGACTGAGGTGTGGCTATCTAGTGTTGTCTCTATTTATATCGGTGAGTCAGTACGCCGTCTGTGCCCCAGGACGACATCATCTTGTGACGAAACGCGTCAAATGGAGCGACGTGCTGACGTCACCACGTGCAGAAGACCCCCGAAGGCCGGGCTGATTGCATAAGCCGGCCGGCTTTTTGCTATACAAGTGAGTTTCCTAGGATTTTGATATAAGTGCAATCTTTGAAATACATAATAAATGTATAAAGGATTTTATGCCATGGCGAGCTTTTATTATTCTTGCATGGGGAGCTTCTAACCTCAATTGCCAACAAAGAGGTGGATTCCCGTCTATTCTGGAGGGATAAAGGCCCTGGCTGGGTTATAAGCTACAGGCGAGATTGACCTTCCATAATAGGAGGTCAATGTGTTTCGGTAAGCAGGCACTGAATGGTGGAGAATTTCACTCAGGCTCACGCTAATTTCGGTGATGGGAGGTGTACTCAATAGTGGATGGACTTGATTTTTCACAGATCCCTTCATTCAATATATTTTATATATTCTTTTTACACGTTATATTTTTCATTTATATCACAAGCGCAGCTTTAAAGATAAGTGATATGGTGTGTAGCAACCTCATCCTGGGCTCCAACCAGACCACGCCCTCACTGCATTTTGCACTGCCCCTCTGAGCTTAATCATGGGGGTTGAACTCCGAGGGACGGAGTAAAATGTGTCAGAGGCGTGTCCTGGCTGAAGCCCAGACTGAGATTGCTACACACCATAGATTGACGGGATTGTTCAGATGTGTGGCTATCGGAAGATTTTTGTTCTGATCTACACTGTCATGTTGTCAATCACAAGGTGGGAGGCTGCAGTAGAGGGCTGATCTGTGTCAGACATTTGTGAAAACAGACATCAGCAGGGTTTACATGACTGTGTTGTCTCTGAGCTGGCATCTCAGAAAGTAGAAACAGAAAAGTCAGTGCTACTACCCATACACCACATAGATAGCAGAGCTCCCAGGTGATCGATCCACAGTCACTGGCTGAGTAAAGTAATATAGAAAAAATGATCCACGCTCCGGTTGTTGCTCTTAAAATTTCTTCATTTTATTGAATAGCCACAGTGAACAAACGCAGATTAAGTCAGTTGACAGGTTTCAGCCAATAAGGCCTTAGTTAAGACTAAGGCCTTATCGGCTGAAACCCGTCAACTGACATAATCTGCGTTTGTTCACTGTGGCTATTCAATAAAATGAAGAAATTTTAAGAGCAACAACCGGAGTGCGGATCATTTTTTTCTACATCTCAGAAAGTAGATACTGACTCTGGATCATGCCTGGACAAACATGGCACCATTCTTCTGGAAAAAAAAGGGCAAACAAAAGCATTGTCGGGGGGGAGCACTGTGGTCTCTGTGAGAGGTATTCAATACCTGAAGTGTCACACTTATACAATTAGAATACTGCACTTGCCATTGAAAAAAAATAGCCCTGGTGCTAAGTCCACATGGCTCTCTGTGTACAGCCGTCCTTCCTAATCTATTTGCTTGCCAATGTTCCCAACGTATCCCCGGACGCCCTGCCATCTCCAGCCCTAAAAATAGCCCAGCCGTGCCGCAAATAATTATCTTTTCTGTGATGAAATTTTAAAGCCATTTTTCCTGACAGATTTATACTTTTAGCTGCGAGTCAGATGTGAAAATTAGATTTTTGGAGATATTGGAAAACAGATTAGTAGAGGCTTTCAGATGATTTTTTTTTTCTCATTGTCTGTAGATCTTAGGCCGATCAGCTGACAGCAGGAAAACATATTTCTTATGAGATTACTCGGCAATCACAGATGCTAAACTGCCATATTGTGAATTCTCAAACATTCTTCCCTTTTGTAATCATAACCGCTGTGTGCAGAATCATTGGAGGACATCCTATAGGTGCTTCTTCTATCTACAATGTTGAGATAACCTGGCTTCATTATCACTGGAGGAAAACTGACACTTCTGCCTATGATGATCACTTTCCTCTAAGGTAGGGGGTCTCCAAGGCAGGCCACATATGACCCGCCACAAGATTTTATCCAGCCCCCCCCCCCCGGTAGTGTCAGTGGTGTGTCCTCAATCTGTACTGATTGAAGATTATGGTCAGCAAAGGCTGCCTATGGTCTCCAGAACTCTGATAGGGATACTGATTTAAGGGGGGACTCTGATGGGGATCCTGATGTATGGAGAGACTCTGACGGGAAACTTGATGTCCGGGGGGACTATGACGTAGGAATGAATCCGTTGGGGGGGCCCTGATGTACAGGAGAACTCTAATGGAGACCCTGATGTAAGGGGGAACTCTGATGTAAAGGGGAATTCTAATAGAGACTCTAATGTAAGGGGGACTTTGATGGGGACCCTAATGTAAGGGGGGCAATGGGGGCCTCTAATTGGGACCCTGATGTGAGGGGGAACTCTGATACTCTGATGTAAGGAGGACTTTTAATGGGACCCTGATGTAAGGGGGGCAAGGGCGGCTCCAATGGGGACCCTAATGTAAGAGGGAACTCTGATGGAGACCCTGATGTAAGGGGGGACACTGATGGGGACTCTGATGTAAGGAGGGGGGGGCACTGATGGGGCCCTGATGTAAGGGGGGGACACTGATGGGAACTCTGATGTAAGGAGGGGGGCACTGATGGGGCCCTGATGTAAGGGGGGGACACTGATGGGAACTCTGATGTAAGGTGAGACTCTGATGGGGACTCGGATGTAAGGGCTAACTCTGATGTAATGGGGGACACTAATGGGGACCCTGATGTAAGGAGGGGGGCACTGATAGGGCCCGGATGTAAGGGGGGGACACTGATGGGAACTCTGATGTAAGGGGAGACTCTGATGGGGACTCGGATGTAAGGGCAAACTCTGATGTAAGGGGGGACACTGATGGGGATCTTGATGTAAGGGGCGGACACTGATAAGGACCCGGATGTAAGGGGGGACACTGATGGGAATCCTGATGTAAGGGGGCACTGATGTAAGGGGGTTCAATGATGGGGATCCAGTTGTAAGGAGGGGGGGCACTGATGGGGACACAGATGTAAGGGGGGACATTGATAAGGACCCTAATGTAAGGAGGGACACTGATGGGGATCCTGATGTAAAGGGGGGCACTGATTGAGATCCTGATGTAAGGGGGCCACTTATGGGGATCCTGATGTAAGGGGGGGCCACTGATGGGGATCCTGGTGTAAGGGGGGCCACTGATGGGGATCCTGGTGTAAGGGGGGCCACTGATGGGGATACTGATGTGGGGGGGGCACTGATGGGGACCCTGATGTAAGGGGGGGGCCACTGATGGGGATCCTGATTTAAGGGGGGCCACTGATGGGGATCCTGATTTAAGGGGGGGCCACTGATGGGGATCCTGATGTAAGGGGGGGCACTGATGGGGTAATGATGTAGGGGGGAGCACTGATGGGGACCCTGATGTAAGGAGGGACCCCGATGGGGATTGTTTTTTGTCCTGCAATTAATTGTAAAGTTTATGATGTGGCCCTCATACTGAAAACATTTGGAGACCCCTGCTCTAGGGGTTTGTTCACACGTGTGGCCAGGGGACAGTAATACCAGGAGGTTAAACTGCAATTTTACTGCCTTTCCACTATCACCTACCTGAACACAAACATGCAGCCACACATGGCTTCGAACAACAGGATCTGCATTACAGCCAGGCAACAAGCATTTTCAGAATGAAGGTTAAGCGATGTCACTCTCTGTTTATCCACTCCTTAGATTCATGCAGCTCTGCCATCCAGCCCTTTTTGGCAAGACAGGAGACCTGAGTTTGCAATCCTTCAGTTAAGTAACACAGGTCTTGTTCCTCCCCAGCCTGAGAGTTGTCCGTGAAAGGATAACCAGCAGACTACTGATCTCATCGATCCTCCTATCAGCATGCTCCTTGCATTGCAGCACAACTGGTTGTCTCCTTGTGCTGCTTCTCTTTCCCCTAGCCTGAGCTTGGCTGTAAGTGAAAAGGAAGAAGCTGATGCCAAGTCAAATTTAGTTACTTGCATTGCTTACAAATATATTTAACAAATACCCTTTGACCAATTTAATTTTTGGTTTTGGCTGGAGTGTATCTAATGATTTTGGCAATTGTACATCAGATAGATAAATAAGAGTCCATTCATATTTAATTCCATAGCGACCCTTTAAACTCAGCATAAACAACATGCATTAAAGGGATTCATTAAACATGCGCTGGTCCATGTATATTTAATATATTCGATATAAGGCCTATTCAAGCAGTTATAGAAGAGAACTATGACCGTTAATCAGTAATAATTAATGATATGGCCGGGCCGAGCCTTCCTGACGATTGTTTTTTTCGAGAAAGTCATCTAAAAAATTAGCGAAGGAAAGAGGCAGGCCGGGAAGGCAGAGGCCATGAAAAGTCTCCCTTTTACGATTATCCCGAGTGTGTGATCAATGTGTCACCAGAGCCGGGGAACCGGAGCGCCATAACAAACAATGAATTATTGCCAATGACCGTAAACTTGTGTGTGTGGGAACACCGCCAGGCCCAACGGCGGCCGGCACAGAATACTAAGCAGCCCTCGGTTTGGTACGCCGGTCAGTCAAAAAGGAGGCTGGAAATTAAGCTGAGATGCCCGAAGCTTTATTTTTTATCTCCTTTATCTAAATTATCATTGTGGATTTGACATTATTAAGGAGAACACTGCCGAAACAGGTTGGTTCTGTATCAAATATTATCTTGAAAAAGTTACCAGGACACCTTGGTGAAGTTTAATCTGTTTATACACTATAATGTCAAAAGTATTGGGACACATGAACTTTAATGACATCCCAGTCTTAGTCCGTAGGGTTCAATATTGAGTTGGCCCACCCTTTGCAGCTATAACAGCTTCAACTCTTCTGGGAAGGCTGTCCACAAGGTTTAGGAGTGTGTCTATGGGAATGTTTGGCCATTCTTCCAGAAACGCATTTGTGAGGTCAGGCACTGATGTTGGACAAGAAGGCCTGGCTTGTAGTCTCCACTCTAATTCATCCCAAAGGTGTTCTATCGGGTGCAGGCCAGTCAAGCTCCTAAACCCCAAACTCACTCATCCACACTATATTGCCAAGAGTATTGGACCACCCCTCCAAATCATTTGGTGGAGGGGGATTATGTGGGGTTGTTTTTCAGGGCTTGGGCTTGGCCCCTTAAATCCAGTAAAGGATTTAAGGCGTCAGCATACCAAGACATTTTGGACAATTTCATGCTCCCAACTTTGTGGGAACAGTTTGGGGATGGCCCCTTCCTGTTCCAACATGACTGCACACCAGTGTACAAATCAATGTCCATAAAGACATGGATGAGTAAGTTTGGGGCGGAGGAACTTGACTGGCCTTCACAGAGACCTGATCTCAACCCAATAGATCACCTTTGGGATGAATTGGAGTTAAGACTGCGAGCCAGGACTTCTCATCCAACATCAGTGCCTGACCTCACAAATGCGCTTCTGGAAGAATGGTCAAACATTCCCATAGACACACTCCTAAACCTTGTGGACGGCCTTCCCAGAAGAGTTGAAGCTGTTATAGCTGCAAAGGGTGGGACAACACAATATTGAACCCTACGGACTAAGACTGGGATGTCATTAAAGTTCATGTGCGTGTAAAGGCAGGCGTCCCAATACTTTTGACAATCTAGTGTATCTTGCCTTCCCTCCTCTCATCAACATGGTAATGAAACGTTTAAAAAAAAAGCCTTTCTATTTTCATTATGATTACCTTGATATATCATTTCTTCTATTCAATGTATTTTAGACCCAATGACATCATCACTAGGTCTCTGTGCCTCTCTATGCAAAGCAGGCAGATCCTGGCTGGTGGGAGGGGCCGGAAGGGTGCTGGACATGAAAACATCACAGCATGCTGCCTCAGTACTCAAGAGTCCTCAGCCCTGATGCAAGCAGTGGGCTGGCTCTTGGGAGGAGTTAGGCGTCAGTCTGGAGGAGTGGGCATTCCTGGGCAGGCTGTATTTGCAGGCAGACCACTCTCGGTAACGCCCACTTGTGATGCTTAAGCCGCTATGATTGAAAGAACTGAAATCTGATGACTGAAAAGGGTGGGCAGGAAACGGCTAGATGATGCTGGACCCCCTCGAGGGAGGCTCTGTCTGACTGTATGACAGGTTATGTATTTGTTTAAAAATATATCTATTTTTTTTTTTTCTATGCAACTTTATATAACGACCTGAATGTGACTTGGTAAGTAGAGGCAGAACTGGGGGCCAATCCAATGTGCAACATGCATTTTAGCACACATCGACACAATGCACACGTGCAAATGGGCCCTAAATCCATTTGCAAATCCAACTAGTTTAAGCAACAGAGGGGTTGATTTACTTTAACTGGAGAGTGCAAAATCTGGTGCAGCTGTACATGGTAGCCAATGAGCTTCTAACTTCAACTTGTCCAATTAAGCTTTGACAATAAAACCTGGAAGCTGATTGGTTTCTATGCAGATCTGCACAGGATTTTGCACTCTCCAGTTTTAGTAAATCAACCCCAGAGTCTTGCTGGTTATCTCCTGCACAGCAGCACTCACACTGGAAGAGGTTGGACTAGATGGGCATCATGTAGCCCAGGGGTCTCCAAACTATGGCTCACAGGGCCACATTCGGCTCACTGCAGGATTCTTTTCCGGCTTGCAGTTAGGGTCAGTGGCATATTGAGAATTAAGTTCAGCCGAGGCTGCTCACGGAAACCGCTTAGACCCCCCCCAACCCGAACCTAGAATCTGTAAGGGTGTACTCTGATGGGGAGAAAGAAGTGGACCTTGATATATGATGAACTATGATGGGCACTGTAATGTAAGAGGGACTCTAATGGGGACCCTGATATAAATAGGGTCTCTGATTGGGACTCGAATGTAAGGGGAGACTTGGATAGGGACCATGATGTAAGGGGGGCTCTGGTTGGGACTTGAATGCAAGGAAGGCCTTGGATGGAGACCCTGATGTAATGGAGGAATTCGATGCAAGGGAGACTATGATGGGGACCATGATATAGGGGGGTCTCTGAGACTCGAAAGTAAAGGTGGGACTATGATGGGACCATGATGTAAGAAGGGACTATGATATAAGGGGGACTCTGATGGGTACCCTGATGTAAGGAGGGACTATGATGTAAGGGGACTCCGATGAGGACCCAGGTATAAAAGGGTCTGTGATTGGGACTCGGATGTTAGGAGGACTCTGATGGAGACCCTGATGTAAGGAGGAACTATGCTGTAAGGGGACTCTGATGGGGAGCTTGATATGAAGGGGTCTCCCAATGGGACTTGAATGTAAGGGGGGCCCCGGAAAGAGAACCTGATGTAATGGAGGAATTTGATGTGAGGGAGACTATGATGGGGACCATGATGTAAGAAGGGACTATGATGGGCACCCTGATATAGGGGGGTCTCTGATTGGGGCTCGAATGTAAGGGGGGCATAGGTGAGGACCCTATTGTAAGGAGGGACTATGATGGGGACCCTGCTGTAAGAAAGGACTTGGATATAAAATGGTCTCTGACTGGGACTCGAATGTTAGGGGGAGACTTGGATGGGGACCCTGATGTAAGGATGGACTGTGATGTAGGGGGGACTCTGACGGGAACCCTGATGTAAGAAAGGACTATGATGTAAGTGGGACTCTGATGGGGACCCTGATATAAGGTAGTTTATGATTTAGACTTGAATGTAAAAGGGGACTCAGATGGAGACCCTGACATAGGGGAGGACTTTGATGTAATGGGGACTTTGATGGGAACTCTGATGGAGACCCTGATGTAAAAAATAGTTTAGGCCCCTGTCACACTGCTGCAACCTGAAAGTCACACAATTTTACTGCGATTTTGCTATGATTTCAGGGAGTGCCTGTGTAAACTTCAGGTCTATGGACCTCAACTCGCATCAAAGTCGGACCAAAGTATTACAGGGACTACTTTGAAGTTGCACAGATATGAATGGTTATCATTGGGAATCATGGGGTACAACTTGCCATTGCAACTCTGATGTCCAAAGTCGCAGAAAAAGTCGCACAAGTGTGAAAGGGGCCTTAATGGGAACCCTGATATAAGGGGAGGGGTTCGGCCAGAAAATATTTGTAAAAAATAGTATGTGGTCCCCATGCTGAAAAGTGAGAGACTCATTATCTAGCCAAAGATTTCAGATTTTGAGAAATACAGGTAAGCTTCATGTTTATCATAAAAATGTTATCAGACTTTATTCATGGTTAAATTTGACTATTTGTGTCCTCAAAGTGTTTGTATTAAGAGAGAGTTTTTTTTTTTTTTTCGTTTTCCCATTCCAAAGGGACAAGTCCACCCAAAGGTGATATTTCAGTTACAAGCAGAGCCTAGGCTCTTATATGTCTTAGATGCTTCAACAGTGAGATCACACCGCCATAATTCCTATCTCTGTTCCTGCCCCCCCTTTATTCCAGCTTCTCCTTTTACTTTCTTCACAATATAAAATAAATCCAGAAGGGATGATGCAACTCATAATAGTCAGGAACACAGAGCAAAGATCTCACCAAAACAGTCCCCAAGAGATATAAGAACCCGACATGTTCTTATAATACTGATATACCAGTTTGGGGTGTAGTGACCCTTTAAGAGACACCGATGTTTTATATATCAGCTTTATGCAAGCCCGGCAGTTAGAAGAAAAATGATCTTGCCGGAGTATCACTCTGCACCTGTAGAGGTGAACATGGAACAATCCTGAATAAATAATAGAAGAATGATGAAAAACTGACTTAGCATGAGGATCCGTTTTCTTCCCGAGATCATCTTCATATATTTTTAACTGAAAAAAGATAATGATCTTCTCAATAACCAGCGGTACACAAGGACACTACCTATCGATGTATCAGCAGGATACGACACAGAGACTGGTAGACAGATTAAGATCTCACTTCGTTTTCTAAGACTGCTCAGGCATATTAGGAACCTTGGTAGAAGCTCAAGAGTATTTCCAACTAACAAAGTTAACTGCTAAAAAAAAAAAACACGGTCAGGAATCCACTCTGGTTACTTTCATCTGAGTTTTATCAAATCAACTGCAACCCAATTCCAGGAAGCTCCTTTGATGTGCTTCTGGGTAGGACTACTGCCTTTGGTTACATGAAGCAAAGCAGTACAAGTTCTGTTTAAGGGACAACCAGGCGCTTGCATTTGGTGTGTTTTAAATAAATGAATTTTATTCCTCATTTAAAATTCATTAATTGCGATGCCCTTTTTTGGCATGTATAGTATATGTGAAAAGATGTGTTACAATAAACCATGTTCATTAGGAACACCTACCTCTCACCCTAACCACCAATCACTGATGCACAAAGACACACTTTGATGGTGCCTTTTTTTAGTCCACAGGCCAGTTGGTTGTGTTTGTCATCCAGGCAAACAGTTTTGAGTATTTACTTAATGCGAGGGGACAGAGCAAGCTGAGCTGTAAAGCTCAGAAGTATAAGAAGCAAAGCCAAAGATGGTCATGGCCCACTGGCAGAAGAGCCAGAGTGGGAGCTAGTCATGGATCACTGGGAGAAAAGGCAGAGCAGGAGCAGGTAATGGACCACTTGGAGAAGAGGAAGAGTAGGAGATGGTCATGGATCACTGGGAGTAAAGGCAGAGTAGGAGCTGGTCATGGATCATTGGGAGTAAAGGCAGAGTAGGACCTGGTCAAGGACCACTGGGTGAAGATGTGGAGTGGGAGCTGGCCATGAATCACTGGGTGAAGATGCAGAGCGGAAACTGGTCACAGACCACTGGACGAAGAGGCAGATCAGGAGCTGGTTTTGGACCACTGGGTAAAGAGGCCAAGTGGGAGCTGATCATGGATCACTGAGAGAAGAGGCAAAGCAAGAACTGGTCATGGATCAGAGAGAAGGGGCAGGGTTGGAGTTGGTCATGGAACACTGGGGGGTGAAGCACAGAAGAAACTGGTCATGGACCACTGGGTGAAGAGGCAGAACAGGAGCTGGCCATGGACCACTGGGTGAAATGGCAGAGTGGGAGATGGTCATGGACCACTGGTAAAAAGTTAGGACAGGAGCTGGTCATGGACCACTGGGTTAAAAGGTGGGGCAGGAGCTGGTCGTGGACCAATGTGTGAAAAGGCAGAGCAGGAGCTGGTCATGGACCATTAGAGAAGAGAAAGAGTGCAAAATTGTGGCTGTACTAGGATCATGTGCAGGAGAGGGAGAAAAAGCTAATCATGGCAGGGGATATGGAACACAAAGGAAAAACATATGTGATTTTGGGAGAGCCAGAGAAGAAGATGACTGGGGAGGAAAGAGAAAGGACACAGAGAAAGATTGTCATGCCCATTACCCTGGATTACTTCTCAAATAAGTTTTTGGTCCTTGGCCATAAAGCCAAAATGAATTATACATTTCCTACATATTATTTTTATAGTTGAAGATCCTTAACAAAAGCTTTCAACTCTCTCTGAAAGAAATTATGACTATATTGTTTTGCCAACAAATTCTTAATGCCAGTGTTGAAAGATATACTGCACACCTGGCACAATCTTACAGTTAGTATTCTGAGCCAGTATCTCCTAAGAGCTTAATTTTCCAGAGCCGAAAAACTCTACTGACGCCTCACTTCCTAAAGTTTACATAACTGTTACCTTTGGAAGACTTCGTTTACTAGAAATTTGTAATATGTCGGTGTCTTCAACTCTGTTGAAATCTAACATATGGTCAGGGCTATGGAATTTCATACAGCCAACTACTTGTAATTTACCCTCAGGGTCTGTATACCATGATAGCAAGAGAAAGTGAGCAGGTTTCAGGGGATTCTGGGAAATCCTGACTATAAATGATTGCAATTCTGTCTGGACCATTTTGTGATTTGCACACCACTGGCAAACAGCACAGCCAGGAGGGTGGATGAACTTTCTCTAATGCCCTGTACACACGACCGGACTTTTTGACCGGACTGGTCCGTCGGAACGAATCCGTCGGACAATCCGACCGTGTGTGGGCTTCATCGGACCTTCAGCAGACCTTTTCTGTTGAAAATCTGACGGACTTTAGATTTGGAACATGTTTCAAATCTTTCCGACGGACTTGAAAAATCAGTTCGTCTGTATGCTAGTCCGACGGACAAAAAAGGACACAAGGGCAGCTATTGGCTACTGGCTATGAACTTCCTTATTCTAGTCCGGTCGTCAAAAGAACGGACTTTCGACCGGACTTTAGTCCGTTCGTGTGTGGCCAAGTCCGGCCGTTCGAAAGTCCATCGTAACTCTGTTGAAAGTCCGTCTGAAAGACCGTCGTACCTTTGATGCTGAAAAGTCCGCTCGTGTGTACACGGCATAAGAGTTAAAGCAGGTCTACAATCCAAAAAAGAGGTTTGTATAATTGCAACCCCTACCCATCTGCAAACTTGAAAAGCAGAGAATTTAAAAAAATGTTATTTTACTTTTTTTTCGCACTGCACCTTGCCCCCTGCCTCCATTCATACCTAGGCAAGAATGACATATACTTTGCTTCTATACTAAATAAAAAATATATTTATTGTACAGGTGAAAATGATAAATAATCAAAAAAAAGCAGCTGGCAATCACACAACAGAACATTTGTGTAAATACGTAGAAAAAAAGAGTGTGAGTGAAATTCCAAATGTATAAAGTGAATAAATGATAGTGATCAGTCCATAAAAGTGTCCAAACAAATAATGTGGAGGAGTCCTTGCAGTCGTATTTCAAGGATGGTGGACGACTGAACACCCAAAGTGCAGCTTTCACTGTGATAGGAAAAGGATGTGCCCTTGCCGGATAACTAGACTCCATGTTATAGGAGTCTAGTAAAGCATGGATTCACATGTCACGAGGGATCTGTCCACTGGTTGCTCCCTCTCTCTCACGGATACGGTATAAAGAATAGAAAAAAGTCGCCACATAGTGTAAAACCGTGATGGTTTATTGAAGAGTCCATATAAAATTCCACAAGTCCAACAAAACATGAATAAAAAATTCATGGGGAAAAGAATCTGCATATCACAGTCAAACTAGCGTGGTGTGATTGAGCATAAAGTGGGGGAAGATGGTAGTTGCGCAACTACCATCTTCCCCCACTTTTGTCTCATTTGTCCTGCCTTGGATCAGTACTTAGGTGTTGCACCAGTGTCCTTTTAGCGAAGTCATCGGGGGTGTGACATACGGTGCTTATATCCAGTGGATGGATCCCTCGTGTCGTGTGAATTCATGCTTTACTAGACTCCTACAATGTGAAGTCTAGTTATCCTGTAAGGGCACATCCTTTTCCTATCACAGTGAAAGGTGCACTTTGGGTGTTTAGTCATCCACCATCCTTGAAATACGACTGCAAAGACTCCTCCACATTATTTGTTTGACACTTTTATGGACTGATCACTGTCATTTATTCACTTTATACATCTATTTTCCTTCTATACAAGAGGAAGGACCTGGTGGCATATCATTATCATGGGGTCAGCGGCAAAATCTTGGGAGAGACAGTTAGCTACCAATGATGTCAGAGAGGAAGATGGTGGCGTTGGACTGAGGTGCGGTGGTGGATTACAGCGGAACAATGCTGGATTCACTGGGCAGGTGAGTATGTTAATTGAGGAGAACCCAGCACAAAAGGTATCAAAGGGTAAAAAGGAAAATGAACACAGGAAAGGGGTACATTTTTTTATGTAAGGGGCATAGTGGTGTCATTACCTTAGCCTTCTGATTGGACAGTGATGGTGCAAGAAGTTGTAAATGCTGCGCTCGTCTCTATTTAGTATGGTCCCTGTCAGCATATGAGCAAAACACTATCTTATATGAAAGTACATTTGTCATTTAAACATTTTAAAGCTGGCTACATGTGGCTCAATAAAACTGTAATCAAATAGTGGCCCTGGCCAAACTTCAGAACTCACCCAGTCTCCCTTTCTCCCCGCATCAGGTCAGTACATTGGGGAAGAGTAAGGAAGTGTGCATTGGGTCTGCGCAGTGGTGGACAGTAAAGAAGTGTGCACTGGGTCTGTGCAGTAGTGAAGAGTAAGGTAGGGTCAGTGCATCGGGTCTGATCGATCGATCGATCGATCAACTTAGGTACAACCTGCTGGATTTCACATGTAATAATATAATATATATAATATAGCCACCAGCAATAATCACTTTCTTCTCCCAATGGGGATGGCTTCCCCTGCCGGGAGGACCCCTGTCAACACTGTCCTGTGGTTGCAGGAAAGAAATATGCACAGTGTATAGCCTGCATAAGTGAGTGTGCAGCGGGTCTATGCAGTGATGGAGAGTAAGGTAGTGTGCATCGGGTCTGTGCAGTGATGGAGAGCAAGGAAGTGTGCATCGGGTCTGTGCAGTGATGGAGAGCAAGGAAGTGTGCATCGGGTCTGTGCAGTGATGGAGAGCAAGAAAGTTTGCATCAGGTCTGTGCAGTGGTGAAGAGCAAGGAAGTGTGCATCAGGTCTGTGCAGTGATGGAGAGCAAGGAAGTGTGCATCAGGTCTGTGCAATGGTGGAGAGTAAGAAAGTGTGCATTGGATCTATGCAGTGAAGGAGAGTAAGGAAATGTGCATCGGGTCTGTGCAGTGGTGGAGAGTAAAGAAGTTTTCATCGGATTTGTGCAGTGGTGGAGAGCAAGGAAGTGTGCATTGGGTCTGTGCAGTGCTGGAGAGCAAGGAAGTGTGCAATGGTGGAGAGTAAGGAAGTTTACATGGGATCTATGCAGTGGAGGAGAGTATAGAAGTGTGAATCAGGTCTGTGCAGTGGTGGAGAGCAAGGAAGTGTGCATCGGGTCTGTGCAGTGGTGAAGAGTAAGGCAGTGTGCATCTTATTCTTTTAAGTGGCTGAGAGTAACAAAGTGTGCATCGGGCCTGTGAAGGGGAGTGTGAAGAGGTACACATTGGTGCAGCAGTGGTAAAGGCAGAAGTATAATAGTGTAAAGTAAAGAAGTGAATGTTCATGCAGTGGAAGAGAGGGAAGAAGTGTGCATTGGGACGGTGCAGTGTTGGAAAATGAGAAATTGGACATCATCAGTGCAGTGGCGGACATGCTTGTCCAGATTACTGACTGACTCACTAAACACTAAAGCAAGGAGCAGTGGGGGCTCCCATATTTCAGATCTGAAATGTCTTCTTAAAAAGATTATTAGTGACTTTGTCTTAGTAAAATTAGAATGAAGTACTCCTTAAGTGTGCCATTTGCAGAGTTTTCAGAAGAACTTTGCAACTTAACAAGCACCTCTCACTGCTGTAGTTACAATCTTACCTGCTGGAATGGAAAAGGTTAAACTGTGGCACAGCGAGGACGGGCACAGATGGCGCCTCAGGCTGATCCAACTATTTTCATAAAATAATTTCTTTTAAAGCTGCTACAAGACATAAAGTTACTCAAGCAGAGTGAGAGCAAACAAAAAAAACCCTTATACTGCAAATCTAGTGGCAGATGCCAAGAGCCGTACATTATACAATCTATTGTCACTGCGGAGGACCTGAACCTGTGCCATTTCCATTACAAGGTAAAATATAGACTGTCTCAGGAAAAACAGCATCGTAAATGTTAGCACTGAGTTACTACATTTTTTAAGCTTCTTCTATACTGTATATATTTAATACAGAGTGATGGGCGTATATCTTTACTGTATTATAGTCAAGACACAACTTTAGAAAACAAAGGATGACTCTCGGGTCACATGACAAGTAAGAAAGATTGGTAAAGTGCAAGAGCCAGGTAGATAACAAATAATAAATTTCCTTCTCAGGTGGCAAGTGCTTACATTAGACCGCAAATGTGGTCACACAACAATTGTATAACATTTTATAAACAGAACAGTAGAGCCTCAACATAACCTGACCACAAAACACTATTATAATAGAATCTATTACTGTATTAGATTTTATTATACTTCCCCTCCAACATGACCTGACCACAAGACACTATTATAATAGAATCTATTTCTGTATTAGATCTATTATACTCCCCCTCCAACATGACCTGACCATTAAATCATAATACAAATCTACCATACTTCATACATAAAGCATTGCACTGCTAACATGTCTAACCATTGGATATAATCATAATATAATTCTATTACACTCTATACCAGGCTTTCACAACCCTTGAAATAACTTGCTGGTCTCGGGGAACCCCTGCTAGTAATTACTCTACCTACAGCTTATGGTATGTTAGTGGTATGGTCACTTGGAAGGATGCGCCTTACATTAGTGGTTATTATTTACTTATTCATTACAGGTACTTATATAGCGCCGACAATTTACACAGCACTTTACATATCTACAACCCTAGGGTTCCACAGAACCTTGGTTAAGAAAGGTTGCTCCATACACAGAACACCATGAGTAAGCACTCAGTTCCGAGTGTGAAACGCGTCAGCTGATCCTGTACATCTTGCATGATTGTTTTGTACTTTTGATGGTCCCATTTGTACAATAAAGACAAGTTTTCTACTTCATCCGGTGTGCGGCATCCAGATTTTTCTATCCAATACAGAACACCAAATCCCAGGGCCGTGACAAAGGGTGGGCAGAAGTGGGGGCTGCCATGGTCGTAATGGTTTATTGCAGGGATGGGGGTGCCCTGACACTAACACTAAGGGAGGGGGGGACCCAGTTTGGCATCTTTGCCCTGGGCACTGGATAACCTTGTCCCAGCAATACTACACCCTCAACATGGACAATCACTGGACATGATCATAATACAATTCCATTACACTCCCTCTCCCTCTCCCTCTATATATATATATATATATATATATATATATATATATATATATATATATATATATATATAGAGAACACTACACCCCCAACATGACCGACCACTGGACACGATCATAATACAATTCTATTACACTCTATACATAGAACACTACACCTCCAACATGACCGACCACTGGACACGATCATAATACAATTCTATTACACTCTATACATAGAACACTACACCTCCAACATGACCGACCACTGGACATGATCATAATACAATAATATTACACTCTATACATAGAACACTACACCTCCAACATGACCGACCACTGGACATGATCATAATACAATTCTATTACACTCTATACATAGAACACAACACCCCCAACATGACCCACCACTGGACTTGATCATAATACAATTCTATTATACTTTGTATTTAGAACACTACACCACACTAAATTATAATTTTTGGTTGCTATTTGTTGTGGCACTTAAGAATCAGTTTTTAAATCTAAGATTAATTAGATTAGGACATAGGCTGACAATGTAGAATTTGGTGAAGTCACTATTGTGCTGCTCACTGTTCTCATTGTTGAGGAGAGAAAGAAAATCCCTACATCTAGATAGATGGCTGCCTCAAAACCTCCACTGCAGAACAAAGTATGGCAACTGAGCTGCAGAGTGACCACATGCAATACTGCTGACTAGTCTTTTGGCCTCTGCTTGCTTTTTTGGGCACAGCTTCCACAATTCTGGTCCTCTTTAAGACTGAGGTTAATGGAAAACTGACAGCTCCATCCAAACAGCACAGAAATAATACAAATTTTTTTTAAGAATCTATAGCTGCCATGAAGTCCGCAATGTGCTTTCTGCTGTGGCCCATCAATAAAATGCTGTGCTATAAGGCTGTAGAACTACTTGGGTGACAACCCTGATCTGATCCTGCACCTTACTAGATGCCATACTACTTGCCCTGCCCTCAACATAGCTTTCGAGCAACCAGTGAATTCCATTTTGCACCTTCTCTGTCCTGTAGCCCACCCCCGTACCTACTCCTTTCGCTTTCTCAGTAGGAATTATTGCTGCTACTCCAATAGCAATTTGTATCTGGTATGTGGCTAAAAAGACACATCTCAGCTAATTTCAATAGCAGAGATGAAAAATGATTTCATGGTTTTCGAAGGACTACACAAGTAAATTAAAGGACGTTTGGTATGCTGCCTACATTTGCTCTTCAGTGCCTTCAGGGAAAACCACACCACTCTTTGCTGAACGATGCTACCTGCCAGGTCGCTGACTTCAGTATATACAGAGAAACATCTTGAAGGTACAGTCAGTTCTTCTGGCTGGTCTCCTAAAAGCCAATTTCAAGTAATAGTGCTACTAAAAATAGATATATCCCACTTCCCAGCAGAAACCATGACCCTGCACTGATTGTGTCCATTGGATGAGCGTATTTACAGCCATAAATAGCCAGTTAGCGGTTACATTGTAGCCTGGGCGCCACTTAAGGGTCGTCTCCTCCAGCAAAGTTCAAAGCCCGGGAACATGAGATTTCCTAACGCTCTGCAGTAATGAGCTGTCCAAAGCGATTTAGCTAACAAAATCTCAGTTCGCGGAAATGACTTAAATTGTCTTTGCATGTTCTTTTCTTGCATGCTTTGCATCACTATGGATTGATTTGGGAGTTTTTAGATATCTGCATGCCCACATTTTATACAATGTCCTTTGTGGTCCCTAGTGGACCAGTGCTACGAGTCTTATATAGGGGGCCACACTCCATGGGTTTTTTTGTTTTAATGTCTCTCACCTCCTCCAGTAGCAAGAATTTCACTCCATCCCAGGAGCTTTTACATGCCTGACCAACTGTCCAATAGGGCAACTCAATGGTTTATAGAAAAAGCCCTATTGGACAGAGAGAGGATGGGCGGTGCCCATATATCCACGTAATAGGAGGGTTCTTGTCAGGCTATGAAATGTGATGGCCTTAAACTCAACTGTGTCCAGTATCCATTATGCAATGACAGTTTGCTGCCCTTGCTGTAGACCAACAGATTAATCTTTGGAAAAGATGAATTAACAACAGTAAGTAATCCAAATGTAAAAAATAGGCCTTGGAGATCCTAAATGATACAGACCCCTTTATAAAAACAGTGGAAGCTAACAAAAGCCCTGCTTAAGTTTTAGATGCTGGAGTTATGGGTTTACACAGGGCTATGGACTACCCATGAGACCATGGGCATCTGCAGAACTTTTTTCATTTTAAGGTCACCCATGCTCCGCCCCCTTTTTGCCATGAAGGGGAGGGGCTTAATCATTATTACATAAAACGCAGGCATGCAAAGGTTTAAGAAACCTGCTGCAAATGCTTAATAGAAGAATCAAGCTGCCATTGTCTGATAAGCAACTTCTAATCTGTTTTAATGTTTACAGAGGTTTCCACTACTGACTTTTCTTTCTGAAAATGGCAGTACCATGGCTCTGTTGTTCCATTCAGACCCACGGGTCAGCATTACAACCAGGTAAAGAGCATTTTTAGAAGGTTAGCAATGATATCTCCCGCATATCTATATCATGAAATAATTAAAAACCTTGACTGCAATTGTACAAGTAGCGCTGTTAGATAAGCTCCAAAACATGGACACAGGCTGCCTCACCTCAGGCAGGTGCTGGCGGACAGCTCACACTCAGCTCTTCAGGCATGCTCCCTTCCTTCACTCAGGATATGAGCCGCGCTACCTGGAGAAGGTGGAGGAGGTGCGTGGAGCCAAAATTGACCAGGTACGAAGGAGAAATATGTTCCTCTTCTGCTCTGAATGCTGACCTCGCCTCGGCCTCACAACGTGATGTCACTGGTTGCTAGACACCAGGTGGCAGGCGAGTCTAGCAACCTGTGCAGTGGGCAGCAGAGAGGCCAGTGCAATAAGAGAGTCTAGGGAGTCAGGGCGGCGGCGCTGCTGCTGAATGTGACAGTAAGTGACTGGCACAGCTTCGGCGCCCCCCCTTTGCAGCAGCTTGCGGCACCTGGGTGCAGTGCACCCTGGGCACACGCCCAAGATCGGCCCTGGGTGTCTGTGTGCCGACACCTTGCTCTGGGGGGGGGTGCAGGCACTTGCCCCCCCATGACCCTGTGTCTTTGAGTAGCAGACATTTTGCAAGGACCCCCACCTCCAACTCAAGGGTAGTAGTACCTAGGATGCACATGTACGCTTTTCCATGAATAGCGTAACACACATTAGATATTTCTGCCCATGCTGGAGTGAGCATAATCATTGCAGGGCCATCATTTACGTTCAACTTTAAAGAAATGAGCTTTAAAAATGTTCAATAAGTACAATTTGGGGTATCATGGTTTTCAGCTGTTTTGCGGAGGCAGGCAATTTTGAGGCCTTATATCTATTTACCTGATACAGTCCCGTTTTTTTTTAATATTACAAAAAAAAAAAAATAGAGGTCAAATTGTCGGTGTGCACTAAAATTTAACTAAAAGTATTATTTACTGAAAAGTTTGATATCATTAGTGCAAATGTTGTGCAAATAAACTATAATCTTTTTATTCAACAGGTTCTCGGTTTTGATAAATATATATATATTGTATAAGGTGGGTTATTCATTTTCAAGCCAAAAATTTTAGCGCATGTGTAAAAAATAGAAAAAAAGGGCAGACAGCGAAAGGGTTTAGCATTTTCTCCATGTAGGGATGATGAATAGAGTCATTGAGCTCTATTCCTAATGCCCCAGCGACCAATTGTACAGTTCTAGATATGGTTTTAAGGTAAATTCAAATATACAGGCTTATTTCATTGTCTATGCCACCCCAGCACACTGAAAAGTATATATACAGTATAGTATATGTACAATCTGAAGTGCAGTGTTCTTCCATTCCCATGAGTCCAGCCAATCTAGGAAAGTACAGTTCCAGAGTGCCACTGGGATCCATAAAACCACTCTCATAAAGATGTTACACTCCCTGGGAATATAACCATGCACTTCAGAAAATTCCTTTTTTAGACAATGAAATCCATTAGATGGTAGGAAAATAAACAGGCAATCGATAGAGATGTGTAAAAAACATATTTGAGAGAGAAGAAAACTGACGTATCATGCAGTAGCATTGCATAGCTTTGCTTTTCACTCTCTACCAGCAATGGTCAACTTTCTTCATATGGAGGGCCCAAGTGCAGCCATTGGCATTACACATAATTTTTAGTGAATGTTAGAAAAGGCTGTTAGAGATACTGCGGACAAAAAAGTTGAGATGGGACGAACTATGGATGGGCCAACATCCCCAATACTGGTCAAGAAAGGAAGGATTCCCCCCCTTAAGGGACTTTAAAGGCCCTGGCAATTGTAAAAACATTCACCACAACTACTACATACTCATAGTAAAAAGTAGAAAATTAGAAAAAGTATGAAAAAATATATATCATTTTATTTTACAAAAGATAAAAAATATTTGCAAAAATATATATATAAATATAATATATGTAAACATAGAGTGTGGCTGTGCAGATGCACGTCCGTCGATTAACACAACAAAATTGTATACTACTGCAGGGTTCTGGACCCCTGTGATGGACATACAGAGTCTTTGAACCACAAAGACTCTGTATGTCCATCAAAGACTCCGTATGTCCATCAAAGACTCCGTATGTCCATCAAAGACTCCATATGTCCATCAAAGACTCCATATGTCCATCACGGGGGTCCAGAACCCTACATTAGTATACAATTTTGTTGTGTTAATTGACCTGCATCTGCATGTTTTGCACATTTTTATCTTTGTAACATAAAATGATATATATTTTTTCATACTTTTTCTAATTTTCTACTTTTTACTATGACTATGTAGTAGTTGTGGTGAATGTATTTACAATAACCAGGGCCTTTAAAGTCCCGGAAGGGGGAATCCTTCCGTTTTTTTTAGAGCTACTGCAGACATACTACAGGAGATGGTCAAAGGCTACAGACAGGCTACAAGAAATGGAGACTGCAGACATACTACAGGAGATGGTCAAAGGCTACAGACAGGCCACAAGAAATGGAGACTGCAGACATACTACAGGAGATGGTCAAAGGCTACAGACAGGCCACAAGAAATGGAGACTGCAGACATACTACAGGAGATGGTCAAAGGCTACAGACAGGCCACAAGAAATGGAGACTGCAGACATACTACAGGTGATGGTCAATGGCTAAGGACATACCACAAGAGCTATAGACTGTAGACATCATACAGGAGATGGTCAATGGCTAGCTAAAAACATGCCACAAGAAATGGAGACCGCAGACACGCTACAGGTGATTGTCAATGGCTAAGTACATACCACAAGAGATATAGACTGCAAACACCATACAAGAGATGGCTAAGGACATGCCATAACAGATGGACACTGCAGACACACTACAGGAAAAGGAAAAAGACCATAGTCATACTACAGGAGATGGTCAATGGCTACAGACATGTGCCACAAGAGGTAGAGACTGCAGATATAGTACAGGAGATGGTCAATGGCTAAGGACATGCCACAATAGAGAGAGACTGAAGACATGCCACAGGAGATGGTTGATGGCCATGGACATGCCCCAAGTTAGAGGGAGACTGAAGACATGCTAAAGGAGACATTAAGAGACTATAGACATGCTATAAGAGTGAATTCAATGTACTATTATATATAGTAACACCCTCCTACTATGTAACTATTTAGTGTACATAAATACCTTAAATAATGTATGTGTACACAAAAGATATTCAAATAACAAAAAACAATAACAATAGACAGCACGCGTAATAACGTGAAAAAAGGTAATGTGTAAATCAAGCAATATAACACAATAGTCCATGTCTTTATGTACAGTCTTGAATAATCTATAAATCCACCAATGTCTATTACTTAGTACTTTAAGCACATGCTCATCACCACCTATTAGACTGAAACTCACTGCTTAAAGTGGTTCCAAAGGCAGAAGATTCTTTTTTACCTTAATGCATTCCCTGTATTAAGGTAAAAAAACCTTCTGTATGCAGCTTGCCCCCTTATATTTACCTGCGCCCGATCTCGATCCAGCGATGTGCCCAAGAGCAGCGACTGCCTCGGCTCTCTCTCTCTCCTCACTGGACAGAGGGTGGGGGCAGGGGTGGGGCCGAGCAACCAGGTGTGCTATAATGGGAAGCAGCTTCCTATGGAAGCATACTGAGAAGAGGAGGAGCCAGGAGCGCTGGCGGGGGACCCCGAGAAGAGGAGGACCGGGGCTGCTCCGTGCAAAACCATTGCACTAAGCAGGTAAGTATAACCTTATTATAACATTATTTTTTTTAAAAAAAGTTTGGGTTTACGTAATGATCTCCTCTCCATGGAATAAAACCTTTTATAGTCTTGTACTCTGTATAAATGTATATCCCACTGACATGTTCTTTTGCCAGCATATAAGTGTGCAATGCTCAAGAAAGAGAAAAGAGCCTTCTCTTAATGTAATAGGTTTATTGTAAGAAACAAAGTTAAAACAGCAGAAAACACTCCATGACATAAGTGCTTCCAGCACGATCAGATAATCACATATGTATACAAAGCTTCACTAAAACTAGTAATAGAGTAAGTTACTCAGTATCAGGCTTGCACCAATGTGTTCCCAAGCCCAGCCTGATTCATTTTGTCACCAGGACTTCATCAGAGACAAACTCAGAGCTTTCAGAAACAATGGTCCATGCCCACTACTTCGTGAGACATTCTATTACTAGCTCGCTGAATACATATGTGATTATCTGATTGTGCTAGAGGCACTTATGTCATGGAGTGTTCCTTGCGGTTTTAACCTTGTCTTTCATAGTAAATGTATTCCGAGAAACTTCTTTTCTCTTTCGTGTCCATTGCACAGTCATCTGCTGGTACAAGAACATGATGATATTTTTAGTGGGATATTTATCTATACCAGGGATTTGCAATTAGCGGACCTCCAGCTGTTGCAGAACTAAAAGTCCCATGAGGCATATCAAGACTCTGACAGCCACAAGCATGACACCCAGAGACAGAGGCATGATGGGACTTGTAGTTTTGCAACAACTGGAGGTCCGCTAATTGCATATCGCTGATCTATACTGAGTTTAAGACCATAGAAGGAAGCAAGTGTGATTCCATGGAGAGGTGACGAAGAAGTGCTTTTTGACTTACCTTAAAGTGGTTGTGCCCCCTGTACAATCACTTTCACCTACAGGTAAGCCTATATTAAGGCTTACTTGTAGGTGCTTGAAATATCTCCTAAACCTCCATGGTTTAGGAAGTATTTACTAAAAAGACGAGCACCGATGACTACGGCGCATGCGCTGATGTTATCGGCGCGTGTGCCCTTCAGAAAGGGCACACCGTGCCGTTTCTAATAGGGGTCATGCCGTGACTGGCGGCTCCCCCGCGCATGTGCGGGAGTGACATCATGCGACTCCCGGCCAGTCACAGAGCTGGAGTTCGCGGCCCCGGAAGGAAGAGGGGTAAAGATGGACGCTCCCTGCTCGTGGGGACAAAGGAGACATTGCAGGCTTCGGTGTCAGGTAAGTGACACATAATGGGTTACTATGCGATGCACAGTAGCCCTTTATGCTTTACCTTTGCAGGGAAATAAATAGGAAGTAAATCCCACCAGGGGTTTACTTCCATTTTAAGGCTGGGTTCACATTGCCGAATGGAGCGGCTCACTGCAGGGCCGGTGCGTCCTTGTTCACCGTTTCAGGTCGGATTTCAGTCGGAATTTTTGGCTGAATTCGGACTTGAAACAGACCAGAAGACATACAGGACTCCTGTGCAGTTTGCTCCGGAGCTGCTCCGGAGATGTGTGAACCGGCCCCATAGATACCTGGTCACAATCTCCTGACATGCAAATTGGATGCGGGGAAAGTATGTACAAACATTACATATGTACAGTATACATGAACCCTAATGGGTGTAACACCCCCCTAGAAAGGTGCTAGAGTGTAGGTAGTTCATAATGTGACCTCCTGCTTAACAGGAGATCGATAGGTAAAACATATTAGGCTTGTCTGCCTAACAGAAAGCTGTAATTGTTTAGTGGATGTATCCTGTGTGACTCGCAGTGCTGCTGCTGCTGTGATTGGCTCCTCTGTATCCGGGCAGCTTTGGAAAGTGCTGGATGAACAGGAGTGACCCATACAGAGCAGCAGCATGAATATGAATGCCCTCTCAGCCAATTACAGGGAGTGGTGCCCCTAAGCATGCCGAGTGCTGATATTTATATTTAGTGAGCACATGGGATCTGGATCTTCCTCCAGAGAGAGAGGTCCAGTTAGGGAGGGGGCCTGCCGCCCCTACTCAGCACAGGCTGCCATGTAGCCTCGGGTGGGAGACCTGAGGACCTGAACAGTGAATGCTGAAACCCATGGGTCTCCTGAGAGCTGACTAAGGGAAGATGTCCATGGATCCTGTCTGGTATCATGAAGGAAGGTGACCTGCAACTAGGGCCTTGTCAGGACAGTTCGCTGAAGGGATCCTAGGGACTGGTTTTGCTAAATCCCAACAATTAGAAGTCAGAACTACAACTAGAAGTCAGAACTACAACTAGAAGTCAGAACTACAACTAGAAGTCAGAACTACAATTAGAAGTCAGCTGTTGGGTGTAGGCTAAAAGGGACACTGTTGGTGTCTTGAAGAGCAAGGTTCTCCTAAGTCCTTCTACTGGCAAGAGGCTTTGCTCCAATCTGTACAGTCTGCTACACAGTTCTACTCAGAAAGCTGCTCTCTACTGTGTAAAGTTTATTTGGAGTATCCCACTATACCCACTCCCCCCTTCTCCTATCCAAGTTCCTAAACTAAAATAACGAGGAATAAAAGGAACGAGTGCAAGTTGTACGCCTGGCTGGGAGAAATACTGTGTGCCTGGCTAGGCATGTGCATTTCGTTTCGTTCCGAATCGAAATTCGGACGAATTTTTCATTATTCGGAAATTCGGATGCATCCGAATTTCCGAATTACAAAAGTAAAGAATTTAAACGAATCCGAAAAAAAAAACGAACGAATTCGAAAACATATTCGAATCGAATTCGAAAACATATTCGAATCGAATTCGAAAACATATTCGAAAACATATTCGAATCGAATTCGAAAACATATTCGAATCGAATTCGAAAACATATTCGAAAACATATTCGAATCGAATTCGAAAACATACTCGAATTCGAAAAAAATAGAAAACGTTTTTCTAAAAAAAAACAATAAGATAGAATATAAAATAATGAAGCAATAGAATATATATATATAAATAAATATATATATATATATATATATATATATATATATATATATATATATATATATATATATATATATATATATATATATTTTTTTTTTTTTTTAATTATTCTCTTCTATTGTTTTTTTATGCTTTTCTTTTCTATTATTTTATATTTTATAATAGTCTTTTCAATTCAAATTCAAATTCATTCTATACGAAATTCGAATTTCGGTACATGGCTTCTGAAGTTTGAATTTCGTATAGAATGAATTTGAATTGAAAAGACTATTATAAAATATAAAATAATAGAAAAGAAAAGCATAAAAAAACAATAGAAGAGAATAATAAAAAAAAAAAAAAAAATTATATATATATATATATATATATATATATATATATATATATATATATATATATATATATAATTTTTTTTTTTTATTATTCTCTTCTATTGTTTTTTTATGCTTTTCTTTTCTATTATTTTATATTTTATAATAGTCTTTTCAATTCAAATTCATTCTATACGAAATTCAAACTTCAGAAACCATGTACCGAAATTCGAATTTCGTATAGAATGAATTCGAATTTAAAAGACTATTACAGAATATATATATATATATATATATAAAACCATATATATAGTTTACTTTTTCAAATTCAGTTATTGTTTTTTTCAAATGCGGTAGAATTTTTTCAAATTTTATAGTTTTTTTCGAATGTGGTAGAAATTGTTCAAATTTGACAGTTTTTTTTAAATGTGGTAGAATTTTTTCGAATTTGATATTTTTTTCGAATGTAGTAAAATTTTTTTTGAATTTGATAGTTTTTTTTGAATGTGGTAGAATTTTTTCGAATTTGACAGTTTTTTTCGAATGTGGTAGAATTTTTTCGAATTTGACAGTTTTTTTCGAATGTGGTAGAATTTTTTCGAATTTGACAGTTTTTTTCGAATGTGGTAGAATTTTTTCGAATTTGATAGTTTTTTCGAATGTGTTAGAATTTTTTCGAATTTTATAGTTTTTTTCGAATGTGGTAGAAATTTTTCGAATTTGACAGTTTTTTTTCGAATGTGGTAGAATATTTTCGAATTTGATATTTTTTTCGAATGTGGTAGAATTTTTTCGAATTTGACAGTTTTTTTCGAATGTGGTAGAATTTTTTCGAATTTGATAGTTTTTTCAAATGTGTTAGAATTTTTTCGAATTTTATAGTTTTTTTCGAATGTGGTAGAAATTTTTCGAATTTGACAGTTTTTTTTCGAATGTGGTAGAATTTTTTCGAATTTGATATTTTTTTCGAATGTAGTAAAATTTTTTTTGAATTTGATAGTTTTTTTTGAATGTGGTAGAATTTTTTCGAATTTGACAGTTTTTTCGAATGTGGTAGAATTTTTTCGAATTTGACAGTTTTTTTCGAATGTGGTAGAATTTTTTCGAATTTGATAGTTTTTTTCGAATTTGTTAGAATTTTTTCGAATTTGATAGTTTTTTTTCGAATACGGTCGAATTTTTTCGAATGCGGTCGAATTTTTTCGAATTCGAATACGAAACGAAACAAATTCCGAAAACGAATGTAATGAATGCAACGAATTTAACTAAACGAATTTAGTTAAATAACGAATCGAAACGAAACTAAACTAAACGAATTTTTTCATCCTGCACATGTCTGTGCCTGGCTGCGGGGCTGAAATAAGGGAAGATCTGGTAAAATACCAGCGGCTCCTACGGGGGGGTTAGTGCTACATGGGGCGACCTTGTTGCTTAGGGCAGACATGTAAATATGAACAGTGTGAAGCCAGTGGCACCATTGCTGATCACACCCTATTGATGTTTACAACCTCCCCCAAATCAGTCATTCATGTGGCGGCAACAAATGCACAGAATGACCTTGATTCTGAATAACTAAAGGCTGAGATGTAACCACGGCACAAATGGCTCCTTCAGGGCCAACATTTAATCACCAACAGTGTGTAACCAGCCGCGGCGACGCTGCTGGCTACACAATGTTAATACACATGTCAACCCTGAGCAGCAGTGTTGCTCTATAGGGTTTATGTTGTTAAACATCAATAGTGTGTAATCGGCGCCAGAGTTGGATACACATTGTTGATATTTACATGTCGATAGTCAATGGCCAATAGTGTCCATGTACGTTGCATAGGGCGCTAGCATACATGTTTACATGCATACAACATGAAATATGGACCCAAATACAGCCCCTGTCACAACTTTGTTTTTGTTTTTTTAACTCTGCTCAACGCAGCGCAACATTACGCTGCCAGGTCACACTGTATGAATGGGCCAATAACCTGCTAGAATGCTGCATACCAGTGGGGGCCTCTCCATTAGGGGCGCACGGGCGCTGCCCCTCTAATCCATGCATCTGGCCCCTAATCTACATGCAGGGCGCCGAACGCATGATTAGAGCCTGAGGTTCTAATTCGCTTCAAAAAAGGGTAGGCTCGGAGCGCAGAGCAGTGCGCCCTGAGCCCACCCAGTTGTGTGACAATTTCGAATAAATATTAGCTATAGTCCGCCTGCTTCTCCTCCCAGCCAATCAGGAAGTGGGCCTTAAGACCCGATAGGCCGAGAGCAGAAGCGACCATATTGGGTGCCAAGGAGGAAGCCACCAAGGAGGAGGAGGAGACGCAGGGTGAAGCCGCCAAGGAGAAGCAGGAAGGGGCCGAAGCTGCCCGTAACCTAGATGGGGCAAGTGTGGGGTTGGTGGGCGGACGAGCGAGCGATGGGGGAGTGTTGTGGGGTGGGGGGCTTGACTGATGGTGGACCGAACAGGGGGAGGGGGTGGGTTTTTCCCCACCCCCCCTGGACTGACTGACCGAACGGGGGGGGGAGGGTGGTTTGTTTGCCTCCCCCCCCAAGAAATGGACCACCAGCTGCCACTGCTGCGTACAATACTACACGCTGTAAGTAGGGTTGTACAGGTACCAGATTTTTTTTATCAGCGAGGACAATTCCCAATACCCTTGCGGTGCAATTTGAGCCCATACAAAATCAATGGGCTCAAATCGCACTGCAAAGAATCACATGCGGTTTGAACAGGAATGTGGTGCGATTCTTGTCCGAACCGCATTCCTGTTTCCCCACCACTCCTGTGTCAACTCAGGCTGAAATCACTATGACAAACCTGGGTTCACACAGGAGCTGTGCGGAAAACCGCATAAGATTTGGATAGGAATCAAACTGCATTCCTGTTCCTTGCAGTGCGATTTGCGCCAGTTCATTTTGTATGGGCTCAAATCGCACCACAAAGGTATAGGTTCGTATATCAGAGCACTACTCGTGAAAACACTCGGTATCGGCACTGATACCTATACCGGTATCGGTGCAACCCTAGCTGTAAGCATCTGTACATGGCCTTTTTTTAAGCCCATGTGAATGAGCCCTAACTGCATCCAGAGTTGAAGAGTAGGGTGGCAGTCAACACCGCACATCATAAAGATTTTTTGAACAGCTTTGCCATGGCACATACTTTGCCATGGCACAGTCAGCAGCACAATTAGGGCAATGTATATCATACTTTTAGAATCACAGTTAAATTACACGGCACTCTTTTTTTTTTTTTTTACTTTACAACTTTTTTTTGGGGGGCATTTTTAATGCACTTAGAACGTGCTCTATTGTGTCGCGCTGGTTGTTGTTTCTAAGTATACATTAAGTCAAAAATTGAAAACAAGGACTTTTTTTTTATGATTTCTCCATTAGCACAAAACAACAAATACTAAGGGACCCCTTATGTGTATGAACAATCATATTTCAGCATTCCGTATTTATAAAAAGCACAGTGTGGGACAGCATGCAGAAATCAAGCCTACACAACTGAACAGACCTACTGATAAGAAGGAGAAACATTTTAAAGCAGAACTCCAAGCAATAAGTCCCAATTCAAAGTACAAAAAAATAGGACGCAGTAGGGAAGGAAATGGTAGTGGGTGGAGGTGATGAGAATGAGTTACTTATAAACATTGACTGGGGCAGCGAGATGGATGGAAAGATCATTTTCGGGAGCTGAATTTTAAAGAGAAAAACTCACCAGTGGATCAGTGATATTCTGAACCTCCACTGGTAGGTGCACGTGTAGGCAGGTGCAGTCCAAGTTCTCCCCTGCAGGTGGCACTCAACCGCAGCGGCATTGTAGATGGGGGAGGAAGTCAAGAGGAGCTTAGTTCTTCTATGGTTCCTTCGGTCACAAGGAGGCAGCTCTCCGATTGGATGCGGGTGCCCCATGTGAGTTTGGTGGCCATCTTGGGTCAGGTAGAGTCAATTCAGGACCCTGGCTCCTGGGCTTGGTGCACATTTTGCAAGTGGCTAGAGTAGGGACAGGTCACCCATCTGTCAGGGACAGTGCTTAGCGTCAGGGAGTAGAGAAACTGCAGGGACACACCATCTTTCCTGGAAACCTCTCCATTTGGGCAGGCCGCATTCTGCTCCTCGAGATGCTGTTAGCACCTCTGTGTCTTCAGTCTAGTGTCTCATCATTGTTACAACTTGTGAGTGCTCCCGGGCGGGTTTGCCTTTCTGCTGGGTCTGTTGTGTATTGCTGGACTTCTGTTACAATATATTTCTGTTACTGCACTTGGATTGTGTGTTTTTTCCCTGCCGCCTACTCACATACGGCTGCAGCCTTACTCAAGAATTGCTTTTTTTTTTTTTTTTTTTATTATTTACTTGTATTCTCTCCCTGTTAGGGCAAAAGTGTCAGACTAATGGGCCATTCTATCGGATACTTCAAGCTCAGCTCTGAAATTGGATACTCCAAAAACTGCCATATACCAATCTAGAAAACTCAAAGTCATGCCTTGGAGCTTAAACAGGGTTGAGGACTCTCTTTTCATATGACAGTGCCGAAGCAGCCAATCACCAAGCACTAGTACTTTTACATGGGAGGAAGGAGAGGAAGTCACATGCACCCTAATTCTTGGAAATGCCAAAGATTTACCTTCTTTTGCTTCCGCTGGCTGAATAGAGCAATGGGGGGATCAAAAGAGGGAATTTGCTGCAGATAAAGCCACCATTAAAGAGAAATATTGCTGAGGGGACACATTGGACACCTTTTCTTCCATTGTGCCATATACTGGGTGTCCCCTGTGCCTTTAAGAAGGGGTGGGCTCCCTCCAGACTTACCTGCCCTCTGCCTATCCATTATAATACATGTGCTTCCACTGGGGAGGCTCTCAAAATTTTAAGTTAGGACTACAGAAAATAATGGGGTGCCTTGAGGACGCTCTGTAGCGCACGCATGTATTTGCAAATGTGTGCAAGCTAAATCCCTGTATTTGACGCAACCTATTAGACAGGACAAATTTGGTTGGTTTCAAGCTGGTAGGTAAGTTGAGCTTGGAACTGGTTTTGTTTTGCATGCCTTGCCGTTCCATGTGCTCCTTGCTGCAAAGGCCAGTTATAGGTGAAGGCAGGGGTCATTTGTTTGCACCATTAAAGAGAACCTGTAGCTTTATACTGCATGGGCAAAGCAAATGTCCCCCTTGAAAGCCACAATGTGCAGTGAAATCAGAGTAAGCAAGACTGAAGGAGAGGCTGGAGCTCAGCTTTAAGGTCTTGCAGTAGCATTGATGATGAACGATACCAGTCAACGTCTGGCTAGTGAACACCAAGAAGAATCTGCAGACATCACAGCGAAAAATCATAATATAGTTTAAGCAAACACCACCACTTATTGACTGATTGAGTGTCTTGACCTTACTTGCTACACAAATTAATTCCGGGACTCGGGCACTTGAGCGTTCCCCCTTTTTGTTTGTTCCAGGTTCAATCACCCGTTGTCCGAAGACACAGTTACAGTAATGTAAGGCGTCTGCCAAGCACAATTAAAATTACAAAACCATGAAATTAAATTGTAGACATTTATTTATTTTTTTAAACCAGCTGAATAAATGAAAAGAGTACAGTGAAAAAGTTTTATGGCTTGAAGTTAAATATGCTGCTTGTCAAAATATCTGACGGTTGGGTGGTTTTCTGATAACAAAGTGGAGGTATTGTTTTGTTCCCCAAACATTCTCGTTATGAAAATCTTCAGGTATAAAAATAAGCCCAGGCGTTTGAAAGTCTAATATCGGCAGGAAAATCATACTTTAGCATACTGAAAGAGGCTATTAGACTACAGAATGTGACTGACTCATACATAATATATAAAGTAGGGTTTCAGCTTTTGATTGAGCACAGTGGGGTTCCCGTCTAGCCACCGGAACAGGAATTAAAACTTAAGTTTATCTAATGGCATTACAGACAGCAATGAAAGCCTGAGAGTGGTAGGAATATACAGTGGGGACGGAAAGTATTCAGACCCCCTTAAATTCTTCACTCTTTGTTATATTGCAACTGTTTGCTAAAATCATTTAAGTTAATTTTTTTCCTCATTAATGTACACACAACACCCCATATTGACAGAAAAACACAGAATTGTTGACATTTTTGCAGATTTATTAAAAAAGAAAAACTGAAATATCACATGGTCCTAAGTATTCAGACCCTTTGCTGTGACACTCATATATTTAACTCAGGTGCTGTCCATTTCTTCTGATCATCCTTGAGATGGTTCTACACCTTCATTTGAGTCCAGCTGTGTTTGATTATACTGATTGAACTTGATTAGGAAAGCCACACACCTGTCTATATAAGACCTTACAGCTCACAGTGCATGTCAGAGCAAATGAGAATCATGAGGTCAAAGGAACTGCCTGAAGAGCTCAGAGACAGAATTGTGGCAAGGCACAGATCTGGCCAAGGTTACAAAAATATTCTGCTGCACTTAAGGTTCCTAAGAGCACAATGGCCTCCATAATCCTTAAATGGAAGACGTTTGGGATGACCAGAACCCTTCCTAGAGCTGAGCTATCGGAGGAGAAGAGCCTTGGTGAGAGAGGTAAAGAAAAACCCAAAGATCACTGTGGCTGAGCTCCAGAGATGTAGTCGGGAGATGGGACAAAGTTGTAGAAAGTCAACGATCACTGCAGCCCTCCACCAGTCGGGGCTTTAAGGCAGAGTGGCCCGACGGAAGCCTTTCCTCAGCGCAAAAAACACATGAAAGCCCACATGGAGTTTGCTAAAAAAAACACCTGAAGGACTCCAAGATGGTGAGAAAAAAGATTCTTTGGTCTGATGAGCCAAGATAGAACTTTTTGGCCTTAAGTCTAAGTGGTATATGTGGAGAAAACCAGGCACTGCTCATCACCTGTCCAATACAGTCCCAACAGTGAAGCATGGTGGTGGCAGCATCATGCTGTGGGGGACAGGACGACTGGTTGCAATGGAGGGAAAGATGAATGAGGCCAAGTACAGGGATATCCTGGACGAAAACCTTCTCCAGTGTGCTCAGGACCTCAGACTGGGCCGAAGGTTTACCTTCCAACAAGACAATGACCCTAAGCACACAGCTAAAATAACGAAGTAGTGGCTTCACAACAACTCTGCCACTGTTCTTGAATGGCCCAGCCAGAGCCCTGACTTAAACCCAATTGAGCATCTCTGGAGAGACCTAAAAATGGCTGTCCACCAATGTTTACCATCCAACCTGACTGAACTGGAGAGGATCTGCAAGGATGTGTGAAAAACTTGTTGCATCTTTCCCCAAAAGACTCATGGCTGTATTAGATCAAAAGGGTGCTTGTACTAAATACTGAGCAAAGGGTCTGAATACTTAGGACCATGTGATATTTCAGTTTTTCTTTTTTTAATAAATCTGCAACAATGTCAACAGTTCTGTGTTTTTCTGTCAATATGGGGTGCTGTGTGTACATTAATGAGGAAAAAATGAACTTGAATGATTTTAGCAAATGGCTGCACTATAACAAAGAGTAAAACATTTAAGGGGGTCTGAATACTTTCCTTCCCCACTGTATGTATTTTGTAAAGGCAGGCAGGCGAGCCCCCTGGATATGGGCAGAATAATGAAGCTTGGAGAACTCTGCCTTTTGGTTATCATCAAGTGTAGAACCTGTTCTTATCAGTGTTCAGTAGGGGTGCTCCATCAGCATTCTAGCTTTTTGGCTGGGATGGCTGGCTGTATAGTATTTCTGAGGGTCCTGAGGGACCTTCCTCGTGGGAAGGATTCAGAATTAAGTGCCCAATTAGTAAGGTGGGGGACGGTAGTACCGATCTATAATGAAGGGACCCAAGCAGCCCAGTGCCTCCTGATTTTAGCAGTGTTACCTTGGCTGGCCAGTAGTTGGGAAGGCAGAGAGCCTACTGTGTTAAGAGCCTCTGGAGTGGTGACCCAGGGGTGCTCCCAGGATCACTATGGGATCGGGACCTTACTGCCAGAATGGACATTAGGCCACAAACCATTTGTTTTCTCTGCATATCGCCTTAAGGGCTAGACCTTTTGGCCGGGAATGGATCCTTTATTCACTCCCCAAGGACTGAAGTGTATGGCTCTCATGGCCTGCTCTGAAGTCCAGGGGAGGATGTGTGGCCCTTGGGTTCCTTCCACACTCTGCTGGGGGGGGGGGTCTCTCTTCAGGTCAGTTGGCTTCTGCTGTGTATGAGGAGAGGGGTCTACTAGACCTTTTAGCTAGGTGGACCAGATTGCCTTGCCCCTGTCAACAGCCTTGTGCCCCAGGGGGTCAGGGAGGTACTTCCTCTTCAGGAGTGGACCATTTTACGCACCCTGTGCACTTCTTTGTATGTCTTCACATGCTTGTTTTTGGTTCACATTGTGTTTAGTTTTTGTGCTCCGCACTGTTTGCTTGATAAAGAAAAAAATGGGGAAAATAGTGAAGCTTGGAATAAAATTTGGGTACTTGCTGCATATACCCTTTACCTGTTATTAGTGAGGAAACACATTATTATCATTAAAGGAACAGGGAGGCATTCTTGTCCATCCTTGTTCCATCCCTGTTCTTGTCCATCCTTGTTCCATCCCCGTTCCATCCCTGTTTCATCCAACAATTAGGTGCCTAGTTTCTGAGCAACCAATCACAGAGTCTGAGGCACTGGCATGAGGACTCTGTAGGTGACCCTTATGTAAGGAGGACTCTGTAGGTGACCCTTATGTAAGGAGGACTGATGGGGACCCAATGTAAGGAGGACTCTGATAGGCACCCTGATGTAAGGAGAACTCTGATGAAGACCCTGATTTAAGCAGAACTCTGATGGAGATCCTGATGTAAGGAGGGACCCCTGCTGTAAAAAAATGTCAATGCAAAAAATGTAAACATGAATACTGAATTTACATTAGATGGTCAATATTCAATACTAGCTGCATTCCTGGGCACTGCTATTGGCTGGCTATTAAAATCTACAGGCTGGAGACACACAAGAAGGTAAGCTTCAAAAATCACTTGATTAGTTGCTGCATGGGTTGGAATTACATTGTCTGCACAGGTGCATTTATTTTGCGCATTTGTACATGCCCCATCACTCTCTTCCCTTTTGGACCCCCCCCCAGTTCAAACATTGCTGTCGTTTCAAAGCCAAATGGTAGAGCTGTATCCTCCTAACACAAAAGATAACGGAGCAGGTTGTGATACAATAATATTGGCTGCCATACTCTTACCTGGCCGATGTGCCTTTGGGGCTGCCATGTTTTGCACCTTTCCTCCGTCCAGGGGTTTAGGGGGCGATGCAGTAAACCTGCATATCCCGGACTCTGAGGGTGTGCTAGAGGTCAGACTGTCCGTGTACTCATTAGTCCCTGCTGTGAGCTGTTCTGATGATGTGTCTGATATGAAGCACTCTGTGATGGTGAACTTGGCGTGTCTCAGCTGCTCCTCCATCTTGGCATGCTCGTACGCCCTTGCTAGCTCTTCATAGGTAGACGAGGCACTTTCCGTGGAGACCATGCTGCTCCTTGCTCTGTCTGCAAAAAGCAAAGTCCATTTCTATTAAAATTCTGTTATTTACTGGTGTCAACAATAACAAATGCCCCCCCCCGTAACATAGTTTATTAACTGATTGCCTGGTGATCCTGCCAGTAACTCTGTTATTTTTCAATTCCCTTTGACAGACCAAGCGGTCCAGCAAAAGTGGTGGTTAGGGGTTTGAATCAAACCATTTAACACTCTCAGGGGTGCTTACAATGATCAGCAGCTTCTATTCCTTTATAAAAAAACTTTATTCCCAAAAGGAGAAAAAAATACTGTCAACTGTAACTGCTTAAAAAGTTTTAGCTGGAGTTTGGCTTTACACTGTTAATCACTAAGATAGTGTCCATCTAAATCTACTAGTTGATCCAACGTGGACTGGCAATGCTGCTGTCCAAGGGGATCTCAGTTGCTCCCCCATAGATGCAGTGGAGGAGTGAAAGTAGCCACCCTAAGGGCTTGTTCACACTAGTGATTGGGGGGGTGGTAAAACCCCATGGTTGGGCCACGGTTTTACCTTCTCTCCCTCATCCCCCTGACCTCCCCCTCTTTGGTAGCAGAGGCAGCAGCTGGGGGTGTACACATGCCGTGGCAAGAATTATATCCTGTTGCTTTCAGCAGGCGTAGCATCCGTTGATCGTGACCCATTATTCAAGTGAATGGTGGCACTGCGCAAGCTAAGTTCCCTGTCCCCTGCCAACTCCTACATCCCCCGGGCCAGGGTTGTGGGAATAAGGCCCTTGTCCTCATCAACATGGGGACAAAATGCTTTGCCTAGGCCCCCCCCCCCCCCACCATGGCACTGTACCCTCTCCATATTCAGGGCATGTGGAATGGTATGGCTCAGGAGGGTTGAGGGGTTGCACACTCTCACTCCCTCTATCCTTCCTGGCCAGCCAATTTTGAATTTTTTGCCGGGGTCTCCCTTGAAAATCTCCCCAATTTCTTACTCACCCAGTCCCATATTTTGCCAGAACAAAGCTGGCAACCTTATTTTCACTTTAGTGTAGCACCTTTCCAGCATAGGTTGCTAGGCAAATTTCGTTTTTGGCTCCTTCTGTAGTCAAGGGAACAGTGATTGTTGTGGTCTGTTCAGCGATTTATAGGCTGGGGGTTTGATTGTGTCCCACTGCCTCTGGAAGAAGCTTCCAGAACATAGGGAGGGAGATTCAAATGACCAGCCTGAATATTTAACATGCCTTGGCCAATCTCTTAAGAAGAGTGATCAGAAGGTGGCTGGGGAGGTGATAAATAACCCTGGAGATAGTGTTCCCTCTCTTCATGAGGGTTCCAAAACTTAGGGGAATGCCTACTGCTCCTCTAAGGTAACCCGTTGATTGTGTAGCTATTCTTGAGGCCTCAGTGGTGTGAGGGTGGGTTGAGGGTCTGAAGTGATCTTCTGAGGAGCTGACTGTGGGACTTCACCATAGCAGATCAGGTCTGAAGAAGTATTTTCTCCATCACTGGATTGTGCCTTGGGGAAGCTGGAAAGTGTTCAGCTGTTCTGGGGACTTGTGAGTAATGACTCTGAACTGATTCCTGGTGACTGAGTGAGTTTGGGATAAAAGTGCGACCGTTAGCTTCAACTGAGACGGCTCTCATGGGGGTTATTTACTAAAACTGGAGCATGCAAAATCTGGTGCAGATCTGGATATAAACCATATCAGCTTCCAGGTTTTATTGTCAAAGCTTAATTGAACAAGCTAAAGTTACAAGCTGGTTGGCTACCATGCATTCTGCACCAGATTCTGAGAGTGCCAGTTTTAGCAAATCCCCCCATAGGGTCTTAGAATACTATCCATTCCCCATCTACAGCAGAATCTGGGAGTGTGAGCCAAGAGGAGTGTGTTCTCCTCTTTACTGTGCAGCATTTTGGAGTATCCCATGCCCTAACCCCTCTCCTGTTTAAAGTTCTGCAAGCAATATATTCATAAAGACATCCCCTAGACCAGCCTTTTTCAACCAGGGTGCCTTGAGGTTTCTTCAGGGGTGCCTTGGCGAAATGCCTAAAAATTGATCAGAGTGGATCAAGCCTGCCTTTTAGTTACACAAAGCCATGGGTTTTCATTATACACCATTATGACTTTCTAGACACTGGCATTCTAACAATCAATGATGTTATCAGTTGATAAAGAGGATGTCTGTTGCCTCCACAGCATCCTTGTTTGACCCTCCTCTGCAGCTCTCCCTCGGCACTGGGGCCACATTAGCTGACTGATGGAGAGAAATTGAGGGAGGCGAGAAACACAGGAATACTAGTCAGTACCAGTGTGCAAAAGTGTATTTGCTTTGGAAGAATAATTCACCTCTAACTTTGGGAGTCCTACGTATGAATGTTGCTACATTATGTAAAATTATTAGAATAGTTTTTTTGGAATTGGGTGCCTTGAGACTGTCAATAATTTTAAAGGGTGCCTTGAATGAAAAACGGTTGAGAAACACCGTCCTAGACTGAGCTATTGAAGTCGGTGTGAATGGACTGGTGCTTGTGGCCAGCCTCTATATTATTATGGAAGAACCAGCAACTACTAGCGCTACCATAAAAATTTCACTCAAAGTGGAAGTTCAGTCAAAATCTATCTATCTATCTAACCCTAAACCTACTCTCAGCCACATTCTAAACCTAATTTACAGTGCCTTAAAAAAGTATTCATACCCCTTGAAATTTCCCACATTTTGTCATGTTACAACCAAAAACGTAAGTGTATTTTATTGGGATTTTATGTGATAGACCAACACAAAGTGGCACATAATTGTGAAGTGGAAGGAAAATGATAAATGGTTTTAGAAGTTTTTTACAAATAAATATGTGAAAAGTGTGGCGTGCATTTATATTCAGTCCCCCTGAGTCAATACTTTGTAAAACCTCGTTTCGCTGCAATTATAGCTGCAAGTCTTTTTGGGGATGTCTCTATCAGCTTTGCACATCTAGAGAGTGACATTTTTGCCCATTTTTCTTTGTAAAATAGCTCAAGCTCTGTCAGATTGGATGGAGAGCGTCTGTGAACAGCAATTTTGAAGTCTTACTACAAATTCTCAATTGGATTTAGGTCTGGACTTTCACTAGGCCATTCTTACACATTAATATACTTTGATCTAAACCATTGCATTGTAGCTCTGGCTGTATGTTTAGGGTCGTTGTCCTGCTGGAAGGTGAACCTCCGCCCCAGTCTCAAGTCTTTTGCAGACTCTAACAGGTTTTCTTCTAAGATTGCCCTGTATTTGGCTCCATCCATCTTCCCTTGAACTCTGACCAGCTTCCGTGTCCCTGCTGAAGAAAAGCATCCCCACAACATGATGCTGCCACCACCATGTTTCTCGGTGGGGATGGTGTGTTCATGGTGATGTGCAGTGTTAGTTTTCCGCCATACGCCATACATAGCGTTTTGCTTTTAGGCCAAAAAGTTCAATTTTGGTCTCATCTGACCAGAGCACCTTCTTCCACATGTTTGCTTTGTCCCCCACATGGCTTCTCGCAAACTGCAAATGGGACTTCTTATGGCTTTCCTTCAGCAATGGCTTTCTTCTTACCACTCTTCCATAAAGGCCAGATTTGTGGAGTGAACAACTAAGAGTTGTCCTGTGGACAGATTCTGCCACCTGACCTGTGGATCTCTGCAGCTCCTGCAGAGTTACCATGAGCCTCTTGGCTGCTTCTCTGATGAATGCTCTCCTTGCCCGGCTTGCCATTTTAGGTGGACGGCCAGGTCTCGGTAGGTTTGCAGTTGTGCCATACTTTTTCCATTTTCGGATGATGGATTGAACATTGCTCCGTGAGATGTTCAAAGCTTTGGATATTTTTTACAACCTAACCTTACTTTAAACTTCTCCACAACTTTATTCCTGACCTGTCTGGTGTGTTCTTTGGCCTTCATGAAGCTGTTTGTTCACAAATATGTTCTCTAACAAACCTCTGAGATCTTCACAGAACAGCTGTATTTATACTGAGATTTAATTACACACGGGTGGATTCTATTTACTAATTAGATGACTTCTGAAGGCAATTGGTTCCACTAGATTTTAGTTAGGGGTATCAGAGTAAAGGGGGCTGAAGACAAATGCACGCCACACTTTTCAGATATACATTTTTTTTTTAAGTTTCAAAACCATTAATCATTTTCCTTCCACTTCACAATTATGTGCCACTTTGTGTTGGTCTATCACATAAAATCACAATAAAATACATTTACGTTTTTGGTTGTAACATGACAAAATGTGGAAAATTTCAAGGGGTTATGAATACTTTTTTAAGGCACTGTATCTAGCCCTCTAAAGAAGATACTTACCTGATCTGCAGCCGCTCCAGTCCTACGTTGAGCTGTCAGCGGCGGCTTCAGTGTGTGGGCTTATGCAGGTGAGGCAGCCGACAACGGAAGCCCCATAGTTACTCTATGCGTGACGTCACCTCCCAGGTATTTCACAACCGTTGTCGGCTTTCTTTCTCTACACAGCAGAGAAAGAAGACCGGACCAGTTCAGCTTCAGAAAAGGTAAGTATAGCAATTTTTTCTTTACAGGGTTGGATAGATTAGGTTTAGAACGTGGCTGAGAGTAGGTTTGACGTTATATAGGTTTTGTCTGAACTTCCACTTTAACAATCAGCTTGCACTAGCTGTAATCAACCCAGGCTTTATTATGTTCCATGCAGAAAGCAGCATTTTCATAGCAATATTCATAACGCACGGGAGAGTCATAGAGTACCAATCATTTTTTTTCGATTCCATCAGACACTCAAAATCCAGAATAAAATGATGCATATTGTGTGTCTGCGAGGACAAAGCAATCCAGACAATAAATATAATCTTGTATCTCCGGGTAATACAGTTTCTAATCTAGTTTTGTTGGGCGGGCTGATAAATTAAGTTACCATAGGAACAGCAATAAAAATCAGAGATTTACTTTCTGGGAGAATTAGAGAGGGAACTTTTTATCTGCTCCTGGAATTTCACTTTTCTGCGGCTCTAGATTATTCTTATTACTTCTGGGTTCTGTTTAGCATGAGCGTAAGCAGGAGATATAGATCGACTGCAGCCATATGGGTCAGAAAGAGGTCAGAATAATGTATTAAAAATAGGGAACAGCAAAGCGCCATTCTTCACAAATCTGTCTATTTCATTTTGTCGTCGTAAAATCTTGCCGTTTCTTTTTTAATAGGAAACAATTCACCCCTTCCGCCATCACCACCACCTGTCCTGCCTTGCTGCTAGGGCGCTACTAAGATACTCTTCAGTTATTACAGATCACCCCAACTATAGTGAGGGAAAGAAGTATATGAACCCCTCCGGATATTGTATGTTTGCCCACTGACAAAGAAACGATCAGTCTATAATTTTTATGGTAGGTTTATTTCAACAGTGAGAGACAGAACAACCACAAAAATATCCAGAAAAAACGCATTTCAAAAAAGTTCTAAATTGATTTGCATTTTTAATGGAGTGAAATAAGTATTTGATCCCCTATCAATCAGCAAGATTTCTGGCTCCCAGGTGTCTGCTATACAGGTAACGAGCTAAGATTAGGAGCACTCTCTTAAAGGGAGTGTTCCTAATCTCAGCTTGTTACCTGTATAAAAGACACCTGTCCACAGAAGCAAACAATCAGATTCCAATCTGTCCACCATGGCCAAGACCAAAGAGCTGTCCAAGGATGTCAGGGAGAAGATTGTAGACCCACACAAGGCCGGACTGGGCTACAAGACCATCGCCAAGCAGCTTGGTGAGAGGGTGACAATAGTTGGTGTGATTTTTCGCAAATGGAAGAAACACTAAATAACTGTCAATCTCCCTCGGGTCTGGGGCTCCATACACGATCTCACTTTGTGGAGTTTCAATGATCATAAGAACGGTGAGGAATTAGCCCAGAACTCAAAGGAGAATCTTGTCAATGATCTCAAGGCAGCTGGGACCATAGTCACCAAGAAAACAATTGGTAACACACTACGCCGTGAAGGACTGAAATCCTGCAGCGCCTGCAATGTCCTCCTGCTCAAGAAAACACATGTACAGGCCCTTCTGAAGTTTGCTAATGAACATCTGAATGATTCAGAGGAGAACTGGGGAAAGTGTTGTGGTCAGAATCAGATGAGACCAAAATCAAGCTCTTTGGCATTAACTCAACTCGCTGTGTTTGGAGGAGGAGGAGGAATGCTGCCTATGACCCCAAGAACACCATCCTCACCATCAAACATGGAGGTGGAAACATTATGCTCTGGGGGGGAATTATTCTGCTAAGGGGACAGGACAACTTCACTGCATCAAAGGGATGCTGAACGGGGCCATGTACCATCACATCTTGGGTGAGAACCTCATTCCCTCAGCCAGGGCATTGAAAATGGGTCGTGGATGGGTATTCCAGCATGACAATGACATAAAACACATGGCCAAGGCAACAAAGGAGAGGCTCAAGAAGAAGCCCATTAAGGTCATGGAGTGGCCTAGCCAGTCTCCAGACCTTAATCCCATAGAAAATATATGGAGGGAGCTGAAGGTTTGAGTTACCAAACGTCAGCCTCGAAACCTTAATGACTGGGAGAGGATCTGCAAAGAGGAGTGGGACAAAATCCCTCCTGAGATGTGTGCAAACCTGGTGGGCCAACTACAAGAAATGTCTGACCTCTGTGATTGCCAACAAGGGTTTTGCCACCAAGTACTAAGTCATGTTTTGCGAAGGGGTCAAATACTTATTTCATTAATTGAAATGCCAATCAATTTATAACTTTTTTGAAATCCTTTTTTCTGGATATTTTTGTTGTTATTCTGCCTCCCACTGTTAAAATAAACCTACCATTAAAATTATAGACTGATCATTTCTTTGTCAGTGGGCAAACCTACAAAATCAGCAGGGGATTAAATACTTGTTTCCCTCACTGTATCACAGAAGCAATCTCATTCTCCAATACAAACCCCCTCACATGTGCTTTTGCTCCTCCATCACAGTAGCTCTGAGCTCAGCGATGCTAAGATGGAGGAGATAGTGAACCAAGCATGTGCAGGGCTTTGAGAGTTTGCTCCTGTGATGGTGTGGGTAAGCAGTAACAGCTGGGAGGGTCTTAGCAACACCCTAGCAACAAGGCAGGATGGAGGGGTGGCATCTCGAGGAGTTTTTCATCCAGGCTTCAGAAGTAATGTAGGTGGTAGACACCTAGTATATTCCCCAGATCTTTCTGTGGACTACTTTTGTAGACTATGGGGTAGATTTACTAAAACTGGAGCTCTCAGAATCTGGTACAGCTATGCATGGTAGCCAATCTGCTTCTAACTTCAGCTTCTTCAATTAAGCTTTGACAATAAAACCTGGAAGCTGATTGGTTTCTATGCAGAGCTGCACTAGATTTTGCACTCTCCAGTTTTAGTAAACCTCCCGCTATGTTATGAAGAAGAGGAAAGGAAAAGGAGGGTAACCTGTCTCAGCACACTTTCTGTCCTAGGATGACGATGCTACTTCTATATACACACAGTAGTTGAGTGAGTGCCGTCACCCTAGACCAGGAAGTGTGTTATTGGCAGGATCACCAGGTGAAAAAAAAAGCCTGAAAAAAGATAACTAATGCAGCTACCACATCTAAGGACTGGTAAGCCGCGCAATATTACATTTTTTGGCGGGTTTAGATACATTTTTAAAGAAGGAATCCCACATGTATTACAGACTCCCGCAATACCCTCTCCAACCACAGCCTAACTTTCACTGCCATGGCCACCAATGCAGGCAGGATGAAGATGTTAAATTTTGCTGCCAATGACCACCAATATGCAGCAGTGGGGTTATTGAATTTCATTACCAGTGACCACCAATATGGGGGGTTAATAATACTGAAACCTGAGTTATCATTGCAGCCACTGACACCAAAATTGGAGGATATTATTGCACCCAATGACACCAGTGCTGGGGGCTATTATTGTGTCTCCTTACATCAATGCTGGAGGTTATTATTGCATCTACTGACACCAAATGCTGAGAGGTTTTTTATTGAATCCACTGACACCAATGTTGGGAGTTATTATTGCATCCACTGACACCAATGCTGGGGGGTTATTATTGCAACAACTGACACCAATGCTGGGAGTTATTATTGTGTCCACTGACACCAGTATTGGGGGTTATTGTTGTGTCCACTGATAACAATGTTTGGGGTAATTATTGCAGTCACTGAACCAACATTGGGGGTTATTGTTGGGTCCACTGATACCAATGTTGAGGGTTATTATTGCACTCAATTACATCAAAGCTGTGAGTTATTGTGTCCACTGACACCAATGCTGGGGGATTTTATTACATCCGCTGACACCAATTCTGAAGGTTATTATTGCACTCACTGACTTTAAAAAAGTTGGGGGTTATTATTGCGTCCGCTGGCACCAATATTGAGGGTTGTTATTGCACTCACTGACATCAACACTGGGTGTTATTATTGCATCCACTGACATTAATCATGAGTAGTTATTATTGCATATACTGATACCAATGTTAAGGATTATAATTGTACTCACTGACCCCAATATGGGGGGTTATTATTGTGTCCACTGACACCAATGTTGTGCATTATTATTACACTCGCTGACATCAATATTTGAGGTTATTGTGTCCACCGACTCCAATGATGGGAGATTATTATTGGGTCAACAGACACCAATGATGGGGGTTATTATTTTGTCCACTGTCACCAATGTTTGGGGGTTTTGCTGCACTCGGTGATACCAACTCTGGGGGTTATTACTGCCACTAAGACCAATGATGGGGGGGTTATTGTAACTTCACAGTACCAACATTTTTGGGCATTGAGGTGCATTATTGTGCTGCCCTCTGGAAGTATAAGGATCACACTTGAGATAATTTATAATTTTCAAGTGGACCACTAATGGTCTAAGCCAGCCTTTTTCAACCAGGGTGCCTTGAGGTTTCTTCAGGGGTGCCTTGACAAAATGCCTAAAAATTGCCAAAAAATTGTATACAAGTCGGTGTGTGGATGAAGCCTGCCTTTTAGTTACACAAAGCCACAGGTTTTCATTGTGCACCATTACGACCTTCTGATTGCCAGCATTCTAACGTCCAATGGCGTCATCAGATAATATGGAGCATATCAGTTGCCTGCATAGTATTCTTGTTTGACCCTACTGTGCCTCTCTCCATCAGCGTTGGGGTCACATTAGCTGAGTGATGGAGAAAAACTAAGAAACATTGGAATACTAGTCAGTACCAGTTTGCAAAAGTATATTTGCTTTGGAAGAATAAATCACCTCTAACATTGGGTGTCCTACTTGTGTGGATGTTGCTGCATGATGTAAAACTATTAGAATAGTCTTTACATTTTAGAATGTGGTGCCTCAAGACTGTTCATGATTTTTAAAGGGTGCCTTGACTGAAAAAAAGGTTGAGAAACATTGGTCTAAGCAGTAGAAGCCTAAGCAACCAGCAATCTGATGAACATTGCCGATGACAGGGGGCACTTAGTGATGGTACAGTGATTCCACAAAACATTGATCACTTAGAGGTGCAAAGTTCTTGGCAGCAAAGAGAAGAAAGATTTATTAGTTGTGTTAAAACTAGTAAAAAATAATAACGCACATAAAATATTATTAAATAATGAGCATTTTTTTTACAGTACATTTTGTTTTAAATGGTTAGAATGCAACTGGCTTCATTGTCCTTCTGAAAATGCTGATGCTCCATCATTGGTTTTAATGGCAAGAATAGTGCCCCGTCATTGGTATTAGTGGGGAGAAGAGTGCCCCATCATTGGTATTAGTGGGAGGAATAGTTCCCCATCATTGGTATTAGTGGGAGGAATAGTACTTCATCATTGGTATTAGTGGGAGGAATAGTACTTCATCATTGGTATTAGTGGGAGGAATAGTACCCATCATTGGTATTCATGCGAGGAATAATGCCACATTGTGCTATACGCCATAATCAGACAGATTCTTTTGCAGAAAATTACAATGTGGTAAATAACGATTGTTGCAGCTTAGCATATTGAGCATACTATCATACACTCGTGAAGACAGAACAAGCAGAGCTAGCAGAAGGGTGTCGCGGGTGGCGTTCTGACACACCACATTCCCTTCACCACTCCTCGTAGGTGGGAACTCCCCTTCAAAGTTATATGATAAAGCATTGTATTCAAGTTACCTGTGTCTTGCGATGGGCTGACACTGTAGCTGTCGCTTTCTTTGTCTACAGAGCCTGTGGCTCTGGGAGTGGGTAGTCTCCAATCTGTGGTCAGTGTGTGTGCGGATATGGTGGGATGCGGTCTGTTCAATGTCCATTGGCTGGCATATCTGTTCCGAGCTGCTGGGCCGGCCTTGGCGTTCTTTCTAGTGGTTGGATCTGTGAGAGGCCAAAAAATGAATGGTCATGAAAAAGATACACACTTGAACAAGATATAAAGAGAAAAATGCAAGCAAAAAAACATGTGAGAGAGAAGAAGATAAAAAGAGAGAGAGGGAGAGAGTGAAAAAGAGAGACAAAGAGAGAAATGAGGACAGAGGGAGAGAGAAGGAAAGAAAAAGAGAGAAAGGGAAGCAGAAGGAAAGAGAGAAAGAAGGAATAAGAGAGAGAGAGAGAGAGAGAGAGAGGGGGGGGGAGGAGGAAAGAGATTAAGAAAGGGAGAGAGAAAAAGGAAAGAAAGAGAAGAAGAGAGAGAGAAAAAGACAGAAGGAAAGAGAGAGAGAGAAAGAGAGACAGACAGAGAGAGAGAGATAGAGAGATAGAGAGAGAGAGAGAGAGAGAGAGAAATAGGAAAGCGAGAGATGGAAAGAAGGAAAAAGAAAGAAAGAGAAGGAAGGAAAGAGAGAGAAAGAAGGACAGATAGAGAGAGAGAGAGAGAGAGTGAGAGAATGAAAGAGAGAGAGACAGAAGGAAAGATTGAGAGAAGGAAGGAAAGAGAGAGAGAAGGAAAGCAAGAAAAAGAAAGAAAGTCAGGAGGAAAGAGAGAGAAAGAGCGAGAGAAGGAAAGAAAGAGAAAGAGAGTGGAGAAAAGAAAGAGAAGGAAAGAAAGAGAAAAAAAGAGAATGGAGAGAGAGAGAGAGATGGGGAGGGGGGGGGGGAGAAAGAGTGAAAGAAGGAAAGAGAGCAATAGAGAGGAGAAAAGAAATAGAAGGAAAGAAAGAGAAAAAAGAGAGAATGGAGAGAGAGAGATGGGGAGGGGGAGAGAAAGAAAGAGAGAGAGAGGGGGGGAAAGGGAGGGGTTGAGAAAGAGAGAGAGAGAGAGAGAGAGAGAGAGAGAGAGAGAGAGAGAGAGAGGGGGGGAAGAGAGAGGGAAAGAAAGAGGGGGGGGGAGAGAGAGAGAGAAAGAGGGGGGGGGGGGAGAGAGAGACTGTACATAGTGGAGAGCGATGGGGACAGACAGAGAAATATTGGATGGATGGAGAGATAGCTATGCAGTTAGACATATTGGAGATGGATAGATAGATTTCAAAGAGGTCAACGAGATGAACAGATGAAAGATAGAGACGTGTGAGAGATATAAATATAATGTACACACATAGTACACACCGTTAGATAAATGTGTGCACGCCTATATACTTTAAATTATCATTGATCGAACAGAACACATCACAGCATGTGACACCCAAGATATGACCAGTGATTTATGTGGTCATTTATGTCTTGGAGCCGATACTAAATAGACGTAAGCAGCACCATAAATAATCCAATGATGAATTAGGAGAGCAGTCCTGCAGGCAGGTAGACGCAGACCCTGAGTGTCAGCTCTGATGGTTGTCTGCGTTTCCTCTGATCAGTTGGGATGTCGGCGGCGCTCCCTGCGTTCTATTGTCCTGTGACTGCGCTCCCTGAGAATTCCCTGTAATTTGGAGATGTCACATCTGCAGAGATGAACGGTATTTTTAGCCTGGCTAGACTAAGCTGTTTCCAGAGACAAATAAAGTGGCTTTAACCCCTGATAGGCTGGCAGAAGGAAAACAATATTATTCTGCAATGTCTTCTCACACCCTGCTGTGTTATTTCTACAATTCTACGCTGTATATATTGTTGGTTTGGAAACAGCCAGAGGAGGCTGAAGCTCCTTCATTGAACATCCATCTAAACTATGAATTTATGTAACTTAATATTGTGAATTTTATTATACCATTGAAATACAATACAGTATCTCACAAAAGTGAGTACACCCCTCACATTTTTGTAGATATTTTATTATATCTTTTCATGTAACAACACTGAAGAAATGACACTTTGCTACAATGTAAAGTAATGAGTGTACAGCTTGTATAACAGTGTAAATTTGATGTCCCCTCAAAATAACTCAACACACAGCCATTAATGTCTAAACCACTGGCAACAAAAGTGAGTACACCCCTTAGTGAAAATGTCCAAATTGGGCCCAATTTGCCATTTCCCTCCCTGGTGTCATGTGGCTCGTTAGTGTTACAAGCTTTCAGGTTTGAATGGGGAGCAGGTGTGTTTAATTTGGTGTTATCGCTCTCACTCTCTCATACTGGTCACTGGAAGTTCAACATGGCACCTCATGGCAAAGAACTCTGAGGATCTGAAAAAAAAAAGAATTATTTCTCAACATAAAGATGGCCTAGGCTATAGGAAGATTGCTAAGACCCTGAAACTGAGCTGCAGCACGGTGGCCATACATCAGTTTAACAGGACAGGTTCTACTCAGAACAGGCCTCACCATGGTCGACCAAAGAAGTTGAGTGCACATGCTCAGCGTCATATCCAGAGGTTTTCTTTGGGAAATAGACACATGAATGCTGGCAGCATTGCTGCAGAGGTTGAAGGGGTGGGGGGTGGGGGTCAGCCTGTCAGTGCTCAGACCATACACCACATACTGCATCAAATTGGTATGCACGGCTGTCGTCCCAGAAGGAAGCCTCTTCTAAAGATGATGCACAAAAAAGCCTGCTAACAGTTTGCTGAAGATAAGCAGACTAAGGACATGGATTACTGGAACCATGTCCTGTGGTCTGATGAGACCAAGATAAACTTATATGGTTCAGATGGTGTCAGGCGTGTGTGGCGGCAACCGGTGAGGAGTACAAAGACAAGTGTGTCTTGCCTACAGTCAAGCATGGTGGTGGGAGTGTCATGTTCTGGGGCTGCATGAGTGCTGCCGGCACTGGGGAGCTACAGTTCATTGAGGGAACCATCAATGCCAACATGTACTGTGACATATTGGAGTAGGGCACGATCCCCTTCCTTTGGAGAATGGGCCACATGGCAGTATTCCAACATGATAACGACCCCAAACACACCTCCAAGATGACCACTGCCTTGCTAAAGAAGCTGAGGGTAAAGGTGATGGACTGGCCAAGCATGTCTACAGACCTAAACCCTATTGGGCATCTGTGGGGCATCCTCAAATGGAAGGTGGAGGAGCGCAAGGTCTCTAACATCCACCAGCTCCGTGATGTCGTCATGGAGGAGTGGAAGAGGACTCCAGTGGCAACCTGTGAAGCTCTGGTGAATTCTATGCCCAAGAGGGTTAAGGCAGTGCTGGAAAATAATGGTGGTCACACAAAATATTGACACTTTGGGCCTAATTTGGACATTTTTACTTAGGGGTGTACTCACTTTTGTTGCCAGTGGTTTAGACATTAATGGCTGTGTGTTGAGTTATTTTGAGAGGACAGCAAATTTACACTGTTATACAAGCTGTACACTCACTACTTTACATTGTGGCAAAGTGTCATTTCTTCAGTGTTGTCACATGAAAAGATATAATAAAATATTTACAACAATGTGAGGGGTGTACTCACTTTTGTGAGATACTGTATATGGGGCCTGTTAATGTGAAAAAGGATTTAAATATTTGTCGATTTAGTTCTGAGATATACACAGTCCTGCCACACACTGCATAGACAGGTTGGTGACCTGACTTTTCTGTATGGCAGATACGTAATACTGTCTGGTCACCTCCCTGTCCCCAGCCTGTGATTGGACAGTGAAGGCATAACAGGACAGTGAAGAGGTGTCCCTCTGCCCACTCTGTTCTCTCCTCCTCTCAGAATGTTCCTTGTCAATACAAATGCACTACGTCACACCTGATTTGCTCCTTGCACTGCTACTTCCACCCCCCGCCTGAGTTTAGCTGTATAGAGGTTAACAAGAAACTAGTCAAAGTAAAATTCAGGTACTTACACTAGCTACATTTAAAAAACAAATGGTATAATGTTGTCAAGGGGCACAAACAGTAACTGCATTAATTACGGTTTTGTTGCATTTGCCAGAAGGTCAGAATTAACCCCTTCCTCTCTGCAATCTGTAAAAAGAACACCCTCCACCCTGATGCCTCATGCTTGAAGTCAGTTTTTAAACATCCCCTCTTTGAGAGGCACCAGCTGCCACATTGCAGGCTCTCAATTACTATTGTTGCTGAAAGCTACGGTGCCCACTGATAACTAATCAGGATGGTTCCCAATCATGTGATCACTATGTCAGCTTTGACATCATGATTACATGCAGGCTGAAGGCTTCGTTGGAAAAAAGCCCTCACACCTTCAAGCAATGCGAATGCAGTCTAGCTATTCACTAGTGACCAGTGACATCCCTGAGAATGTAGCCTATCCATTCACAAGAGACCAGTAACATGAGTGGGAATGCAGCCTACCTTTTCACATTAGACCTGTGACATCACTGAGAATGTAGCCTATCCATTCATTACAGACCTGTGACATCACTGAGAATGTAGCCTATCCATTCATTACAGACCTGTGACATCACTGGGAATGTAGCCTATCCATTCATTAGAGATCAGTGACATCACTGAGAATGTAGCCTATCCATTCATTAGAGATCAGTGACATCACTGGGAATGTAGCCTATCCATTCATTAGAGATTAGGGACATCACTGGGAATGTAGCCTATCCAATTATTAGAGATCAGTGACATCACTGGGAATGTAGCCTATCCATTTACAAGAGACCAGTGACATCACTGAGAATGCAGTCTATGCATTCACTTTAGACCAGTGACATCACTTGGAATGTAGCCTATTTATTCACCAGAGGCCAGTGACACCACTGAGAATGTAGCCTATCCATTCCCTAGGAACTAGTCGCACCACTGAGCATGCAGCCTATGCATTTGCTAAAGACCAGTGACATTAGTGATTATGCAGCCTATCAATTCACTGGAAACTGGTGACATCACAGAAAATGTAGCCTATCCATTCACTAGAGACCAGTGACATCACTAAGAATGCCGTCTATCCATTTACTAGAGACCAGTGACATCACTATAGTAAAGCCTACCGATTTTATAAAGGCCATTGATATCACTTAGTGTGGCCTACATACAGTATTACAAGAGGCCAGTGACTTATATGTAAAAGGGTTAATTGTTTCCTCTCCTGAATCTTGCACTCTGCATATCTCCAGGGTAAAATTAAAAATGCAAACTTACAGTTTAATTTTGCAAATGATTTTTTTTTTTTTTTTGCTGTTCAATCAATTAATCATACAGCTAAGAGCTTTTTCAAAATAACTCAATATATTATTAAAAGCAATTCCAGCTGATTAAGGAAATGCAAATAATTTACCAGGCTTGAAATTGGCAAATTAATTAATGGAGTCCTACTGTGCACAACTTCAGTTTCAGGAAAGTGAGGCACTTGCCGGCCTGTGTCTATAGAGTACATGCACTGTGGTCTCTAGCCTGGATTTGCAGCTTCTTCCCCCCACAGTCTAAAACCGGTTCTGTCACACGTAAGCTGAATACACAAGGAAAGGCCTTCATTACCCATGAAAGGATATGTCTAACAAAAAGTGATGCTTGAATTATACGTGGAGGCTGACTTCCATCAGCTCTTTACATCGTTTAGGGACTGCGGTGTCAAGATCTAAGAGTTCTTACTGTACATTACAAAGAGTTCAACAGACTACATAAAATAGGGAATGTCTATAAAGTTGCCTTTTCAGCTCCCTCTATTTAAACTTCTGTATGAAGAAGCTGCTCTCCAGTTTCATAATTCATGTATTTCAATTTAGGCAACCTGAAAAAAATGTTCTTTTATCACGATTGTAAATTTCTAAAAATTGGACAGAGCCCAGGAGAAGCTTCAGTACGGAAATGTACCATTATATGACAGTCTGTTCAGTTCTATGCTCTGTACATAGAATGAATGCTGTGAGATCTCTGATATCAGCCATGGTTCCAAGGAAAATACCTTTCTGTTGCCTTGAGCCTCATAGTATATATCTAGAGTGTGGGATCATCTAAGGCAGGGGTCCCCAAACTATGGCCCTCCAGTTGTCCAGGAGCTGCAATTCCCATCATGCCTAGTCATGTCTGTGATATTCATAGTTTTACAATGCCTCACGGGACGTGTAGTTCCGCAACAACTGGAGGGTTGTAGTTTGGAGATCCCTGGTCTAAGACACTGCTGCCTATGACTTTTTACAATATCTGGAGTGCGATGTGGTGATGTCACTGCTGTGTTGCTCGCTGTTCTCCTTGCTGGAGAGGAAACCGTACCTGTAGACCTGTGGTGGAAGGATCTTCCTGCTTCTGCTTCATCCATGCTGAGGTTCTGTGCTTCCTCCACCTCTCCTGCTGCTTCCTGAATACTCCCTCACCAGTCATCAAGGGGATAGCTCTAACAGGAGGAAGCAAACCCTGCTCCTCTACCAAGATGGCTGCATCCACACACAGACATAGTGCAGCAAGATAAGTCAATAATGGGGGAAAGATCAGATGCAGAAAGACCACAGGTAAATTGAGTGACTGGTCCTTGTCTTTTTTTTTTTTTGGGGGGGGGTACATCTTTAACAGTTTAGATCCTCTTTACATTTAATTTCTTTTTATTTCTAATTGTATAACTACATATTATTATTAGTCACTGACATTATATCAGGAGGCTTAGGAACCTTTCAAATGAACGCCCTCTGTCCTGT